>NC_034202.2:10345333-10945333 GCF_002021735.2 Oncorhynchus kisutch | reverse complement strand
ATCATTTTGCACGCGCAATTTTTCAGTTTTTGATTTGTTAAAAAAGTTTGAAATATCCAATTAATGTCGTTCCACTTCATGATTGTGTCCCACTTGTTGTTGATTCTTCACAAAAAAATACAGTTTTATATCTTTATGTTTGAAGCCTGAAATGTGGCAAAAGGTCGCAAAGTTCAAGGGGGCCGAATACTTTCGCAAGGCACTGTATATAAGGATTTGATATCCAACTACAGTAGCATAGGACAAAATGAAGTGTTACGTTGTTTGTGTTTTGCGGAGTTGTTTGGTTTTAAGCGATCACACACTCTTGTGTAGCTGGGTCTACGCAAGGGTGTTTTGTGAGCTGTTTTGTGAGATTGAATCTTTGGACAGCTGTCCCACATAGAGGATTAGAACGGCAGAGACAGGTGAAGAGGTGAACAAACACTGTCACAGAGCTAGTAGATCTAAACACACTTGGCTACCTCCCAAATGTACTACATCCCTATGGAGTGCACTTCTTTTGACAAGGGCTATTAAGGCTCCGGTCAAAGTGTTGCACTTCATAGAGAATAGGGTGCATTTTGGGACCCAGTCACTGTCACAGAACTACTACATCTAAAAACGCTGTCACAGAAACACTAGATCTATATGGTTTTGGTGATGGGAGACATAAGCCGTGTTCATCTAGCTTTACTGTGTGTGTGTGTGTGTGTGTGTGTGTGTGTGTGTGTGTGTGTGTGTGTGTGTGTGTGTGTGTGTGTGTGTGTGTGTGTGTGTGTGTGTGTGTGCGTGCGTGCGTGTACTTTTTGTGTTCTCTTTTGTGTGTCCTGTTTAAATTAGTGTACTGTATGTGTGTGTAGTTTACCCTGTTACCCAGTGTGTGTATGCAGTGTGTCAGTGTGCGGTGTAGTGACCATTTTTCTCTCTTGTTCTAAGCTGCAGTGGTCCTCAGGGAGACGAGAGTGGAGCTCTTATAAGGAACTAATAGTTTATCTGCTTTGTAAATCATCTGTAGCCTGCAGCGCTTTGGCTGTTCCTACACACTTACGACAAGCGCCGCACACCAACACACACACACAAAAAAAAATCTCACAAAGACACACTCATAAAAGACGAGATGGGGACAGTTTAGGATATTTGTTGGCTGGCCCATTGTCCACCATCACAGAGAGACTGTGCTGTCTGAGTTAGTCCCTACACCCAATAACCTTCTCAACTCTGCCAAGTTAATGACAGACACACGGTGCGTGTGTGTGGGTGCGTGCGTGCGCGTGTCACTGTCAGCGAGCTAGCCTTACACAAGCAAGGTCATAGCCTCCTGTGACAGAGTGCTTGACACAGCATGAGGGAGTACAGCCAAACACCAGTCTGTATCTGGGTGTGTATCTTTCCATGTTGGTGTGTTTGTGCATGGGTGCGTGCGTGCGTCAGTGTCAGCAAGTCTACCAAATGTATGCCTCTTTGCATGCTGTTCTTCGCATTAAACATTTAAGAATGAACTCATTCTCAATTTGCCATTGTTACAGCCTAATTGCTGAGACCTTAACAGACAGCATCTCATCTCCTGTCTGTCTCCCTGTCTATTCATAACGGTTAACACCTCCGGGTCATTAACAGCCAACGAGAGTTAGGACTGTCTGTAACAGGTACAGAGAGACGTGGGTTACATAAGGAATGAGCCGTATGCTGCAGCTCACTCAAACAGAGCAGCCCTACTGAGACACACACAGAGAGGGGCTTGAAGAGGGAGGGAGGGAGGGAGGGAGGGAGGGAGGGAGGGAGGGAGGGAGGGAGGGAGGGAGGGAGGGAGGGAGGGAGGGAGGGAGGGAGGGAGGGAGGGAGGGAGGGAGGGAGGGAGAAGAAAGACAAATATCTTCAGAGAAAGAAGGTTGGGATCTCTAGAGAGAAAGTGACGGAGTAGAGAGAATGGAGTTCTAGAGGGCCCCCGGGGGAGGCTGTAGTCTACAGAGGTACAAAGGGAGGGGACGTGACGTATAGGTGTTGAATCAACTACGGTATTGAAATTCTAGGTCCTTTTGAATCACACCTTCTAACCACGTTCCAGTATCCAGCACGGCTCAAAACATCAGTCTCCTCAGCACTACAAGAATGTTAGCACCCATGTCCTCCACGTAAGTCAGTTAAAATATGGCTTTCCTCCCCAGGGCTGCAGAAGCGCAGTGTTATGGTGACCTTTTCCACAGGGCTGGTTAGTGCTGGTGATTGAATAGGGCTCTCCGTCTGGTGATAAGGTCAGGCCAGTCTGCTGTGTGATAGTGCTGGGAGTAGAGAGTGGGAGAGGGAGCTTTGAAATGTGTCCCAAATTGCTGTGATCCCTACATAGTGCACTCCTTTTGATCCGGGCCCATAATGGCTCTTGTCAAAAGTAGGGAATAGTGTGCCATTTAATGTAATGCCATATTGTATCGGCCAACTACAGCAGATAGCCCTCCCCAGTGTTTAGTATTAGAGAGATTTTAGTACGAGAGGAGATGCCCTGTGTGTTCAGCCACAGCAGCCTTCTATCATTTTTGTGTTCACATCTTTATGCCCGCGTTTAAGTTCAGTGCAGAACACAGGAGATTGATGGTGTACAATGTGTGTGTGTGTGTGTGTGGTTGTGTGTGGTTGTGTGCGTACTTGCTAGCATTACAGCTTTATGTAATAGACATTTGGGGATGATTTATAGCTGGGGGCTGTGATGGCCATTCCATTCTTCCAGTCTACCGACCACAAGGCCAGAAAATGTGAAAACAATAAACTTTTCCCCAGCATTTCCCGCAAGAAAATAAACTATTGTCACATTCCACTGCAAGATTCACTTTCAAAACCCTCAAACATCACAGCCAGCAAACACACTGCAGGGTATCCAGTGGAATGTCTCACTCTTCAAAACAAGGCTTCACCATTTACCTTCTTTTTTTTGGTAATACAAACATACAGTATTTCCCAGGGTTGCACAGTTCCAAAGTATCTATCTGTGTGAAATATGTTGCCATGAATTTCAGACAGGTTTATCTATTATTTCTATACTCGTGACATACTTGCTTCAGCCCTGGTTTCTCAGGAGGGAACATGACAGAGGAAAAGGGAATATTTTTGTCCTTCAAGGTTTGACACTTTTTTTTTTTACCTCATTACCATCTTTAGGCTCTCACTAAAAGAGAGAGAGAGAGGGGGGAGCAAGAGAGAGAGAGAAAAGTATGAGAGAGCCGGGAGAGACCTTAAATTTAAACTTTAATTGAATTGAATAGAAGAGAAGGAGTGAGAGGTGAAAGAGTACTGCAGAGGAAAGAGAGAAAAGGAGAAACGGAGAGCGAGAGGGTTGAGCTGGTGAAGGGAATGTAGAAGGTTCTCTGGGGTAATTGCCGCAGTATTTCTCCTTTCTCTCATGCGACAGACCAGGGACACAGAGCGGGGCCTGTCTGTCTCACAACCTGTATGTTCGGAAAGATGGTGACGGATAAAAGACACTCCGATAGACCAGGGGGAGAGAGGACCTGTCACATGTACCTCTCCCTGCTTCTCTCTCTCCGTCCCCCCCCCTCCCCTCCCTCTCAGCTTCTCTCTCTCCGTCCCCCCCCTCCCATCCCTCTCAGCTTCTCTCTCTCCGCCCCCCCCCTCCCCTCCCTCTCAGCTTCTCTCTCTCTCTCCGCCCCCCCCTCCCCTCCCTCTCAGCTTCTCTCTCTCTGCCCCCCCTCCCCTCCCTCTGCCTCTCGCTGTCTTTCTGTCTCTCGCTGTCTTTCTGTCTCTCGCTGTCTTTCTGCCTCTCGCTGTCTTTCAGTCTCTCGCTGTCTTTCTGCCTCTCGCTGTCTTTCTGCCTCTCGCTGTCTTTCTGTCTCTCGCTGTCTTTCTGCCTCTCGCTGTCTTTCTGTCTCTCGCTGTCTTTCTGTCTTTCGCTGTCTTTCTGCCATTTCTCTCCTTCTGTTTCCCTCTCACTGTACCTCACACTGCCCTGATTGTCTCTCTTACGTCTTATTCCTGCATTCCTACCCTCTGTCCACATTTATTTTGCTGTCTTCGTGTCCTCCCCCCCCCTCTCTCTCTTTCCATCCATCTCCCTCTCTCTTTGGTGTTCTCTGTGTGAAGTGTGCAGTGTAAAGGGTGGAGGACATTAGACAGAGTGATGTGTATAGGGACAGACATGCATCAGTCAGGAAATGGTGCCCACGGCAGGCCCTCTCAATAGGCAGAGTGCAGCATTTTCTGAGCTAAACTGACCAAGACGCACCTCCAACAACAACACGTAAGACTTCACATAATTCCTCCCAAGAACAAGGACAACTTCTGTCAACCATTGGCATATGGGCTTTTTAGGTGAGCGCTGATGATAAGCAGTTCCCACTTTGTCAAAGGTGCAAAATATTTTGCTTTGCTGCTGGAGAGACCCATCGATGCAGCGTTCCGTCCCAAAAATAATCGAACATAAACGATGTAGCAGATATATATAGGATATGGTAGAAAGAGTATGTGGCCTTTTCTGTAGCCTACAGGGCGGAGATACAACGTATGTCAATGTAATGAGAAAGACACTTTTAACATCATGCAGGTTTCTCTGATTAAATAGCCTAAGCTAAATGGTACCCAATCAAATAAAATGTTAACAAACAACGTATCCTAAAACTAGGACAAGCCCAAAGTAAAATGGACAATATGGAACGGGCAATCACAACTGTTGGCCAGGAGTTTCACCCGATTGTCACGATCGGCGGTTTCAAGTTTGTATCCGTATTGTTTTTGACAAGCCGATCGTAGTGAAAATAATATTTTTGGTCTCGCCTAGAGCAGCAGAAGGGCAAGGACTGGCCCTGACGGTGCCTTTGTTCACATTCAGCTACATCTGTGTTTTACTGGTTATAGCCTGGAATATCAAGTACTGCCATTGGAATGGATTAGGTCTTAGCGTAGTATACGTGATTATTATTATTTTATTTTGCTAAAAATGGACGCTGTCTTAATAATGGATGGGATCAGTTCTATCAGAGTGCCGCATTATCGAAAATATGCTTTTATCAAAAAGCACCGCCTATCGCTCTAAAATATTAAATTCTGCTAAGAACTGAAATGTGGAAAAAGTTTGAGATTCAACGCGTGATTGTGTGCAGTTTTGTAGCACTCTCTATTTGGAGTCAGAGTGCATTTGGAACCACTTGCGTTCTCGTCAATAATGCATACCCAGTTAGTTTATTGGTTTTGAAAAAAGAAAACACCTTCCTAGATGGATTCGGATGTAAGTCTGTCTGTTTCTGTGGGACGGAGGAAAAGTAAAAATCTTATATGTTGTTGTTTTTTTTGTTTTTTTTTAACAAAATGACTGTACCGAGCTAATGTACAGTTTATTTCCATCCTAAATATGCTTACTTTCTATACATCCATAACCTCTTATGAAAGCCCTGCTGTGAAAATCAGGCATATGGGTCGTTTTCGACTGTTTGTTTGGGTGCTTGTGTTGCACCTTGCAGCAGTCCTGTGTTGCACCTTGCAGAAGTCCTGTGTTGCACCTTGCAGCAGTCCTGTGTTGCACCTTGCAGAAGTCCTGTGTTGCACCTTGCAGCAGTCCTGTGTTGCACCTTGCAGAAGTCCTGTGTTGCACCTTGCAGAAGTCCTGTGTTGCACCTTGCAGAAGTCCTGTGTTGCACCTTGCAGCAGTCCTGTGTTGCACCTTGCAGAAGTCCTGTGTTGCACCTTGCAGCAGTCCTGTGTTGCACCTTGCAGAAGTCCTGTGTTGCACCTTGCAGAAGTCCTGTGTTGCACCTTGCAGAAGTCCTGTGTTGCACCTTGCAGAAGTCCTGTGTTGCACCTTGCAGAAGTCCTGTGTTGCACCTTGCAGAAGTCCTGTGTTGCACCTTGCAGAAGTCCTGTGTTGCACCTTGCAGCAGTCATGTGTTGCACCTTGCAGCAGTCATGTGTTGCACCTTGCAGAAGTCCTGTGTTGCACCTTGCAGAAGTCCTGTGTTGCACCTTGCAGAAGTCCTGTGTTGCACCTTGCAGAAGTCCTGTGTTGCACCTTGCAGAAGTCCTGTGTTGCACCTTGCAGAAGTCCTGTGTTGCACCTTGCAGAAGTCCTGTGTTGCACCTTGCAGAAGTCCTGTGTTGCACCTTGCAGCAGTCATGTGTTGCACCTTGCAGAAGTCCTGTGTTGCACCTTGCAGAAGTCCTGTATACACAGTATTATAGCGATGTCTGGCAGAGGCACAGAGACCTAATGGTGTTTTGCATTACCCCCGCCTGTTTGTTGTTTCACTCTGATATGTACCTGTGGCGGGCAGACAGGTAGATGGGGGAGGAACAGCAACCTGCAAAAAGAGAAAGAATGAGGAACAAGACAGCGCATAAAATATGATGAATCCAATTTTAAGGGGAGTTGAAAATGGGGATGGAGGTCAGATGAAGGCTCATCTGCTTATCCCTTCCCGTATGGAAAAAACACGTGATCTCATGTGATCTCACGTTAAATAAATATGACACCATGGGGATGCAAAATTTCAACATGTGATACCATGACACTGCACATGTAAAAACAATTCAGCACATGTGAAAACCCAGGTGTGAAACCCAGGTGTCTTTGAAAGGCATAATTGACATTCATTCAATTTAAACAGTCATGCAGGTTTTTTTTTTTTTTGTTCGGGTTTGTTCCAAGGACATTTTCAGGACATTGTGGCATGGTCCCCTGGAGGTTTTGTCTAGTTGCTGTGAAAATATTGCAACTCTACAACTAGTCACTGTATTTTTACAGCTAAATTCCGGTGTTAATGTTAGGACTGGATGCTGCTTACTTGGGGATCAATATTAAATACAAATACTTGGGGCTCTGCCTCACTTGGGATTTGAACACATAATATCTTTATTTCTAGCTACCTTAATAATTTACTGCTGCGCCACCAGGTATGTGGACCTAATGAACGTTGGTAAGAATACATTTCTGCACTTTGCCTAAAGTTGCAGTAGAAAATAAAGTAAATATATACAACAACTTGAAGGTATTATTTCCATAAAAAGAAAGTGTGCTGCTGTATTCTGAATTCAAGTACTGTGACAACGCTTGGGACTCAAATGGAGATTTGAACTTCTAACATCTTGGTCCTTTAAAAAAATAAAATGTCTTGCTCCAGTGCAACTTCACCACCAGATCGTGAAAGAGATATGTCCCCAGCCAAATGAACACCAAGGTAAAAACTAAAAGTGCTCAAGACACTTTACGTAGAGTATACAATAACTATTTGAGAATTTGATCATGCATCCTTTTGGTTGGGAGCGCCACCAGGTACTTATTCATTACAAACAAAATACATATTCAATTATGGCTAAGGTACAGTGTTCTTAACGGTGGTACAAAAAGGTCAAAGGTACACTTCACTGGTACACATATGAACTCGCATGGTACAGTGCAGTACCTTGTTGGGGTAATGGGATATTTTTCCACCCAATATTTTTTAAATATAAATTACAATCATCACTGCACTTTTACAGGTGGGGGCAATGTACTATTTGTGGGCTCATTAGCATGTTTTGGGGTGTGGTCAACTGCCTGTGTATTTGTGCCAGCCGTCAGTGGAAGTAATGTAGCCATTTAAGTGTTTGATGGTCATGCCACGGCAAGTGGAGGACTTTCTTTAACACTGACCTTTTTTTTTGGTACAATACTGTATTCTAACTGCATGCTTATTGTTGAGGGTTGTTGTGACTGTTCTGGCCAACAAATACCTGTTGAGACATTCAAGCAAACCCGACCAAGTGTTGTCAAATCTACAAGCTTCTCCCGGCATAATACCTGAAGCGGAAATTGCAAATGGCTGCACGTGCTGCATTAAGAGAAATCCCATGCAGCCTTGTTTGCAGGTTGGAACACTGGAATGCTATATGTAATCTAAACATTGATAAGAATGATGTAAAGCCTTCATTATTTTCTTTCTTGATTTTACATTTCAGGTCGTGCCAGAAAGTCTGTAGCATTCGTCTCAAAATCCCTTCCTTATAATACATCACTGCACTTAGCAAAAGAGTGTGATCTGCAGTGCTATTTTATTCATCAATTATTCTGACTATTCTCCAAAGGATGTTAGTGGCACCTTAATTGGAGAGGACGGGCTCGTGGCAATGGCTGGAGCGAAATCAGTGGAATGGTATCAAATACAACCAAACACGGGGCTTCCATGTGGTTGATGCCATTCCATTTGCTCTGTTCCAGCCATTATTATGAGCCATCCTCCCCTCAGCAGCTTCCATTGCTATTCTCTCATCATTGATTTAATTGAATTGTTTCAGCAATTTGAGGATTATCTATATACAGTAGATGTCTAATGTTGATTGGTCACATTATTCTGTTTAAATGTTACTCCTGAATCACTATGATAAATATATATATATTTTTCTTTATAGTGTATTTTTAACAAAGCTGAGATTTGCATTGACGTCCAAAGTTTAGGAATACAGGTGAAACCTATTGCTGACACAGACATTGGGGCATAGCAGGTAGATCGGAATGCCGTCAACTAAGAGGTTGTGAGTTCAAATCACAGTTAAGAACATGTTGAATGACATTTTTTCTCTAACTAAACATGCACGATATGGTCAAATATGTCATTTAAAAACACTCTGTTTGTATCATAATGACTCAAGATTTTGGCAGGGTGTCACCTGTGAAATCTCATGTGAAATGTTTAATCCACATATGAAAGGTCATGTTAAATATGATCACATGTTAAGTGTTTAAAAAACACAGTTTTGCATGATTTCACATGTGAAACGTCATGTGAAGTATCATATGGGAAGTGTTCCAAAAACACATGGATTCACATGTGCAAAACGTGGAAAATCACATGATTCAATTATGTTTTTGTTTTAAAAAAATCTGTAAGTATCGAGACACAGCTGTCCGTGCGTACCTCTGTGTTTGTGAATGACTGGGGAGAGTCCCCCTAGCCATGAGGAAATAGGCCAGATAAGCTTGGAGCCAGAGTGTGAGAGAAAGCCTGTCCTCTGTGTGTTTAGTGTTATCACAGGCACTGGCTGACGTGACCTTTGTGAAACAACCACTATTAGCCGTTGGCCTGCCACTGTGGAGCTAGCTAGCATTAAGAATACAGCACATACACAACAATATCCTCTCTGTTCTATGCCCTTTGACAGAGGATGGCAGAAACAGGGTCTACATATACAACCTGCCGCAGTTCTTTCCCTTGCTGCCCCTCCTTCTTATGCCTACTTTTATACCTGCTGTCTGTCTGTCTGTCTGTCTGTCTGTCTGTCTGTCTGTCTGTCTGTCTGTCTGTCTGTCTGTCTGTCTGTCTGTCTGTCTGTCTGTCTGTCTGTCTGTCTGTCTGTCTGTCTGTCTGTCTGTCTGTCTGTCTGTCTGTCTGTCTGTCTGTCTGTCTGTCTGTCTGTCTGTCTGTCTGTCTGTCTGTCTGTCTGTCTGTCTGTCTGTCTGTCTGTCTGTCTGTCTGTCTGTCTGTCTGTCTGTCTGTCTGTCTGTCTGTCTGTCTGTCTGTCTGTCTGTCTGTCTGTCTGTCTGTCTGTCTGTCTGTCTGTCTGTCTGTCTGTCTGTCTGTCTGTCTGTCTGTCTGTCTGTCTGTCTGTCTGTCTGTCTGTCTGTCTGTCTGTCTGTCTGTCTGTCTGTCTGTCTGTCTGTCTGTCTGTCTGTCTGTCTGTCTGTCTGTCTGTCTGTCTGTCTGTCTGTCTGTCTGTCTGTCTGTCTGTCTGTCTGTCTGTCTGTCTGTCTGTCTGTCTGTCTGTCTGTCTGTCTGTCTGTCTGTCTGTCTGTCTGTCTGTCTGTCTGTCTGTCTGTCTGTCTGTCTGTCTGTCTGTCTGTCTGTCTGTCTGTCTGTCTGTCTGTCTGTCTGTCTGTCTGTCTGTCTGTCTGTCTGTCTGTCTGTCTGTCTGTCTGTCTGTCTGTCTGTCTGTCTGTCTGTCTGTCTGTCTGTCTGTCTGTCTGTCTGTCTGTCTGTCTGTCTGTCTGTCTGTCTGTCTGTCTGTCTGTCTGTCTGTATCTCTCTCTGTTTTATATGCAGGCTCATACACTCCTCAGTGATGATAGAGTGTGGTAATTATATAATCTGTTGATTAAACATCAAACAGGCAAATTTCCTATCTACCACTGGCCTGTCCAGCAACATGGGAAATACACCGGGGGGTCTCAGGGATGGAGTTAGGAGGAGAGGGGAAAGGGATGTAAGGGAGAGAAGGATGGAGTTAGGAGGAGAGGGGAAAGGGATGTAAGGGAGAGAAGGATGGAGTTAGGAGGAGAGGGGAAAGGGATGTAAGGGAGAGAAGGATGGAGTTAGGAGGAGAGGGGAAAGGGATGTAAGGGAGAGAAGGATGGAGTTAGGAGGAGAGGGGAAAGGGAGAGAAGGATGGAGTTAGGAGGAGAGGGGAAAGGGATGTAAGGGAGAGAAGGATGGAGTTAGGAGGAGAGGGGAAAGGGATGTAAGGGAGAGAAGGATGGAGTTAGGAGGAGAGGGGAAAGGGATGTAAGGGAGAGAAGGATGGAGGTAGGGGAGAAAAGGAGGGAGTTTAGCGCAGGGGAGAGAGGGATTGGGCAGATAGCACACTTCTGAAAGAATAGTGGAGCACAGTTCTATATCTCGCTCTTTCTCTTCTCTCTCTGTGTGTATGTGTGAGGTAGTGGACAGACAGACAGACAAACAGACCGACAGAAAAACAGAATGCTAGCCTGCTGAAAGGCTTATCTCATCTTGTTAAGGAGCCTTTACTTAATGCAGAGATTACTAGCAGCTTAATGTGATTAGGCCAATGGTATATCCCCTTGAGTAGGTGTTGGGAAGGTGGACTCTCTACAGGATGGAAAAATTCATTTGCAGACCGTGTGTCTTTGTTAGTGTCTCTCGCTGCCTCCCAAATGGCATACAATTGCCTATTTAGTGCAAATAGGGCTTTGGTAAAAGCAATGCACTATGTAGGCAATATGGTACCATTTGTGATACAACCTCTTTCTACAGTTAAGGGCTTTCCACACGACTGAGCCGAGCCAAACTGTACTGGCCTGGTTACACGTCCAACATATTTGCTGAAAATTACAATGTGTGAATGTAACATATCTGTCCAAGCGCAGTCAGCACGACAGTGTGAAGAAGGTTTCATTTTGCGCTGTTTGTGTTCAGAATGGCTTGCCCTTCTCTCCCATTCACTCTTAAGACCTTACTTACAGTACTCTGTAGAGAGACCGAGTAAGGCTATGAAAAAGGCACAATGTATTGTAAAGGCAGGTCATCTATTTGGCAAACTGTCATAATGGATCATATCCCAGATCAGTTACCCTAAAAAGAGCTTGTCAATGTGTTTGTGTTCCAAACGGCACACTATTTCCTGTGTAGTGCAAGCACTACATTTGGACAAAAAGTTGGGATGTAGCCAGGGACACACCTGTTGGAGGCTTCATAAAAAGAAAATACATACTGTATACGTCTGGGTGAGTTTGTAGATGAGAAGGTGGAGTATAAACATCATCAATGAACTGTCGATCAACATGGTTGTCTCTCGCGGAAACAGCAACGTGGGAATCTAGATTTCATTGGGGAGAGAACATTGAGAGAACATTGTAGAATACTGGATAAAAGTGATGTTCTCCTAATAGCTTCATTCCCCAGCTTTTGTTTCTCAGGTTTAATTGGGAGTTTGTCATCCAATGACTCTGCTGCCAGTTTTGGTTGACATTTCCCCCCTGATTGGTGTCATTCTGGTTGGAAATGCCAAGCCTAACTTAATTAAACGATAAAGGGCTCAAGACAACAAATCCCCACTTAACAAACTATCAGGATCCCTCAGCATCAAATGTGACATTATGAGTGAACTTCTCTCTGTGATCCAGAGATGGATGGAGGGAGAGAGAGAAAGAGCGAGAGAGAGGGGGCGGGAGAGTGGAGAAAGAGAGGAGGAGAAAGAAGAGGAGAGAGAGTGGGAGAGAGAGATAATAACATAGAGAGAGAGAGAGACTAGGCCTTTTGACAAAAGTATTGTTTGCTAATCTGAAATGCCTCCATTTGAAATAAGCAACATGTACACCATGGTATCCATTGCAGTGCAATTGACAATCAAATTTGAGGTCTACTATGAAAAAGTCTGACAGCATTTACCTATATTGTGAGCTGGTGGCATAGTTAACTAACGTTCTTATTTTCTTGTATCTTGATTTGTTTAGTGCACACTGTTGGAGAACAATTTTCTTTTCGACAGTGACCATTATTGAGAACTGATTACGACATCATTCTATTTCTGCGGGCATTTACCTTTGAAAGCCAGGATGTTTTTCTTAGTCGAGCATGTAGAAGAGCTCAAAATAAAGAATTCATCTCCGAAACGTATAAACAGGGAACCTGGATCAAGTCAGAACATACACAGAGAAAACTGCAAATCAAAACAAGATATTAAGAAACGGCCCCTGGATCATATATATATATATATATATATATATATATATATATATATATATATCTCTCTCTCTCTCTCTCTCTCTCTCTCTCTCTCTCTCTCTCTCTCTCTCTCTCTCTCTCTCTCTCTCTCTCTCTCTCTCTCTCTCTCTCTCTCTCTCTCTCTCTCTCTCTCTCTCTCTCTCTCTCTCTCTCTCTCTCTCTCTCTCTCTCTCTCTCTCTCTCTCTTCAATTCAATGGCTTTATTGGCATGGGAAACATGTGTTAACATTGCCAAAGCAAGTGAGGTAGACAACATACAAAGTGAATATATAAAGTCTCTCTCTCTCTCTCTCAGTATTAGGCGAGGCACCTCACCCTAAAAGGCACCCTAATAGGCAACGAACCAGTTGAATACAGACACCAATATAATAGTTTTTTGCATTACAACATTTATGAAATATTGTATTAAAACATGCAAATTGTTCTATAACTAATTATATATGTGAATGTTTGCAAATACCACCAATTTATTTTTCTGCACACTGGATGAAGTCTAAATATTTTGGTTTCATTTAGTTATTAAGACAAACCTTTTTTTGCCACATATTTCCAAAGAAAATGTTATGTAGAATCTAAAATTGACAACATATCAACAATTGCCTCTATACATGTCTGGAGAATATATCTAAGTTCCTTTCATGTTAATTCATTCTGTGTTCCCGGTCCAAAATGAACGCCCCATTATAGCAGATTATAAATCCATAATAATACATATATTATCACCTAATGTCGTGTTACATCTTTTTATCAACTTACACATTTTGAACTTCTATTTGCTATTTATGGCCTGTAGGCATCATTGAACAAATCAGATTGTATTAGAAACATGCACCGAATACAACATTACACCTTACAGTGAAATGCTTACTTACTTAAGCTCATACAACTCGTTTTTGAGTAAATCAATTACGGATGGATCATTTTGACTATAACAAATGCTCAGAGGAAACATATTGTGATATTTATCACAGACTACTTTGTGTCAAAGTTTAACAAGGACATTTGTTTTAAAACCATTTCAAAATGTTTAAATAGTGGCACAAAATAACATCTGTTGTGTTCCCGGTCAAAACTGACCGGTATGATTGTATTAGTAAAGAAAGGACATAAAGCTCAAAACTACACATGAAAACTTTACCATATTACAAATTCATGTCTGAACACATTAAAGAACAACAGTAACAATAACAGTATTACTAACAGTAACAAAAACATGAAATGGTTCACAATCTATCAATCAATGGTGGTTACATTTTGTGTGTTCTCATGCATATGCTGGACAATACGTGGTGGTTGTTGCATGTGCCTTTTGCTGTCAAGTGTTAGTTGTGCATATGTGTGAATGGAGTCAGGCACAGGACACTGAACAGAGTAAAAATAACAAACTTTACTCTGGAAAATATTCTGGAAAAATAAATCCACGCAGGGATCACAAACCCTAACACAAAAGACTAACATAAACCAGGAACAATCACGCACAAAACACAGAGGGTTAAATAGGGAAATAATAGTAACTTAATGGGAACCAGGTGTGTACACTCAAGACATAACAAATGGAAAACATGTGGAAGCAACGGTGGAAGCTAGAAAGCAGGTGATGACGAACACCGCCCAAACAAGGAGAGGCAGCAACTTCGGCGGAAGTCGTGACACTTGCAAATATATGCACTGAATTTATGGCACATGATGCTCATTTTGACATCTCTTGATGCTCATTTTGACATGTCTTGATGCACACAGATTCCACCTCTACATTTAGTCTCTTCTGTCTCTGGCGGCCGTAGATCTTGCTTCTAGCCCTTGTATATCTCTCACCAATCCAGCAGAGGATGGTGTTCGAGGAAGGTGTTTGCGCCTTTGAATGAGGGGTGCCACCATGGCTTTCCCCAACTCTTCTAGGAATATTCTCCTCTTGAAGAATTTCCCCTGCTTCCAGCCTGAAATCACCTCCATCCACACCACAAACGCGTTGTAGGCCGACACATCTAGGATGTTAAAGAACACCACCATGGGCCAACATGCTCTCATCCTCTTACGAGAGTACGTGCCAGTAACCTGCAAAAAGTGCAACGATCAGTAAATAAAATAATGAGTACATACAAGTGATACTTCATGTCTTGCGTAGTAACGTGAAGAATTGCATCAAAGCGTTGTTTTAATGTATCACATCTAAAACATATTTACATATTCAAATGCATAGAATTGACTCCATATGGTTCACAAATTCAATAAGCATTTCACCAAACAACAACATATCTTATTTTAATGGTGCAGGTAAAACAATCTAGTGATAGAAAAAAAAAAAAAATGAGACAATGAAAGATAAAAAGTAACATACCTTATCAAGGTTGTCAACTCCCCCTTTGTTCCTGTTGTAATCCAGGACAGCATTGAGCTTCTTGTACTCTCTGGTACTCACAGCGGCATCCCTGTACAGAGTTGTCATCAGGAGCACATTCTTCTTTTTCTTCGGGCAGTAGGACACAAGAGTGTGTGTATCGGTGAAGGCAAATTCAGAGGAAAAATTATCCATGTCCTTGGTATTGAGCAAGGCAGGAGGCAACTCAGGCTTGTTCTTTCTGACCGTCCCCACCATGGTCCTTTTTTTTGGAGTAGTTCCTGACCAAGAGCATATGAGATGAAGAAATTGTCACATGCCCCTGGAGACCAGCAGCCATTTCCAGGACCACCCGCTTCCCCTGGTTCCTTTTGTGAACACCGTCAGCAGGTTTCCTAGTGTAAACCTGCATGTTCCCGGCATAACTTGTCCTGGCATTACATGCTGCCCTTATCTTTATTCCATATTTAGACATCCACTAAAAGTGACCAGATGCTCATCCACTGTGATGTCTGGACCTGGGTTATAGATGAGTGGCAGGCGCTCCACCCACTTGTGCCAAACCTCTCTGATCGCTGCCAGCTTGTCTTGTTGACGTCGGCCTGGGCTTGTATCACGGTTGTCGAACCAAAGAACCCGCGACAACTCGTGAAATGTCTGGAATGACATAGTGGCACGATACATTTCCCGACCAGACTTTGCTTCCCATAAACTGGTGGTAGATTCATTTCTGGATCTGTACACACCAGCCAAGATCAAGAAATCCACTTATGCTTGGACATCTGTCGGGTCTACTTCCTCCAGTTGTCTTTGTAAATGCGTTTCGATGGACTCTGTCAGGAATGGTTCTAAGGAGGATTTTATGTCATCAATCCAGGATATGGCGTATCTCGTTGGCCCTGGGGTCATCCTGATAACATTTTCAACCGACAGCCGACCTCTCCTCTCAGGTGGGGATGAAGACCAGGACAAATTCCCATTCTGCATCTTTACTGTCGGTTTCCTGGCCTCCCTCCTCCTCACCAGTGTCATGATCAAAGATCTGAACAAGAGCCTCACATACAGTATATCACTTGGTCAATGTGCTGCCACAGAATGAACTGTGAGCAAGGCCATGTCCTTATTTTTTTATTTAAACTTGATTTAACTAGGCAAGTCAGTTAAGAACAAATTCTTATTTACAATGACAGCCTACCAGGGATGACAAGCTTAACTGCCTTGATCAGGAACAGAAAGATAGATTTGTATGTGCCTAATTGGTTTCTTAATTCATTTTCATGTTCGTAAATGTGCACTCTCCTCAAACAATAGCATGGTTTTCTGTAATGGCTACTCTAAATTGGACAGTGCAGTTCGATTAAGAAGAATTGAAGCTTTCTGCCAATATCAGAAATGTCTATGTCCTGGGAAATATTCTTGTTACTTACAACCTCATGCTAATCGCATTATCCTACGTTAGCTCAACTATCCCGCGGGGGACCCACTGATCCTGAAGAGCTTTTAAAATCGTCTGCAATGTCGAACGTGCCCACACTCTTACTGCTTAGGCTATATCCTACCAGCAACCGTCTACTGGCTGACCCGGCTGTAGACGTTAGGTTGTGTCTAAGGCTGGAGGATGGATTGAATAAGGAGAAGGAGAAGGAGGCGGGAGAGGGGGGATTGAGTGGGAGAAGGTCGAACCTCCCTCTTGATTGACCGACAGCTAAGGTCCAAGGCAGAGTGTAATACCAGACTAGCACACACACTTTCAGACACACACTTTCAGACACACACACACACACACACAGTACAGTACACTTGATTTGAACTAAGCCTACATTCTGTACCTTTGACTGGATGGCAGTTTGGCCATCTTCACAGATAATACAAGTGAGCAGTTTATCCCTGGACCCCAAAGCTTGTTGATACCCCCATTGCTTGTTTTTATTCATACATTTTTTATCCTCCTGTATTCTATCTTTGCTGCAGTGGAGAGGAAGGAGTCCATTGGGTTTGCATGTATGAGTAAGCATGAGATGGAGAGGGAGGTGGAGAGGAAGCAAGAGCTGTTGTCTGTTTTATTCGCCTCTATGCTATATTCTTCTGCATTTTTTAGTTTTACACATCCATGAAAGGAAAGGGGATAGCTAGCTTGGCCTGAAGCGGAAAGAGTCCAGTCACCCCAATAAACACACACACACACACACTTGCACACACGCTTGAATGGAAAGCACACCAACACACATCCATCCGTCCACGCACGCACATACACAATCACGCACATTCACCCTCAACCCCTCCACCTGCTTCTAAACCTAGAGACAGTAATGGTGTGTGAGGGGAAACAATCAGTGTATGTGTGGGGCATTGGCCCATGGCTCTGGGGATCACACACACCGGCTCCAGGGTCAATAGGCAATCAAAGAGAGGAGGCTAGGCCATATTGCTGAGCAGAAGACCAAGGCAGGGTGTGTGTGTGTGCGTGCGCATGCCTGTGCGCGTGTGAGTGTGTGCGCGCCTGTGCGCGTGAGCGTGCATGCAGTTGCTAACTGAGCTAATCGTTAATCTGGTTGGTGGTAAAGCTGCCCATTCAAGTCACCAACTCAGTGATTCACTGTGGCAGACAGGGCAATTAGCTAGCAGGTAGCTAAATCTGGTTCAGGGACCAGGGACCTCTCTACTTTCACGCTATAGGCTAAGTGGCCAAAGTGATTAATGAGTAGAATTGTGAGAGTGAGGAGTTTTCTTAAAGAACATCCACGTAACTTCCAAAATAAAGGAAATACCAACATAAACCATTCTTAATAGGCCATTGGGCCATCACGAGGCATCAGAACAGATTTAAAGCACCTTGGGATAAATTCGACAAGTCTCTGGAATTATATTAGATGGTTGCAACACCATTCTTCCACATGAAATTCCATAATTTGGTGTTTTGTTGATGGTGGTGAAAAGCGCCGTCTCAGGCGTCGCTCCAGAATCTCCCATAAGTGTTCAATTGGGTTGAGATCTGGTGACTGAGAACGCCATGGCATATGATTTACATCGTTTTCATGCTCATCAAACCATTCAGTCACCACTTGTACCATGTGGATGGGGGCATTGTCATCCTGAAAGAGACCCCACTCATCAGGATAGAACTTATTCACCATGATGGGTTAGCTGACAACAAAATGTAAAAGATGCATGCGTGTCATTGGTGCAGAAGGGTGTGTCTTTGTGAATATTTTGTTCTTGATATCATGTCTTGTTTTGAGGTGATTTGACGGATGTCATCGCTAAAATCTGATAGATAGCTAACCAAGAATGTATTTGAGAAACAACAAGTGCTCATTGTGCAAATGTATTTATGTTCTCAATTAACATTGAAGATGAAATATAGTTTGCATGAGAGGTTGACACAGGAGTGAATATTCCTTCCTGTCCTGCCTTGTCCTGTCAGATTTTTCCCTGTACTGTCCTGATCCTGCGACAGTTTTATAACCTTCCTGTCCCATTCTGATCAAATTCACTCCCGTCCTGTCCAGTGCTCATCTTTACACAGTGGTGGAAAAAGTACTCAATTGTCATACTTGAGTAAAAGTAAAGATACCTTAAAAGGGAAAATGACTCAAGTAAAAGGGAAAGTCATCCAGTAAAATATGACTTGGAATAGCTATTTATTTATTATAGCAATTCCAACTGAAAAGACGAGCGACCCAGGGATGTGTGTGCTTTGGGGAGCTTTAACAGAATGTGACTGGCGGAACGGATGTTGTATGTGGAGGATGAGCTAAAACGTACTTAAGTATCAAGTAAAAGTATAAACCATTTCAAATTCCTTATATTAAGCAACCAGACAGCACAATGTGTTTGTTTTCTTTATTGACGGAAAGCCAGGGACACACTTTAACGCTCACACATCATTTACAAACAAAGCATTTGTGTTTAGTGACTCTGCCAGACCAGAGGCAGTAGGGATGACCAGGGATTGGTAGGTGTGTGAATTGGACCATTACTTTTGGGCTATTCCTGGACTGCCCGTTCCTGTGGACTGTTTTTATAATATAAACAGTCCATTTATGGGGCTATGCATTTGGGTGAGGTTTCTTTCTCGCCCGAGTAGCCTCGTTTCACTGCTAAAAAATAAAAGAAATCATCTAGTGTTCAGCGAAATAACAACTCAATTTCAAATACAGGGAGCCTAGTCAAATAATTAACATCCAAATCACATTAACTGTTACTCTCTCTCGAGGGAATTCCACTTAACGGTGCGTACGTAGCCAAAAGTAGCAGCTGCTCATGTTGGTATCTGTACTGATGGCGCAAAAGCCATGACAAGGAGACATAGTGGAGTGGTAACGCGTGTGCAAGCAGTTGCTCCCGACGCCACTTGTGTACACTGCAGCATCCACCGAGAGACTCTTGATGCCAAGGGAATGCCTGACAGTTTGAAAGACATTTTGAACACTACAGTGAAAATGGTTAACTTTGTTAAAGCAAGGCCCCTGAACCCTCGTGTATTTTCTGCACTATGCAATGATATAGGCTGCGACCATGTCACACATTTGCAACATACAGAAGTGGGCTGGTTATCAAGGGACAACGTATTGACACGTTTTGTTAAATTGAGAGACGAGCTTAAAGTTTTCTTTACTGACCATGATTTTCACTTGTCTGACCGCTTGCATGAGGACAAGTTTCTCACATGACTGGCCTATCTGGGTGATGTTTTTTCTCACCTGAATGATCTGAATCTAGGATTACAGGGACTCTCTGCAACTATATTCAATGTGTGGGACAAAATTGAGTCATGATTAAGAAGTTGGAGCTCTTCTCTGTCTGCATTAACAAGGACAACACACAGGTCTTTCCATCATTGTATGATTTTTTGTGTGCAAATGAACTCAAGCTTATGGACAATGTCAAATGTGATATAGTGACGCACCTGAGTGAGTTGGGTGCGCAAATACGCAAGGTACTTTCATTCTCTGTCCCCAACGCGCTAGACGACCTGCTCTTATAGCCTTTAGCCGCACCCTTGTCCTACTCTCTGGTGATATAGAGGTTAACCCAGGCCCTGCAGCCCCCAGTTCCACTCCTATTCCCCAATGTTTAAATGTGAATGTTTAAATTACGTATTCAATATAGACAACAAAAATATAATCATTTGTGTGTTATTAGTTTAAGCACACTGTGTTCATCTATTGTTGTGACTAAGAGGGAGATCAGATCAAATTTTATGACAAATTTAAGCAGAAATATGGTATTGTGTCAATCATTGGTATTGTGTCAATTGAGAGCAGTTGACTAAATGACTCAATTTTCTCCTCATGTAGCCCCAGCTGTTTCAGTGGTTGCTCACGTGATTCAACTTGTCAATTAAGACAACAATCACACCTATGGAAATGTAACAATATAATATGGCTGACAGGACAAAAATTATATGGGTCTTCAAAAGGATCTACAAAAAACCTTTCAGATTCAAAAAGGTTCTTTATAGAACCATTCTCCATAAAGGCTCTGAAAAGAACCACAAAATAAGGGTTCTACAGTTGAAGTTGGAAGTTTATACACTTAGGTTGGAGTCATTAAAACTCATTTTTCAACCACTCCACACATTTCTTGTTAACAAACTAGTTTTGGCAAGTCAGTTAGGACATCTACTTTGTGCATGACACAAGTCTCCTAGAGATGAACGTACTTTGGTGCGAAAAGTGCAAATCAATCCCAGAACAACAGCGAAGGACCTTGTGAAGATTCTGGAGGAAATAGGTACAAAAGTATCAATATCCACAGTAAAACGAGTCCTATATCGACATTACCTGAAAGGCCGCTCAGCAAGGAAGTAGCCACTGCTCCAAAATCGCTATATAAAACCCAGACTTCGGTTTGCAACTGCACATGGGGACAAAGATCGTACTTTTTGGAGAAATGTCCTCTGTTCTGATGAAACCAAAATAGAACTGTTTGGCCATAATGACCATGTTTGTAGGATAAAGGGGGAGGCTTGCAAGCTGAAGAACATCATCCCAACCATGAAGCACGAGGGTGGCAGCATCATGTTGTGGGGGTGCTTTGCTGCAAGAGGGAGTGGTGCACTTCACAAAATAGATCACAAGGAAGAACAATTATGTGGATATATTGAAGCAACATCTCAAGACATCAGTCTGGAAGTTAAAGCTTGGTCGCAAATGTGTCTTCCAAATGGACAATGACCCCAAGCATACTTCCAAAATTGTGGCAAATGGCTTCAGGACAACAAAGTGAAGGTATCGGAGTGGCAATCACAAAGCCCTGACCTCAATCCTATAGAAAATGTGTGGGCAGAACTGAAGAAGCGAGTGCGAGCAAGGAGGCCTACATACCTGACTCAGTTACACCAGCTCTGTCAGGAGGAATGGGCCAAAATTCACCCAACTTATTGTGGGAAGCTTGTGGAATGCTACCCAAATCATTTGACCCAAGTTAACTTCTTCGATATAGGGGGCGCTCTTTTAATTTTTGGATAAAAAAACGTTCCCGTTTTAAACAAGATATTTTGTCACAAAAAGATGCTCGACTATGCATATAATTGACAGCTTTGGAAAGAAAACACTCTGACATTTCCAAAACTGCAAAGATATTATATGTGAGTGCCACAGAACTGATGCTAAAGGCGAAACCAAGATGAAATTTCAAACAGGAAATGCCCCAGATTTTGAAGGCGACGTGTTCCAATGTCTCCTTATATGGCTGTGAATGCTCCAGGAATGAGCTTACACTTTCTGTCGTTTCCCCAATGTGTCTGCAGCATTGTGACGTATTTGTAGGCATATCATTGGAAGATTGACCATAAGAGACTACATTTACCAGGTGCTCGCTTGGTGTCCGCCGTCGAAATTATTGCGTAATCTCCAGCTGCGTGTATTTTTCCATTTGCTTCAGAGGAGAAACCAAACTGCCACGAATGATTTATCATCGAATAGATATGTGAAAAACACCTTGAGGATTGATTCTAAACAACGTTTGCCATGTTTCTGTCGATATTATGGAGTTAATTTGTAAAAAAGTTCGGCGTTGTAATGACTGAATTTTCAGGGTTTTTTCTTAGCCAAACGTGAACAAAACGGAGCGATTTCTCCTACACAAATAATATTTTGGGAAAAACTGAACATGTGCTATCTAACTGAGAGTCTCCTCATTGAAAACATCTGAAGTTCTTCAAAGGTAAATTATTTTATTTGAATGCTTTTCTTGTTTTTGTGAAAATGTTGCCTGCTGAATGCTAGGCTTAATGCTATGCTAGCTATCAATACTCTTACACAAATGCTTGTGTAGCTATGGTTGAAAAGCATATTTTGAAAATCTGAGATGACAGTGTTGTTAACAAAAGGCTAAGCTTGTGAGTGAATATATTTCTTTCATTTCATTTGCGATTTTCATGAATAGTTAACGTTGCGTTATGGTAATGAGCTTGAGGCTATGATTACGCTCCCAGATACGGGATTGCTCGACGCAAGAAGTTTAACAATTTAAAGGCAATGCTTCCAAATGCTAATTGATTGTATGTAAACTTCTGACCCACTGGGAAGGTGATGAAAGAAATAAAAGCTGAAATAAATAATTCTCTCAACTATTATTCTGACATTTCACATTCTTAATTAAAGTGATGATCCTAACTGACCTAAGACAGGGAATTTTTACGAGGATTAAATGTCAGGAATTGTGAAAAACTGAGTTTAAATATATTTGGCTAAGGTGGATGTAAACTTCCGACTTCAACTGTGTATACTGTTGCTCCTAAAATGGTTGCAATATAGCGGAACCCTTATTTGGTGCTGTATATAACCTTTTTATATAGTTCTTTATAGAACCTTAGGAAATGGTTATTTGTAGCACCATACAGGTTCCATTTAACCCAATGAGCATGGTTCTTTATTGGACCATGAAAAAAGGGTTCTATATATCACCAAAAAGAGTTATGCTATGGTTACAGAACAAATAACCCCTATCTGGTACTTGTACAATAGAAGGAACTATTGCAATAACAAGGTATATTATCAACCCAATGCATTGATTTACCCAGGGAAAGGTTATGTTTTTGACATACTGTTAAATGTATCTTCCTTTCATATTTGTTATAGGTTGGAATGTGAAAGAAGATCTAGGGAGAATGATAGCCTCCTCTAATTAATTAGTTCTTATCACTTTCAGTGGCTTGTCCAGAACATATTGAGTGGGGTGGCCATGGTGGGGCACAGATCCAGTTTAAGGGGGCCAAGACATTGTGTTATTGTCACATGCACAAGTACAATGAAATGCCTTTCTTGCCAGCTCTTTCCCAACAATGCATTAATCAATATCAGTAGTACTACGAAATAGTAAAGAAGCACAAAATCACACAATAAATAGAAATAAGAACACAAGAAAGTAAGTAAACTATGCATAGGGTCAGTTCCAGGGTCAGTGCCAATACCATATTTACAATGTGCAAGGATACTGGAGTGGTAGGGGTAGATACTGTTTGTATAGAGATAAGGGGACTAGGCAGCAGGATATAGGGTAACCAGAGTAGCATCAAGTATATATGATGATTGAATGTGTGTGTGTGTGTGTGTGTGTGTGTGTGTGTGAGTTCGAATGTGCATAGAGTGAAAATAAAATAGGAGAGTCAAATCATATATTCTGTGTAGCCATTGTGTTAGTAATTTAGCAGTCTTATGGCTTGGGGATAGAAGTTGTTCGTAGAGGTCCTGGATGGCAGGCAGCTTGGCCACTGTGTGCTAGTTGTTTAAACGTCTTATGGCTGGGGGCAGTATTGAGAAGCTTGGATGAATAAGGTGCCCAGCGGTGTCCAGAGTAAACTGCCTGCTACTCAGTCCCAGAAGCTAAGATAGAAAACACTCTGAAGTTTCTAAAACAGTTCGAATGCTGTCTGTGAGTATAACAGAACTCATATGGCAAGCAAAAACCTGAGAAACAATCCAACCAGGAAGTGGGAAATCTGAGGTTTGTAGGTTTTCAACTCATTGCCTATCGAAACTATAGTGGGATATTGGTCATGTTGCACCTCCCAAGGCTTCCACTAGATGTCAACAGTCTTTTGAACCTTGTTTGATGCTTCTACTGTGAAGTGGGGGCGAATGAGAAGGGAATGAGTCAGAGGTCTGCTAGAGAGCCACGAGCTGGCCACGTTCGTTCACGTGAGAGCGAGCTCTGTTCCATTGCATTTCTACAGACAAAGGAATTCTCCAGTTGGAACATTATTGAAGATTTATGTTAAAAACATCCTAAAGATTGATTCTATACTTCTTTTGACATGTTTCTACGGACTGTAACAGAACTTTTGGACATTTTGTCTGCTCCTAGTGATCGCGCGTCATGAATTTGGATTTGAGAACTGAATGCGCTAACAAAAGGAGGTATTTGGACATAGATGGACATTATCGAAGAAAACAAACATTTATTGTGGAACTGAGATTCCTGGGAGTGCATTCTGGTGAAGATCATCAAAGGTAAGTGAATATTTATAATGCTATTTCTGACTTCTGTTGACTACACAACATGGCGGATATCTGTTTGGGTTGTTTTGGTCTCTGAGCACCGTACTCAGATTATAGCATGGTGTGCTTTTTCCATAAAGTTTTTTTGAAATCTTACACAGCGGTTTCATTATTAAGAACACATTCTTATTTACAAGGGCAGCCAACTCCTTTCTCCTTGTCGGGGAATTGAAGCCCGGTCTCCCGCTTGCCCGCCCGCACAACACGGGAGTCTTTAGCTAAATAGCCCACTACTGTACTGCCGACCGTCACATTGTACAGCACCATATTTTCTATTCCATCCTAATGGAAACCTAGAGGGTTTTCCATTTTTCTTGGAATAGAAACAGCATATATTAATCAAATTAATTAAGCAAGTATCAGTCAAAAGTTTGGATACACCTACTCATTCCAGGATTAGTCTTTATTTGTACTATTTTCTAAATTGTAGAATAGTAATGAAGACATCCCAACTATGAAATTACACAAATGGAATCAGTTAAGAAAAACAACGTATTTACAAGGACAGCCTACTCCTTCCTCCCGGGGAAATGAACCCTAGTCTCCCGTGTGCCTGCATTCTCTTGTACCCTCTGCCCAATGCGGTAGCGGGGAGCTGGAGTCCGGCGATGGTCCGCTTGTCGACGATACCTGGAGTTGGTCTTGAGAAGTGCCGTCCAAGCTCTTCTCCAAGTTCGTTGACAGCGGTGGGAAAATATCTGGGCCGAGGTTACGCTGACATCTTCCTCTTGTTCAGGGAAGAGTGGAGGCTGATAACCCATGGAGCACTCAACAGGGAAGAGTCCCATGGCAGAACTGGGAAGAGTATTCTGGGCATACGCCATCCAGACCAGTTGTCGGCTCCAGGTAGTGGGATTGGTTGAAACCAGGCATCTCAGGGTGGTTACCAGGTCTTGGTTGGCTCGCTCCGACTGACCGTTGTTTTGGGGATGGAATCCGGATGAAATGCTGGCCGACGACCCAATAAGGTTGCAGAATGCCTTCCAGAACTGAGATGAGGACCCTGATTGGAGACCATGTCTACCGGGTGTCCATGGATCCGGAAGACATGCTGCAACATAAGCTGGGCTGTCTCCTTGGCAGAAGGTAGTTTGGGGAGAGGGATGTAATGGGCGGCTTTGGAGAATGACAGTGTTTCCATCAGACGGAGGGAGTCCAGTGACAAAGTCCAGAGATATATGAGACCAGGGACGATGAGGGACCGGTAGGGGCTGAAGGAGGCCAGAAGGGGCTTGCCGTGGAGTCTTGCTCTGAGCGCACACTGTTTATGTGGCGACAAAGGCAGAGACGTCAGGTACCATTGTGGGCCACCAGAAACATTGTCAGAGGAATGCTAGTGTACGACGGGAACCTGGATGACAGGTCTGCCTAGAGGAATGAGCCCATTCCAGGACCCAGGACCGGACTGGGTTAGGGACAAACAGCCGGGTTAGCCGGGCCCTCTTCAGGTCCAGGCTGGAAGCGTTGCACCTCGCAAACCAGGTTCTCAATACCCCAATCCACAGTGGCAGCAAGGCATGAGGTAGGGATAATGGTTTCAGAGGTCGAGAGGATGTGGTAGATGAACTGTGTAGATGAACTGTGTAGGCATTTTTTGACCCTGGGCGGTAGGAAATGGTGAAGTTGAATCTGGTAAACAAGAGCGCCCACCGGGCCTGCCTGGAGTTGAGGCGCTTGGCTGTATAGAGATATTCTAAGTTTTTATAGTCAGTCCAGAACAAGAATGGCTGTTTCAACTGCATCCTGGACATTGGTTGAGGCCAATCCACCACTGCTTTCACCTTTCCAGGATCCATCTGAACATTGCCCTCTGCAATGACATATCCCAGAAAGGTGATAGTAGAGTGGTGGAACTCACACTTCTCTGCTTTCATGAACAATTGGTTCTCCAGGATGCGCTGAAGGACCTGTCTGACATGAAGTACATGTCAGTCTTGGGCAGATCGGGGGAAAAACTGGATGTCGTCAAGGTAAACGAACACAAAACGGTTTTGTCCGCTAGCGGAAACACAGTCCTAGACAGGTTAAAAACTCCTCATGTCTCCCAATGGTGGCTCCCTGCAGGGACACAGAGTGGCAGAGCTGGTCCAAGTCTGCTGGGCCTGTCATGGCCAGTTCGCACTATCAAAGCACAAAGCGAGACCCAGATGCAGACACAGGAGGCATATGGTTGGAGTCTTACAATGTTTATTAATCCAAAAGAATGGTCGTGTACAGGCAAAAGGTCAAAACCTGTTCAGAGTCCAATAGGTACTAAATGGCAGGCAGATTCAAGGTCAGGGCAGGCAGGATGATCAGGCTGGGAGGACTAACAAAAGAGAATAGTAAAGGAGTACAGGGAAAAACACACTGGTTGACTTGACGACACATACAAGACAAACTGACACAGAGAGAAAGGAAACACAGTGATAAAAACACTGGTGAAATAAGTGAAACCTGGAAGGGGTGGAGACAATCCCAGGGACAGGTGAAACAGATCAGGGTGTGACATATACAGTTGAAGTCGGGAAGTTTACATACACTTGGAGTCATTAAAACTTGTCTTGTTAGGACATCAACTGTGTGCATGACAAGTAATTTTTCCAACAATTGTTTACTGACAAATGATTTCACTTATAATTCACTGTATCACAATTACAGAGTGTCAGAAGTTTACATACACTTTATTGACTGTGCCTTTAAACAGCTTGGTAAATTCCAGGAAATTATGGCATGGCTTTATAAGCTTCTGATAGGCTAATTTGAGTCAATTGGAGGTATACCTGTAGATGTATTTCAAAGTCTACCTTCAAACTCAGTGCCTCTTTGCTTGACATCGTGGCGAAAGCAAAATAAATCAGCCAAGACCTGAGAAAATGTATTGTAGACCTCCCCAAGTCTGGTTCATCCTTGGGAGCAATTTCCAAATGCCTCAAGGTACCACGTTCATCTGTACAAACAATAGTACGCAAGCATAAACACCATGGGACCACGCAGCCATCATACCGCTCATGAAGGAGACGCGTTCATTCTCCTAGAGATGATGGGGCGAAAATTGCAAATCGATGCCAGAACGACAGCAAAGGATCCTGTGAAGATGCTGGAGGAAACAGGTACAAAATGATCTATATCCACAGTAAAATGAGTCCCATATCGACATAACCTGAATGGTCGCTCAGCAAGGAAGAAACCACTGCTCTAAAACCGCCATAAAAAAAGCCAGACTGCGATTTGCAACTGCCCATGGGGCACAAAGATTGTACTTTTTAGAGAAATGTCCTCTGTTCTGATGAAACAAAAATGTAACTGTTTGGCCATAATGACCATCGTTATGTTTGGAGGATAAAGGGGGAGGCTTGCAAGCCAAAGAACACCATCCCAACCGTGATGCATGGGGGTGGCAGCATCATGTTGTGGGGGTGCTTTGCTGCAGGAGGGAGTGGTGCACGTCACAAAATAGGTGGCATCATGAGGAAAGGAAAATTATGCGGATATATTGAAGCAACATCTCAAGATATCAGTCTGGAAGTTATAGCTTGGTCGCAAATGGACAATGACCCCAAGCATACTTCCAAAGTTGTGGCAAAATGGCTTCAGGACAACAAAGTCAAGGTATTGGAGTGGCCATCACAAAGCCCTGACCTCAATCCCATAGAAAATTTGTGGGCCGAACTAAAAAAGCGTGAGCGAGCAAGGAGGCCTACAAGCCTGACGATACACCAGCTCTCTCGGGAGGAATGGGCCAAAATTCACCCAACTTATTGTGGGAAGCTTGTGGAAGGCTACCCAAAAGGTTTGACCCAAGTTAAACAATTTAAAGGCAATGCTTCAAAATACCAATTGAGCGTATGTAAACTTCTGACCCACTTGGAATGTGATGAAAGAAATAAAAGGTGAAATAAATAATTCTCTCTACTATTATTCTGACATTTCACATTCTTAAAATAAAGTGGTGATCCTAACTGACCTAAGACAGGGAATTTTTACGAGGATTAAATTTCAGGAATTGTGAAAAGCTGAGTTTAAATGTATTTGGCTAAGATGCATGTTAACTTCCGACTTTAACTGTACCATGTTATTACAAGAAAGGTTTAAAATTATCTGGTAATGCCAATATGGAAGGCTATCAAATGCTTCTCAAAGATACCCTCTGGTGGTCAAACTAGAAATTACTTGCATTAACAGAAAAAATGGCTGACAATTAAATAACGTGTCACAGAATGCAAGGTGTGCTGCAATATGACACCATTTTTAAAAAGGAAGAACCACTGTAGGAAAGCAAATTTAAGTGGGACCATTCTAGTACTCTTCAATCCAATGTATTCTACTACTGTCATCATTTCTTACTCCAATCAGGCAGCGGTTCGGGTGCAAAGTATATATTTAATGTGAGAGTAGTTCTTAAAATGTGTCAACGATAAGTATCTCTTTCTCTCTTCCTCTTCATGTTCTTTGTAACAAGCCGCCATACAAGCCGTCAGTCTGCTAGGGACCTGTTTCTAATGTATTTAAGTGTGTATATTTATCCTGTGTTATCATTTAATTAGCTAGTAAATAGATAATTAAACCAATTCGTGTCATACTGAATCATCAGTAAGGCTGGGGTTTTTGCAGATGCAGAAGGTTACGACTGTTCAGAATGATGATATGATACGAGGTTATGAATAATATGTTGACTGTTTTATGGATGTGACAGGTAAAGACCTTTGAGTTTAATTTGGGAGATGGCAACTTTTTAAACCACCGCTCTCGTGGTGCCCCAAATTCCTAATGAGTTAACCTCTATGGGATATGTGGGACGCTTGCATCCCACCTGGCCAAAAGTCATGGAAAATGAAGAGCGCCAAATTCAAATAAATTACTAAAAAAATCAAACTTTCATTAAATCACACATGCAAGATAGCAAATTAAAGCTACACTTGTCGTGAATCCAGCCAACCTTTACTTTTGGCTAAAGCAAAATATGCTATTAACTGAGGATAGCACCATAGTAAACAAAGAGTGAGAAGTATATTTCAACCGTGCAGGCGCGAAACAAAGCGCAGAAATTAAAACAAATTCATGCCTTACCTTTGACAAGCTTCTTTTGTTGGCAGTCCAATATGTACCATAAACATCACAAATGGTCCTTTTGTTCCATTAATTCCGTTGATATATATCCAAAATGTCAATTTATTTGGTGCGTTTGATCCAGAAAAACACCAGTTCCAACAAAATATCTCAAAAGTTACCTGTAAACTTTGCCAAAACATTTCAAACCACTATTGTAATACAACTTTAGGTATTTTTGAACGTAAATAATCGATAAAGTTGAAGACGGGATAATCTGTGTTCAATACAGGAGGAAAACAAACTGTAGCTAGCTTTCTGGTCATGCGCATCTATCTAACAGCACACTTCAAGTTACCCTCATTCAAGATGGCCATACTTCTTCATTACACAAAGGAAAAACCTCAACCAATTTCTAAAGTCTGGTGACATCCAGTGGAAGCAGTAGGAACTGCAAGAAGGTCCCTTAGCAATATGGATTCCCAATGAAAACCCATTGAAAAGAGAGTGACCTCAAAAAAATCAACTCTGAATGGTTTGTCCTCTGGGTTTCGTCTGCTATATAAGTTTTGTTATACTCACAGACATGATTCAAACAGTTTTATAAACTTCAGAGTGTCTACTATCCAAATCTACTAATAATATGCATTTCTTATCTTCTGGGGATGAGTAGCAGGCAGTTGAATTTGGGCATGCATTTCAACCCGGACGTGAAAATAATGCCCCATGTCACCATGAAGTTAATCGTTACATGATTAACCCTCCTGGTGTGTTCCGGTCGAATTGGACCGATTTATACGTTTTCTCTCAGAAAAATGTAGTTCATTTAATCTGATTGTCATAAGGCTCCATGATGTTGTCCACACAGGACATCTGAACACACAAACTACATTGTGATGCTTTTCATTACATTTTGGGTGTTTTATTTAACTTTTGTACACCTGTGGTGTTCCCGGTTAAAAATGGGTGAGACTACAACTAGTATATAAAATTGAGTTCAGGCACATGCCCATTCATCAGAAGGACACACTTCCTCTCCCAGTCCCCCACATGCATGTGTGTTTACACACACACACACACACACACCTCACTCCCCGTATTGGCTTCCATGGCAACCCCCACGGGAACCGTTCCCAAATAGATATCCCCTACGAGAACCACACCTGTTGGCTTTCTCACAAACAATTGCAATATTGTTTCAATAATATAGATCACTTTTCTCGCAGCTCTGGTACATAGAGCTTTTTTGTGGCAATTCATTCAATGCAGCACAATGACCAAACGAGATACTGTATGTGAGGCTCTTGATCATATCTTTGATCATGACACTAGTGAGGAGGAGAGAGGCCAGGAAACTGACAGTGAAGATGCTTTCTTGCAGTTCTGGTATACTCAAAAACAAGGTGCATGAGCTCAGGCCAATGAGGCCTACAGGCCATAAATAGCAAATAGAAGTTCAAAACTTGTAATGTTCACAAGAACTTAAGTTGATAAAAAGATCGAACACAACATTAGGCGATAATAATAATATATGTATTATTATGGATTTATAATCAGCTGTAATGGGGCAGTCATTTTGGACCCGGGATCACATAATTAATTAACGTGACATGAACACAACAGGAAGGTTAATTTAATCAGGTAACAATTAAACATGATTTGTTTATTCGATAAATAATAGTCATCAGATTAATGAAAGTAAAGTCACGACAGTGGCCAATCAGATTTCAGGGGTGGGCCGTGGCCACACCCTGAACACGCCACTGCTCACATTCTTCTAGATACTCTCTATTTACACTTCCTTACACCCTGAAGTACACATCTGTATCTGTCAGACATCTCTGACTCCTCTTTCAGGTGCTTCCAGCGAAACAGTGAAGCAGAGTTCAGCTCTTTCAGAAACAAGATAACAGTCGTTAGATATCTTTCTCGAAAGGGCGCTGGCGAAGTGCACAGGAATGGAGAGAAATGAGTTATTATCAGCAGGCGAAAGTGTGTAAAAGCAAAGGTCTGTCTGACAGAACTCAGCCACATCGTTGGAGTTGCTTTGGTGAAACGAATGGAGGGTGGTTTGTTTCTTTTTGCTGGATGTGATTCGTGTTTGATTTGGAGGAAAGGATTCATGGTCTCCCTGTTGCATTTTAAACCTCACTGCTACCCTGCTGGCTCCGGGCTAGAGCTAATGGTAGTGGAATTCAGAGAGAGAGGGAGAATGAGGCATAGAGGAGAGAGAAAGAGCGAGAAAGATATATATAGAGAGAGAGAGAAAGAAAGAGAGAGGGGGAGAGAGAGGGGGAGAATGTGAGAGCGAGAGAGTAAGAGTGAGGAAGAGATAGAGAGAGAGAGAGAAGAGGAGAGAGAGAGTGAGAGTGAGAGAGCAAGTGAAAAGAAAAGCCTCTCCATCGTGTTCTAATACCTATCATCACTCACTCAATTTGCACTATTCTCCTCCGTTCTAGAGAGGGAGGGAGGGAGGGACAGAGGGATAGAGAGGTAGTTATGCCACAAAAGAGAATTTACTGAGATGGGTTTTGAACTATTGTGTTTCGTGTCTTGTTGTTGCGTTTGATTGTCTCTGTACCCAAAGGCCTTTGCCACCTCTCCTACTGGGAGAATGAGAGGAGTAGAGCACAAAGGCCTGCTATGGAAACTAAACAATCTTGACAATATGACTACTAGAGATTTTAACAGAACATTTTCTAAATTGCCAGCATGGTCATAGTAAACACAGCCTAAATTCAAACAAACAGATATGAATGATATGAATGAATCAGTGACACATCACCAGCTCTTAAATCACACATCTTTTTTTCCCAGAACACTCACTGTGTAGTCCAGCCCTGTACAGCTATGTACTGTACTATATCCCTATGTAGCAGGGTCCGAGAGGTCGCACTCAGTCAGTGTGTGTTTCAAACACTTCATCCATGATGTGTTACGGTCAGTCATGGTCACCCTACTAACACCAGACCATAGCAAGACTACATCTATAAAGGGGAGAAACAAACCACATGGGACAGAGTAAAAAACGCAGGACGAAGCAGTGTTATAGATGGACTAAGAACAGCATGGAAAACTACCAGAAAGCAACTGACCATCAAGAAATGCAATCCATTCAAGACAACATTCTGGCCATCACATATCCTCACAATTATTAAGGAAGGCTAGGCTACTATCTTTTTACAAGATGCCAGACCCATCTGCTCTGCTCCCATGTTACTACCCCCTCAGCATATTGCTCTTGGTTGATGTGATGGCAACTGGTCCCTAATTTCCCACGTGCTCTTGAATTAACTATGACTTCACCCGCAGACGACTTTCCTAGGACTACACCCGCGCATGCTTGAGAAACATACATCCCAGATTTCAACCAGTTAGTTGTATGCACCCCTGCTTGTTGAAGCAATGGTTTTTCCCAGGGAGCGTTTACATTCTGTTTTGTGTGCACGAGGCTAACACTGAGGGTGAGAGTATCCATGTTGGTAGCCTGTAGATAATATTTGTCTAACGTATCCTGATTCCCACCAAATCTGGGTTTTGTGTTGAGTTCATTTTTATTTCGATTTTTTGAAGACATACATTTTTGTTTATCATCTGCCTATTTCTGCCATAATTATTATTTATTCCTACCACTTCTAGGCCTACCGTACTTTAGTGAATAAAACCAACATTTTGGCACCGTAAATGCCTTTTGCCTATCTACCTATAAAACCGTGCGACACTTCTACCTTTTCACAGTTGAACTGTAGGCCTATGATAAAAACAAAGATTTCTTTCATCATGTTTGTCGAGGTGTGGGTGGTTCATTGGTGTGGATCACAAACTGACTCAGAGAATTGCCTGTGTCACTTTAACAAACAGCAACTTCACTAGTAATCATTCCGACTGTTTCTCCATTCAGATGTGTTTTTCACAGCTCTAGCACATTTCCAATTTCTGTTCATATACTGCTTGTGATGACCCAATCATCAGCATTTTTCCCGGGGAGTTTATTTAATATACAAACATATCTAGGCCTACACACGCGCGCAAAGGCACACAGGCATACAATTGCACACACACACACACACACACACACACACACACACACACACACACACACACACAGACACACACACACACACACACACAGTACCTTGCAGAATGTTACAGTGAGTTATTTTCTATTAAGTCTTTCATCTCCAGTCTGAGCCATGTCATCGAAAATATTCTGTATATTTGTTTTGTTTTCCATCCTGAAAGGTCTCTTTTATGCAAAGCTTCACTCTATTTATTCACACATCACTTAGCCTGATATAATTAATTTAATTTCATTCATAGTGCTACAGTGGGTGAAGGATAATGTCATTTTCACCTAGTGCTAGAGTTCGGATTATTTTATTATGACAAAGTCAATCAAGATTTGATGGATTCCCTTTATTAGCTTCCGACAAATGGCCTTTCAGAAGGGAAGAGCGTGTGCATTAGATATTGGTGAGGGCAGAAGCATTTATGACGGAGAGAAGATAACATTTTAATGGTGTCCTTAGATCTACAAGATTGGTGCACTTGACTGTGCACTTCACTGTGACTCATCTAACTATTGGAAAGATACAGCAGTCAGGAAGTGTATCACTGCTGACCCCAGACCCACTCTCCGACCTTTAAACTCCCCCACTTAAAAAATACTACAGTTTACTGTAGATTTTCACAGTACTTACCTTAGAATTCTGTAGTAAACTATAGTATACTGTAGGAGACTACACAACACACTTTTGTATCCCTCCCACCATGTGTAGTAATTGTGTAGTACAGTATTATCCACACAAAAAAAGTTTAGTAAATACTACAGAAATGCCTGAAAAAACACAACAGTCCGCATTTACTATAATAAATAATACAGCATTCAATTTGCATATACCCTGCCCATTCTCCTCCCCCATGTCCCAATTTGTGCAACCTGTAAAATAACCTACACGCCTAGTATAGACTATATATTGTGTTCCCTACAGTTAATAAAAAAACTAGCTAAATGAGAACAAACACACTACAACATACTACAGTCTGCAAAAACACAATAGTATGTACTATAGTCTGCAAAAACACAACAATTAATATAGTATATACTAGTCTTTTTTTACTGCAGTATGTATACTATAGAAAACTGTAAATACGACAGTATACTACAGTAAAGTCCGCAAAAACACTAAAGTGAATACTATAGTATTCCTACAAAAGTATACACTATAGTATTTTTTCATATGGGCTAACAACTGTATGACCTGTGTCTGGTGTTCTGTATCCATGACCTCTAACCCCTGCTCTTTAATATTTTTTATACTTTGTCATTTAATTTAGAGGGTAGATCAGCTTTAATATTGCAGATAGATTGTAGCTTCCGCCAATGTAGTTGTCTGCATCACTTTCAATCACCCATAAATATTTTTTGCAAATATATATACACTCAGCAAAAAAAAATGCGTTTATTTTCAGCAAAATTAACATGTGTAAATATATGTGTGAACATAACAAGATTCAATGACGTTGACATAAACTGAACAAGTTCCACAGACATGTGACTAACATAAATTGAATAATGTGTCCCTGAACAAAGGGAGGGTCAAATTCAAAAGTAAGTCAGTATCTGGAGTGGCCACCAGCTGCATTAAGTACTGCAGTGCATCTCCTCCTCATGGACTGCACTAGATTTGCCAGTTATTGCTGTGAGATGTTACCCCACTCTTCCACCAAGGCACCTGCAAGTTCCCAGACATTTCTGGGGGGAATGGCCATAGCCCTCACCCTCCTATCCAGCATGGCAGAACACTGGCCATGGCAGAACACTGACATTTCTGTCATGCAGGAAATCACGCACAGAACAAGCAGTATGGCTGATGGCATTGTCATGTTGGAGGGTCATGTCAGGATGAGCCTGCAGGAAGTGTACCACATGAGGGAGGAGGATGTCTGCCCTGTAATGCACAGCTTTGAGATTGCCTGCAATGACAACAAGCTCATTCCGATGATGCTGTGACACATCGCCCCAGACCTCGACGGACCCTCCACCTCCAAATCGATCCCGCTCCAGAGTACAGGCCTCGGTGTACCTCTCATTTCATTGACGATAAACGCGATTCCGACCATCACCCCTAGTGAGACAAAACCGCGACACGTAATAAAGAGCACTTTTTCCCAGTCCTGTCTTGTCCAGCGATGGTGGGTTTGTGCCCACAGGAGACATTGTTGTCCGTGATGTCTGGTGAGGACCTTCCTTACAACAGGCCTACAAGCCCTCAGTCCAGCCTCTCTCAGCCTATTGTGGACAGTCTGAGCACCGATGGAGGGATTGTGCATTCCTGGTGTAACTCGGGCAGTTGTTGTTTTCATCCTGTTCCTGTCCCGCAGGTGTGATGTTCGGATGTACCGATCCTGTGCAGGTGTTGTTACACGTGGTCTGCCAGTGCGAGGACAGTCAGCTGCCCGCCCTGTTTCCCTGTAGCGCTGTCTTAGGCGTCTCACAGTACGGACATGGCAATTTATTGCCCTGGCCACATCTGCAGTCCTCATGCCTCCTTGTAGCATGCCTAAGACACGTTCAGGCTGATGAGCAGGGACCCTGGGCATCTTTCTTTTGGTGTTTTTCAGAGTCAGTACAAAGGCCTCTTTGGTGTCAAAAGTTTTCATAAATGTGACCTTAATTGTGTCTTAATGACCATTCCACAGGTGCATGTTCATTAATTATTTATGGTTCATTGAATAAGCATGGGAAACCGTGTTTAACCTTTAGGAATCCCTCGACAACATTCAGCTGAAAATGCAACCCTAGAAATTCCAAAATATTTTTTTGAAATATGTAACTTTCACACATTAACAAGTCCAATAGAAAATTAAAGATAAACATCTTGTTAATCTACCCACCATGTCCAATTTTTTTAAATGCTTTAGAGCTTAAACAACATGTGATTATGTTAGGTCAGAGCCAAGTCACAAAAACAGACAGCCATTTTTCCAGCCAAAGATAGGAGTCACAAAAAGCAGAAATATAGATCAAATTAATCACTAACCTTTGATGATCTTCATCAGATGACACTCATAGGACATCATGTTATACATGTATGTTTTGTTCGATAATGTGCATATTTATATCCAAAAATCTCAGTTTACATTGGTGCTTTACGTGCAGTAATGTTTTGATTCCAAACATCCAGTGATTTTGCAGGCATACTCATAAACATTGACAAATGATGCCAGTGTTATTCACAGAATTAAAGATAGACTTCTCCTTAATTCAACCGCTGTGTCAGATTTTTTTTTAAACTTTACGGAAAAAGCATAATCCGAGAACCGCGCTCAGAGCCCAAAAAAGCCAGAGGAATATCCACCATTTTGGAATCAACAAAGTTAGAAACAACACCATAAATATTCACTTACCTTTGATGATCTTCATCAGAAGGCACTCCCAGGAATCACAGGTCGACAATAAATGACTGATTTGTTCCATAACGTTCCATCATTTATGTCCAAATTGCCACTTGTTGTTAGTGTGTTCAGCCCAGTAATCCATCTTCATGAGGCGAACATTTCGTCCAGAAAAAAACTCTAAAAGTTCCGTTACAGTCCTTTAGAAACATGTCAAACGATGTATGGAATCAATTGTTAGGATGTTTTTAACAAAAAACATCAATAATGTTCCAACCGGAGAATTATTTTGTCTTCAGAAAAGCGTTGGAACGAGAGGTAACTCTGTCGGAAACGAGCGTCATGAGACCGAGGCTCTCTGCCAGACCACTGACTCAAAGAGGTCTCATGTGTCACGTTTCTTCAAAATCGAACCCAGAAGCAGACCAGGACAAGGAGAGTAGGAAGAAGGTGAGTATTTATTTACAAGTGAATGTGAGTGGGTAGATACATCCAGGTGGCGTAGCGGGCAGCGGTGGTGAGTTGATGGGAGTAAATAGGTGGATCCAATGGGGAAGCGGAATCCTCTGATGACCAGGCGGGAATGGGGTAAATGATCCGGGTGAGTAACTGAAGACAGAACAAACGGAGGTAAGTTGAAGGCAAGCAAGACGTACAAAACAACAAAACAAATTCTATCCAACTTGAGGCTGATACTATGGCACAACATACTGTTCATGGCTAACGATCCGGCAGGGAATGGATGTCAGGTCAGAGCTTTTGAAGGGGAGAGGTGATGATCAGGACAGGTGTGCAGATTACTGATGGGAAACAGGTGCGGGTGAACATCAATCTCCCAACTAGCTAATCTGCCCGGCAACCAGACAGGGTGCGTTCCAGGACACCGGAAACACACTCCAGGACAGAAACACAGGCAAACACAGACTCAGGAAGCGGGGTTCGTGACAGTACCCCCCCTCCGACGAACGCCACCGGGCGGACTACCTAGAGCGCCAGGGTGGAGGCGGTAGAAGTCACGAAGCAGGTCGTCATCAAGGATCTGACGCCGAGGAATCCAACTCCTCTCCTCTGGACCATATCCTTCCCAATCCACGAGATATTGGAAACCTCGACCCCGCCGTCTGGAATCCATTATGCGGCGCACCGTGTAGGCAGGACCACCTCAGATCATCCGAGGAGGAGGAGGATGAGGAGGAGGGGGCAACAGAGGACTGATGAGAACCGGCTTGAGGCAGGAGACATGAAAAGTGGGGTGTACTCGAAGCGTTGCCGGCAATTTGAGTCGGACCACAACAGGGTTAATGATTCTCTCCACCACAAACGGACCAATGAACTTCGGTGACAGTTTCCTCGACTCAGTCCGTAGAGGAAGATCCCGTGTAGCCAACCAAACCTTATCTCCGATGGTGTAAGCGGGAGCAGGAATACGGCGACGATTCGCCTGGATCTGATACCGGTCAGAAACTCTAAGGAGAACCTTCCTGGCCCGATGCCAGGTCCGGTGGCAACGACGAATGTGGGCCTGGACAGAAGGAACCGAAAGATCCCTCTCCTGAGAAGGAAACAAGGGAGGTTGGTATCCGTACAGGCATTGGAAGGGGGACATCCCAGTGGCAGATGAGGGACGAATGAGACCTGCAGCAAGAGACTCCTTTATGTAGGTCTCCAGGGCTTCCTGCTCAGGTCGAGAAATACTGTATAACCGTCCCTTGGGAAAGGCAGCTCCAGGGAACAGCTTAATTGTACAATCATAAGGTCGGTGGGGAGGAAGTAACTGAGCTTTCTGCTTACTGAACACCTCATCCAACTCATGATATGTTTCAGGAACCAGGGACAAATCAGGATGAGCAGACTCACTGACCCGACTGGGGACAGCATGAGAACAGGCAGTCCTGAGGCAGTTAGCATGGCACTCAATGCTCCAACTAGTCACCTTACCAGTCACCCAATCGAACGAAGGATTGTGTTCTCTTAGCCAGGGGTATCCAAGAACCAGAGGAACCTGGGGGGAAGGCAAAATGAAAAAAGAAATAACCTCTGAATGATTCCCCGACAACAACATCTTAACCGGTTCGGTCCTCATAGTGATCCGTGCCAGACTACTGCCGTTCAGAGTGGTTGCTTCAATGGCTTCCGGTAGTTGCTCCTTGGAAAGCCCCAGCTGTTCCACTAAGTCGGCATCAATGAAGCTGTCATCGGCACCTGAATCGATGAAAGCGTTAATCGCTAAACTCTGATTCTTATTTATGAGGGTAGCAGGAAAACGAGGTCTGACAGGGCTCTTGAGAGGTTGAAACTGGCTCGCTAACAAACCTCCCAAACTTAACGAGCCGAGCAGTTTAACGGGCGCTGAGGACAAACGGAGATGTAATGTCCCGAGCTACCACTTCCTGACCCGAATGGTAACCGAGTCTCAGATTGATTAGATGGACCCCACTGCTTCTCCCTCCTTCTCTCTCGGACTCTATTATCTACCCGAATAGCTAAGGTAACCAAACTATCTAGGTCACTAGGCTCTGGATAGGAGATCAGCTCGTCCTTGAGTTGCTCCGACAACCCCTGGTAAAAAAACGCTTGTAGTGATTCCTCATTCCAACCACTCTCCACAGCCAATGTCCTGAATTCTATCACAAAGTCTGCCACACTGCAAGCTCCTTGGCGAAGAGTGAACAAATGTTTAGCTGCGTCCTTACCTCGGACTGGATGGTCAAAAAGCCTTCTCATCTCTCCCGTTAATTCCTGGTATGAAGCCATGCAGGTCTCCTGTCGTTCCCAAACGGCTGAAGCCCATTCCAGAGCTCTTCCACGCAGCAGTTCAATGACAAAGGCTATCCTAGCCTTGTCAGTGGCGTAAGAATGGGGCTGCAGATCAAACACTAACCCACACTGCATAAGAAACGAACGGCATCTTCCCAAATCCCCTTCATATTTATCAGGCGTCGGTACCTTGGGTTCACGGAAGGAAACCGCATCAGACACGGCAGGTGAGATGGTTGAAACAGGTGGTGAATGAATCGCCGGCAAACTGAGCTGATCCTGGATTTGTGTCAAGCTAGCAGATAAATTCTGGATTGCACCCGCTATCTCCTGTAGCGCCGTCTTGTGTTGTCCCAGTGTCTTCCCCTGCTGGGTAATGGCATGGCAAACGGAATCCAGGTCCGCTGGGTTCATCCTTGGCCGGATCGTTCTGTCACGTTTCTTCAAAATCGAACCCAGAAGCAGACCAGGACAAGGAGAGTAGGAAGAAGGTGAGTATTTATTTACAAGTGAATGTGAGTGGGTAGATACATCCAGGTGGCGTAGCGGGCAGCGGTGGTGAGTTGATGGGAGTAAATAGGTGGATCCAATGGGGAAGCGGAATCCTCTGATGACCAGGCGGGAATGGGGTAAATGATCCGGGTGAGTAACTGAAGACAGAACAAACGGAGGTAAGTTGAAGGCAAGCAAGACGTACAAAACAACAAAACAAATTCTATCCAACTTGAGGCTGATACTATGGCACAACATACTGTTCATGGCTAACGATCCGGCAGGGAATGGATGTCAGGTCAGAGCTTTTGAAGGGGAGAGGTGATGATCAGGACAGGTGTGCAGATTACTGATGGGATACAGGTGCGGGTGAACATCAATCTCCCAACTAGCTAATCTGCCCGGCAACCAGACAGGGTGCGTTCCAGGACACCGGAAACACACTCCAGGACAGAAACACAGGCAAACACAGACTCAGGAAGCGGGGTTCGTGACATCATGAGCCCCTCCTTTATAGTAGAATCCTCAAAACAGTTTCTAAAGCAGTTTGGCATCTAGTGGAAGCCATAGGAAGTGGAACCTCATCCATATCTCAATGTGTATTCGGTCGACCAAGCTTTGAAAGACTACAAACCTCAGATGTCCTACTTCCTGGTTGGATTTTTCTCAGATTTTCACATGCCATATGAGTTATGTTATACTCACAGACATCATTTAAACAGTTTTAGAAAGTTCAGAGTGTTTCCCTTCCAATACTAATAATAATATGCATATATTCGCGTCTGGGACAGAGTAGGAGGCAGTATACTCTGGGCATGCTATTCATCCAAAAGTGAAAATGCTGACCCCTATCCCAAAAAGGTTAAACAATATACAATGAAGATCTGTGAAGTTATTTGGATTTTTATGAATTATCTTTGAAAGACAGGGTCCTGTTTGTTTTTTTGATGAGTTTGTATATTTACACACATATAAATACATACACATACACATACAGACATAGACTTATAAATACATACATATACACATACAAACAGTTGAAGTCGGAAGTTTACATACACCTTAGCCAAATACATTTAAACTCAATTCTTCACAATTCCTGACATTTAGTCCTAGTAAAAATTCCCTGTCTTAGGTCAGTTAGGATCAACACTTCATTTTAAGAATGTGAAATGTCAATTTAATAGTAGAGATAATGAATGATTTCAGTTTTTATTTCTTTAATCACATGTTCAGTGTGTCAGAAGTTTACATACACTCGATTAGTATTTGGTAACATTGCCTTTAAATTGTTTAACTTGGGTCAAACGTTTTAGGTAACCTTCCACAAGCTTCCCAAAATAAGTTGGGTGAATTGCGACCATGCTTTGACTTCTTGGTGACAGGGGGCAATATTTTCACTTCCGGATGAAATGCATAAACAAATTTCAACTGTCTGCTACTCATCCCCAGAATATAAGATATCCATATTAGTAGATTTGGATAGAAACCACTCTGAAGTTTCTAAAACAGTTTGAATCATGTCTGTGAGTATAACAGAACTTATTTAGCAGGCGAAACCCCAAGGACAACCCATTCAGATTTTTTTTTTTTTTAGGTCACTCTCTTTTCAATGTGATTTCATTGGAAATCCAGATTTCTAAGGGACCTTCTTGCAGTTCCTATCACTTCCACTGAATGTCAACAGTCTTTAGAAATTGGTAGAGGTTTTTCCTTTGTGTAATGAAGAAGTACGGCCGTCTTGAATGAGGGTAACTTGAAGTGTACTGTTAGATAGAGGCGCGTGACCAGAAAGCTACCTACAGTTTGTTTTCCTTCCATATTGAACACAGATCATCCCGTCAAAAATTTTATTGATTATTTACGTTAAAAAATACCTAAAGTTGTATTACAAAAGTACTTTGAAATGTTTTGGCAAAGTTTACAGATACATTTGAGATATTTTGTAGTCACGTTGCGCAAGATGGAACCAGTGTTTTTCTGGATCAAACGCGCCAAACAAATGGACATTTTGGATATATATTGACAGAATTAATCGAACAAAAGGACCATTTATGATGTTTATGGGACATATTGGAGTGCCAACAAAAGAAGCTCATCAAAGGTAAGGCATGAATTATATTTTTATTGCGCCTGCAGGGTTGAAATATGCTTCTCTCTCTTTGTTTACGGAGGTGATATCCTCAGATAATAGCATTGTTTGCTTTCGCCGAAAAGCCTTTTTGAAATCTGACATGTTGGCTGGATTCACAACAAGTGTAGCTTTAATTTGCTCTCTTGCATGTGTGATTTCATGAAAGTTCAATTTTTATAGTAATTTATTTGAATTTGGCGCTCTGCAGTTTCCCTGGCTTTTGGCCAGATGGGATGCTAGCTTCCCACATATCCCAGAGAGGATAACTTCCTGACTGATGTCTTGAGATGTTGCTTCAATATATCCACATCAATTTCCTTTCCTCCTGATGCCATCTATTTTGTGAAGTGCACCACTCCCTCCTGCAGCAAAGCACCCCCACAACATGGTGCTGCCATCCCCGTGCTTCATGGTTGTGATGGTGTTCTTTGGCTTGCAAGCCTCCCCCTTTTTCCTCTAACATAACGATGGTCATTATGGCCAAACAGTTCTATTTTTGTTTCATCAGACCAGTGGACATTTCTCCAAAAAGTACGAACTTTGTCCCCATGTGCAGTTGCAAACCGTAGTCTGGCTTTTTTTTTATAGCGATTTTGGAGCAAAGGCTTTTTCCTTGCTGAGCGGCCTTTCAGGTTATGCCGATACGTTCATCTGCCAGTACGTTCATCTCTAGGAGACAGAATGCGTCACCTTCCTGAGCGGTATGACGGCTGCGTGTTCCCATGGGGGTTTTACTTGCGTTCTATTGTTTGTACAGATGAACGTGGTACCTTCAGGCATTTGCAAATTGCTCCCAAGGATGAGCAAGACTTATAGTTTGTTAACAAGAAATTTGTGGGGTGGTTGAAAACAAGTTTAAATGACACCGACCTAAGTGTATGTAAACTTCCGACTTCAACTGTAGAGTGCATACATACATACATACATACATACATACATACACACATACATACATACATACATACATACATACATACATATAAATACATACACTTAAAAAAAAAAGTACTTTATTTCTCTCCAACCCTACCACCCCTCCCCCAATTGGAGCAAACTAGAGAACAGCAACGCTTAGGCCTTTATTTCCAGCTCATTCATACTATATACATTTTATGAACAGAGTCTATTTTACAATAGTTGTATTTTATTTGTTTTTAACTCTTGTCCTTCCTCTACCTTCAACCTCTCCCATATATTTGATTTCCATTTGACATATCTTTCAAACTGTACTCTTTCAAAAAACATTAGTTATCTTCTTGTTATTAGTTGTTATTAGTCCCTACCTTCAGCTCCATTCAACCCCTTCCCATCTATCTCTTAACACCATCCATATTGATGTTTCACAAAAGCTCTGAACCTTTCCAATCTCATTGTTTCTACAGATTGTACATTTAAAAAACTTTTTTTTGCTAAAAGTGTTATTATATTATTGACCAATTGACTATGACAGATCGCCCAGTAATTCTATCTGCAGGGTTAGCTCCAGGTACCAAAACACACATAGACAGTACCAAAACAAATGATCTAATGATTCTCCCTCTTCGCAGCAAAGTGGAGCTGGGAAGGTTGTATCCCCCATATAAATAACATTCTGTTGGATGCAAGAATTCTGAATAGCAATTTAAATTGAAAAATGCTACGTTTCGAATCCGGCGTCGTTTTGCTTATCAGTTCATAAACCATGTGTCATGGAATCGGTACGTCAAAATTCTCTTCCCAACTATTTTGCAGTCTATATGGCACGGCTGTCAATTTTTTGGGTCCTTAAATGAAACTGGTATACTTATTTTTTTAGCACAATTTTCTTTAACCAATCGTGGTGTTTAAATTAGAATATATAGATATATATTACCTTTATTTAACTAGGAAAGTCAGTTAAAAACAGATTCAAAATTACAATGACAGCCTACCCCAGCCAAAACTGGATGACGCTGGAACAATTGTGACCTGCCCTATGGGACTCCCAACCTCAGCCAGATGTGATACAGCCTGAATTTGAGCAAGGGACTGTAGTAACGCTTCTTGCACTGATATGCAGTGCCTTAAAATTCTGCGCCATCCGGGAGCCCAAGTGCAGGGCCGACAGACAAGTTCCTTACTTTTCCCCCTTCCACTTTCATTTTCGCGGTAATTCCAAAATTAGTAGGTTCTAATTGTGGGTAGAGCAGATGTTTCCATATGTTTTAGTTAGCTGCATGTATGACAACTCCACCAGTCATATTTATGATATAATTTATAAAGAGTTTACCTTTTTTTTTATTAAAAAAATATAGTTTTTTTTATCAATTAGTATGTTTGAGTTGAACCACAATATTTGTTGTATTATTTGTTCTGTCTTTTCTGGTGGATTAAATTCAATGAAGGGAAAAAGGCCTTTCTTGAACATAGGTTTTAGATATTCTTATTAATTTGCTAGGGAACCTTTTCGGATTTAAGTATAACTTTTGTATGACTGAAGCCTTTAGTGAGAGGTCTAATGCTTCAATATTTAAACATTTAAGTCCTCCGAATTCATGTTCATTATATAAATGGGCCCATTTTATTTTGTCTGGCTTGCCGTGCCAAATAAAATGGAATCATTTTTTCTCACATAATTTAAAAAAACTGTTTGCTAGGTGTAGGCAAGACCATAAGTAAATAGGTACTCTGGGATATGACTAGAGAGTTAATCAGGGTAATTTTTCCACAAATACAAAGATATTTACCTTTCCATGGTAGCAAGATCTTATCTAGTTTTTCAAAGTTTCTATAAACATTTATTGGAGTGAGATCATTTATTTATTTCGGAATATGCATACCGAGTATATGTACATCACCATCAGACCATTTTATTGGTAAACTACATGGTAAAGTAAAAGTAGTATTTTGTAATTATCAAATACGTAATCCAGAGTTTAGAATCCAGAGTATAGAACAATTATCTGGATCCTCTATGAGGCTGTGGAGGTATGCTAGTTGTGGATTTAAAAGAAAACATGAATCATCAGCGTACAATGACACCTAATTTTCTAATCCCTTGAAATTATTGTTGAATCTGATTTTAACAGCTAACATTTCGAAAGCAATAATAAATAAGTATGCCGATAGTGGACAACCTTGTTTCACTCATCTTGACAGTTCAAAACTTTCTGAGAAGTAGCCAATATTTACTATTTTACACCTGCTCTTTGTCTGTGTACTCCAGGTGATCCAGCGAAGGGAAGATGGCTCAGTCAACTTCTTTAGAGGATGGGACCCCTACCGCGAGGGATTTGGAAAAATCACTGGAGAACACTGGCTCGGTAAGTGTGTGTGTGTCCCTTTTGTAAGTGCATGATCAAGAAGCACCTTGGCCCAATTCTTGGTTCCAGGACCATAGCTGAGTAGGATAATGATTTGAGTGCTGATAACATACTCAGGACCATGAGGGTAAATGTGGGTAGTAAATGTGGTTTGAGGCAAAGTCACGATTATTCATCTAAACACATTTAACCACAGATACAACAGGAGACTGTCAGAGCACCACAGAGTACTCTTCCTACTCCCCATTCAGAGGGTGTAGTTGTCTTCTTAGTCCGTGAAATATAAAGTAGTGTACAGGCTAGAAAGGGATTTACAAGCTGCTGCTGCTGCTTCCTGCGCCATCCACTTTCTTCCTTCCCTTCCCTTCCCTTCCTTCCCTCACTCTCTCTCTCTCTCTTCTTTTCTTGCCATTTGTCTCCCAGCCCTGTTCTCACTCTCCTTTCCTGTGCTTTGTTCATAAAGCCTGTTCTTAGTGTGCCTGCATGTTCCTGGAGTCCAAGCTGTCTGCTTACAGACTAAATAGTGTGTACTTTTCTTTGTAGCTTCAGAAGTGTGTTCCGTAGACGTAGCCTGCTTTGCTGTTGTCCTGTATCTTCAGTACTGCAGAACTGCTTGCCTGTGTAACTATGTACTGTATCTGCTACAGTGTGTCCTGTCCTGCAGCCATACTGGGCTGCCAGTAGATGATCTTAGTGTGATCTTACAGTGCCTTCGGAAAGTATTCAGAAGCCTTGACTTTTCCACATTTTGTTACGTTACAGCCTTAATATAAAATTGATTAAATAATACAATTTCCTCAGATATCTAAACACAATAACGCATTGACAAATCTAAAGCAGTTTTTTATAATTGTTTGCAAATGTATTAAAAACAAAAAACAGAAACAGCTTTTTTCAAACACAAACTTGACTGTGCCTTTAAACAGCTTGGAAAATTCCAGAAAATTATGTCAATTATGTCATTTAGAAGCTTCTGATAGGCTAATTTACATAATTTTAGTCAATTGGAGGTGTACCTGTGAATTTAATTCAAGGCCTACCTTCAAACTCAGTGCCTCTTTGCTTGACATTATGGGAAAAGCAAAAAGATATCCGTCAAGACCTCAGATTTTTTTTTGTAGACAGCCACAAGTCTGGGCCATCCTTGGGAGCAATTTTCAAACGCCTGAAGGTACCACGTTCATCTGTGCAAACAATAGTATGCAAGTATAAACACCATGGCACCATGCAGCTGTCATACCGCTCAGGAAGGAGATGCATTAGAGCTGAATGTACTTTGGTGCGAAATCTCCTAGAGATTAATGTACTTTGGTGTGCGAAAAGTGCAAATCAATGCCAGAACAACAGCAAAGGACCTTGTGAAGATGCTGGAGGAAACAGGTACAAAATGATCTATATCCACAGTAAAACGAGTCCGATCTCTACATAACCTGAAAGGCCGCTCAGTAAGGAAGTAGCCACTGCTCCAAAACTGCCATAAAAACACCAGACTGCAGTTTGCATCTGCACATGTGGACAAAGATTGTACTTTTTGGAGAAATGTCCTCTTGTCTGATGAATCAAAAATGGAACTGTTTGGCCATAATGACTATCGTTATGTTTGGAGGAAAAAGGGGAGGCTTGCAAGCCGAAGGACACCATCCTAACTGTGAAGCACAGGGATGGCAGCATCATGTTGTGGGGGTGCTTTGCTGCAGGAGGGACTGGTGCATTTCACAAAATAGATGGCATCATGAAGAAAGGAAAATTGTGTAGATACGTTGAAGCAACATCTCAAGACATCAGAAGTTAAAGCTTGGGCGCAAGTGGGTCTTCCAAATTTACAATGACCTCAAGCATACTTCCAAAGTTGTGGCAAATGGCTTCAGGACAACAAAGTCAAGGTATTGGAGTGGCCATCAGAAAGCCCTGAAGTCAATCCCATAGAAAATGTGTGGGTCAAACTAAAGAAGCGTGTGCGAACGTGGAGGCCTAAAAACCTGACACCAGGTCTGTCAGGAGGAATGGGCCAAAATTCACCCAATTTTTTGTGGGAAAATTGTGGAAGGCTACCCAAAATGTTTGACCCAAGTTAAACAATTTAAAGGCAATGCTATCAAATACTCTTTGACTGTATGTAAACTTCTGACCCACTGGGAATGTGAGGAAAGAAATTAAAGCTGAAATAAATCATTCTCTCTACTATTATTCTGACATTTCACATTCTTAAGAAAAGTAATTGATCTTAACTGACCTAAAACAGTGAATTTTTACGAGGATTAAATGTCAGGAATTGTGAAAAACTGAGTTTAAATGTATTTGGTGTAAGGTGTATCTAAACGTCCAACTTCAACTGTAAGAATTCAGGTCCTTCGATATGAGACTCGAAATTTAGCTCAAGTGGACCGTGTTTCCATTGATCATCCTTGAGATGTTTTTACAACTTGATTGGAGTCCACCTGTGGTAAAATCAATTCAACACCATCTCAGAGCAAAAACCAAGCCATGAGGTCGAAGGAATTGTCCATAGAGCTCCAAGACAGGATTGTGTCAAGGAGCAGATCTGGGGAAGGGTACCAAAACATTTCTGCTGCCTTAAAGGTCCCCAAGAACACATTGGCCTCCATCATTTTTAAATGGAAGTACTGAGTAAAGTGTCTAAATACTTATATAAATGTAATATTTCAGTTTATTTGTAATAAATTACATATTTTTCTTCTAAAAACAGGGGTATTGTGTGTAGATTGATGAGGAAAAAAACTATTTAATACAATTTAGATTATGGATGTAACCTAACAAAATGTAGAAAAAGTCAAGGGATCTGAATACCTTCTGAAGGCACTGTGTATCTGCAGTACTGTGGTGTGTTCTGCCCATGTATCTGTAGAAGTAGTAGTGTGTACTGTAGACTGTCCATGTAGTTGTCAGACAGTTCTTCTCAGACTATGCTCTGCCTGTGTAGGTAGGTGACTCTGGGTTTGTATCTGCAGTGTGTTTAGCTGTAATGTGATATCTCCACCTCCGTCTGATGTAGAAAAGGTCATCCCATCTTTTGCAGCGGCTCGTTAAAGACAAACTAACGACCGCTGAGGGAACAAAGGAGGAAAAGCGTTGTTTTTTTTGCCCCAATCTCTTTCCTTTCTCCCTCTCCCTGGCCATCGACGCAACAAAAAAAATATAACCAAGGCGCAGAGTTTAGCGCTTTTGTCGTGCCATAATTGAGATGTTAAACCCCTTTAGCGCTGTAAGTACATGTGATTGCTGGAGAGGTGAGAAGAGGTGTGTGCGCGGGAATGCATTTATGTCTGTCTGTCTGTCTGTGTGTTGGGAGGTGCCCAAAACTCAAAGACTAGCCTTTTGGGATGACAGTCCTGTCTGTGTCAGAACCCTGAGATTGTCGAGTTCTCCAAAAACCACAGGCAGGAGGAAGAGAGGGTGAGAGGGAGAGAGGGAGAGCTATATAGAGAGAGCACTTTGGACACAGCAGGGTCGAGAAAACACTTGATAATTCATTTTATAGCCAGCAGGCACGGCCCTCATCCTCTCCTGCTGGTTCTGTCCTTCTCTCTGCCTCTGTCCGATGTAGGAGGGCTGTGGTAGAGGTCTACAATTGGTTTAGGGAGGTTGGCAATGACACTTTTTTGAAAGATGCCAGTTGTAGTTTATTAAATAGACGTGTCGATTGACGAGGGAAAACAACGATTTAATACATTTTAGAATAAGGCTGTAAACTGAGTTTAGCTCACACAGACAGTTTACCCCTTTTCTCACTTAACTCAAAATTGGAATATATTATGCCATCTGTGACTCATCCATAAGTGAAGACCACCTGTCTTCATTCTAGTTTCTCTCTCTCAATGTACCCCCTTCTCTGTGTGTGTGTGTGTGGGGGGGGGGGGGTCTTCACCTCTCAGATCAATAAAAAAAAACACCACCAGAAACTCAGTAAATTAACTCCCCAGCCCATAGTACCAGCCTCTCAGCAAAGGTGTAACAATCTTCCAAAACAGCAGGGACTCCACAGCACAACTACACACATTTTACGCTGAACTATTGTATATAAATAGAAGTGTGTCAATTTTACATCCAACCATTATACACAGTGTACAAAACATGAGGAACACTTTCCCAATATTGAGTTGCACCACCTTTTGCCCTCAGAGCAGCCTCAATTTGTTGGGGAATGGACTCTATAAAGTGTCGAAAGCGTTCCCACAGGAATGCTGGTCGATTGGTAGCGGACCATTCTTGATACACATAGGAAACTGTTGAGTGTGAGAAACCCTGCAGCGGTTGCAGTTCTTGACACACTCAAAGCAGTGTGCCTGGCACCTACTGACATACCTCGTTCAAAGGCACTTAAATATTTTATTTTGCCCATTCACCCTCTGAATGACAGACATACACAATCCATGATGCGGTCCAAACACTTAAAAGACACACCCTCATACACTTATGCCCTTGGGGGAATCGCCCTCGCCATCTTGGAGGGCGGTCCAAATGATTAGCCAAGCAAGGGAAGTTTGCAACGTAAGCCCCTCAGCATTTATTTTTAGTCGGCTTTGCGAGTGTCACGAATGTTGTTGTAAGAATCGGACCAAGGCGCAGCGTACGTAGAGTTCCACATGTTTTTTAAATGAAACTCACAAAAACAATAAAGAGCAAAACGATACGTGACAAGATCCCAACAGACAACAGGTGGGAAAAGGCTGCCTAAATATGATCCCCAATCAGAGACAACGATAGACAGCTGCCTCTGATTGGGAACTATACCAGGCCAACATAGAAATAACAAAACTAGAATGCCCACCCTAGTCACACCCCGACCTAACCCAAAATAGAGAATAAAGGATCTCTAAGGTCAGGGCGTGATAGCGAGTGTACAATTATGTTCACTCCGGGGCCTGAAACGCCCCATAATTCAATTTGTAACAATTGTACATCCACTAAGAAAAGTCAGGGAAAACTTTTAAAAAACATCAATGGAGAAGTCAGCATACAAGTTTAAGTAAAAATGAATGCAAATAAGTTAGAAATTGTGCTACTAATGCACATGACGGCATAAACACGTCTCATACAAAGTAAATATGTTTTGTTTGGATATCTTTTGGAATTGGTAGAAATAAAACATTTCCCTTTTACAGAAGTTCCAGCTAAGCAGGCTAACGTTAGTTAGCTAATAAATTTGCTAGCGATCACACAGTAGGTGTATATTAATAATTATATATTTAGTATAAGTAGACATGCACTCGTAATAGACTGTAGCGCATATAAAGCACCCACAAGCTACCAGTGGCTGAAAACACAATCGTCGCGGGATTAAGGAGTGACGGATTTCCGACCAAGGGTGTATACTCTTCAGACGTCATGATACGTCATCAGCAGTGTCCACTTAATCTGAGGGGATAGGCTGTGTCTTTTAAGTGTTTGGACCGCAACCCATGTCTCAATTGTCTCAATGCTTAAAAATCCTTCTTTTAACCCGTCTCCTCCCCTTCATCTACACTGATTGAAGTGGATTTAACAGGTGACATCAATAGGGAAAATAGCTTTTACCTGGTCAGTCTATGTCAGGTTTTCCCAAATTCGTTCATCAGGATCCCTGGGGGGGCACATTTTGGTTTTTGCCCTAGCACTAAATCAAATCAAATTGTATTTGTCACATACACATGGTTAGCAGATGTTAATGTGAATGTAGCAACATGCTTGTGCTTCTAGTTGCGACAATGCAGTAATAACCAACGAGTAATCTAACCTTACAATTTCACAACAACTACCTTATACACACTACCTTAAACTTCCGGCGCCGACAGAGATGGCCGCCTCGCTTTGCGTTCCTAGGAAACTATGCAGTTTTTTGTTTTTTTTACGTGTTATTTCTTACATTAGTACCCCAGGTCATCTAGGTTTCATTACATACAGTCGCGAAGAACTACTGAATATAAGATCAGCGTCAACTCACCATCAGTACGACCAAGAATATGTTTTTCGCGACGCGGATCCTGTGTTCTGCCTTACAAACAGGACAACGGAGTGGATTCCATGCAGCGACCCAAAAAAACGACTCTGAAAAAGAGGGAAACGAGGCGGTCTTCTGGTCAGACTCCGGAGACGGGCACACCGTGCACCACTCCCTAGCATTCTTCTTGCCAATGTCCAGTCTCTTCACAACAAGGTTGATGAAATCCGAGCAAGGGTAGCATTCCAGAGGGACATCAGAGACTGCAACGTTCTTTGCTTCACGGAAACATGGCTCACTGGAGAGACGCTATCCGAGGCGGTGCAGCCAACGGGTTTCTCCACGCATCGCGCCGACAGAAATAAACATCTTTCTGGTAAGAAGAGGGGCGGGGGCGCATGCCTTATGGCTAACGTGACATGGTGTGATGAAAGAAACATACAGGAACTCAAATACTTCTGTTCACCTGATTTAGAATTCCTCACAGTCAAATGTAGACCGCATTATCTACCAAGAGAATTCTCTTCGATTATAATCACAGCCGTATATATCCCCCCCCAAGCAGACACATCGATGGCTCTGAACGAACTTTATTTAACTCTCTGCAAACTGGAAACGATTTATCCGGAGGCTGCATTCATTGTATCTGGGGATTTTAACAAGGCTAATCTGAAAACAAGACTCCCTAAATTTGATCAGCATATCGATTGCGCAACCAGGGGTGGAAAGACCTTGGATCATTGTTACTCTAACTTCCGCGACGCATATAAGGCCCTGCCCCGCCCCCCTTTCGGAAAAGCTGACCATGACTCCATTTTGTTGATCCCTGCCTACAGACAGAAACTAAAACAAGGCTCCCACGCTGAGGTCTGTCCAACGCTGGTCCGACCAAGCTGACTCCACACTCCAAGACTGCTTCCATCACGTGGACTGGGACATGTTTCGTATTGCGTCAGATAACAATATTGACGAATACGCTGATTCGGTGTGCGAGTTCATTAGAACGTGCGTTGAAGATGTCGTTCCCATAGCAACGATTAAAACATTCCCTAACCAGAAACCGTGGATTGATGGCAGCATTCGTGTGGAACTGAAAGCGCGAACCACTGCTTTTAATCAGGGCAAGGTGTCTGGTAACATGACCGAATACAAACAGTGCAGCTATTCCCTCCGCAAGGCTATCAAACAAGCTAAGCGTCAGTACAGAGACAAAGTAGAATCTCAATTCAATGGCTCAGACACAAGAGGCATGTGGCAGGGTCTACAGTCAATCACGGACTGAATTGGTCCATTCACACAGACAGCATCGTGAAGAAGGCGCAGCAGTGCCTCTTCAACCTCAGGAGGCTGAAGAAATTTGGCTTGTCACCAAAAGCACTCACAAACTTCTACAGATGCACAATCGAGAGCATCCTGGCGGGCTGTATCACCGCCTGGAACAGCAACTGCTCCGCCCTCAACCGTAAGGCTCTCCAGAGGGTAGTGAGGTCTGCACAACGCATCACCGGGGGCAAACTACCTGCCCTCCAGGACACCTACACCACCCGATGTTACAGGAAGGCCATAAAGATCATCAAGGACATCAACCACCTGAGCCACTGCCTGTTCACCCCGCTATCATCCAGAAGGCGAGGTCAGTACAGGTGCATCAAAGCTGGGACCGAGAGACTGAAAAACTGAAGGATAGTGGATGTGGATAGTGGGGTGCTCCCTCTGCTGTTTCCTGAAGTCCATGATCATCTCCTTTGTTTTGTTGACGTTGCGTGTGAGGTTATTTTCCTGACACCACAATCCGAGGGCCCTCAACTCCTCCCTGTAGGCCATCTCGTCGTTGTTGGTAATCAAGCCTACCACTGTAGTGTCATCTGCAAACTTTATGATTGAGTTGGAGGCGTGCATGGCCACGCAGTCGTGGGTGAACAGGGAGTACAGGAGAGCGCTCAAAACACACCCTTGTGGATCCCCAGTATTGAGGATCAGCAGGGTGGAGTTGTTTTTACCTACCCTCACCACCTGGGAGTGGCACGTCAGGAAGTCCAGTAGCCAGTTGCACAGGGCGAGGTCGAGTCCCAGGGTCTCGAGCTTGATGACGAGTTTGGAGTTTACTATGGTGTTAAATGCTGAGCTGTAGTCGATGAACAGTATTCTCACATAGGTATTCCTCTTGTCCAGATGGGTTAGGGCAGTGTGCAGTGCGGTTGCATCGTCTGTGGACTTATTGGGGCGGTTATCAAATTGGAGTGGGTCTAGGGTGTCAGGTTGGGTGGAGGTCATATGGTCCTTGACTAGTCTCTCAAAGCACTTCATGATGACGGAAGTGAGTGCTACGGGGCGGTAGTCATTTAGCTCAGTTACTTTAGCTTTTTAATGGTTACTTTAGCTTTACCAATGGTGGCCCTCTTGAAGCATGAGGGGACAGCAGACTGGGATAAGGATTGAATATGTCCGTAAACACACCAGCCAGCTGGCCTGCGCATGTTCTGAGGATGGGAATGCCGTCTGGTCCTGCAGCCTTGCGAGGCTTAACACATTTAAATGTTTTACTCACGTCAGCTGCAGTGAAGGAGAGTCCACAGGTTTTGGAGCGGGCCGTGTCAGTGGCACTGTATTGTCCTCAAAGCGAGCAAAGAAGTTATTTAGTCTGTCTGGGAGCAAGACATCCTGGTCCACGACGGGGCTGGTTTTCTTTTTGTAATCCGTGATTGACTGTAGACCCTGCCACATACCTCTTGTGTCTGAGCCATTGAATTGCGACTCCACTTTGTCTCTATACTGACGCTTAGCTTGTTTGATTGCCTTGCGGAGGGAATACCTACACTGTTTGTATTCGGTCATGTTTCCGGTCACCTTGCCCTGATTTAAAGCAGTGGTTCGCGCTTTCAGTTTCGCGCGAATGCTGCCATCAATCCACAGTTTCTGGTTTGGGAATGTTTTAATAGTTGCTGTGCTTACTTGCTAATAAACTCGCTCACCGAATCAGAGTATTTGTCAATGTTGTTGTTTGATGCAATGCGGAACATATCCCAGTCCTGGTGATCGAAGCAACCTTGAAGCGTGGAATCAGATTGGTCAGACCTGAGCGCGGGAGCTTCCTATTTTAGTTTCTGTCTATAGGCTGGGAGCAACAAAATGGAGTCATGGTCAGCTTTTCCGAAAGGAGGGCAGGGGAGGGCCTTATATGTGTCGCAGGTATTTCAATAAGAAACTTATCATCAAGCTTTGATTATTTGAATCAGCTGTGTAGTGTTTGGGCAAAAACACAAAATGCACCCTTTGGGGTCCCAAGGACCTAGTTTGGGGAAACGCTGGTCTATGTAATGGAAAGAGCAATGTTGTGTTTTTTGCCCAAACTCTACAAACACTATAGCACCAAACAGGTTCCATTTAGATCCTTATGACGATGGTTCTTTATTAAACCTTCAGAAAATGGTTCTATATAAGCACCAAAAAGGGTTCCACTATGGTTCAAAGTAGTATTTAGAAGAAAAAAATGTGCGTGTGGAGTGTCTGTATTCTGCTCACGCAGCAGAGATCTGTAAAAGGGCTACATCTCTACAAAGAGAGCAGACAAATAAAAGAACAGTCTGAATCCTGGGAGGACGAGGACGCTATTGTGCTCTTTCTCATTTTGTCATTCTTTGTCACAGACACTCACTTTACATGGCTGGGACAGGCTAGGGAAAGCCACACAATCAGCAATCATCCAGAGCTTCTCCATTCACAGACCTTTTGATTCACTCCTCTCCTTCCTCGCTTCTCTCCCCTCCGTCCATGCTGTTATCTTCATCCAACCTCCTAACAGTCTGTTCCCTGGCCCAAGATCGGTTCTGCCCTCCTCAACCCCATTCAGCGTAATGTCATCCGAAAGCATCCCTCCTTATCTCTCTGGCTGTCCCCCCTCACTTCTCTCACCCTTCCTCACATCTCTCCATGTCGCCCTTCACTCCTCACACCACTCCCTGGCCTCCATGTCCAGTCTCCACGTCCAGTGTCATCAGAAAATGCCCCTAAATGCCTGACCCAAGCAGGTCCTACCCCACACTATGCCTACCTCTCCCATCCACTGGCTCAACCTATAGGCACTTGTGAATGCCTAAAGGACCTAACCTAGCCGCTCCCCGCATTGTACCTATGCCCCCATTCCTCCCTCACTCCCATCCAGCTTTCTCATCTCCTCGTCTTTCTCCCTGGCCTCCACCAAGACCTCAGCCCCTCTCACCTCCATCCATCCCATGTCATCACGAAGCGTGTCTGAATACAGAACCAGGCAGCAGAATCAGCAGCTCTGCTGTAGATTTTTTTTAATACATTCGCCCCAATCACATCTGGCATCATCTGCCCTCAGGTCATCTCCGCTTCTGACAGCATGGGGTTAGAGGTTGAAGGCATGCACCAATTATAGTGAGAGGAGGGAGAAGAGGGAGGAGAGGGGATCGACCGTGCAGAGGGAGTTTTATTCTCCTGGTTTTTAGCGGAAATATAGATAAAACGATAGGTGATCTCTCTGTGGCTCATTAGCAGGGAAGGGCTGAGGGAAGGCATCAGTGGCTCTGCATGTAAATGTCAACCCTCCATCCCCTCCATCATGCAAGAGGGAGGAAGGAGTATGTGTATACAGGGCCTTCAGAAAGTATTCACACCCTTTGACTTTTTATAATGTTCTTATGTTACAAGGTGGGATTCAAATTGATTTCATTGTCTTTTTTTCTCAAATATCTACACGAAAATACTCTCTAATGTCAAAGTGGAAGACAAATGTAATTACATGTAAAATAAAACAATATACTGTATCTTGTATTACATAAGTATTCAACCCCCTGAGTCAATACATGTTAGAATCACCTTTGGCAGCGATTACAGCTGTAAGTCTTTCTGCGTTAGTCTTTAACAGCTTTGCACATGATTATTTTTACAATTCTTCATGCTCTGTCAAGTTGATCGCTGCTAGAAAGCCATTTTCAAGTCTTGTCATAGGTTTTCAAGCTGATTTAGGTCAAAAACGTAACTAGGCTAACTCACAAACATTCAATGTCGTCTTGGTAAGCAAGTATATATAGGAAGCAGGGAAGCAGGACTGATGAGACGAGGGACTGGACACAGGGACCAGAGTCAGAGTGGACGGGACTGTAGCGGAGAGAAAAGCAGCGTCAGTCTAGGGAAAAACAGGCACAACAAGATAAAACTATGTATGCAGGAACAAACGGCTTAAAACGCAGACTGACTGAGCAGAGGCTTTGATTATCGAACAGGTTGCAGCTGGTGGAGATCTGCTCTGCCTCCAGCACACCTGTCTCCACTCACACAATCAATACACAGATAGAGAGAGAGAGGGAGAGAGCACTGGGGGAGTGGCTGCAAGTTAGAGAGACAGGATGAGAAGTAGAGGGCGTGGCAGGAGAAGATTTCGCGAACACTTTGAAATTCAGGATATGAAGAAAAACATTGTCACATTTTTTGCAGTTTTACTTTAGTTTACTTTATTACGAAAAGGAAGCATGTTTTGGAATATGTTTATTCTGTACAGGCTTCCTTCTTTTCGCTCAGTCATTTAGATTAGTATTGTGAAGTAACTACAATGTTGATCCAGCCTCAGTTTTCCCCTATCACAGCCATTAAACTATGTAACTGTTTTTAAGACACCATTGGCATTATGGTGAAATCCCTGAGCGGTTTCCTTCCTCTCCGGCAACTGAGTTAGGAAGGACACCTGTATCTTTGCAGTGACTGGGTGTATTGATTTACCATCCAAAGTGTAATTAATAACTTCAGCATGTTTGTTTTACTCATCTACCAATAGTTGCCCTTCTTTGCAGGGCATTAGAAAACCTCCAACGGCCAAATAATCTTACTAGAAAATATTCATATTCATGAAATCACAAGTGAAATATAGCGAAAACACAGCTTAGCCTTTTGTTAATCACCCTGTGGTCTCATATTTTGAAATGATGCTTTACAGCCAAAGCAAGACAAGCGTTTGTGTAAGTTTATCGATAGCCTAGCATAGCATTATGTCCAGCTAGCAGCAGGAAGCTTGGTCACGAAAATCAGAAAAGCAATACATTTAACCGTTTACCTTTGATGATCTTCAGATGTTTTCACTGACGAGACTCCCAGTTAGACAGCAAATGTTCCTTTTGTTCCATAAAGATAATTTTTATACCCAAAATACCTCAGTTTGTTTGTCACGTTATGTTGAGAAATCCACCGGAAATAGCGGTCACGACAACGCCCCCCAAAAAATCCAAATTAGATCCATAATATCAACAGAAACATGGCAAATGTTTTTTAGAATCAATCCTATATGATATGAAGTATTGATAAATAAGTGACTGTTATCGATATACAGTTGAAGTCGGAAGTTTACATACACCTTAGCCAAATACATTTAAACTCAGTTTTTCACAATTCCTGACATTTAATGCCATGTCTTACATCAGTTAGGATCACAACTTTATTTTAAGAATGTGAAATGTCAGAATAATAGCAGAGAAAATGATTTCAACACATTCCAAGTGGGTCAGAAGTTTACTTACACTCAATTAGTATTTGGTAGCACTGTCTATAAATTGTTTAACTTGGGTCAAATGTTTTGGGTAACCTTCCACAAGGCTTCCCACAATATGTTGGGTGAATTTTAGCGCATTCTTCCTGACAGAGCTGGTGTAACTGAGTCAGGTTTGTAGGCCTCCTTGCTCGCACACTTTTTCAGTTCTGACCACCAATTTTCTATAGGATTGAGGTCAGAGCTTTGTGATGGCCACTCCAATACCTTGACTGGGTGAAAAGGCAGTGGCTCGGGTGGTTGATGTCCTTGATGATCTTTATGGCCCTCCAGGACACCTACACCACCCGATGCTACAGGAAGGCCATAAAGATCATCAAGGACACCACCCACCCGATCCACTGCCTTTTCACCCCGCTGTCATCCAGAAGGCGAGGTCAGTACAGGTGCATCAAAGCTGGGACCGAGAGACTGAAAAACAGCTTCTATCTCAAGGCCATCAGACTGTTAAACAGCCACCACTAACATTGAGTGGCTACTGCCAACACACTGTCAACGACACTGACTCTACTCCAGCCACTTTAATAATGGGAATTGATGGGAAATGATGTCAATATATCACTAGCCACTTTAACTATGCCACTTTGTTTACATACTCATCTCATATGTATATACTGTACTCGATACCATCTACTGTATCTTGCCTATGCTGCTCTGTACCATCACTCATTCATATATCCTTATGTACATATTCTTTATCCCCTTACACTGTGTATAAGACAGTAGTTTTTTGGAATTGTTAGTTAGATTACTTGTTGGTTATTACTGCATTGTCGGAACTAGAAGCACAAGCATTTCGCTACACTCGCATTAACATCTGCTAACCATGTGTATGTGACAAATAAAATTTGATTTGATTTGATTTCTAGGAGGCAGAATGCATCTCCTTCCTGAGAGGTATGACGGCTGCGTGGTCCCATGGTGTTTATTCTTGCGTACTATTGTTTGTACAGATGAACATGGTACCTTCAGGCATTTTGAAATTGCTCACAAGGATGAACCAGACTTATGGAGGTCTACAATTATTTTCGGAGGTCTTGGCTGATTTCTTTTGATTTTCCCATAAGCCTTGAAATACGCCCACAGGTACACCTCCAATTGACTCAAATTATGTTTTCCAAGCTGTTTAAAGGCACAGTCAATTTAGTGTATGTAAAACTCTGACCCACTGGAATTGTGATACAGGGAATTAGAAGTTAAATAATCTGTCTGTAAACAATTGTTGGAAAAATTACTTCTGTCATGCCCAAAGTAGACGTCCTAACTGACATGCCAAAACTATAGTTTGTTAACAACAAGTTTGTGGAGTGATTGAAAAACTAGTTTTAATGACTCCTACCAAAGTGTTTGTAATCTTCCGACCTCAACTGTATAACAAATATTTGTGATTTTATTCTATTTGTGATTTTATGAAGCCTGTGCTGATTGAAAAATATGTTGACTTGGGGCGTCATCCTCAATCAATCGCATGGCATGCTTTCGCTGTTAAGCCTATTGTATAAATCAGACAACGAAGTTAGATTAACAAGAATTTAAGCTTTTAACCGATATAAGACACTTGTATGTACCTAGATGTTTCATTTCCATAATTGTTCAGATTTTTTATTTGAATTGCGCACCCTACAATTTCACAGGAAATTGTCGACAGGCCCTAAGAAGTTTTAATTCAGGTGATGTTAACTCATTAAACAACTTCTTCCGTGGTGCCCCAAATTCCTAATGAGTAAACATGATTAACATGACATAACATAACTTAACATAACATAACATGATTCATTTAATCGAGTAACAATTAAACATAGTTAGTTGATAAGATACATAAGTCATCACATCAATGCAAGTCACGTCATGACATTATAAAATAATATAAAATAATGCCATGTAATTCTAAGCAAATCATGTTTGCTAAATTAACTAGTGTAGCCCATAACCATATGGATAGTCAGATGAGGGCCTAATATAAGGACCACTCAGAGTATGCTATTCTGTTCTTCTGAAATAGACTACATTTTTCATCATTTCATATTACTTTAGACCTTTCTAAAAGTACATAATGGATTTATTGTGGTGGAGATGCTAAATGTGTTTACGTTAATTAACGGTCAATTACCGTGAGATCTGCAGTCATTTGCTTGACAATCACCTGCTGACCAAATTTCATGACCGCCACAGCCCTAGCTGCAACACCATAAAAAAAATATATTCAAAAAGTCAAGGGATGTGAGTACTTTCTAAAGGGACTCTAGATGGAAGCATTCTGAAATGACAGAGCCAGGAAAGAGATGCGCCCTGTCTATATGTGCAGAGAGGAAGAGAGATTGTGAAGATTGTTTGAACTCTGCTTAGTTTGACAGGAAACATATCAGTACACTCGGTCTCTTCCCAGTCATCCACCGCTGGGCTGCAGCTCATTTTGTTTTAGAGAGAGCTGCCTCATATTAGTTGTTTGTTTTAAGAGAACTGCCTCATATTAGTGGGTCTCTCTCTCTCTAGGCCAGCATCCCGGAGTCGCCTCTTCACTGTTGACGTTGAGACTGGTGTTTTGCGGGTACTATTTAATGAAGCTGCCAGTTGAGGACTTGTGAGGAGTCTGTTTCTCAAACTAGACACTCTAAAGTACTTGTCCTCTTGCTCAGTTGTGCACCGGGGCCTCCCACTCTTTCTATTCTGGTTAGAGACAGTTTTACTCTGTTCTGTGAAGGGAGTAGGACACGATGTTGTACCAGATCTTCAGTTTCTTGGCAATTTCTCGCATGGAATAGCCTTCATTTCTCAGAACAAGAATAGACTGATGTTTCAGAAGAAAGTTATTTGTTTCTGGCCATTTTGAGCCTGTAATCAAACCCACAAACGCTAATGCTCCAGATACTCAACTAGTCTAAAGAATGCTTTTATTAGCACAACAGTTTTCAGCTGTGCTAACATAATTGCGAAAGGGTTTCTAATGATCAATTACCCTTTTAAAATGATCAACATGGAATAGCTAACACATTAGCTTACACTGATAAGGGACCTATGTACGCCTATGTAGATATTCCATTAAAGAATCTGCTGTTTCCAGCTACAATAGTCATTTACAACATTAGCAATGTCTACACTGTATTTCTGATCAACTTGATGTTATTTTAATGGACAAAAAATGTGCTTTTCATTCAAAAACAAGGACATTTCTAAGTGACCCCAAACTTTTGAAAGGTATTGTATATGGAGAAAAGATAAGGGGTTAAGTACATGTAAAAAAAATATATATATATGTTTCCTGATCTTTCTTATGTCACTCAGATTTAGGACAGACACTTAAGAACAAACTGTCCGTTGTTCCATGTTGTGAATCTGTTATTCAATGCATTTGTATTTGCTCATAGCAGTAAGGCCAAAAATAATTGGAGGGGTCTTTTAAAAATGTCATAACATGGATACCATTTAACTATCAGATTTAGAATTTTTGGACCCATTCAGGTGTATCATTTTTAAAAAATGATTTGATAAAATATTGAATTTGACCTTTACTACTATAGCCGAGAATATCGCATTGAATAACACATTCATAAATGGCAAAAAAGACAGTAAAAAAACAAATCGTAAGTAATAAGGTTTTGAAGTGTCTGTCCTATATGTAGGAGATATAAAGAAAGCGTAGGAAATATTTTAGCTTTTATTGGACACACATTTAAGCTCTTAGTTTTATTTCCACAAAACTACTTTCATACTTCCATTAATATGTATGGGTTACCTTCATACGAGTACCGTGAGGCTTGTGGGGTCTTGGAGCAAAATGGAGAACACCATCCTAGTTCATGACACTACAAATATTTTTGTGAGAAGACCGATTTTCAGGATGCCTCATGGTCTGACATACACCGCTGTAGCTTGGCCGATGCGGAAGGCCGACATAGATGGAGGCAACACAGCTCATGTAAAAAATAATATCTCTAGCTTAAACTGATGGATTTCGATTGGGATTTTTTTATTATGTTGCTTAGATTGACACACGGGTGCGTCAATAGACTCTTAAGGATTATCCATCCCCTTTAGTCACATATTAAGTCCATTCAATTGATTGAAGATGTCAATTAAAAACTAACAACTCCTCATCACGCATTTCTTAGATATGTATTGTCTTTCTTGTGACGGCAATCACAGAGAAAAGCAACTATCTCCTTCCTAAGCTCACATGGGCTGCTCTCTTGAGATCATTATGACCCTTGCTTAGCCACTGAACATCATTATGTAAAAGTATATCATGATGCTCAGCAGACTACGAAACAAATTATGATGCAGACTAGATGTTGATTGGATAAATGTTATGATAGTCTTAACTGAGTCCATGGTGTTTTTTTTTTACAAACAATGAGCATGAGAGGGGGGTGACCTGGGAATTTATAAAAAAGCATTGCATTTATATCATCGCATTTGCATAGTGGCATAGAGCAGTAAAATAGAGGCACTTACAGAAGTTGTACACATGGGGTACATTTTAGCATAATGTCTGGGAAAAGAATGGCCTTTTATAAATGCATTTCATGCAATAGTACATGACTGGAGACTTTGGAAGAATCTTTTTTTTTTTTTTTTTTTACCTTTATTTAACTAGGCAAGTCAGTTAAGAACAAATTCTTATTTTCATTGACGGCCTAGGAACAGTGGGTTAACTGCCTGTTCAACGACAGATTTGTACCTTGTCAGCTCGGGGATTCGAACTTGCAACCTTTCGGTTACTAGTCCAACGCTCTAACCACTAGGCTACCCTGCCCTGAATCCATCATTAGCCTAGGCCTAGGTGTGTGGAGACATATTATAGGCTCCACTATGAGGAGGAAATTATAGTCCTAAAAATGCTTTCCAGTTTCACTGACTCACCCAGTGATGCGCAGACCACTCACTGGTGATGGCCGATGTACTCGTGCCAAAAGCTTATCTCTCTCTCTCTCTCTTTTGTAAAACAATATTTGGAAGAAGATCAAATATTTTGGTGGCCTACAGCATAGAGTCTAAATAAATGATTAAGTACAACTCTTGAAGATGAAAGAGATGTGCCACCACCACGCGTTGGTCTCAAACACATACTATGTCTTAACAAGACTTGAATTTCACATACATCAATGTAGCAGTAGAACAAGCATATCACAATCATTTGATTTGATAACAGAATATAAAAATAAAATAAATCATTATAGGCTACAGCAGAACATATAGCATAGTATATACAGTTGAAGTTGAAAGTTTACATACACTTATGTTGGTGCCATTAAAACTAGTTTTCAACCACTCCACACATTTCCTGTTAACAAACTATAGTTTTGGCAAGCCGGTTAGGACATCTACTTTGTGCATGACACAAGTCATTTTTCCAACAATTGTTTACAGACAGGTTATTTCACTTATAAATTACTGTATCACAACTCCAGTGGGTCAGAAGTTTACATACACTAAATTGACTGTGCCTTTAAACAGCGTGGAAAATTCCAGAAAATTATGTCATAGCTTTAGAAGCTTCTGATTGGGATAATTGACATCATTTGAGTCAATTGGAGGTGTACCAAGGCCTACCATCAAACGCAGTGCCTCTTTGCTTGACATCATAGGACAATCAAAAGAAATCAGCCAAGAAAAAAATGTAGAACTCCACAAGTCTGGTTCATCCTTGGGAGCAATTTCCAAACGCCTGAAGGTACTACATTCACCTGTACAAACAATAGTATGCAAGTATAAACACCATGGGACAACGCAGCCGTCATACCGCTCAGGAAGGAGACGCGTTCTGTCTCCTAGAGATGAATGTACTTTGGTGCGAAAAGTGCAAAACAATCCCAGAACAACAGCAAAGGACCTTGTGAAGATGCTGGAGGAAACAGGTACAGAAGTATCTATATCCACAGTAAAGTCCTAAAACGAAATTACCTGAAAGGTCACTTAGCAAGGAAGAAGCCACTGCTCACTGCCACAAAAAGCTAGACAACGGCTTGCAACTGCACATGGGGACAAAGATCGTACTTTTTAGAGAAATGTCCTCTGGTATGATAGAACTGTTTGGTCATAATGACAATCGTTTAGTTTGGTGGAAAAACGGGGAGGGTTGCAAGCTAAAGAAGACCATCCCAACCGTGAAGCATGGGGGTGGCAGCATCATGTTTTTGGGGTGCTTTGCTGCAGAAGGGACTGGTGCACTTCACAAAATAGATGGCTTCATGAGGAAAGGAAAAGTCTGTGGATATATTGAATGAACATCTGAAGACATCATTCACGAAAATAAAGCTTGGTTGCAAATGGGTCTTCCAAATGGACAATGACCCCAAGCCTACTTCCAAAGTTGTGGCAAAATGGCTTAAGGACAACAAAGTAATGGTATTGGAGTGGCCATCACTAAGCCCTGACCTCAATCCCATAGAAAATGTATGGGCAGAACTGAAGAAGCGTGTGCGAGCAAGGATCCTACAAACCTTACTCAATTACACCAGCTCTGTCAGGAGGAATGGGCCAAAATTCACCCAACTTATTGTGGGATGCTTGTAGAAGGCTATTCAAAACGTTTGACCCAAGTTAAACAATTTATAGGCAATGCTACCAAATACTAATTGAGTGTAGGTAAACTTCTGACACACTGGGAATGTGATACATTTCTCTCTCTACTATTTTTCTGACATTTCACATTCTTAAAATAAAGTGGGGATCCTAACTGACCTAAGACAGGGCATTTTTACTAGGATTAAATGTCAGGAATTGTGAAAAACTGAGTTTAAATGTATCTCCCACAACACAGACGTTTCCTTGTGCGTAATCTCCACTCTATTTCTTGTTTTTGCCCCTGGTGTCTGTGACACAACTGTGTCCTTCAGCAATCCATAACCTCACATAGGGGACTGGGTTGTATTTGGTCAGGGGTGGGCCAACAAGGTTCAGAAAGAATTGCCCTGAAATGGTGGAGGTATGCAGAGAGGCGCAGGTTGACGTGCAAATCAGATTCATTTGAGAAAATCCCTGCTGGCATTCTGCTCTGGAGAAGGGGATGGTGCTGACATCCATCAACAGCTCTTTAAGTCCATCTGGGATGTCTCCTTTATCATTACCATTAGTGTCCCTGTACTGCCTGTAGGCCTGTATGACCTTGCATGGACTGTCAATGCCAAACCGCTTGCAGAGAGATTCTACCTCTGTTTCTCCATACAGTGCTTCTGCGTCCTCCGGCCAGTATTGTGCGTAAAGCACCTTCAGCTCCTCTATGAACTGGCTGTATCCTGTATTGTCCCCTTCCCCTCCTCCTTAAGAGAACATTCTGATTAAGGACTCTGTCGCTGGGTCTTCCACCATTCAGTTTGACACCTTGGAAAGAGTTTTCCTGAATCCCTCTTTGGCTGAGTTCTGTGCCGGCCTGGCTGCTCTGCCGGTGCACTGAACACCCTCACTTCCCTGGTGACTGTCTTGCATACAATTCAGGTAGTTCTTGAAGTGCATCACACAAGGCCTAGATTGTTAACAAACACATGTGAGGATATGCACATGACAAGGGGAGTATAGCTCTGATGGGACACGCTGTCGCGGGAGGCATCCTCAGCTGCTGTGGTGAAACGCTTCTGAAGAGCAGGGTCATTTTTAACACAGACTCTACAGGGCTAAAACTGGAAGCCACCCATCTAGTGTCCAATATCCTGCAGATTTTGCACAGCTGAATGTCTAAACTCTCTGTGCACTCCCTCAGCTCCATTTGGTTTTTGTTGGATATGCTATAAAGCGCATGTAGCTTGTCCATAAATATACTAAAATTATTGAGCATCCATCTCTTTAACCACATCGCCTACTCTGACCTCAAGCCTGTGTGCTGAGCAGTGCCAAACAGTTATATTAGGGAAGAGGACCTGGAGCCTTGTTGATACACAGCATCACAGACGCACCATCACACATAATTCCAATGAGGGTTTTGAAGAGAAAGTCCTCAGTAAATTTTACACCATCTAATGTAGATAACAAATTACGCGCAATTCCTCCAGCAGATAAATCCTCCAGTTCCACAAGATCAACAAACATGTATTGCTGGTATGTCTATATCTGCCAGCTGAATTCTGACGTATACAATCAAGGCACTCCTTATTAAAACTAGTTGCCACATCGAGCATTATGCTGATTTGGGTAGAGAACTGTACTATTCTTTCAAATAGTTTCACTTAAGATACACTATGTTGCTGTATGTTGGAGCAAGCAACATTGGAATGAAGAAGTCTATTTAACCCCTGACAGTCAATTTCTTGCTCAAAAGCGTGAGCGGGTCTGTGACGTTTAGCCTCCTTGTAAAGCTGTTCTGAAGACTCTGGCCGTAGTGCCTGTGTTTTTGTTTTGAGTGTTAACTACAACTTGTGTTAATGTGTCTTCTTTAGCCTTGTCTACAATGCTTGATGTTGCTAAATCGGCCTTGGTTTGGGTATGTTACAAAAATATTTGTCTTAGGTCTCTGCTGTTTTTCTTTTGTCAGGGACAGAGGATGTTACTGTACATTCCACCCTTTTGCTAGTTTCATCCCTCTAGTCTTTTCCGGGCCAAAACTCCCTAACTTTTTGCATGTTGTAACAGCCCAGCTTTGTATTTTGCTTGACAAGCAAGGGGTTCTAAGTTTGCTTGGTCTTGAACTGAGCCTCTGTCCATATTGCACCTGCTCTGGGCACTTTGCCGGTGGATGCACTGGCACCTGGACTGGCGGGATAAGAAGTGCTGCTAGCTAAAGCATCGCCATCAGGAGCAGTTTGCTTCTCACTCCTCTCCTCTGACACTGACAGTTCCCTGCCTCATTTCAGGTTTGATTCACTATATTTGTGTACTTAAAAAACTTAATCAAAGTTGATGGCCTTTTCTTATTCATTTTTTAATTTGCCTTTCCCTTAGTTCCAAATTCATTAGGGAGACGACTAGCCTAAGCTACGTGACGTAGTTACGTAGGGACCTCTTCACTAGCTGACCACTGCCAAGACCTGTCTCAAGATCAGTTACTAACCTCGCTGTCCTGCCCCATAAAATATGCAGTAACTTTTTCCACATTTTCTTATATTACAGACTTATTGTAAAATTGATTTAAAAATGTTTTTCTCATAAATCTACATACAATACCACATAATGACAAAGCAAAAACAGGTTAAGAAATATTTAGTTATTTACATAAAAAAAATGAAATACCATATTTACATAAGCATTCAGACCCTTTGCTATGCGACTCATAAATGAGCTCAGGTACATCCTGTTTCCATTGTTCATCCTTGAGATGTTTCTACAACTTGATTGGAGTCCACCTGAGGTAAATTATATTGATTGTACACTATTTGGAAAGGCACACTCAAGTGCATGTCAGAGCAAAAACCAAGCCAATAGGTCAATAGATTTGTCCGTAGAGCACCGAGACAAGATTGTGTTGAGGTAGAGATCTAAGGAAGGGTACCGAAACACTTCTGCAGCATCGAAAGCCCCCAAGAACACAGTGGCTTCCATCATTCTTAAATGGACGAAGTTTGAAACCACCAAGACTCTTCCTTGAGCTGGCTGCCCATCCAAACTGAGCAATCGGGGGAGAGGACCTTAGTCAGGGAGGTAACCAGAACCCGATGGTCACTCTGACAGAGCTCCAGAGTTCCGCTGTGGAGAAGGGAGAATCTTTCAGTATGACAACCATCTCTGCAGGCCAGACGGAAGTCACTCCTCAGTAAAATGCATGACACCCGCTTGGAGCTTGCAAAAAGGCACCTAAAGACTCTCAGACCATGAGAAACAAGATTCTTCGGTCTGATGAAACCAAGAATTAACTCTTTAGCATGAATGCCAGGCATCACATCTGGAGGAAACCTGGCACCATCCCTACGCTGTAGCATGGTGGTGGCAGCATCATGCTGAGGGGATGTTTTTCAGCGGCAGGGACTGGGAGACTAGTCGGGATTCAGGGAAAGATGAACCGAACAAAGTACAGAGAGATCCTTAATGAGACCCTGCTCCGAGCACTCAGGAACTCAGACTGGGTTGAAGGACAACAACCCTGAGCACAGAGCCAAGACAATACAGGAGTGGCTTTGGTTCAAGTCTCTGTATGTCCTTGAGTGGCCCAGCCAGAGCCCGGACTTGAGCCCAATCAAACATCTCTAGGGAGACCTGAAAATAGCTGTTTAGCAACGCTCCCCATTCAAACTGACAGAGCTTGAGAGAATCTACAGAAAATAATAGGAGAAACTCCCCAAATACAGGTTTGCCAAGCTTGTAGCATCATACCCAAGAAGACTAGAAGCTGTAATCGCTGCCAAAGTTGCTTCAACAAAGTACAGAGTTAAGGGTTTGAATACTTATGGAAATGTGATATTTCAGGTTTTATTTTGTATACATTTGCACAAAAATCTAAACAGTTTTTTTGCTTTGTCATTATGAGGAATTGTGTGCAGATTGATGATAAAAAAAAAAAATCCATTTTAGAATAAGGCTGTAATCTAACAAAATGTGGTAAAAGTCAAGGGGTCTAAGATTGTTCAGAATGTACTGTTGTGACGTTGTTTTAGTTAATATGACGACTGTTGCTCATCGAATGATTAAAAGTTTCTAATTGTGTGATTAACTGAATCAAGCAATTATTAACTCATTAACCTGGGGCACCATGGGAAAACTAGTTTTTATTGAGTTTCTATTTCCCAAATTAACCCAAAGAATATCAGAATATCGATTTTACAACAGCCGCTAATTAACCAGTTACCTCTACAATCTCGTTCTGAACGTTGTATATACCATGAATCTGCACGGACCCGGGTCTCACCAATGAGTTCGTACCACACCAATTTTAGTTGAATATTTATTTACTAGAAAGCTAAAATGATGATAAAAGATACACATAGACAAAACACATTATAGGCTATTGATTAGAACTTAGGATAACGGGCCAACACACTCTGGCGCATGTTACCCAAAATGGGGATATCAGAGCGAGAGAGAAAAAAGAAAGTACACGAGAGAAATATACATTTGGGTGAATTTGTCAGCTATGCTATTCTAACCCTAGCCTTGCCCCAAACTGCCGCTCTTATGGGTCAGAATACAATGATGTAATTACGTGGGGAAGGTCTCCGAGGATTCTCTGCGTGGACCGTTCAGGGGACCGTTCAGGCTGCTCGATGACGCACTTCTACGGCGCACCTTTCTGGTCGTCCTCACAATGTCAGTGGCTTAGGAGTCTGTTCCCTCACCCTTGCTCTGGAAGGGGGCTTCTGAGGACAGACAGCTCTGTAGCTCAGAGCTCACAGCATAGGAATGAAACCGTTTCGATACCACGATTCGCTGGGATTAGGTGGTCCGTCTTGAATTCACCCGCTTAGACACAGCTACTCATCCGTAGCTTGGGTAGAAAAATATTTATTTTGTCTTCAAACTTGTGTTGCGTTCTGGGTTTGTTTACTTTTTAGACCTCGGCTGCAGCTGGGGTCACTTAGTCTCCTCTGTAAATTCTTCACCCACAGGTTTTATACCCTCTGGTCAGAAGTGGGCGTAACCGCCTTTAGGACAATTCTCTGGGAGTACCAAGTTAAGGGCAAGGTCTAGATTTGACTCAAATCCAATTGTAGACAACTAACTTCACATTTCATCTTTACCAAAACATTCTCTTTGATTTGGACATTTTCCATACAACGTACAATGTATAATATTCAAACATATACTAGGTAAACTGTTGATGTCACACTGTTTTCGTAATAACGTCATCTATTAACCTTTAATAACAAAACAAAAATGACATACATTTTCATATTCCATCTATCGTCATGACCACCATTGTGGCTGATGGAAACCATTGTTCCAAAGTCCCTTTATTTCATGTTTAATGTTCTGAGGTTGGTTCTCCATATTAACAGGAGAAAGGAATTTGTCTGTGGCCAGAGATTTACCAGAGGCGTGAGGGGTCATAAAACACCCACATCTTTCAGACCCCTAGATCTCTCCTCCTCTGTTGAGGGGGTTGAGAGATAATCTGTATGGTTGTGGTGTCCTGTGACCTGACCTGATCAGGACAGTCATGACAGTCTTGTATATACAAATAAGAGAGCAGGTCTGAAATCACTTTGGAAGGATTAGGATGATTGCACAGAAGGATCACCGCGCTTTTACATTATGTTTTTTTCTGGGAGGCGGGAGAAATAACCAGAAGGCAACGTGATTTGATTGGTTTAACTCTGATCGCATTATTTAAATGTTTACAGTGCAAACATATACTCCAGGTACTGGAGCCAGGCAAATAGGTGCTGGAACAAAAAATGTCATATCTGAGTGGTGTCGGATCCTGTTCCGTGGGCCACCAGTTGAATATTCCTGTCCTGGGAAATCTCACCGGCTTTATGATTCATCGATATGTTGTGTGACGGTGAGAATGTCACAATGCACGACGATTCATCAGAGAAGCTTTATTTTGTGACGTGATGGGACCAGAGTTAGAACATTATAATGTATATCTGAAACTACACATGGTTTTACTTCAGCAGAAGCAATGGCAAAAGATTAGAAGACAAGCATAGATTGATATGCCAGATTTTGGTATATTAGATTTGATTTTAAAACAAAAATCATGGCTCGTATCTGACGTCCCTGTCAATGCTCCAAACTGGGCTATGGTAGAGGAAAATGCTGGTATTCCTCTCCCTCTCTCCCCTTTGCCAATAGGCAAGCCATACTGGGCCAAACAAGTCTCCCCGTAGCCTCACTGGACTCTCCCTAGCCTCACCCGCAAGTAATTACATGCAGCCGGAGGTGAGAGAAGAAAGCATTTCATGTGATTTTACACTCTCAGTGCCGTGCTAACGGTATGTTTAATCCTCACAGCTGCTGCACAGCATGCTAGTATCAGCTAGACAGGCCTTCTCGACTACAGTATCAGCCACACTTTTATTCGCTACAGATTATCTCTAAAGCCTTCTTCATCTAATTTGTCTGGGATTGAAATGTTTTTCCCTGATATGAGCACCTGCTGGTTGCTGTGCCAAATGCCTGGTATATAAGGGTAGTTAATGGGGTAAAGTGAGTCTGACGTGAGTACAATGTACAGAACTGAGAGAAAGAGAGGACGGGGAAATACACTATACCAATCAATGCAATTGATTTGATCAGGTTTGGAGGCCAAGGTTGGTATCTGTCCAATCTGACAAGGCATCTGTCCAATCATCTTTCATGGCTGATGGGATGGAAGGTTCTCATTCATCTTGTACTCACACATTCCTCTATCTGCTTCTGCACTATAAAATCAACTGTTTTCTCTTCAGTTCGGTGAGTTATAATGAACGATATCAGGGTTATTTATTGGCAACCAAAGATGCATCTCTCTCTCTCTCTCTCTCTCTCTCTCTCACCAGGGTTGGATAGGTTACTTTCTGAATGTATAATCCATTACAGTTATACAGTGCATTTGTAAAGTATTCAGACCCCTTAACTTTTTCCACATTTTGTTACGTTACAGCCTTATTCTAAAATGTATTCAAATGTTTTTCCCCTCATCACTGCTCAAACACTAAAACACTAAAATAACACATCCTAGATCTGAATGAATAAAATATTCTTATTAAATACTTTTTCTTTACATAGTTGAATGTGCTGACAACAAAATCACACAAAAATGATAAATGGAAATCAAATGTATCAACCCATGGAGGTGTGGATTTGGAGTCACACTCAAAATTAAAGTGGAAAACCACACTACAGGCTGATCCAACTTTGATGTAATGTCCTTAAAACAAGTCAAAATGAGGCTCAGTAGTGTGTGTGGCCTCCACGAGCCTGTATGACCTCCCTACAATGCCTGGGCATGCTCCTGGTGGCGGATGGTCTCCTGAGGGATCTCCTCCCAGACCTGGACTAAAGCATCCGCCAACTCCTGGAAAGTCTGTGGTACATTCACAGAAGTGTGATTGACTTGGAGTTACATTGTGTTGTTTAAGTGTTCCCTTTATTTTTTTGAGCAGTGTATATACAGTACACCATAATGACGAAGCAAAATTCGTTTTTATACATTTTAGCAAATTCATAAAATAAAAAAAACTGAAAAATCACATTTACATACACTTAGGTTGGAGTCATTAAAACTCATTTTCAACCACTCCACACATTTATTGTTAAAATATAGTTTTGGCAATTTGGTTAGGACATGTACTTTGTGCATGACGCAAGTCATTTTTCCCAAAAACATTTACAGACAGATTATTTCACATATAATTCATTCACTGTATCACATTTCCAGTGGCCCAGAAGTTTACATACACTAAGTTGACTGTGCCTTTAAAGAGCTTGGAAGATTCCAGAAAATGATGTCATGGCTTTAGAAGCTTCTGCTAGGCTAATTGACAACATTTGAGTCAATTGGATGTGTACCTGTAGATGTATTTCAAGGCCTACCTTCAAACTCAATGCCTCTTTGCTTGACATCAGGGGAAAATCTAAAGAAATCAGCCAAGACCTCAGAAAAAAAATTGTAGACCACAAGTCTGGTTCCTCCTTGGGAGCAATGTCCTAACACCTGAAGGTACCACGTTCATCTGTACAAACAATAGTACTCAAGTATAAACACCATGGGACCACGCAGCCATCATACCGCTCAGGAAGGAGATGCGTTCTGTCTCCTAGAGATGAACGTACTTTGGTGCGAAAAGTGCAAATCAATCCCAGAACAACAGCAAAGGACCTTGTGAAGATGCTGGAGGAAACAGGTACAGAAGTATCTATATCCACAGTAAAACGAGTCCTATCGCAATATAACCTGAAAGGCCGCTCAACAAGGAAGAAGCCACAGCTCCAAAACCGCCATAAAAAAAAGCCAGACTACGGTTTGCAACTGCACATGGGGACTTTTTGGTCCTCTGGTCAGATGAAACAAAAATAGAACTGTTTGGCCATAATCACCATTGTTATGTTTGTAGGAAAAAGGGGGATGCTTGCAAGCCGAAGAACACCATACCAACCGTGAAGCATGGGAGTGGCAGCATCATGTTGTGTGGGTGCTTTGCTGTAGGAGGACTGGTGTACTACTGAAGCAACAAAGTCTTGGAGTGGCCATCACAAAGCCCTGACCTCAATCCTATAGAAAATGTGTAGGCAGGACTGAAGAAGCGTGTGCGAGCAAAGTGACCTACAAACCTGACTCAGTGTCACCAGCTCTGTCAGGAGGAATGGGCCAAAATTCACCCAACTTATTGTTGGAGGCTTGTGGAAGGCTCTCCGAAATGTTTGACCCAAGTTAAACAATCTAAAGGCAATGCTACCAAATACTAATTGAGTGTATGTACATTTCTGACCCACTGGGAATGTGGACTAAATGTCAGGAATTGTGAGTTTAAATGTATTTGGCTAAGGTGTTTGTAAACTTCCGACTTCAACTGTAAGTATTCAGGCCCTTTACTAAGTACTTTGTTGAAGCACCTTTGGCATTTATTACAGCCTCAAGTCTTTTTGGGTATGATGCTAGAAGCTTGGCACACCTGTATTTGGGATGTTTCTCCAATTTCTTTCTGTAGATCCTCTCATGCTCTGTCAGGTTGGATGGGGAGCGTTGCTGCACAGCTATTTTCAGGTCTCTTCAGGGATGTTTAATCGGGTTCAAGTCCGGGCCACTGAAGGACATTCAGAGACTTGTCCCGAAGCCACTCCTACATTGTCTTGGCTGTGTGCTCATGGTTGTTGTCCTGTTGGAAGATGAACCTTCGACCCAGTCTGAAGCCCTGAGCACTCTGGGGCAGGTTTTCATCAAGAATCTCTGTACTTTTCGCTGTTCATCTTTCCCCCGTTCCTAACTAGTCTCCCAGTCCCTGAAAAACATCCCCTCAGCATGATGCTGCCACCACCATGCTTCACCGTAGGGATGGTGCCAGGTGTCCTCCAGACGTGATGCCTGACATTCAGGCCAAAGAGTTCAATCTTGGTTTCATCAGACCAGAGAATCTTGTTTCTCATGGTCTAAGAGACTTTAGGTGCCTTTTTTCAAACTCCAAGCGGGCTGTCATGTGCCTTTTACTGAGGAGTGGCTTCTGTCTGGAAACTCTACCATAAAGATTCTCCCTTCTCCACAGAGGAACTATGGAGCTCTGTCAGAATGACCATGGGGTTTTTGGTCACCTCCCTGACCAAGGCCCTTCTCCTCCAATAGCTCAGTTTGGCCGGGCATCCAGCTCTAGGAAGAGTCTTGGTGGTTCCAAACTCCTTCCATTTAAAATTGATGGAAGCCACTGTGTTCTTGGGGGCCTTCAATGCTGCATAATTTTTTCGGCACCCTTCCCCAGATCTGTGCCTCGACACAAGCTTGTCTCGGCGCTCTATCAACAACTCCTTCGACCTCTCGGCTTGGTTTTTGCTCGGACGTGCACTGTCAACTGTGGTACCTTATATAGACAGATGTGTGCCTTTCCAAATCATGTCCAATCAATGTAATTTACCACAGGTGGACTCCAATAAATTTGTAGAGACATCTCAAGGATGGTCAATGGAAACAGTATGCACCTCAGCTCAATTACAAGTCTCATAGCAACTGTATTTTACAAGTCTCATAGCAAACAATATCAGAGCTGTGGCCTTCACCAAATTAGTTCCTAGTTAGTTATGATCGTTATAATCAAACCGTTACATACAGTGCCTTGCGAAAGTATTCGGCCCCCTTGAACTTTGCGACCTTTTGCCACATTTCAGGCTACAAACATAAAGATATATAAAAAAAATGTTCCGTTTTTGCTTTGTTAAAAAAGTTTGAAATATCCAATAAATGTCGTTCCACTTCATGATTGTGTCCCACTTGTTGTTGATTCTTCACAAAAAAATACAGTTTTATATCTTTATGTTTGAAGCCTGAAATGTGGCAAAAGGTCACAAAGTTCAAGGGGGCCGAATACTTTCGCAAGGCACTGTATATCATAAGGCCTAAATACTCATGGTTGAAATGGCACATCAGGCCTGCAAGTTAGGTTGCACATTTCCACAAACTTTCCCTCTTTTATGTCGGTAGTAATCTTCCAACCAGGATATGTAGAAAAATTTTACAACCCTGACTGTAAATCATATAATGCTGGCTTGCGAAGTGAAGTGTGTTTTCTACAGGAATCTAGCCGGGATGAAGCTAGCCAACAGTTTACATTTACATTCACCCTCGTCCTGCATTCATAATGACTGCCTGGGTTATTACCTCTTGATTCTAGCCATCCCGGATCCGGGATCGTGAATCCAGCCTCAAGCTCATTACCATAACGCAAAGTTAACTATTCATGAATATCGCAAATGAAATTAAATGAATATGCTAGCTCTCAAGCTTAGCCTTTTGTTAACAACACTGTCATCTCAGATTTTCAAAATATGCTTCTCAACCATGGCAAAACAAGCATTTGTGTAACAGCTAGCGTAGCTAGCATAGCATTTAGTGTTAGCATCAGCAGGCAACATTTTCACAAAAACAAGAAAAGCATTCAAATAAATCATTTACCTTTGAAGAACTTCAGATGTTTTCAATGAGGAGACTCTCAGGTAGATAGCAAATGTTCAGTTTTTCCAAAAATATTATTTGTTTAGGACAAATCGCTCTGTTTTGTTCATCACGTTTAGCTACGAAAAAAACCTGTATCCAGGAGTGTAATTATCCCCGCAGCGCATTAGCATAACACAACGTTAACTATTCATGAAAATCGCAAATGGAATTAAATTAATATGCTAGCTCTCAAGCTTACCCTTTTGTTAACAACACTGTCATCTCAGATTTTCAAAATATGCTTCTCAACCATAGCAAAACAAGCATTTGTGTAACAGCTAGCGTAGCTAGCATAGCATTTAGCGTTAGCATCAGCAGGCAACATTTTCACAAAAACCAGAAAAGCATTCAAATAAATAATTTACCTTTGAAGAACTTTGGATGTTTTCAATGAGGAGACTCTGTTAGATAGCAAATGCTCAGTTTTTCCTGAAAGATGATTTGTTTAGGAGAAATCGCTCCGTTTGGTGCATCACGTTTGGCTACCAAAAAAAAACGAAAATTCAGTCATCAAAACGCCAAACTTTTTTCCAAATTAACTCCATAATATCGACTGAAACATGGTAAACGTTGTTTAGAATCAATCCTCAAGGTGTTTTTCACATATCTCTTCATGATATATCGTTCGTGGAAGCCTCCTCTCTCCTCTCAATCACTGGATGACTGCGTGCAGCTTGTAGATTACGCACCAATTTAGACAAAGGACACCGGGCGGACCCCAGGTAAATGTAGTCTCTTATGGCCAATCTTCCAATGATATGCCTACAAATACGTCACAATGCTGCAGACACCTTGGAGAAACGACAGAAAGGGCAGGCTCAGTCCTGGCGCATTCACAGACATATAAGGAGACAATGAAAAACCTCAAAAGCCTCAAAAATTCTGCTCATTTCCTGTTTGAAGTTTCATCTTGGTTTCGCCTGCAGCATGAGTTCTGTGGCACTCACAGATAATATCTTTGCAATTTTGGAAACGTCAGAGTGTTTTCTTTCCAAAGCTGTCAATTATATGCATAGTCGAGCATCTTTTCGTGACAAAATATTGCGCTTAAAACGGGCACGTTTTTTTATCCATAAATTAAAAGAGCGCCCCCTATATCCAAGAAGTTAAGAAAAGTGAGAAGAAACTTCCTAAACCATTCAAACTGGAACAACCATTTCAGTGACGTGTGCAAAAATGCAATAATTTGATTAATTTAGATTTTTTGCTTTTAGCATAACATTTAATTACTCAATGACTCAATGTACCTGCAAAAACACAGATAATTCAAGACAATCTACCTGCAGTAAAGCATGCTGGGCATTTTTTTAAATTTGCAATTATATCTTTAAATATAAATGTTGGTGTGACTTCTCATTTAGTTTTGATTTAGTACCACAGTAATAATTATTTTCTTGGACTTTCATTACAATTTACTAGAATTATTTCAATTAAAAATGCCTTGGGGGTTTACAGTGCATTCATGTAACTTTTGGATTACCCAAACTCAGTAATGTAATTTGATTACTTTCCATTACTTTTCGATTACTGTCCCTTAAAGGTGCAGTATACAGAAATAGCTCTGTCATTTCCTGGTTGCAAAAATTGTAACAGTTCGTTTAATTTCAGTTTATGTGACAAAGCAAGCAGTGCATAGTGTAGAGAATCATTGTACCATCTAAACCACTGTGACACATGTTTTCAATAACCAGAAATATAGCATTTTCAGCTGTTTACAGCTGGTATACAAAAGATGCAAAAACAAGGTTTAAAGGTGCCAAAAGGTCATTCTTAATCTCATGTGAAATAATCTTTTGAATTACTAAAATATCATGTGATCTTTTTTGGGGATAGAAATGCCAAAAACTCGAGTAAAAGTACTCTCTCTCATGGCTATCTACCAGGAAGTTTGAAAAGACAGGCTGAGTTGGCCGGGGAGCTTATATTTATGAGCTTGCCTTGACTGACAGCTCTTTGAAACGCCTATGTCAAGAAACGTGGATGCGGTGAGCAGTGTTACAGTAAAATCATCTGAAGCAAATTTGGTGATACACAAAGCAACTCAAACAACATTGAAATGTTGAGGTAGAGCACTGACATGTTTGTAGTTTACCCGAGAATATGAGTTAATGAATTGCCTATACCTGTTCTAATGTGTGAATTGCTGTGTTGTTATATTGAAATAATATTATATGATGTATGTTCACAAAAATATTCAAGGATATTTTTTATTTGCTCATTTGAGCAAGAATGACATTTACTCTCACAGGTGGCCAAAAATAACAATCTGAAAGCCACGTCCCCAATAACCCGATTACCCAAACATGGGTTAATTTAACATGGGTTAATGCTGGGTTGATGTAATCTGGTTTTCTTCAGTCTTTTCATTAAATATTTGAATATAAATGTCTTAACATTACGATTGAAATATTATAACAGTGTCAACTGTGCCAACTCTTGGATATGCATAGACAGTTGATGACCTCATACTCTTAACAACCTAATTAAAGTTACTAAACTATCAGTGCTCAACCTTAACCACGTGATGACAATACAACAAAATAGATTAAATGCTTATGGGCTTTTTAGAAATATGTGTTTGTGTGTTGAGCGGGTTATATGTGTGAGCATGGTTGTACAGCATGTGTTAATTTGTATGTGTGTATTGGTGTGTGCAATAATACAGTATGTAGGGCTACCCATGCATGTGTTTTTGCATATTTCTGTCTCCTGAAACAAAGCAATGAAAGTCAACCAATCCCAATCAAATAAAGTTAGAATTAAATCAAAACTCATCCAGCCATGACAGCATCATAATCACTGCCCAGCAGTAGGCCTAGTCTTACTGTAACCTACTGCAGCAACAGAGCAGACAGGCATAATATCTCACGGACGTTAAAGATAAATACTAACTACAATCTCAGTATATATAATTCCTATGGACACATAACTGTTTTCAGTTAAGGGTTCCTCTCAGAGCACATTCATGTCACATCTATTATTCAACTGTTAAGAAAGGAGAGAAGCCTCATCTGTTATTCTGAAACTGTCAGTGTTTAACGAGCCCCATCAACCACTTTCAGAGGAGCGCAGTAGAGGCAAGGCCCTCAGAAACCCTGATGCTGTTACACACTACTGAAACACCTAGACTACTGCATCAGCCTCAGAGCAGAGTAGAGGCAAGGCTCCCTGGCGCTAGCACACCCTTTACATAAACTTCAGTCTCTTAGCCTGGTAGAGCTCCGAGAGGCAGATGAGTAGCTGCAGATATAGAATCTTAATTTGCCCAGTTTGTCTCAGCAGGAAAATAATCCTGCAGCAACAGGAAATGTGAAATATTATGTGGATTATAATTAATGGACATTTTTGTAGGGGATGATACATTTATATTTTCAGCAAATCAAGTCTGACATTTTAAAGAGGAAATTACACACTTTAGAAGCCTTTTTCACCTCCAATACAATACAAGTCTGCATTTCATGCTGTACAGAACATTTTCAAAATAAGATTCTACATCTGTAGCTAGCCTACTCCATATGCTGCAGATTGGAGCTCAAAGCGGAGGCAACGCCCTGAGCAGCTTTGCCTGACACTGTTGTACCTGCTATCGAAACTCCCATCCACATACACCAAGTGTACAAAACATTAGGAACACCTTCCTAATATTGAGTTGCACCATTTTAACCCTAAGAACAGCCTCAATTTGTTAGGGCATGGAATACAAGGTGTTGAAAGTTTTCCACGGGGATGCTGGCCCATGTTGACTCCAATACTTCCCACAGTTGTGTCAAGTTGGCAGGATGTGCATTGTGTGGTGGACCATTCTTGATACACACAGGAAACTGTTGAGCAAGAAAAACCCAGCAGCGTTGCAGTTCTTGACACACTCAAATCGGTTCGCCTGGAATCTACTACAAAACATGTTCAAAGGCACTTAAATGTTTTGTCTTGCATACCCTCTGAATGGCACACATACACAATCCATGTCTCAATTGTCTCACGGTTTAAAAATAATTATTTAACCTTTCTCCTCCCCTTCATCTACACTGATTGAAGTGGATTTAACAGGTGAAATCAATAATGCAGCATAGCTTTCACCAGGATTCACCTGGTCCGTATGTCATGTCATGTTTTGTACTATACACTCAGTGTATATGTAGCTAGCCCACTCACGTTGCTATAGAAAACCACAGCCTACTGTAGTCATGACAGCTAGAGCTCTCGATGGCAGCTAGCTAACCTCCACCTACATCCACTGTAGATTGGGCAACATTGCTGTAGTGGAGATGTCAATTTTTGCAATTTGTGGAAATTCTGTGGTAATTCCGATATGTTCGAGGATCGCTGTCAATTGGGACGGCAGGTAGCCTAGTGGTTAGAGCGTTGGGCCAGTAACCGAACGGTTGCTAGATAACATCCCCGAGCTGACAAGGTAGAAAGTTGTCATTCTGCCCCTGAACAAGGCAGTTAACCCAGTATTCCTAGGCCATCATTGTAAATAAGAATATGTACTTAACTGACTTGCCTAGTTGAATAAATAAAAAAATTGGTGAGTCGACTCTGTTGGTGAAGGCACTTAAAATGATGCTTGTCTCGCATGCCCATGGGGATGTACTCCATTCTCTTTTACTGTTTCTATCCCTCTCCCAGCTCAGGTATCTACCCCTCGCTGATGCATACAGGATAAAACAAAAAATGTAAGCAGCCACCAGTAGTTATTTTATGTGTTACATTTTTGGAGAGGATTCCTCTCATAAAGGAGTGTTGAAGGATCGCAGATGGGGTGATTGAAAATGTGATTGAGGAATGATTGAATGGGTCTAGTAATGATGAGGAGAAAGCCTTTACTCTGATGAGAGGATGTTGGTTGGTTTCCCCCCAGCTCACAGCACCCCTCTGGTAATTCACTGTCTGCAGCAGTGTTTAAGTCTTCTGAGTACCTGAGCTTGGTAATTAGTCATCCATTTTGTGTGTGATGTATGGAGAGGAGCCAGGAAGCAGGAGTCAGATGTATCAGTGAACAACATGTTACTCTTTACAGTGTGTGCCTGTGAATAAAACATAAACTCCAGTTGCACCCTGCTGTATCATAACCCTATTGTCTGTTACTAATGACTGTTAGTGAGGTAATAACTGGTGTTCCTAACAGTATTGCTTTGCTAACAGTTTAGATTATATCATGGCCATCACAAGTCTTTACCTGGTTACGCCCTTTGCCTACAGATAATCTTTTTTAACTGGTTATTACATACCACATATCACGAGTGAAAAGCCATACCCTCTACCCATAGACAATAGCGGGGAGCAGGGGTTGGGTGGCGGTCCACCTGTTGCCGATACCTGGAGGTGGTCTTGAGAAGAGCAGACCGGGCTCTCTTCCAGGTACGACGACAGCGGCGGACGAACATCTGGCCAAAGGGTATGCTGACTTCTTCATCTTGCTCAGGAAGGAGCGGGAGCTGATATCCCAAGGAACACTCAAAGGGCGAGAGACCAGTGGCCGAGCAGGGAAGGATATTGCGGGCGTTTTCCAAACACACGAGTTGCTGACTCCAGGTGGTGGGGTTGGCAGAGACGAGGCAATGAAGAGCCGTCCCCAGGTACTGATTGGCTTGCTCTGACTGGCCGTTAGACTAGGGATGAAAACAGGAGGAGAGGCTGGCCGATGACCCAATGAGGGTGCAGAACGCCTTCCAGAACCGGGACCTTGATTGGTGACCATGTTGACTGGAAGTCCATGGATCTGGAAGACATACTGCACCATGAGCTGAGCCGTCTCCTTGGCTGAGGGCAACTTGGAAAGGGGAATCAAATGGGCGGCTTTGAAAAACCTATCCCTCACCGTTAGGATGGTGTTTTTTCCATCAGATGGAGGCAGACCAGTGATGAAGTCCAGGGATATACGGGACCATGGGCGGTGAGGAACAGGGAGTGGTTGAAGGAGGCCAGCCGGAGCTTGCAACGGAGTCTTCTTCTGCACACACACAGTGCAGGCGGCGATGAATGCAGAGACGTCAGGAACCATGCTGGGCCACCAAAAATGTTGTTGGACAAAAGCCAGGGTCCGACAGGAGCCAGGATGGCAAGTGAGTCTGGAGGAATGTGCAGAGGAATGGGGAATGGGCAGAGTGCGGGACAAACATCCAGCTGTAGTGAATCTATGCTTGAAGCCCGAGAACACCCAGTCATCTGTTGGAGACCACGTAAATGGAACCTTGGGAGAGGTGAATGCTGAGAGGGGCGAAGCCAGCGTGCTGTAATCCCGGATGAAGCCACGGTAGAATTTAGCAAACCCCATGAAATCAGCTTTTTGTGAAAGCAGATAAATGTGAATTACATCGCTCCACAATCTCCTGCCAAGGATACATCATCGCTGCACGAAATATTCAGATGGATTCTGACAAGGTGAGAGCAGTGGTGGATTGGCCTCAACCCACGTTCAGAGTGCTGCTCCCACCTCTCCTCCGAGGAATCCCGGAAGTCCCCGATGTCTACCATACCAGGAGAATCCGATGTCACCCAAGTTCCCTCGGGAATCACAGAGGGCTGTTGACTTGCCTCCTCCGGAGCCAATGCAACTGAGCAAGGCTAGATTGTCTCCTGCTGAACGCTTATGCAGACTGAACACCAAGAGCTGTCTGTATTGTGAAACAACAGGACAGTACATTCTACCTGTCCATTAAAAGACCAGGCTCATCGGTAGGTACGAGGAATCTTCACACAACCCCTCTCGATTCCCATGGACGTCAGAGTGCTGGATGGGCACTCTATTGGCAGAGTCACGCACAATACGGTTCCTATCAACCTGCGAGTATCAGGTAATCAAAGTCAGTCTATGCAGTTCTTGCTCATTAAATCTCCTCATGTACCCGTGGTTTTGGGGTTTTCTTGGCTCCAGAGGCACAATCCCCTGATCGACTGGGCTATCATGGGTTGGAGCCCGTTCTGCAGCGCGCATTGTCTGATGTCGGCCCAGCCTTCCTTGGGATGTCTTCCTGCGGGCTTGGGAGAAGACTTGGACTTGGATTATCCTGGTATGGTAGACATCATGGACTTCCGGGATGCCTTGGAGGCGAGGTGGGAGCAATGGACGAGCGAGTGTTATCGATCCATATGGTCAAGGCTATGAGAGAGTCGAGGTCCATTGGAAGCTCCCAGGCTGTGAGCTCGTCTTTAACCTCCTACGATAATCCATGAAGGAACGTGTTGAACAGAGATTCCGGGGTCCAGGCACTCTCGCCGGCCATTGTGCAAAAATCTACCGAGTAGTGTGCCAGAATACGGGAGTCTTGACGCAGTTGAAGTAGCTTCCAAGCAGCCTCTCTCCAGGACAACAGAGAATCTAATACCTTTCTAACCTCTGCCACAAACTGCTTCAGACTGAGGCAAATGGTAGATTGTTGCTCCCACACCGCCATAGCCCAGGCAAGTGCCCTCCCAGACAGCGTCATCAGGTACATTATCTTCGAGCAATCCGAGGGAAATGTAGAGGGCTGCAGCTCGAAGGTGAGGGAGCACTGGGAGAAAAACGCCCGGCAGGTTCCTGGATCTCCAGCGTTGCACTCTGGAGGAGGAGGGTTCTCGGGAAGCTGGGGTTGGCTGGGGAGAAGCGCCTCTAGTAGCGAATTTACTGAGAGTCCGGGGATTACAGTAGTATCTTTCTGCCTCGAAGATAATCCGCAAAACTGCTCCAGCAATGCATTGAAAGCATGGTCATGGCATTATGCCAAGGACTGGAGTCCTTCCATAAGGTTTTGAAGTAACTTCTTGTGTCTTCCAATGACGGCTTATTGGGACGAGACAGCTTTGCAGAGATGGTCCGAGTCTGCTGGGTCAGTCATGGCCAGTTCGGACTATCACGACTCAGGATAAGACCCAGATGCAGACACAGGAGGCGGTTGGTTTGAATCTCAGATATTTATCGTAACACAAGGGGCTGGCAATGGGCAGGTTAAGGACAGGCAGGGGTTCGTAAAGCAGGTCACAGTCAGAGGACGGCAGGCAGGCTCAGGGTCAGGACAGGTAAAAAGGTCAGAAATGGGAAGACTAGAAAACAGAAAATACGGGGAGAATGGGGAAGAATGGGAGACACCTGGTGGGGGGTGGAGACAAGCACAAGACAGGTGAAAAAGATCATGTTTGGTTGTGCTGTCACAACTAATGGCTGCTTAAGGATTGTCTATCTGCTTTGGGACTGTACGCCAGTTATTATCACCTTGGTAACAGTGTAGTCCAGCATTGATGCCATGGGTAACATAAGTCTTTCCCTGAGTTAGTCCAAAGAATACCCATTCACATACAGTAGGAATGATCAATTATCAACATAACATGAAATACGCTGAATCATTTTGCTGCAGCATAATGTAAATGATGGTGCATTGTGGCAATATTTTGGGGGTGGGTAAATAATTGCTATATTTTGAATAGTACTGTAATTCCACCCCACACAATACAGTACCTTGCTTAATTTTTGGAGTGCCAAAATACCTTTTGACCGCTTGTGCGTCTATGGTGTTTTTGTTTCTGTCTCATTAACATATTTGGAGGTGTGCCTTGTAAGACGCCATATTTGTTGCACCCTTGAGTGAGAATTCTGCAAGCAAAGATGATTCTGAGAGAATAGATCCTTACCTTCTGGCTGATCCATATGTGGTGTCAGGTTGGGTGGAGAAGAGTTTGGGAACTGTTGAGTCAGTGAAAGTAACTTGAAGGATTTTTTGCTTTTTTCCATCCAGAGGGTGTCTGAGACGCCCGCCACATGGTGCGATTCAGACCTGGTGGTGAGTGTGGTGAGACAGAGAAGACACTGTCTCTCCTGCTGAGTTTTTATGCAGAGTCTAGTTTTGATGCATACTAACCCAACAAAGTCAAGTTAGTATGCGTCAGTTATTTTTTCAGATTTTATCCTGAACCCAGTACAGTATTTTAGGTGCCAAGCTTATGGTCATGTTGCAGCAATATGTAGGAGGGAGATCCCAAAATGTGAGAAGTGTGCAGGCGAACATGAGACAAAGGAATTTGTAGCATCAGTGGAAAAAGTTGTGCGTGTTAACTGTAGGGGTACCCATGTTGTTTATTTTATTTATTTCACCTTTATTTAACCAGGTAGGCAAGTTGAGAAAAAGTTCTCATTTACAATTGCAACCTGGTCAAGATAAAGCAAAGCAGTTCGACACATACAACAACACAGATTTACACATGGAGTAAACCAAACATACAGTCAATAATACAGTAGAAAAATAAGTCTATATACAATGTGAGCAAGTGAGGTGAGATAAGGGAGGTAAAGGCAAAAAAAGGCCATGGTGGCGAAGTAAATACAATAAAGCAAGTAAAACACTGGAATGGTTGATTTGCAGTGGAAGAATGTGCAAAGTAGAGGTAGAAATAATGGGGTGCAAAGGAGCAAAATAAATAAATACATACAGTAGGGAAAGAGGTAGTTATTTGGGCTAAATTATAGATGGGCTATGTACAGGTGCAGTGATCTGTGAGGTGCTCTGACAGTTGGTGCTTAAAGCTAGTGAGGGAGATATGAGTCCCCAGCTTTAGTGATTTTTGCAGTTTGTTCCAGTCATTGGCAGCAGAGAACTGGAAGGAAAGGCGACCAAAGGAGGAATTGGTTATGGGAGTGACCAGTGAGATATACCTGCTGGAGCGCGTGCTACGAGTGTGTGCTGCTATGGTGACCAGTGAGCTGAGATGGCGGGGCTTTACCTAGCAGAGACTTGTAGATAACCTGTAGCCAGCGGGTTTGGCAACGACTATGAAGCGAGGGCCAACCAACCAGAGAGTGCAGGTCGCAGTGGTGGGTAGTGTATGGGGCTTTGGTGACAAAACTGATGGCACTGTGATAGACTGCATCCAATTTGTTGAGTAGAGTTTTAGAGGCTATTTTATAGATGACATCGCCGAAGTCGAGGATCAGTAGTATGTTTGGCAGCATGAGTGAAGGATGCTTTGTTGTGATATAGGAAGCCGATTCTAGATTGAATTTTGGATTGGAGATGCTTAATGCGAGTCTGGAAGGAGAGTTTACAGTCTAACCAGACACCTAGGTATTTGTAGTTATCCACATATTCTAAGTCAGAGCCGTCCAGAGTAGTGATGCTGGACCGGCGGGCAGGTGTGGACAGTTATCGATTGAATAGCATGAATAGCATTTAGTTTTACTTGCATTTAAGAGCAGTTGGAGGCTACGGAAGGAGAGTTGTATGGCATTGAAGCTCGTCTGGAGGTTAGTTAACACAGTGTCCAAAGAGAGGCCAGAAGTATACAGAATGGTGTCGTCTGCTTAGAGGTGGATCAGAGAATTACCTGCAGCAAGAGCGACATCATTGTTGTATACAGAGAAGAGAGTCTGCCCGAGAATTGAACCCTGTGGCACCCCCATAGAGGTCCGGACAACAGGCCCTCCGATTTGACACACTGGACTCTATCAGAGAACTAGTTGGTGAACCAGGCGAGGCAATCATTTCAGAAACCAAAGGCTGTCGAGTCTGCCAAAAATAATTGATGTGATTGATTGACACAGTCGACAGCCTTGGCCAGGTCGATGAATACGGCTGCACAGTAATGTGTCTTATCGATGGCGGTTATGATGTCGTTTAGGACCTTGAGCGTGGCTGAGGTGCACCCATGACCAGCTCCGAAACCAGATTGCATAGCGGAGAAGGTACGGTGTGATTTGAAATGGTCGATAATCTGTTTGGTAACTCTGCTTTCGAAGACCTTAGAAAGACAGGGTAGGAGAGACATAGGTCTGTAGCAGTTTGGGTCTAGAGTGTCACCCCCTTTGAAGAGGGGGATGACCGCGGCAGCTTTCCAATCTTTGGGAATCTCAGACGATACGAAAGAGAGGTTGAACAGGCTAGTAATAGGGGTTGCAACAATTTCGGCAGATAATTTAGAAAGAGAGGGTCCAGACTGTCTAGCCCAGCTGATTTGTAGGGGTCAAGATTCTGTAGCTCTTTCCGAACATCAGCTATCTGGATTTGAGTGAAGGAGAAATGGTGGGGGCTTTGGTGGGTTGCTATGGAGTGTGCCGGGCAGTTGACCGGGGTAGAGGTAGCCAGGTGAAAAGAATGGCCAGCCGTAGAGAAATGCTTGTTGAAATTCTCAATTATAGTGGATTTATCGGTGGTAACAGTGTTTCCTAGCCTCAGAGCAGTTGGCAGCTGGGAGGAGGTGCTCTTATTCTCCATGGACTTTACAGTGTCCCAGAACATTTTTGAGTTTGTTCTACAGGATGCAAATTTCTGTTTGAAAAAGCTAGCCTTAGTTTTCCTAACTGCCTGTATATATTTGTTCCTAACTTCCCTGAAAAGTTGCATATCACGGGGGCTATTCGATGCAGAACGCCACAGGATGTTTTTGTGCTGGTCAAGGGCAGACAGGTCTGGAGTGAACCAAGGACTATATCTATTCCTAGTTCAAATTTTTTTGAGTCGGGCATGCTTATTTATGATGGTGAGGAAGTTATAATTGAACTTATATGTTTAAAGTACTGATTAGAATATTCCACCCTGAAAACATATAATTGTATGAAATTGATGAGAATCATAAAGTTACTAGTAATGAGGTATGTAGGTTTAGTCTGTTAAATTATATCTCTGTACAAAATGTCTTTATAGTATCTTAAACACAGACTGTTGATAGACTGTTGGGAGAGGGCAGGGAGTACTTCTCACAGCCTCCCTAATCTTGGGGGAGGACAGGGAGTGCTTCCCATGGTCTCCCTAATCTTTGTTGGCTGGGTAGTGATACAGTATGTGCGTAGGATACCTTCTGTTTGTGTGTGAAAGTATGTGTGTAAGGAGCCAGTATAAAATGAATGGTTTTGTACAATGAACTAGCGCTCTCGGAAATAAACATTTTGACTATCATAGCTGGGCCTCCGTCTGTTTCCTTCAACAAGTATCTTACAAATTCTGGGTTGCAGACCGAGTGGTTTAATGAACATTGAGAATATAATTCTCGTAACAGGAAGGCACTTTTAAAGAATAACCAGGCATCCTCTACTGACGGGATGAGGTCAATGTCATTCCAGGATACCCCAGTCAGGTAGATTCAAAAGGCCTGCTCGCAGAAATGTTTTAGGGAGCGTTTGACAGCGATGAGGGGTGGTCGTTTGACCACAGACCCATTACGGATGCAGGCAATGAGGCAGTGATCGCTGAGAGCTTGATTGAAAACAGCAGAGGTGTATTTGGAGGGCGAGTTAGTTAGGATGATATCTATGAGGGTGCCCGTGTTTACGGATTTGGGGTTGTACCTGGTAGGTTCATTGATCATTTGTGTATGATTGAGGCAATCAAGTTTAGATTGTAGGATGGCCGGGGTGTTACAGTTTTTCTCAATTACTAAAACCCAACAAAGTTCTCAGTTGCCTGGACTCATTTAGCTAATTATGCAGTCTGTTGTCAATACCTTAAACCATTTCACATGGTAAAACACAATTTGCAGATCTCACTTAGACTTTTCAGCAAAACTCGAAACACATTCTCATTCTCAATACACATTCTGCACTCTAATGCACATGTCATCCATACTGGTAAACACAAGTGGCAACAATCAAATACAAATAGAGAAGACATGTCATTGATTGAACACAACCACTCAAAATTGATTTAACCTGTTTCAAATGATGCGACACAACCAATATAAGCCAGTTCAGAGAGCAAACAGGTTGTTGAAGGTGGGAAGGAGAAAGACTGAGAATGGATAGAAGAAACAATGTGAGAGGACGAGTGCGTATGCGAGGTGGGCGACGAGGAGGAAGAGGATGATGAAGAGGAAGACAAAGAGTGGAAATATCTGATGAAATTCGAGCAACAGTTATAGACCATGATTTTGTCCATGGACTGACAATGAGGGAAGCAGGACTTAGAGTGCAAACCAATTTGAGACGATTTTCTGTGTCCACCATAGTAAGGACATTCAGAGAAGAGAACAGGTACAGTATACTACTGTATTTTTGTAATTGCAAATTTACTGTGCTACACTATATGCAGCTGTTTCAATAGACATGTGTAAAGTTAATCACTGTGTATTGTATTGTACTGCATGAATATGTTTTGCAACTGCACAACTACTTTTTGTAGAATTGCAAGGCTGCCACATGCAGGTGGAAGGACAGCTATATTCACTCGGGAGCAAGAGGCCGTTATAGTTGGCATGGCCCTTCAAGATAATGCAATACGACTCCGAGAAATCCAGGAACGAGCGATACAAGACAACACACACTTCCAGGGAATCGACAGTGTGAGCATTTCCACAATTAGCCGTTTCCTCCATCGTAACAGGATGCGAATGAAACAAGTATACAGAGTACCTTTTGAGCACAACTCGCCAAGGGTGAAAGAACTGCGAGCTCAGTATGTGCAAGTAATTGTACATTCAGAAGCATTTACTGTAATCCAGATTGTCTACAGTACTAACACATACTATGTGAATGACATTACTCTTCAGTAAATACAATGTATGTGAATCAGAAGCCTAATTGTACTCTACAGTATAGCACTGTCTCTGTGCGACTTACAAAATCCTACATATTGTATTTCTACACAGACAATATTTGACTTGGAATCCTTGGACAGACCCCATGAGTTAATCTTTGTCGATGAAGCAGGCTTCAATCTAGCAAAAGGAGAGGCCGAAACATGATTGGACAGTGGGCCATTGTTGAAGTCCCTGGTCAACGAGGTGGCAATGTCGCAATCTGTGCTGCTATCAGCAACGATGGTGTTCTACATCACAATGTTACACTCGGGCCATATAACACCCAGCACCTTCTAAGATTTATTGCCAATCTAAGAGATATTTTATTTGAGCAGCAGGCTCAAGAGCAGCAGGGTCAAGAGCTAAATGGGAATCCCATTCCCACCTATGTGATAGTGTGGGACAATGTCAGTTTCCACCGTGCTGCTCAAGTAAGGGAATGGTTTAACATCAATGGGCAGTTTATGAACTTGTACCTCCCTCCATACTCGCCTTTCCTGAATCCGATTGAGGAGTTTTTCTCCTCTTGGAGATGGAAAGTGTATGATAGACAACCCTACACCAGAGTAAATCTGCTGCATGCCATGGATTTAGCCTGTGGTGATATTGGTGAGGAATCATGTAAGGGCTGGATACGGCAGACAAGAGGCTTCTTCCCCCGTTGCCTCAGGAGGGACAATATTGCTTGAGATGTCGACGAAGTGCTCTGGCCTGACCCAGCCCAAAGACAAGAAGAAGCACATTGATCACATGTTTACTCCTTTGATTTGTGTCCCTTTTAGTATTGTATACTGTAGTACAGTGCATTGTAGGCTGTATACTGTACAATGGACACATTGTATGGCCCTGAACATTGTGCTTTCCATTTATTAACAGTACTGACTGCTCAATAGATTTTGACTGGTTGCAGGTTCCTATCAACAAAGAACAATCATTTCAGTATCATAGAGACAAAGGACAAGTTTGTGAGATGCAGGGTACAGTACTGTAAAAGTAAGGGTACAAGGAGGAGGAAGAACAAAAAACAAAATTGCAAAGAGCAAAGCAGAGTAGTAGTATCTGATCAATTTTGAGCTACTATGACAGAACATGTTTTCGTTCTTAAAAAAAAAATTATTTAGATTAAAAAATAACTTCTATCTGAGAATTGTATGTTTTGAACAATGTGTTTTCTATTTTTCGGTGTATTGTTTACTGACTGCTTGAGAGTGTATATCATTTTGATCACTTTATTTATGATTTGAGAGCAGTGTTTGATTTTTAACACAGGTAAAACTGTTTTGAGGCAAATGTTTCATTTTGCGAGAGGAGTCAGAGGTTATGTAAATAGTGCTTGAAGATGAGGTTTTGTGTTTAATGTTTTCAGGAAATGGAGCAAGGTTTCAGAAATTGTGTTTTAGCAATTGAGAAAACCTGTAATTAAGCATGTCCCAGTTTAGGTCACCTAGTAGCACAAGCTCAGAAGATAGATGGGGGGCAATCAATTCACATATGGTGTCAAGGGCACAGCTGAGGGCAGAGGTTGGTCTATAGCAAGCGGCAACAGTGAGAGACTTGCTTCTGGAAAAGTGCATTTTAGAAGTAGAAGCTCAAATTGTTAGGGTACAGACTTGGATAGTAATACAGAACTCTGCAGGCTATCTTTGCAGTAGATTGCAACACCGCCCCTTTGGCAGTTCTATCTTGGCGGAAAATGTTATAGTTAGGGAGGGAAATTTCAGTTTTTTTCTGTGTTGACAGAGTGTGCTAAAGCAGTGAGTAAAACAAACTTAGTTAACATGCATGAAACCAAGGCTTTTATGGTCACAGACGTCAACAAATCAGAGCACCTGGGGAGTAGGAGTGGAGCTAGGCACTGCAGGACCCGGATTAACCTCGACATCACCAGAGGAACAGAGGAGAAGTAGGATAAGGGTACGGCTAAAGGCTATACGAACTGGCCGTCTAGCATGTTCAAAAGAGTAAAAGGAGCAGGTTTCTGGGCACGATAGCATAGATTCAAGGCATAGTGTACAGACGGTAGGATATGAGTAAATTGGAGGTAAACCTAGGCATTGAGTAATGATGAGAGAGATTTAATCTCTATAGACGTTTAAACCAGGTGATGTCATCGCATATGTAGGAGGTGGAACAACATGGTTGGTTAAGGCATATTGAGAAGGACTCGAGTCTCTACAGTGAAATAAGACAGTAATGGACAAGGCATATTGATATTAGAGAGAGGCATGCATAGCCAAGTGAACATATGGGTCCAGTGAGTGGTTGGGCTTGTTGGGGACACGGCGATTCAGACAGTTAGCAGGCCGGTGCTAACAAGCTAGCAGTTAGTTGGCCAGAGCTAACAACCTAGCACTTAGCAGACCGGGGCAAGCAAGCTAGCAGTTAACAGACCGGGGTTAGCAAGCTAGCAGTTAGCAGACCGGGGCTAGCAAGTTAGCAGAAGGGCCTTTGGGGGACGTTGCGATGGAGGTAAGTCTGTTTTTGCCTCTTTGTGCGGTGACTTCGATAGACCAGTCGTGGATTAGTAGGGTTCCAGGTAGCTCTACATAGCTAGCAGGCCGCGGTTAGCAGAATGGGCCTTCAGCAGACGTCGTGCCTGAGGGGCCTGTTGGAATCCCCGGGCAGATTATATCGGTATTCCAGTCGTAGAGGATCGGCAGGGTTCCGTGCCCCATACCTGCCGTAGAAGGGGTCCGGATATTGTAGCCCAGGAGTGAGCTTCGGTGGTAGCCCTGGAGCCCTAGCCGGGCTAGCTTCAGGCTAATTGGTGCTTGCTCCGGGATGGAAACGCTAGCCAGGAGTTGTCACCCGGGATTTTTTATTGAATTTTTATTTCACCTTTATTTAACCAGGTAGGCAAGTTGAGAACAAGTTCTCATTTACAATTGCGACCTGGCCAAGATAAAGCAAAGCAGTTCGACAGATACAACGACACAGAGTTACACATGGAGTAAAACAAACATACAGTCAATAATACAGTATAAACAAGTCTATATACAATGTGAGCAAATGAGGTGAGAAGGGAGGTAAAGGCAAAAAAGGCCATTTTGTAAATGAAAGTCGAGGATTGGTAGGATGGTCAGTTTTACAAGGGTATGTTTGGCAGCATGAGTGAAGGATGCTTTGTTGCGAAATAGGAAGCCAATTCTAGATTTAACTTTGGATTGTAGATGTTTGATATGGGTCTGGAAGGAGAGTTTACAGTCTAACCAGACACCTAAGTATTTGTAGTTGTCCACGTATTCTAAGTCAGAGCCGTCCAGAGTAGTGATGTTGGACAGGCGGGTGGGTGCAGGTAGCGATCGGTTGAAGAGCATGCATTTAGTTTTACTTGTATTTAAGAGCAATTGGAGGCCACGGAAGGAGAGTTGTATGGCATTGAAGCTTGCCTGGAGGGTTGTTAACACAGTGTCCAAAGAAGGGCCAGAAGTATACAGAATGGTGTCGTCTGCGTAGAGGTGGATCAGAGACTCACCAGCAGCAAGAGCGACCTCATTGATGTATACAGAGAAGAGAGTCTGTCCAAGAATTGAACCCTGTGGCACCCCCATAGAGACTGCCAGAGGTCCGGACAGCAGACCCTCCGATTTGACACACTGAACTCTATCAGAGAAGTAGTTGGTGAACAAATGAGGCAATCATTTGAGAAACCAAGGCTGTCGAGTCTGCCGATGAGGATGTGGTGATTGACAGAGTCGAAAGCCTTGGCCAGATCAATGAATACGGCTGCACAGTAATGTTTCTTATCGATGGCGGTTAAGATATCGTTTAGGACCTTGAGCGTGGCTGAGGTGCACCCATGACCAGCTCTGAAACCAGATTGCATAGCAGAGAAGGTATGGTGAGATTCGAAATGGTCGGTAATCTGTTTGTTGACTTGGCTTTCGAAGACCTTAGAAAGGCACGGTAGGATAGATATAGGTCTGTAGCAGTTTGGGTCAAGAGTGTCCCCCCCACTTTGAAGAGGGGGATGACCGCAGTTGCTTTCCAATCTTTGGGAATCTCAGACGACACGAAAGAGAGGTTGAACAGGCTAGTAATAGGGGTGGCAACAATTTCCGCAGATAATTTTAGAAAGAAAGGGTCCAGATTGTCTAGCCCGGCTGATTTGTAGGGGTCCGTGTGTTTCCTATCTTCAGTGCAGTGGGCAGCTGGGAGGAGGTGTTCTTATTCTCCATGGACTTTACAGTGTCCCAGAACTTTTTGGAGTTACTGATGCAGGAAGCAATTTTCTGCTTGAAAAAGCTAGCCTTGGCTTTTCTAACTGCCTGTGTATAATGGTTTCTAGCTTCCCTGAACAGCTGCATATCACGGGGGCTGTTCGATGGTAATGCAGAACGCCATAGGATGTTTTTGTGTTGGTTAAGGGCAGTCAGGTCTGGGGAGAGTCAAGGGCTATATCTGTTTCTGGTTCTAAATTTCTTGAATGGGGCATGTTTATTTAAGATGGTTAGGAAGGCATTTAAAAAGAATATCCAGGCATCCTCTACTGACAGGATGAGATCAATATCCTTCCAGGATACCCCGGCCAGGTCGATTAGAAAAGCCTGCTCGCTGAAGTGTTTCAGGGAGCGTTTTACAGTGATGAGTGGAGGTTGTTTGACCGCTGACCCATTACGGATTTAGGCAATGAGGCAGTGATCGCTGAGATCTTGGTTGAAGACAGCAGAGATGTATTTAGAGGGCAAGTTGGTTAGGATGATATCTATGAGGGTGCCCATGTTTAAGGCTTTGGGAGATATCTGGTAGGTTCATTGATAATTTGTGTGAGATTGAGGGCATCAAGTTTAGATTGTAGGATGGCTGGGGTGTTAAGCATGTTCCAATTTAGGTCGCCTAGCAGCACAAGCTCTGAAGATAGATGGGGGGCAATCAGTTCACATATGGTGTCCAGAGCACAGCTGGGGGCAGAGGGTGGTCTATAGCAGGCGGCAAAGGTGAGAGACTTGTTTTTAGAGAGGTGGATTTTTAAAAGTAGAAGTTCAAATTGTTTGGGTACAGACCTGGATAGTAGGACAGAACTCTGCAGGCTATCTTTGCAGTAGATTGCAACACCGCCCCCTTTGGCAGTTCTATCTTGTCTGAAAATGTTGTAGTTTGGAATTAAAATTTCAGAATTTTTGGTGGTCTTCCTAAGCCAGGATTCAGACACAGCTAGAACATCCGGGTTGGCAGAGTGTGCTAAAGCAGTGAATAGAACAAACTTAGGGAGGAGGCTTCTAATGTTAACATGCATGAAACCAAGGCTATTACGGTTACAGAAGTCGTCAAAAGAGAGCGCCTGGGGAATAGGAGTGGAGCTAGGCACTGCAGGGCCTGGATTCACCTCTACATCGCCAGAGGAACATAGGAGGAGTAGAATATGGGTGCGGCTAAAAGCAATAAGAATTGGTCGTCTAGAACGTCTGGAACAGAGAGTAAAAGGAGGTTTCTGGGGGCGATAAAATAGCATCAAGGTATAATGTACAGACAAAGGTATGGTAGGATGTGAATACAGTGGAGGTAAACTTAGGTATTGAGTGATGAAGAGAGAGATATTGTCTCTAGAAACATCATTGAAACCAGGAGATGTCATTGCATGTGTGGGTGGTGGAACTAATAGGTTGGATAAGGTATAGTGAGCAGGACTAGAGGCTCTACAGTGAAATAAGCCAATAAACACTAACGAGAACAGCAATGGACAAGGCATATTGACATTAAGGAGAGGCATGCTTAGTCGAGTGATCAAAAGGGGTCCGGTGAGTGGAGAGGTTGGTTGGGGGTCACGGCGATTTAGACAGCTAGCCAGGCCATCGGTAGCAAGCTAGCATAGGATGGAGGTCTGTTATTAGCCACCTCTTGCGTTCCGTCAGTAGATTAGTGGGGTTCCGTGTGGTAGAGGGGATTAATCCAAATCACACAACAACAACAAAAATAAAAACAATAGATATAGTTATAGAGGCCCAAGAAGAAAACATAATAATAATAAAAATAAATAAATAAATTGTCCTATTGTCTATTCAGATAGCAGCCGATAAGACAGCTATCGGTTAGCAGGCCGCAGATGGGTGTTCAGGTAACGTCGCGACGGAGGAGCCAGCCGGATAACTCCTAGATAACGTCGGCAGTCCAGTTGTGAAGGCCCGGTGGGGCTCCGCTTAGGCAGTAAAACTGGTCCGGATAGGTGACTGCAGCACAGGAGTGATTGATGGAACTCAGGAGTGATAGACGGAGCTGGCTAGCTCCGGAATAATTTATGTTTGCTCCGGAATCAACGAAAGCCGATAGTCACACGGATAGCAGCTAGCTAGCTGTGAGATCCAGGTATGAATGTCCAGAGAGCGGTTGAAATCCAGGGACATGGAGAGAAAAATTGGTCCGGTATGTTCCGTTCCGAGCCGAGCTGCGCTGGCGATAGATGTTCGAGCTAAAGGATAGCTGATGACCACAAACCGTGGTTAGCTGAATACTAACGATTTGCTAACTAGCTTCTGAACTAGCTTCTGATTAGCTTCTGGATTAGCTTCTGGGCTAGCTTCTGGCTAGCTCCTGGCTAGCTTCTGGCTAGTTTCTGGCTAGCTTCTTGGAGTTTCTGGCTAGCTTCTTTGAGGATTACAGATTTGAGGTAAATAATACTTTTTTTATAAATATAAATTGGTGAGGCGGGTTGCAGGAGAGTGTTTTGAAGATGAGTTGATGGAAAAAAAAAAAAAAAATGTATGTGAAAAAAGTTGTAAATATATATCTATACGGGACACGACAAGATGAGGACAAAAGACGTCTGAACTGCTATGCCATCTTGGAGTATGCCCAAGTATGATTGCGGTTAGCTAGCTGTGAAGATCCAGATGAAAATGTTCAGAGTTTGCTGTTGGAATCCAGGGTTATGGAGAAAAAAAAATAGGTTTGTTATGCTCTGGTTTGAGTCACGTTGTACGAACTGGCGAGAGCTTTCTGAGCTAAAGTTTAGCTGATGACCGCTAGCAGTGGATTGCTGAATGATAGCTGGTAGGTAGTTAGCTGGCTAGCTTCGGTTAAGGGATTCCAGATCCGAAGTAAATAGAAATACTTTAGAAAAAAAACAGATCCACGCCACATTGGGCGAGGCGGGTTACAGAAGAGTATTTAGAAGTTGAGGTTTTGGAAAAAAAATGTAAAAGATATGCAAAGAAAAATATATAAAAAGATATATACAAGGGACGCGACAGGACAAAGACAAGTTATGGAATAGTGGTGTGGTTTTAATCGGTTCATGGTTAGTTGTTTTGGCAATTTGTATTCCCTTTTTTTCAGTCCTTTTCCCCTTCTCTTTTTGCGTCACAGAGTGTAATGAATTCACGTTTCAGAACCATAGGATGAAACACAAGTCTAGATAAGAGAAATTGATTAATAGGGAGACCATGAATGGCCTCACACTCCAGTACAGTAGCTGGCAGTGTATGCACCTCTTGGTGCGATCCGCCAATACAAATTTGAAGTAGAAGCAGCAGCAGCAGCAGAAGAAGAGGAAGAGGAAGATTGGCGTACCAATTTAAATCCTATGTGGTTATAGTGCCCCATCAATTTAACATGTATAGGGGACAGATTGGATTGGAAGCAAGTCTTAAACCTTAAATGGTTGAGCGTTTTGACCTGTAGTCGCTCAGCCAGTTTGGAAGCCTTTGTTAAGGCCTCTAGAAATCAAAGTGATATAAAAGACCAAATATTCTGTCGTGTTTTTAAACCTAACACTTTTCCCAAACTCATTCCCGCAAATAACCAACTCATCATCAAGTTTGATTATTTGAATCAGCTGTGTAGTGCTAGGACAAAAATCAAAACTTGCACCCAGTGGGGGCCTCGGGACCGGGTTTGGGAAAACCTGCTATAGGCAATGATGTCATACAATCAGTATCTTGTAAAGTGATGATTATGTGATGTGTTCAATGAATATGGTGAAGGTGGTTGTGATGTTGTAAACAGTGGTAATGGATGACTGTTGTGCTGCTGATGTCAACATGAAAATAGTAATACAACTCCTTCATATGTTGTAATGGTATAGTAATCACGTATTAAATGGAACAGTAGGAAATGAGAATTGGTCAAATATTTCTCAGAAACATATATAAGATGCCAGCATTGTTTGTCTGTCCAAGGTGAGCTATCGATTTCCTCTCAATTACAAACCCATTAGATACCTCACTTCCTACCCTAAAGCCAATTACCCATGAGTCATAGAGCCCTGACCTCTGTGAAACCGAGTGACCTCACACCCTAATCCCATAGATCAAAGGCAGCTATTAACCCCTCCTTTCCCAAACCCTACTTCCTTCTATTCATTCCTACTCTTTTCTAGCCATCCTTTACACCTCCGATCCCTCCTATTCATTCTATTCCTCATATCACCTCCTATACCTTATATTCCTCATATCACCTATTCCTTCTATTCCTGATATCACCTCCTATTCCTTCTATTCCCCATATCACCTCCTATTCCTTATTTTCCATTAAATATCAAAATTTTCTGTCCTTCTCTACCCCTCTCAGTAACCCTAATTGTTTACTGAGAAGACACCATCTGGTCATTTAGCTCAGCTCAACACTTCTTTTAGCTCATTTCTTCACAGAGCTAGCCCTCAGTACCCTCCAGCCCTGCCGCACTCACCTGACCTGAATAGATAATTGATCATGTGTAATTCTGGAACCTTTGACTCTGTGCATGCGTGTCTGTTTGCATGCGGATGTGCGTGTGTATTGTATGTGCAACGTGTGCGTGCTTAAGTGTGTGCATGTATGTGTGTGTGTGTTTCCCCATGGATGTGTGTGTTCAGTCTCCTCCCAGTCATCCCCATCAGGCCTAGCTGGGCTGCAGCTCATTTTGTTTTACCTGAGAGAATTGCTTCATATTAGTGGGTCTCCCTCTCTCTCCATCTCTCTCTCTCTCTCACTCCTATCGCTTTCTCTCTCCCATCTCTCTCTCTCTCTCGCTCTCGCTCTCTCATCTCTCTCTGACTCTTTTTTTTTCTCCATCTCAGAGGTTAAGTTCAGATGATTTCACACTGCCTGCTAGTGTTTAATTGTATTGTATCTCTTTGATTCTTACCCAGCCATTACTCTGTGTTTTGCCTGTTGGATGGAAGTGGCAAGCTATTTGTGAAACAGACTTGGGAGTGGAAAACACTTGTAAGATCTCATCTCTACATCTGATCGGTCTTTACACGAACATATTAATCTGAAGGTGAGGTTAGCACAGCACTGCTTCACTGGTGAAGGGCTCTGGAGAGAGAGAGGGAGATGGGAAGATGAACAAATGGGGAGAAGAGTCAGTCTGTATGTGTGTGAGTGTGTGCGTGCGTCCTCATTTGGCAATACAGGATATACACCGAGTATACCAAACATTAAGAATACCATGTTGTCCAATGCTTCCCACAGTCGTGTGAAGTTGGCTCGATGTCCTTTGGATGGTGGACCATTCTTGATACACACGGGAAACTGTTGAACATGAAAAACTCAGCAAGGTTGCAGTTCTTGACATGAAACGGTGTGCCTGGCACCTACTACCATATCCCGTTCAAAGGCACTCTTTTGCCTTTCCCATTCACACTCTGAATGCCACACATACACAATCCACGTCTCAATTGTCTCAAGGCTTAAAAATCCTTCTTTCACCTGTCTCTTCCCATTCATCCACACTGGTTGGGATGATCGTTCTATTTGGGATGCTGCTGTTGCGTCTAAAGAGAGGCTAAAGAGTACATGAAGACTCACACTAATCCTCACACACAGACACAGACACAGACACACACACACACACACACAGCTGGTATGCTGGCCCTGTATGGGGCGATGGAGGGAGGATGATTGACTTGTAGAGGAAGGGAGAAAGATGGAAGAAGGGGAGAGTTGGACGGAGGTATACAAGAAGGAGGAGGAGGAGCGATGGATGGATGGAAGAGGGGGAGAGAGGGGTGGAAGAGTAGGATAAAATGGAATAGAGAAAGCGAGAGCCGGTGGAGGAGAAAGAGGGATGGAGGGAGATGATGGATCATGGAGGAGAAAATATAACACAAATGCAGGTGCAGAGGTGAGGAGTGTTGCATGATCCCATGATTTTCACAGCCATAACACACAAATATCACAGATCACCTGTCGCACTCATCACTGGCTATAATATTATCTGTTTGTGGTAAGAGGGTTTTTGTCACAGGGTGTTTTTTGGTGTTGCTTTCGGCACCCCGGTCACACACAGGTTGATGTGCCAGTAATTGGAAGAGAAGAGAATATTGATGAAGAGATAAGAAAATGATGCAGAGATAGAATTGGGGGAGAACGGAGTTCCAACTCTTTACTATGGTAAACATCAAACAAATGATAATTTCAGTAGATTTCTGGTTGGAAATGGTCATGAAAACAGTTCTAGAAAACGAACGTTCTACATCACCCTTCTTATAGAGCAGCTTCTTATAGGCACTTTCTGCTATATCTACATGTTGTATTCATCACTCCTTCCTTCCCAGGTTATATATCCAGTTTATAACCACCTTCACCCTTCTTATGAACACATTGTAACATATTTTACCATATCTACAGGTAGTCATCACTCATTCCTTCCCAGACTATATCTACAGGCTCTAGTTGCCCTTTGACTCTGTTTCCTCAGATCAAGTATGGTTTCATGAATTATTCCCACAGGTGGTTCATTATGAATTAGGTATCATAAGAGCAGTTGAATAATTTACTCCCGGGCGCTCTACGGGGGTACTCACAGACAGATCTATGGGAAGAGAGAGAGGGAAGCGAGAGGGAGAGAGGGAGGGAGAGATACGGGGAATAGGCATGCAGTCTCTATGGTTATGTGTGGGGGGGGGGGGATTTGTGTGTGTGAGTATGCATGTGCAAGTGCGTGTGTGCGCGTGTGTACTTTGTGTGTTTGTGTGCATACTTTGTGCATGCATGCGTGTGTGCACAGATGGGCAGTATTTCTGTTGCATTTGAAATACATATTTTAATTACTTCTGAGTATTTTGTAATTTTGAATTACAATACATTCCAATGTATTTTGTATTTCCAAAATACCAAATACTTTTCTATAAAAAAATATATAGTGGTTCACATTTTGTGGCCCACCTTTCACCCCGCATTGATATTAGAAGTGTGATAGCACCATGGTGTGATAAGAGCTTCTGCTAAATTACTTTGTTGAGGTAAATTTTAAGATGAATAGCTATTTGACTAGCTATTTTAAGATGAATGCATTACCTTAGTCATTTAGCAAATACTTTTGCCTGAACTGGTCCCCCATGAGAATTGAACCCACAATTCAGATGTTGCAAGCACCATGCTTTACTGACTGTGCCTCACAGGAATGCACTAATTGTAAGTTGCTCTGAATAAGAGTGTCTGCTATGTAACTACATGTAAATGTAAATGTGAATATGCAAAGCATGCTGAGTATTGTTCTAATGGGCTCAGCCCTGAAACAAGGCCAATAATAATACCCAGTGTGCTTTGCAGTTCGTTTTGCTGTGTTCATTTTCACATATACATTTACATTTTTACCATTTAGCAGACACTCTTAACCAGAGTGACTTGCTCAACTAAGGTAGATAAACAACAACATATCACAGTTAAAGGAAGAAAAACGTTTTTTTTGCAACCGTTACTGAGAATGTTGTTGTCCGGGCTTAAAAGTGACATGTATTCTAATTCAATGTAACACAAGTTACATGATTTTATCATTTGTTTTCATCTGTATGTTATTTTGTATCTCTGAATTTTGTAATTGTATTTTGTAACATTTGCCCACCCATACCTGTATGGTAATAAAAGGAAAGGTTGGCACTGGTTTGTGCAGCTGCTTTAGTCGGTGCTTGTCAACATGTGGTTGTGACCTGACAATTTCAATTGGCACGCAAACAAAGGTACATTTAGCCCACGCTTACTTTCATGCATTTTCTCACTCAGTCTCAAACACTTACTATGAGTATATAATATGGAAATTAGGGAATAGCTGGTTTTGTCCATGGTGCTAAAATGGTCTGTTGGAGTACATACTGAAAGAACTACATACACAAAATGAATGGTTCTAAATAGTACCTGAAAGGGATTTTGGCTTGCAACCATAGCAGGACTCTTTTTGGTGCTATATAGAACCCTTTTTTTGAAGGTTCATTAAAGAACCATGCTCATAAAGTTCTATAAAGCAACATTAATTAAGGTTTTATATACTGTAGCACCAAAAAAGGGTTCCGCTATGGTTCCAACTCTTTTGGTGGCTATATAGAACCTGTCTTTATGGTTCTTTATAGAACCATTATGGAGAATGGTTTTATGAAGAACCTTTCTGAATCTGGTCTATTGAAGTACATTATAACTGTCCATTGTGCATAATTTTACACTGGTGGGTCTATTCCTGAATGCTGATTGGTTAAAACAGCATTCCGCCCAGTGTCTTGTCCACAAGTTAGCACCGGCTAAATCTATGACGTTAAAATGCCAATTTACTCTGCGCAATCCACTGTCTCGTCAGCCCATCCAGGCAATTCATCTATTTCAATGAATTCATTCATTTATTTTTATAATTTGTGCATAGGACTTTATATGGTGCTGAAATGGTCTATTGAAGTACAATATAAATGTCCCTTATTTGTATTTATTTTAACTAGGCAAGCCAAACCCAGACAATGCTGGGCCAATTGTGCACCGCCCTATCGGACTCCCAATCACAGCCGGTTGTGATACAGCCTGGATTTGAACCAGGGTGTCTGTTGTGATTCACTGAGATGCAGTGCCTTAGACCACTGCACCACTTGGGAGCCCCAATAATGCTGAAATGTATTGTAAGCCTTGCCATTGATGCTGTCAGTAATGCTGAAAGCCTTTGCAGTGCCATACACCCATTACAAGAGGTCAGACTCTCACCCTCATTCTTTCACTTTCTTTTTCTCCCTTTCTCTCTTTTTTATTCCGTAATGTCCTATATTTCTCTGCTAATGGCATCATTAAAGAGCCTCTCGCTCTCTCTAGCTCTCACTCTCTCTATCTCTCTCCCTTCCTCTCTCTCCCTCTCAACCCTCCCCTCTCTCACCCCCCTCCATCTGTCTTTCTCTTTCTGGCCGTGTGCACTGGGGATATCCCCTGTCTACTCTCTCCATCAGATATGACCATTGACCCTATAAACAGAACCTCAAAGAGGCCCAGGTTAATGACCTGGATCCATGCTTTTAATTTATAAAGCACAGGAGGGGGGTTAACCATATAGATAATATATAATACTATTTAATTATGTGGTTTTAACATGAACAACTGTGTCTCACTCATTTTGTAGGAGGTAATAGATGTTCAGCAATGACTGAATTCATTGATTTTGATGGCATATCATATAAAACAATGATTCTTTAGATACTTTTTTAGAATTAAAGTCTGAAAAACACTGTCGTAATTGGAGCACACTGGTGTGGAGAAGAGAGAGTTCTTCAAGAGATAGTTGGATCCTGTGATGTTTGTAAACCTTTCATCTGTCACAGAGAGAAAGTGCTGTTCCTTTAATTGCACACACACATACACACACACACACACACTTTTCCTGAAATCCCACACCAGTATACCATCCCCAGTCGAACAGTACTGTAAAGAAACTGCACATTAGTGTGGTAATATTTGATAGGCTGAAATTGCTTAGGGGATGAAATATGCTTCTCATGCATCTCTGGTGTCTTTACAGAAACCCATGAGGATATATTTCAATTTAAAAGGAAATCATATGTATTATTGATACTTATGCAAAACTCTGTATCTTCAATGAGGGCTTTGGGGGACCCTAGAGAGGGGTAATGAAGAGGCGCTTTGGGGCAAACGCTGAGCAAACATCCCTAATTATCCAGGGCTTTAGAATAAGATTGTGGAACGAACGGTTGAGAGAGAGAAGCAGGGGGGGGAAGCGTTGATTCTTCTCCTGAGTACATACCAGAAGTGATCCGTTCCTCTGACTCTATTCAGCCCTGACCCGCTGTAGTTATATACACATAGGCCTACGGTAGATGGAATCAAGGAGCTCACACGAACACGCACGCACTTACAGTAGGGCAAAAAAGTATTTGGTCAGCCACCAATTGTGCAAGTTCTCCCACTTAAAAAGAGGAGAGAGGCCTGTAATTCCTCATATGTACACTTCAACTATGACAGACAAAATTAGAATAATTTTTTAAGTATTTGGTCAATAACAAAAGGTTAGCCCAATACTTTGTTATATACCCTTTGTTGGCAATGACAGAGGTCAAATGTTTTCTGTAAGTCTTCACAAGGTTTTCACACACTGTTGCTGGTATTTTGGCCCATTCCTCCATGCAGATCTCCTCTAGAGCAGTGATATTTTGGGGCTGTTGCTGGGCAACACAGACTTTCAACTCCCTCCAAAGAGTTTCTATGGGGTTGAGATCTGAAGACTGGCTAGGCCACTCCGGGACCTTGAAATGTTTCTCACGGAGCCACTCCTTCGTTGCCCGGGCGGTGTGTTTGGGATCATTGTCATGCTGAAAGACCCAGCCACGTTTCATCTTCAATGCCCTTGCTGATGGAAGGAGGTTTTCACGGATCAGTCGTCCTGGTCCCTTTTCAGAAAAACAGCCCCAAAGCATGATGTTTCCACCCCCATGTTTCACAGTAGGTATGGTGTTCTTTGGATGCAATTCAGCATTCTTTGTCCCCCAAACACGACGTGTTGAGTTTTTACCAAGAAGTTCTATTTTGGTTTCATCTGACCTTATGACATTTTCCCAATCTTCTTCTGGATCATCCAAATGCTCTCTAGCAAAATTAAGAGGGGCCTGGACATGTACTGGCTTAAGCAGGGGGACACGTCTGGCACTGCAGGATTTGAGTCCCTGGCGGCGTAGTGTGTTACTGATGGTAGGCTTTGTTACTTTGGTCCCAGCTCTCTGCAGGTCATTCACTAGGTCCCCCCGTGTGGTTCTGGGATTTTTGCTCACCGTTCTTGTGATCATTTTGACCCCACGGGTGAGATCTTGCGTGCAGCCCCAGGAAGGTTATCAGTGGTCTTGTATGTCTTCCAATTCCTAATAATTGCTCCCACAGTTGATTTCTTCAAACCAAGCTGCTTACCTATTGCAGATTCAGTCTTTTCAGCCTGGTGCAGGTCTACAATTCTGTTTCTGGTGTCCTTTGACAGCTCTTTGGTCTTGGCCATAGTGGAGTTTGACTGTTTGTGTGACTGTTTGAGGTTGTGGACAGGTGTCTTTTATACTGATAACAAGTTCAAACAGGTGCCATTAATACAGGTAACGAGTGGAGGACAGAGGAGCCTCTTAAAGAAGATGTTACAGGTCTGTGAGAGCCAGAAATCTTGCTTGTTTGTAGGTGACCAAATACTTATTTTCCACCATCATTTGCACATTTATTTATTAAAAATCCTACAATGTGATTTTCTGGATTTTTTTTCTCATTTTGTCTGTCATAGTTGAAGTGTACCTATGATGAAAATTACAGGCCTCTCTCTCTTTTTAAGTGGGAGAACTTGCACAATTGGTGGCTGACTAAATACTTTTTTGCCCCACTGTATATATGCGTGGGCATGCACACACACAGGCTCTACTTATCTCCCTGCTTTTCTGTCTCTCTCCATCTCTCTCTCTCTCTCTCTCTCTCTCTCTCTCTCTCTCATACACACACGCATGCACGTGCAGACACACACACACACATCTCTCTTTACCCTCCCTCTCTCAAACACACACACAGACTAGATACAGACACAAATAAAGCCTATTAAACAGCCAAAGAAAACAGACTGATGAATAGACTGAATAGTTTCAAAAGAATCACAAAAAGCACAGAGATGTTTCTCCTCCTTCTTTCCTGTGACCACCACAGTCGGATGTTGGAACGAGCAAGCGGCAGAGATCAGCACGCACCTGTCTGCATTTTGTCCCTCGCGCACCTCCCCTTTAATGTCTGTGTGTGAGCTTCTCCTCTCTTCTGCCGACGCGCAGGCGACATCACAGAGAGAGAGAGAGGTGGGCTGAAAGAGAGAGAGAGAGAAAGGTAGACTGAAAGAGAGAGCAAGGGAAAACACGGAGAGGGACAGAGTGAGAAACAGAAAAAAAATAAACAATATATATTTTACGAGAATCAGTGTGGTATAATAACCGCCCTGCAGCCACGCAGAGGGAGAAAGACATGAATAATTAACACCAAGAAATGTCACAAGCGGCAAAGAGAAGTGTAATCATTCTGCTGTTGGCTTCATAGCTCTGTTTTGTTCTTCTATTCCTCTCTCTTTCTCTGCCTGACGGCACAATACGAGCGAGACAGAGGGGTTGGCATCTCAACGATGCCTTAAAAGCATCCAATACGTTTCCCTTCTATGACATATTTTTCAAATGAAATTAAATAAATCATTAATATTTTAACCTTTTAACGGCATTGTGCAGACTACCAGCTGAGGCCTTTTACATATTTAATCACAAGACATCGATGTCTCTCTCATTAGCTGTTCTGTCTCATTTGAGAAACACAAATCTCTGTCGCTAATGGTTTAATCAATGTCAGCGAGGAGCTGTTTTGTCTCTTTAGAGCACCGCCTCGCCTTCACTCGGTCTCTCGCTCTCTCTCTGTCTCTCTCTTTCTCTCCCTCCCCCCCCAAAAAAACACCCTGACAAATTGTGAACTTTATAGTCCCAACGAGTAGAATTTGTCCGTCGCTCTAAAAACCTCAGAGTTCTGGAATGAGTTATGGATTACTCCGACCCAATTTTAATAAGGTAATTGAGGATATATTTCATTTTTAGTACGCCATTATTCACTGTCTCTTTACCATGCTGACAAAGGCACCATATGTTCCCAGTTGTGTTTTTATCTCCGTTCTATATTTAAAAGGAGTTCCACTTTTTACGGTCTATGGGTCTGCATTTTTTTTGTTGCTATAAGTGAAGAAGAACATGCAGGTCATAATAATCGGTGTGATGCGCTTGAAGAACATCTTAAATCAAACACCAGAGGGAATAGAATGCTCTGAAATGCTCATGATAGTGCCCGAGAAGCCGGTGTTTGGAGGATGTATTGGCAGTGGTGTAAAGTACCTAAGTAAAAATGTATTTTTGTGTACTTTACTATTTATATATTTTTTTGAATTTTTACTTCACTAATTTGTACTAGAAAATGATGTACTTCTTACTCCATACATTTCCCCTGACATCCAAAACCACTTGTTACATTTTGAATGCTTTGCAGGACAGAAATGGTCCAATTCAGGCACTTATCAAGAGAACATCACTGGTCATCTCTACAGCCTCTGATCTGGCGACTTACTTAATACAAATGCTTTGATTCTGAATGATGTCTGAGTGTTGGAGCATGCCCCTGGCTATCTGTAAATAAAATAAATAAAAAAAACATATGCAGATAGCTTTTGCTTGTGATACTTAAGTAAATATTTGCAATTACATTTACTTTTGATACTTAAGTATATTTAAAACCAAATACTTTTAGACTTTTACTCAAGCAGTATTTTACTGAGTGACTTTCACTTTTACTTGAGTTATTTCCTATTATGGTATCTTTACTTTTACTCAAGTATGACAATTGGGTACTTTTTCCACCATGTGGGTGTTAGGCTCGAGATGAAGTCGATATATGCCAATATATTTCAAGGGCATTATCACTTCTATACAACGGGTTACCAACATATTCAAATAATGATTTACATATTTTCATAAAAATGTTATTTTGTTGAATTTATTCATACTATTTCATCCTTCTACAAGGTATAGTTCCAACACAAATATAGGGTTGCTACCCAAGCCGACTGGCCGTTCGTTCTATCGGTTTGGTTGCCAGAGACGCCACCCAGTCCTTCAGTATCTATGGACGCAACCCAATCGTTCTAAAGGTTCTATTGGTTGGCAAACTTCTTATCCCTTGCTTGCTAGCTAGCCAACTACGGCTAACTTACAGTCACGTCAAACAGTGCAGCCAGAATAACAACAGTAACATTCGCATTTGTTTAAGCTGTTTTCTAGTGATATTTATTTGGACACATCCATAACAATAAGCTAATGAGGCGTGATTTCACCTGGCATAGATGTCACGTGTTGACGCTGGAGAGACGATTCAGGTACGGGGAGTAACATTTAATAAATAACGGACACATGACCGAGACAGGAACAGCGTCAGCAAACAGACAACAAAGACAAAAAACAAGACAATACAGCAGTGGGGATCAGAGCTGGGGAACTGACAAATATAGGGGAGGAAATGAACAGGTGATGAGTGAGTCCAGGTGAGTCCAATAACGCTGATGCGCGTGAGGAGGGAAGGCAGGTGTGTGTGATGGATGGCAGGAGTGCGTGATGCAGGGCAACCTGGCCTCCTCAAGCGCCAGGGGGAGGGAAGAGCGGGAGCAGAAGTGACAATATAAAATGTGCTCTCTCGTCAGGACACAGTTGTTCAGAGGAGCTAGCCAATGACACGGCTAACACAATCACTTCAAACTGAAGCTGGAAAGACTGCAAACTAGCTGCACTTAAGTTTTGTTTGAGCTTTTGTCAATTTACATTTCTTTGTATAAAAACATAAAATGATGCCAGCTAATTCCTGGTTTTGACTGGCTGAGAAACGCGGTGTCTGTCTCGTCACACCTCCTGACCCGTTCATTGATATGTGACAGCTTGAGATCGAATTTCAAAATTGAAACAATCTTGCAAATGTCGGAGAGACAGTCAGCAAGGTTAGAAACATCTCAGTTGTTGAAAAATACATGTTTTTCTAAAAGAAATGTGAGATAATGTCTAGATGCCTTTGATAGTGGAGATCAAATGTATAAATTGACTTGCTGGGCTGATGAAACAGTGGATTGTCAGATGGAACAGAGTAAATAGGCATTTTAACGTGATAGATTTAGCTGGTGGTAACATGTGAAAGGAATAGACCCACCTATTAAGGGATATGTAAATAATGATGTCATAGAAGGTATTTAACTTCTTCAAAATTGGTGGTTTTTTTAAATTTATTTTTTATTTTACCTTTATTTCACCTTTATTTCACCAGGTAGGCAAGTTGAGAACAAGTTCTCATTTACAATTGCGACCTGGCCAAGATAAAGCAAAGCAGTTCGACAGATACAACGACACAGAGTTACACATGGAGTAAAACAGACATACAGTCAATAATACAGTATAAACAAGTCTATATACAATGTGAGCAAATGAGGTGGGAAGGGAGGTAAAGGCAAAAAGGCCATGGTGGCAAAGTAAATACAATATAGCAAGTAAAACACTGGATGTGCAAAATAGAAATAAAAATAATGGGGTGCAAAGGAGCAAAATAAATAAATAAATAAAATTAAATACAGTTGGGAAAGAGGTAGTTGTTTGGGCTAAATTATAGGTGGGCTATGTACAGGTGCAGTAATCTGTGAGCTGCTCTGACAGTTGGTGCTTAAAGCTAGGGAGGGAGATAAGTGTTTCCAGTTTCAGAGATTTTTGTAGTTCGTTCCAGTCATTGGCAGCAGAGAACTGGAAGGAGAGAAAGAATTGGCCAAAGAAAGAATTGGTTCTGGGGGTGACTAGAGAGATATACCTGCTGGAGCGTGTGCCACAGGTGGGAGATGCTATGGTGACCAGCGAGCTGAGATAAGGGGGGACTTTGCCTAGCAGGGTCTTGTAGATGACATGGAGCCAGTGGGTTTGGCGACGAGTATGAAGCGAGGGCCAGCCAACGAGAGCGTACAGGTCGCAATGGTGGGTAGTATATGGGGCTTTGGTGACAAAACGGATTGCACTGTGATAGACTGCATCCAATTTGTTGAGTAGGGTATTGGAGGCTATTTTGTAAATGACATCGCCAAAGTCGAGGATTGGTAGGATGGTCAGTTTTACAAGGGTATGTTTGGCAGCATGAGTGAAGGATGCTTTGTTGCGAAATAGGAAGCCAATTCTAGATTTAACTTTGGATTGGAGATGTTTGATATGGGTCTGGAAGGAGAGTTTACAGTCTAACCAGACACCTAAGTATTTGTAGTTGTCCACGTATTCTAAGTCAGAGCCGTCCAGAGTAGTGATGTTGGACAGGCGGGTAGGTGCAGGTAGCGATCGGTTGAAGAGCATGCATTTAGTTTTACTTGTATTTAAGAGCAATTGGAGGCCACGGAAGGAGAGTTGTATGGCATTGAAGCTTGCCTGGAGGGTTGTTAACACAGTGTCCAAAGAAGGGCCGGAAGTATACAGAATGGTGTCGTCTGCGTAGAGGTGGATCAGAGACTCACCAGCAGCAAGAGCGACCTCATTGATGTATACAGAGAAGAGAGTCGGTCCAAGAATTGAACCCTGTGGCACCCCCATAGAGACTGCCAGAGGTCCGGACAGCAGACCCTCCGATTTGACACACTGAACTCTATCAGAGAAGTAGTTGGTGAACCAGGCGAGGCAATCATTTGAGAAACCAAGGCTGTCGAGTCTGCCGATGAGGATGTGGTGATTGACAGAGTCGAAAGCCTTGGCCAGATCAATGAATACGGCTGCACAGTAATGTTTCTTATCGATGGCGGTTAAGATATCGTTTAGGACCTTGAGCGTGGCTGAGGTGCACCCATGACCAGCTCTGAAACCAGATTGCATAGCAGAGAAGGTATGGTGAGATTCGAAATGGTCGGTAATCTGTTTGTTGACTTGGTTTTCGAAGACCTTAGAAAGGCACGGTAGGATAGATATAGGTCTGTAGCAGTTTGGGTCAAGAGTATCCCCCCCTTTGAAGAGGGGGATGACCGCAGCTGCTTTCCAATCTTTGGGAATCTCAGACGACACGAAAGAGAGGTTGAACAGGCTAGTAATAGGGGTGGCAACAATTTCTGCAGATAATTTTAGAAAGAAAGGGTCCAGATTGTCTAGCCCGGCTGATTTGTAGGGGTCCAGATTTTGCAGCTCTTTCAGAACATCAGCTGAATGGATTTGGGAGAAGGAGAAATGGGGAAGGCTTGGGCGAGTTGCTGTTGGGGGTGCAGTGCAGTTGTCCGGGGTAGGAGTAGCCAGGTGGAAAGCATGGCCAGCCGTAGAAAAATGCTTATTGAAATTCTCAATTATGGTGGATTTATCAGTGGTGACAGTGTTTCCTATCTTCAGTGCAGTGGGCAGCTGGGAGGAGGTGTTCTTATTCTCCATGGACTTTACAGTGTCCCAGAACTTTTTTGAGTTAGTGTTGCAGGAAGCAAATTTCTGCTTGAAAAAGCTAGCCTTGGCTTTTCTAACTGCCTGTGTATAATGGTTTCTAGCTTCCCTGAACAGCTGCATATCACGGGGGCTGTTCGATGCTAATGCAGAATGCCATAGGATGTTTTTGTGTTGGTTAAGGGCAGTCAGGTCTGGGGAGAACCAAGGGCTATATCTGTTCCTGGTTCTAAATTTATTGAATGGGGCATGTTTATTTTAGATGGTTAGGAAGGCATTTTTTTTAAATATCCAGGCATCCTCTACTGACGGGATGAGATCAATATCCTTCCAGGATACCCCGGCCAGGTCGATTAGAAAGGCCTGCTCGCAGAAGTGTTTCAGGGAGTGTTTTACAGTGATGAGTGGAGGTCGTTTGACCGCTGACCCATTACGGATGCAGGCAATGAGGCAGTGATCGCTGAGATCTTGGTTGAAGACAGCAGAGGTGTATTTAGAGGGCAAGTTGGTTAGGATGATATCTATGAGGGTGCCCGTGTTTAAGGCTTTGGGGAGGTACCTGGTAGGTTCATTGATCATTTGTGTGAGATTGAGGGCATCAAGTTTAGATTTTAGGATGGCTGGTTCCCTACATGACGGTTGAGTTAACATAGGCTAATGCGATTAGCATGAGGTTGTAAATAGCAAGAACATTTCTCAGGACATAGACATATCTGACATTGACAGAAAGCTTAAATTCTTGTGAATCTAACTGCACTGTCCAATTTACAGTAGCTATTACTGTGAAATAATACCATGCTATTGTTTGAGGAGAGTGCACAGTTTTGAACATGACAAGTTATTAATAAACAAATTAGGCACATTTGGGCAGTCTTGATACAAAATCTTGAACAGAAATGCAATGGTTCATTGGATCAGCCTAAACCTTTTCACATACACTGCTACCATCTAGTGGACAATAATGAAATTGCAACTGGGCTGGAATAATACATTATGGCCTTTCTCTTGCATTTCAAATATGATGGTACAAAAAATACAAAATAATTGTTTGTTTTTTCCTTTGTATTATCTTTTACCAGATCTAATGTGTTATCCTCCTACATTCCTTTCACATTTCCACAAACTTCAAAGTGTTTCCTTTTAAATGGTACCAACAAAATGCATATCCTTACTTCAGGGCCTGAGCTACAGGCAGTTAGATTTGGGTATGTCATTTTAGGCAAAAATGCTTTTAAAAAACAGGGCAGATCCTTAGGAGGTGAAAGCATGTCACTTTAACTGTTATAAATAGTTGTTCAGGAATGTTGTAGGCCTACACTGACGAATGCCAAATCTTCCCCTGATTTAAATAAATACTAAAAATAAACCTTGAATCTCCTTTTTGATTGTGGACCAGCTACACAATATTGGAACTCTATTACATTTTAGTCGACACACCGGTTCTGAGCGTAGTGGTCACACAACCTCCATACACTTATGGAAAAAACACATGATTTCACGTGACATTTCCACACGTTTTGCACATGTAAAATCATGTGATATTTTACATTGTTTCACATGTGGATTTTCATCTGTGATCACATAACCTTTCAAACAATGTTGTTTTTAATGATACACACATAGTGCTTTTAACATACAGTGTTTTCAACTAACATATTTGACATACATAACTACATTATGCATGTTTATTTAAACAGTCATTTTATTCAACATGATTGTTGGCCGGGATTTGAATTTACAAACTCTCAGTGCATGGCATTACGATCTTCCTGTTATGCCAGTGTGGTACATCCTGGTACATCCTGGTACTTTGCCAGCCAGGAAAAGTATAAGAGAACAGATAGGATCCAATGATCACTATAGTAAACAGAAGAGTATCTGCTATCCGGAATAATTGGGACGTCTCTACCTCATTGAAGTTTGAATTTTAAATGGTAAGGTAAGGGTTAAGGTTAGGGTTAGGAATATGGTAAGGGTTAGGGTTGGGGTTTAGGATAGGGACGTCCCAAGAATTCTGGATAGCACTGGCCTAAACAGAAGATTCTGGCAAGTTTAATTTATTTTACTTCTATGAATTTGGCTCATACACGGCCATTGTAGTTGTGGTTGAACAGGGAGAAAAGGATGTGCCCTTGAGCAAGTTATTTAATCCTAATCGCTCTGGATAAGAGCGTATACATTTTTTAAAAATCATAATTTATTTGTCACATGCTTCGTAAACAACAGGTGTTGACTAACAGTGAAATGCTTACGGGGCCTTCCCACCAATGCAGAGGGAAAGAACATAGAGAAATAACAGAAAAGTAAAACACGTAATAATAAATACACAATGAGTAATGATAACTGATACACGGGGTACCAGTACCGAGTCGATGTGCAAGGATACAAGGTAATTAAAGTAGGTACAGTTGAAGTCAGAAGTTTACATACACCTTAGCCAAAATACATTTAAACTCAGATTTTCACAATTCCTGACATTTAATCCTAGTAAAAATTCCCTGTTTTAGGTCAGTTAGGATCACCACTTTATTTTAAGAATGTGAAATGTCAGAATAATAGTAGAGAAAATAATTTTGTTCAGCTATTATTTCTTTCATCACATTCCCAGTGGGTCAGAAGTTTACATACACTCAATTAGAATTTGGTAGCATTGCCTTTAAATTGTTTAACTTGGGTCAATTTTTTTGAAAAGAGTTTCTGGTAGCCTTCCACAAGCTTCCCACAATAAGTTGGGTGATTTTTGGCCCATTCCTCCTGACAGAGCTGGTGTAACTGAGTCAGGTTTGAAGGCCTCCTTGCTCGCACACACTTTTTCAGTTCTGCGAATTTTCTATAGGATTGAAGTCAGGGCTTTGGGATGGCCACTCCAACACCTTGACTTTGTTGTCCTTAAGCCATTTTTTCACAACTTTGAAAGTATGCTTGTGGTCATTGTCCATTTGGCAGACACATTCTGTGACCAAGCTTTAACTTCCTGATTGATGTCTATAGATGTTGCTTCAATCTATCCACATTTCCTCCTCATGTGCCATCTATTTTGTGAAGTGCACCAGTCCCTCCTGCAGCAAAGCAGTCCCACAACATGATGCTGACACCCTTGTTTTTCACGGTTGGAGATGGTGTTCTTCGGCTTGCAAGCCTCCCCCTTTATCCTCCAAACATAACAATGGTCATTATGGCCAAACAGTTATATTTTTGTTTCATCAGACTAGAGGACATTTCTCCAAAAAGTACGATCTTTGTCCCCATGTGCAGTTGCAAACAGTAGTCTGGCTTTTTTATAGTGGTTTTGGAGCAGGGTTTCTTCCTTTCTGAGTGGCCTTTCGGGTTAGGTCGATATAAAGACTAATTCTTCTGTTGATATAGATACTTTTGTACATGTTTCCTGCAGCATCTTCACAAGGTCCTCTGCTATTGTTCTGGGATTGATTTGCAATTTTTATGGAGTACATTCATCTCTAGGACACAGAACACGTCTCCTTCTTGAGCAGTATGATGGCTGCGTGGTCCCATGGTGTTTATACTTGCGTACTGTTGTTTGTACAGATGAACGTGGAACCTTCAAGCGTTTGGAAATTGCTCCGAAAGATTAACCAGACTTGTGGTTTTCTGAGGTCTTGGGCCTTGGATGATTTATTTGGATTTTCCCATGATGTCAAGCAAGGAGGCAATGAGTTTAAGGTAGGCCTTGAAATACATCTACATGTACTCCTCCAATTGACTCAATTAGCCTAATCAGAAGCTTCTAAAGCCATGACATCATTTTCTGGAATTTTCCAAGATGTTTATAAAGCACAGTCAACTTAGTGTATGATAACTTCTGACCCACTGGAATTGTGATATACAGTGAATTATAAGTGAAATAATCTGTCTGTAAACCAATTGATGGAAAACTTACGTGTGTCATGCACAAAGTAGATGTCCTAACTGAATTGCCAAAACAATAGTTAACAAGACATTTGTGGAGTGGTTGAAAAACGAGTTTTAATGACTCCAACCTAAGTGTTTGTAAACTTCCGACTTCAACTGTATGTACATATAACTAGGGATAAAGTGACATATAATAAACAGTAGCAGCAGTGAGACAAAAAAGTGAATGCAAAACAGGTCAATGCAGATAATCCGGTTAACTATTTAACTAACTATTTAGCTGTCTTATGGCTTGGGGGTAGAAGCTGTTCAGGGTCTTGTTGGTTGGTTTATCAGTACCACTTTCCATGCGATAGCAGAGAGAACAGTCTGTGACTTGGGTGGCTGAATTCTTTGACAATTTTAAGGGCCTTCTTCTGACACCACTAGGTTGGCAGGGAGCTTGCACCCAGTGATGTACTGGGCTGAACGCACTACTCTCTGTAGCACCTTGCGGTGGGATGCCACGCAGTTGCCATACCATTCGGTGATGCAGCCAGTTGAGATGCTCTCAATGGTGCAGCTGTAGAACTTAGGGCCCATGTTGGTGTGTGTGGACCATGATAGAGCCTTAGTGATATGGACACAATGGAACTTGAAGCTCTCAACCCGCTCCACTACAGCCCATCGATGAGAATGGGGGCATGCTTTGCCTCATCGCTTTGCCTTGTTGACATTGAGAGAGAGGTTGTTGTGCTGGCACCACACTGCCAGGTCTCTGACCTCCTCCCTATAGGCTGCCTCATTGTTATCGGTGAACAGGCCTACGTCTGTCGTGTCGTTGGCAAACTTAATGATGGTTTTGGAGTCATGCACGGCCATTGTAGTTGTGGTCGAACAGGGAGTACAGGAGAGGACTAAGCACGGACCCATGAGGGGCTGCTGTGTTGAGGGTCAGTGTGGCGCATGTGTTGTTGCCTACCCTCACCACCTGGGGGGAGCCCGTCAGGAAGTCCAGGATCCAGTTGCAGAAGTAGGTTTTCAGTCCCAGGGCCCTTAGCTTAGTTATGAACTTGGTCGGCACTATGGTGTTGAACACTGAGCTGTATTTAATGAACAGCATTCTCACATAAGTGTTCCTCATCTCCAGGTGGGAAAGGGCAGTGTGGAGTGCAACAAATTGTAGTGGGTCCAGGGTGTCTAGTATGGTGGTGTTTGATGTGACCATCATGACTGAGGATCACAATGGGTCTGAACAGCTTGGTAATGTCTGACAATAACCAGACCTTCTTTCACCTGCAGAGGGGAGGAGGGGATTGGTGTGGAGGTTTTGACACCTGGTTGTAAATTAAGCAGGATTGGACTCTCTCTCTACCCTCCAACATTGGCTAAAGGAATGTCCCTTTGTCTCCAGATACTTTTTCACACTCAAAAAGTGGACAATGGAACAATAATTATATCATACAGAATATGGAGAATGTTCAGTGGAGAGATATGGAAAACGAATGTCATATTGTTTTACATTTTGTGATGTCATTAAAAACTGTATGGATGAAATACTGTAACTTGTAAAGGAAACCCCCTTTATCTGTCAAGTTTCCATCCAATACGTTGGTATATGATTATTTTTTTTGTTGTAATTTTGTTAAAACTTCTTCAGGAAAGGGTCTATTTATCTCCATTTCCGCCTGACTGACGTGCCCAAAGTAAACTTCCTGTTCATCAGGCCCTGAAGCCAGGAAAAGCATAGAATTGGTACCATTGGAAAGAAAACACTTGAGAAATGTTAAAATAATGTAGGAGACTATAACACAATAGATATGGTAGGAGAAAATCCAAAGACATACCAACCGGAATGATTTGTTTGAGAACCCATGCTCTTCCAATGGAACGTATAGGTAAACAATTAAATCTAGCTTCTAATATGGAATTCCTATGTCCTTCCAATGGATGGCAGTAGTCTTTGCTCAAGGTTTTAGGCTTGTTTCTTCCCAAACGAGGAAGAATAATGAGTTTTGATACAAGGACTCAGACTTAGAAATCAGTGCGAGCGATGAAGAGGACACGCACATGCTAATATCATTTACCTATTGAACATACTTTTTTTCCGTATGAAATTGTATAGTTTAATTAGATTTTAGGGTATCTGGAGATTAAATAGAAATGTATTTTGACTTGTTTTAACAAAGTTTAGCGGTAGCTTTTTGGATTCCTTTCTCTGCATGTTGAACGAGTGGATTACTCAAATCGATGGCGCCAACTAAACGTTCTTTTTGGGATATAAAGAAGCATTTTATCTAACAAAACGACACTACATGTTGTAACTGGGACCCTTTGGATGACAAATCAGAGGAAGATTTTTAAAAAGTGAATATTTAATCGCTATTTGTGAATTTATGAGACCTGTGCCAGTGGAAAAATATTAGGAGTCATAAGAGAACTTCTAATCATATCCTTTGCACATTAAGTAGCCACACCCCGAGTGAGGTCAGAAGAGCGTGTCAGACGGACGGAGTTGTCCCCTTTGGCCAGAGTGCATAAAAGGTCTTGGTAACGAAATTAACATTAGACCAGAAAAGCATGGAGGGGTCGCTACACGTGAAATGGTTGGAACTATGAACCTCAACAGGAGGGGAAGAAAATGAACTCACCTACCAGACCTGGACATCGCCAGTCTGCAGCTGCGCATGTAAAGTGGTTCAAACTCTGATTGTCCACACAAGGAGGAGAAAGGAGATATCTCCCCTCTCAGACAATCACTGGTACAGCTAAGTATCTGTTCTGAGGTATGAAAACCCATGGAGACCAGACAACTAAGAAGAAGGACATTGTGACCTCTTGTGGACAATCAGAGCCTTATACCCACAGGAGATCCCAACCAAACCCTTTAAGGCTTGGTGCCAACAGAGATAAACGACGAACGAAGGCATTTCACACGTAAATATATTAATGATTTCTTACTCAAAACTATATAATTAATGTGAGAATAATTCTGAAATGTATCGACGATAAGTGTCCCTTTTTATCTCTCTCTCTGCTCCCAACCCCTCTTCATTCGTTGTGTATAGGCTGGCATATTTTGTCAGTCCACTAGGGACATTTGTCTCATGTAAAGGGTGTATGTTTATTCTGTGTTATTATTTAGTTAGCTAGTTAATAAATAATTAAACCAATTTGTGTAGTACTGAATAATGAGCAAGGCTGGGGTTTTCGCAGATCTAAGAAGGTTATGATCATTCAGAATGAGTATATGATAAGAGGTTATGATTGAAATGTTGACTGTTTCATGGATGTTATAGGTGAAGACCTCATATAGTTAAATTTGGGAGATGGTGACTCATTAAACAACTTCTTCCATGGTGCCACAAATCCTAATTTGCTAATTGTTAAAATATGCATTTAGTCAAAACACATCCAATCCAATCAAATTGAATTAGTCACATGTGCCGAATACAACCTTACAGTGAAATGCTTACTTACAAGCCCCTAACAACAATGTAGTTAAAAAATATATAAATAAGAATAATAAATACAAGTAAGTTACAAGTAGTTAAAGAGCAGCAGTAAAATAACAATAGTGAGACTATATACAAGGGTTACCGGTACAGAGTCAATGTGCGGGAGCACCGTCGAGGTAATTGAGGTAATATGTACATGTAGATAGAGTTATTAAAGTGATCATGCATATATAATAAGATAGCAGCAGCGGCATAAAAGGCTAATAGTCTGGGTAGCCATTTGATTAGATGTTTAGGAGTCTTATGGCTTGGAGGTAGAAGCTGTTTGGAAGAATCTTGGACTAGACTTGGCGATCCGGTACCGCTTGCCGTGCGGTAGCAGAGAGAACAGTCTATGACTAGGGTGGCTGGAGTCTTTGACAATTTTTAGGGCCTTCCTCTAACACCGCCTGGTATAGAAGTCCTGGATGGAAGGAAGCTTGGCCTCAGTGACATACTGGGCAATACACACTACCCTCTGTAGTGCCTTGCAGTCGGAGGCCGGGCAGTTGACGTACCAGGCAGTGATGCAACCACTCAGGATGCTCTCGATGGTGCATCTTTAGAACCTTTTGAGGATCTGAGGACCCATACCAAATATTTTCAGATTCCTGAGGGGGAATATGTTTTGTCATGCCCTGTTCACGACCGTCTTGGTGTGTAATCGGGGAACAATTAAACATAGTTGATTAACTTCTTGCGTCGAGCAATCCCGTATCCGAGAGCGTAATCATAGCCTCAAGCTCATTACCATAACGCAACGTTAACTATTCATGAAAATCGAAAATGAAATGAAAGAAATATATTCACTCCCAAGCTTAGCCTTTTGTTAACAACACTGTCATCTCAGATTCTCAAAATATGCTTTTCAACCATAGCTACACAAGCATTTGTGTAAGAGTATTGATAGCTAGCATAGCATTAAGCCTAGCATTCAGCAGGCAACATTTTCACAAAAACAAGAAAAGCATTCAAATAAAATAATTTACCTTTGAAGAACTTCGGATGTTTTCAATGAGGAGACTCAGTTAGATAGCAAATGTTCCGTTTTTCCAAAAATATTATTTGTGTAGGAGAAATCGCTCCGTTTTGTTCATCACGTTTGGCTAAGAAAACCCCCCGAAAATTCAGTCATTACAACGCCGAACTTTTTTCCAAATTAACTCCATAATATCGACAGAAACATGCCAAACGTTGTTTAGAATCAATCCTCAAGGTGTTTTTCACATATCTATTCGATGATAAATCATTCGTGGCAGTTGGGTTTCTCCTCTGATGCAAATGGAAAAATACACGCAGCTGGAGATTACGCAATAATTTCGACGGAGGACACCAAGCGGGCACCTGGTAAATGTAGTCTCTTATGGTCAATCTTCCAATGATATGCCTACAAATACGTCACAATGCTGCAGACACCTTGGGGAAACGACAGAAAGTGTAGGCTCATTCCTGGCGCATTCACAGCCATATAAGGAGACATTGGAACACAGCGCCTTCAAAATCTGGTGCATTTCCTGTTTGAAATTTCATCTTGGTTTCGCCTGTAGCATCAGTTCTGTGGCACTCACAGATAATATCTTTGCAGTTTTGGAAACGTCAGAGTGTTTTCTTTCCAAAGCTGTCAATTATATGCATAGTAGAGCATCTTTTTGTGACAAAATATCTTGTTTAAAACGGGAACGTTTTTTTATCCAAAAATTAAAAGAGCGCCCCCTATATCGAAGAAGTTAAATGAATAACAGTCACCAAATGAATGAAAGTAAAGTCACGACATATTGGCGTCCCCATGCAAGGAATCTAAAATAGAAGTAGGCCTTGCTGTTGAATTCAGTCTATAAGAATTGTGTAGCAGATTACGTTATACATCAATAGAAATGTAGGCAGGATTTGTTGTTGAGCGGTGTGTGCTTTTCCATTTGATTCCCCTCCTGTGTTGCATACTGAGTAAGGATCAGTGTAGGGTGAGTTACTGAATTTAAGAAAGTTAAAAGTTGGAAGTTAAAATTGTACAAATAAACAGATAGCTTTGCATTCGAAGCTAAGCTAACAAAGAAAGAGCAGCCATTTTCCTTTTTCACATCGAAATCCTGCACTTTGTGGGAATCCCGTGTGATTTCAGCTTTCAGGGAGAAACCATGTGCCTTGGGCAACGGAAGTCCCGCCACTGCTGGAATCTCATGTGGCCCCTCGTCGTGAAAAAATAAAAAATAATAATAATAATTGACTCCATTTTGAGGGCCAACGTCTTCTCACATTTGTAAAAACTGGTTACATTTTAATAATATCCAACCAATTTCAACTGATTGGAAATTATTGACTCATTCGATTTAACAATGAAGATAAATTGCCAAAGAAACCTTTCACCAAGTTGATAATTTGGATAATGAGAAATATTCAACTTGTCAATCTTAACCTAGATACAACGATGCTTTCAGGTTAATAAAAGTTTAATTCCCAGATAGCCTATGAAGGTAATCGTTAACATTAATGAATCAATTCAATTTACTTTTGCAAATTCATTGACGTCCAACTCCCACATTACTGATCCAGTGTTGATGATTCATTAATGTCTATAAATAGATTAAAATCGTATTTCCAACGACTCCATTCCCCTGCTAATTAGGGAACCCTCACCCATAGATGAATTGATCGCTGACCTCATCATCAATGTAAACCCAAACTATGTCATGAGCAAGAAAACAGCAGAAATTGCGACAGACGCCCTCCAAAATATACCATCATGTACAGGCCTTGTAAAGGTTCTCTCCAGGTTAGCCCTGATGTATGGCCGCCAGCAGAGATTGACATCGGTCCAGTACCGCAGTGCACAGCACAAGCATGTACAAGAAACTGTTGACATGAAGGGACAGGTGGAGAGAAGCATAAAAGAGAAAAATACTGCTAGACGTAGAACTGCGTTTGAAAACTGAACAATAAAAAGCACTTACAAAAACCTTTGACGACGAACAATCACAACAAGCACAAGCTTGATCTAGTCGGCTTATGGTAGAGAAAAGAGACCATTCAATTCTCTGGCAACAGTTCTGGTGGACATTCCTGCAGTCAGCATGCTAGTTGCACGCTCCATTTAAGACATTTGAGGCATTGTGTTGTGTGACAAAAGTATTTTATTGTCCCCAGCACAAGTTGCACTTGTGTAATGATCATGCTGTAAATTCAGCTTCTTGATATGCCACACCTGTCAGGTGGATGGATTATCTTGGCAAATCAGCTTTTTGTGCACATGGAACATTTCTGGGATCTATTGTTTCATCTCTTGAAACATGGCACCAACCCTTTACATGTTGCATTTATATTTTTGTTCAGTATACAGTATATACACTACCGGTTTTACTATTTTACTATTTTCCAACTCATCCCAAACCATCTCAATTGGGTTGAGATCGGGTGATTGTGGAGGCCAGGTCATCTGATGCAGCAGTCCATCACTCTCCTTCTTAGTCAAATAGCACTTACAAAGCCTGGAGGTGTGTTGGGTCATTGTCCTGTTGAAAAACAAATGATAGTCCCACTAAGCCCAAACCAGATGGGATGGAGAATCGCTGCAGAATGCTGTGGTAGCCATGCTGGTTGAGTGTGCCTTGAATTCTAAATAAATCACAGAGAGTGTTACCAGCCAAGCTCCCCCACACCATAACACCACCTCCTCTATGTTTCACTTCTTCTTATTATTACTTCTTATTCTATGTCTCTTCTTCTTATTGGTCTCCTTTAGTAGTGATTTCCTTGCAGCAATTCAACCAATAAGGCCTGATTCACACAGTCTCCTCTGAACAGTTGATGTTGAGATGTGTCTGTTACTTGAAGTCTATGAAAAATGTATTTGGGCTGTAATTTCTGATGCTGGTAACTCTAATGAACTTATCCTCTGCAGCAGAGGTAACTCTGGGTCTTCCATTCCTGTGGCGGTCCTCATGAGAGCCTGTTTCATCATTGCACTAGAAGAAACTTTCAAAGTTCTTGAAATTTTCCGTATTGACTGACCTTCAATGTCTTAAAGTATTCATGTCTTTGCTTATTTGTGCTTTTCTTGCCATAATATGGACTTGATCTTTTACCAAATAGGGCTATCTTCAGAACGAGAAAGTTTAGGGCAATACAGACCCCATTACTCTTTCCACATTTTGTTAGGTTACAGCCTTATTCTAAAATTTATTAAATCATTTTTGTCCCTCAACAATCCACACACAATACCACATAATGACAAAGCAAAATATGTTTTTTAGACATTATTGCTAATTTATTCAAATCTGAAATATCATTAACATTAGTATGCAGACCCTTTACTCAGTACTTTGTTGAAGCACCTTTGGCAGTGATTACAGCCTTAAGTCTTCTTAGGTATGACTCTACATTTTCACAGCAGATCCTCTCAACCTTTGTCAGGTTGGATAGGAAGCGTTTCTGCACAGATATTTTCAGGTCTCTCCCGAGATGTTCGATCGGGGTCAATTCCGGGCTCTGGCTGGGCCACTTAACGACATTCAGAGACTCGTCGCGAAGCCACTCCTGCATTGTCTTGGCTGTGTGCTTCGGATCGTTGTCCCGTTGGAAGGTGAACCGTCGCCCCAGTCTGAGGTCCTGAGTGCTCTGGAGCAGGTTTTCATCAAGGATTTCTGTACTTCGCTCCGTTCATCATTACCTCGATCTGGACTAGTCTCCCAGTCCCTGCCGATGAAAAGCCTCCCCACAGCATGATACTGCAACCAACATGCTTCACTGTCGGGATGGTGCCATGTTTCCTCCTGACATGCCGTTTGGCATTCAGGCCAAATAATTCAATCTTAGTTTCATCAGACAAGAGAATCTTTCTCATGGTCTGAGAGTCTTTTGTCAAACTCCAAGCGGGCTGTCATGTGCTTTTTACTGAGGAGTGGCTTCCGTCTGGCCATGGTACCATATAGGCCTGATTGTTGGAATGCTGCAGATATGGTTGTCATTCTGGAAGGTTCTCCTATCTCCACAGAGGAACTCTAGGAACTTCATAGGGTTCTTGGTCACCTCCCTGACCAAGGCCCTTCTCCCCCGATTGCTCAGTTTGGCCAGGCGGCCAGCTCTAGGAAGAGTCTTGGTGGTTCTAAACTTCTTCCATTTAAGAAACTGATGGAAGCCACTGTGTTCTTGGGGACCTTCAATGCTGCAGAATTTTTTTATACCTTTCCCAGATCTGTGACTCCACCAAATCCTGCCTCGGAGCTCTACGGACAATTCCTTCGACGTCATGGCTTGGTTTTTGCTCTGACATGCATTGTCAACTGTGGGACCTTTATATAGACAGGTGTGTACCTTTCCAAATCCTCTCCAATCAATTTACCCCAGGTGGACTCCAATCAAGTTGTATAAACGGCTTAAGGATGATCAATGGAAATAGGATGCACCTGAGCTCAATTTCAAGTGTCATAGTAAAGGGTCTGAATACCTTTGTGAATAACGTATATATCTATATTTCTTTATACATTTTCTAAAATGTCTAAAAAACCTATTTTTGCTTTGTCGTTATGGGGTGTTGTGTGTAGGTTGCTGATTGTTTTTATTTATTTTATCCACTTTCGAATAAGACTGTAATGTAACAAAAGGTGCAAAAAGTCAGCAGGTCTGAATACTTTCTGAAGGCACGGTGGAAATTATGACACACTAATTGAAAGTCTTTGAATAAAACAATGAGGATTTCTATCAGCTTAATCAAGGTGTAGATTACATATCACATTCCAGTGTTCCAACTTGTAAACAAGGCTGCATGGGATTTTGCTTATTGCAGCCCATGGCAATTTCCACTTCAGGTATAATGCCTGGTGACGCTTGTGGATTTGACAGCTCTAACACTGTTCCACAGCCGACACAAACACTATGCAGGTCTCTGCTAGCTTGGCTCTGATAGAATCTAGCCGTAAGCATAAATGCCCTTGGGATTTGAACTTGTAACCTTTTGGTCTGGAGTACATTAATGTCTCAGCAGTGCCACCAAACGATTATTTGTTAGCAAGAACATATATCCACACACTGTCAAAAATAACAGTGTGGTACAGTGTTTTGTTCCCTGGTGTACAACAGGTCAAAGGTACACATAAGGTAGCTTCAGATGTACACATAGGAACTCACATGGTACTATTTGGTTCCGTTTAGATTACACGTGTGGATAATATAGTTTAATGGTACATTTTTTACCCAATAAATTAAATAGAAAGCTGCGTTCGTAACAATGAGGGAGGTGGGAATTTACCAGTTGTGAAGTCGTGGACACCATTTGGGATGCATTCATATGCTATGAATTTCCTGGGAAATGCCAATTCGCTAGTGGCCGATAAGATGCATCAACCATAAGATAAACATACAGCTATCATGCTTGTAAACAAAGTAGAGAGTTCAAAAACCATATTAATTGATTAATTTTTATAAATATACATTTGTTGTTACATCTACCTGCCGAAAATGCTGTTATCGAGGTAATTTCCTTGGTACGTGATGTATTAGGTCAACATGTGGGAGAAGTAGGAACTCAGGGATGATGGTGGTAGGCATGCTGGTTAAGTGTGCCTTGAATTCTAAATAAATCACTGACATTGTCAACAACAAAGCATTCCTACACCGTCACACCTCCTCTTCCATGCTTCACGGTGGGAACCACACATGTCGACATCATCCATTCACCATCCATTCACCTACTCTGCATCTCACAAAGTCACAGTGGTTGGAACCAACATTTTTCCACCGGTCTAATGTCCATTGTTCGTGTTTCTTGGCCCAAGCAAGTCTCTTCTTATTATTGATGTACTTTAGTAGTGGTTTCTTTGCAGCAATTCGACCATGAATGCCTGATTCACACAATCTCCTCAGTTGATGTTGAGATGTGTCTGTTACTTGAACTCCGTGAAGCATTTATTTGGGCTGGTAACTTTAATGAATGTATCCTCTGCAGCAGAGGTAACTATTGGTCTTCCTTTCCTGTGGCGGTCCTCATGAGAGCCAGTTTCATCATAGCGCTTGATGGTTTTTGCGGCTACAATTTTCCAGATTGACTGACCTTCCAGGATATCCCTGGAATAAACTGGGAACTAGACAAAAACTCAGGTACATTTACTGTTTAATTTCTTTAATGCAAATGATGCCTTTCATAGTAAAATCTTCTAAATGGCCTTTTATGAGAGCAAACAAGATTACGCGGTCAGATGTGTTCACGTGAAATTCATGAGGTTTTTCACTTAAGAGTAGGCCTACACTACACATAATGTATCTTCACAAACCTTGCAATTAGCAGTACAAGTAGAAGTATAACTGACAAATACTGTTGGTTCTCTTAGGGAAGTTCAGCAGTGTTTTGGAAACCTTGTGCTGCATGAATGGACTGTTTAATTACAATGCAATCAATACCACATGCCCACTGACTGGAATTGTACACAATACCAATTACAGTGGAAACAATTCCCACTGAAAAGGTGGCATTGTTGTCAGTGACGTGATGTCTGTGACGAACATTTGGGATCGGTGCCCTTGTGAAGTGTTTTTTGAATTGATGTTGTGACCAACTATTGTAATTTCATAATGCTGTCTTTATTTGATACTCTGGAGTTAAGCCCTGCTGGTACTTGAAGGGTGATGATGTGCACACTAGTGGTTGTTTACACACATTCCTAGTCAGACAATCAGTAGGCACACAGTAGTAGATACATAGTAGTAATATAGTCGTAACACAGTACTACACAGTAGTAATACAGTCCACGGTAGTCACAAAACATACACTGTAAAAAAGTACTGGCAGCAGAGTAGACAGTAGGTTACTGTAAATTTGTGGTAAAATGTACAGCAATTTATTAGTATAGTCAACTCAACGCAGTAGAACGTTCTGTAATTCCAAGGTTAATAGCAGACCAAGAAACCAAATAAAATCTGTATATTTTATAATCAGTCCTATTATGAATTACAGAATCAAACTGATGGGATATGCATGTTGTTAAAGAGGATAGAATACTTATTTTTATCGTGCATCCCCCTGTTATCTATGTAGTGCACTACTTTTAAGCATTTTAATTTGGGACCTGGACGGGCGTCAATATGAAACATCACAGAAAATACACATTTATCACACCTTATCCATTCCTAATGACTTCTTTATAAAAGTGTAATTCCATTCTGTTCTTCACCTTGCCGACACAGGGGAGAGAGTTTTCTCCTCATTAAACTGCGACTGAAAGGGAAATTAGCAAGAAATAAAGAGATGCCGTCCCCCTAACAGAGCAATCAGTATGATAATTCACCAGCAAAATGCCTAAAAAAATCCTAATTTCAGAGGAGCAGAAGCAGTTTAAATAACTCTACATTAGCATTTAATTAATGTGGCTGGCTAGGAACACCACACCTGAGCGTTTAAGTTTGAATCAAAGAAGACAATGAAAGTTTCTGTTGTTTAGGTAACGTCTCTATCTGTCTGCGTGCCAAATGGTACCCTATTTCTTACATAGTGCACTGCTTTTGCACTATATAGGCAATATACAACATTTGGGACTCATGCTCTGTTTAATTCTTCTCAGTTAGAGTCTGCGAGAGAATCTCCAGGGCTTCAATTAGATAGTGAATTAAAGCTATGTAAATGTGAAGTGTGTGTGTGTGTGTGTGTGTGTGTGTGTGTGTGTGTGTGTGTGTGTGTGTGTGTGTGTGTGTGTGTGTGTGTGTGTGTGTGTGTGTGTGTGTGTGCGTGTGCGTGTGTGTGTATGTGTGTGTGTGTGTGTGTGTGTGAATTCAGATGGAAGTCAGTGTTCTTTAAATAGAGCTGTGTCGCATCTGCTAGTTTATTTCTAATTCTCTTTCTGAAGAAGAGAACAAACATACAGCTGTTATTTTTACATGTTATTGTTAAACCTCTGTCGAGAGAACTGCCACTGTCTGTCTGAGCAATAAGGTGTGGCATTAATTCTCACACTGGTGAGCTGCTGCTGCATGCATGCATGCGGGCTTGCAGGAGGGTATGTGTAAAAGTGTTTGCTCGAAGTCTGCGAACAGAACGAGTGAGAAGCACCCTAGAATCTGCTGATGCTCTGAGAAACTCAAAGCCTGGAAGATCCACCTCCCGTTGAGTGAGAAAACCAAAACTAAGCAGCTCCTCTACCCAGCCCCATACTGGGCTGTGTGTCCCAAACTACACCATATTCACTACAAAGTGTACTACCGTTGAGGAGAGCATGATGGGTCCTGTCCAAAGGTTGTGCACTATGTAGAAAATAGAGTGCCATTTGGGACACTGCCTGGGAGTCAACATAACTGAATGGTAATGGGGCTTTTTCATCAGGGTTTGCTGTCAAATTAGGCCTCTTCTTTAGCCCTCATCAGCCCCTCTCTGTCAGAGCACACTGAGACTGACAGAGCTGGAGGATTAGTAGTGAATTCAAATCAGACTGAGCCACTAGACATTAAGTTTGGTGGGGTTTGGAAAGGAAGAGATAGTATTGAACTTAATTTCTGATGAGGTTTGTCTGAGAAATACCATTGGCTCCTCTTACTCTGGGTGCCAGTTTTCACTGCTTTCTTGCTACTTATGGAATAGTTAAGACAAACATGCACTGTAACAAATTGCTAAAGCACTGTATTACCTGTTTTGCTGTATATTTAAAGCAGCATACTGTGAATTATGGTGTGTTGTGGGAAAGGGTTGTGGAATTGGAAAGAATCGCTGGCTCATTAACAATATTTTGAGGTGTGCCTTGTAAGTGGCTAATGTATAATTGTTTGACACGTTAGTGAGAATGCTGTATCAATTGAACTGATATATGGTAGTATTTCCCTAACAATTGAATCCACGTATATAGGGGTAGATTAGAGTTAAACCACATCCTTTGATTGGTTTAGACCTACAATCACAGCCGGTTGGTAACATTTTGTTTAGGCCTCTAGAAGAGCAAGTGATATAAAACTACATATGTTCACAAATATTCTGTAAAATCAAATACCTAACAGCCAACCTGCTTGCACTAATCCCTTGTCATTACAGTAAAATACCAACATGATTACAATAGCATTCACTTTTTGTACTGTGTACGGTCATTGCTTTGCATTTTCCAGTAACTTACAGGAAGTTGGTGGCAAGTTACTGTCAATATTGCGGTACCATAATTTATAATAGCCAGAGATCAGGAAAATATACATTCAAAAGGTACACTACATATACTAAAGTATGTGGACACCCCTTCAAATAAGTGGCTTCGGCTATTTCAGCCAAACCTGTTGCTGACAGGTATATTAAATCGAGCACACAGCAATGCAATGTCCATAGGCAAACATTGGCAGTAGAATGGCCTTACTGAAGAGCTCAGTGACTTTCAATCTGGCACAGTCATAGGATGTCAAAATTTCTGCCCTGCTAGAGCTGCCCCAGTCAATTGTAGGTGCTGTTATTGTGAAGTGAAGATTTCTAGGAGCAACAACAGCTCAGTTGCAAAGTGGTAGGCCACACAAGCTCACAGAATGGGACCGCTGAAGTGCATAGCGTGTAAAAATCATCCTCTGTTGCAACACTCTCTACCGAGTTCCAAACTGCCCCTGGAAGCAGCGTCAGTACAATAACTGTTCATCGGGAGTTTCATGAATGGGTTTCCATGGCTGAGCAACCACACAAAAGCCTAAGATCACCATGTGTAATGTCAAGCATCGGCTGGAGTGGTGTAAAGCTCGCCACCAATGGACACTGGAGCAGTGGAAACGCGTTCTCTGGAGTGATGAATCACGCTTCACCATCTGGCAGTCCGACGGACAAATCTGGGTTCAGCTGATGCCAGAAGAACGCTACCTGCCCGAATGCATAGTGCCATCTTTAAAGTGTGGTGGAAGAGGAAAAATGGTATGGGGCTGTTTTTCATGGTTTGGTCTTGGCCCTTTAGTTCCATTGAAGGGAAATCTTACTGCTACAGAATACCAGGAAACATTCTAGACGATTCTGTGCTTTCAACTTTGTGGAAACAGTTTGGGGAATGCCCCTGTGCACAAAGAGAAATGGTTTTGTCGAGATTGGTGTGGAAGAACTTGACCAGCCTGCAAAGAGCCCTGACCTCAACCCCATCAAACACCTTTGGGATGAATTGGAACATCACTGCAAGCCAGGCCTATTATCCCAAAATCAGTGCCCAACCTCACTAATGCTCTTGCAGCTGAATGGAAGCAAGTCCCCACAGCAATTTGGAACAACTAGTGGAAATCTTTCCCAGAAGAGTGGAGATTGTCATGCAGAAAAGGGGGGACCAACTCCATATTAACGCTCATGACTTCAGAATGAGATGTTCAACAAGCATGCTTCGACATACTTTCGTTCACATAGTGCATTGTAATACAAATACAGGACAAGATGAAGACCAATCTATCCTTAACTTCAACAACATTCCCAGTAACGGTTACATAGACATTTTACTTGCGATGACTGTAATATGTGTTTTTATCAACCTTAGTTAATTAGCTGACTGTTAGTCACTCTGGATAAGAGCTGCTAAATGTTTCGCAAGTGTGCATTTTTACATTTTGGTCATAGCAGATGCTCTTAGCCAGAGCGACTAACATTCAGTGTATTAAACTAAGGTAAACAAGAATATACCACAGTCATAACAAGTAAAAGATTATATTACCATTACCGAGAATGTTGTAGTTAAGTGGGGTATTTCCAAATATATATTTGTGTTTTAAAATACTGAATACTTCTAGTCTAATTAAACTGTTACAAAATAGGCTCTGTGAATTGTATGCATGCTGACTGCAGGAATGTCCACCAGAGCTGTAGCCAGAGAATTTAATGTTTGCCGATGTCCACATTGTGTACAAAGTGCCCCATAGTGGTGGTGGGGTTATGGCATGAGCAGGCATAAACTACGAACTACAAACACAATTGCATTCTATTGATGGCAATTTGAATGCATAGAGATACCGTGACGAGATCCTGAGGCCCATTGTCGTGTCATTCATCTACCGCCATCACCTCTTGTTTCAGCATGATAATGCATGGCTCCATGTCGCAAGGATCTGTACACAATTCCTGGAAGCTGAAAATGCCACGGGTTCTTTCATGGCCTGCATGCTCACCATGACACCATGTCACCCATTGAGCATGTTTTGGAAGCTCTCACAATCAGCAGCCTGATCAACTCTATGCGAAGGAGATCTGTCGCGCTGCATGAGGCAAATGGTGGTCACATCAGATACACATCAGATACTGACTGGTTTTCCTTTTTTTAAAGGTATCTGTTACCAACAGATAGGGCATCATTTATTTATTTAACTTGACTGATTTCTGAACTGTAACTTAGTAAAATCTTTGAAATTGTGACATGTTTTGTTTATATTTTTGTTCAGCGTATATGTCAAGTACATTTAAGTACATGCACTGTACATCTGCAACAGTTTACTAACCACGGTGCTTCCAGCAATGCACTGTAAATTCTAAGAATACAGCATATTGTACTGTTCCAGTAATATTCTGTACATTTGTGTTATAGTAAAGGTCCTGTACATCTACAGTTATTTACTGTAAAAATTACAGGATTACATTTACAGTGTGTTTAACTTGACAATGAGTGACAAGTATATGGCAAAACATCACAAACAGATCTGGAACCAGGTTACATTGACACCTGTTGCTGCTTGAAATGTCAACCAAGCACCTCAGTTGTGAACAGCTGTTCTCTTGCTTATTTAGGTTATCTTATCTTGTTTCTGCACTGCTACAGGATATAATTAGAGCCTTATTGCATATCTTCACTGTGACCTTAAACTATCAGAGGCTGTTCCCATTGCATACAGTTAAGTAATCATATATGATCCGTGAAATCTCAAGACACAACATTGCTTTTAAGCTACACAGCCTGTGGAAAATCATTATTTCTCTTTCAAATATCTTTTCATCCTAAGAAAACACCCGTAACTGTAGAATGTGTTTTGAACACCAAAGCTAGAGGCTGGTATGCACTAAGCTGCAGTCCCCCACTGTTAGTCTATCGTCGCTGTAATGCAGTGTGCTTTTCACTGAAACACCTCAGAGTGACTGGAGAACCCAGTTTGGTCAGGAGGGAGGCGTATTCCTGTTCTGCTCTGTCTGTCAGTCTCTTTGATCTCAGGAGTGCAGAGCTCTGGCCTGGAAGCACCATCAGTCTACACACCACGGGAAACCAAGGAACAGGAGGGGGCAAGGATGTGTGGAAGGAGGAATGGCAACGCCCTCACTCTGTCTTTGTCGCTCGCTCTCTCACTCTCTCTCTTAATTAGAGTTCATTGTGAGACAGCCATGACATGCCTGAAATGAAACAGACTCACTGAGTGAGTCACTTCACAGCCTGTGATGTCAATCACTGGGATTGTTTATTTTGAAATATTGAGTTTTCAATCTTGACTACAGAGTTGGAATGGAGTGAAATTGACCCATAGCCAGCTGAAGATTGTATGATCAGCACAAGATGAGTCTTTCGTATTGAGTTCCTGTCATGGGAGCTTCCAACCTCAGTGACTGGGGCATGTCCATTCACACACACAAAACATTTGTGACTTGTTTCAGGAAACTAGGCATATGTTGCACATCACTATTTCATAGGAGAGGCATGTGAATTATATTTATAAAATATATTTATATATATATATATATAAATGCGTTTTTTGGCCTTCTGGAACATGTGAACTTTCGTGTGCCTTAATACAAATGTGTATGCCATCTGCAAATATGAATACAATTGTTAAATTAGTTGGTTTAGCCATGGAAAAAGACAGGAACCTTCCCCGCTGGCCATGATTGGCTGTGATAATGAATAGGCTGGAAATACAGAGAGATGAGTTCGGATTGGTCTGCCGTGTACCATCTTCTGTCTATAAAATGAGCTGCTCGTTATGTGTAGCAGTGGCGGTCAGTGCCGTTTAATGAGCATGACCTTATTTCTATTACTTCATATTCCATTCACCCAGTTCAATGTAACAGTGATAGGTGTAGGCTACTACATGATACTCAAATGTTCCCTATACCCATCATGAGGTTGCTACAACCTAGCCTATGAATTACATTTTACAACGTATGTGCAGGTTTCAATGCCGCTTGCACACTCTTGCCTGCATCTAGCTGATGTAAGGTGAAGTCATGAGTACAACAGTTGCAAACGAGAGTTTCTGTTGGACAAATTCAGGTATGTTTATCCTTGTTTTGTTCTGTTTGCTTCCGTTTAACCTCTAGCGACGAGCAATCCCGTATCCGGGAGCGTAATCATAGCCTCAAGCACATTACCATAACGCAATGTTTCCTATTCATGAAAATCGCAAATGAAATGAAATAAATATATTCAAACACAAGCTTAGCCTTTTGTTAACAACACTGTCATCTCAGATATTCAAAATATGCGTTACAGCCAACGCTAGACAAGCATTTGTGTAAGTTTAGCATGGCATAATGCTTTGCTAGGCTGTGCTGGCAGCAGGCAACATTTTCACAAAAATAAGAAAAGCAACCAAATTAAATCATTTAACTTTGAAGAACTTCAGATGCTTTCACTCAGGAGACTCCCAGTTAGATAGCAAATGTTCCTTTTTTCCAAAAATGGCGAAAAACGTCACGTTTGTTCATCCTGCTTGGCTGGGAAATCGACAGAAAAATACTTCAACTATAATGCATTAGCATAACGCTACTTTTTCTATTCATGAATATCGCAAATGAAATGAAATAAATATATTGAAACACAAGCTTAGCCTTTTGTTAACAACACTGTCATCTCAGATTTTCAAAATATGCTTTTCAACCAAAGATACACAAGCATTTGTGTAAGAGTATTGATAGCCTAGCATAGCATTAAGCCTAGCATTCAGCAGGCAACATTTTCACAAAAACAGGAAAGCATTCAAATAAAATCATTTACCTTTGAAGAACTTCGGATGTTTTCAATGAGGATACTCTCAGTTAGATAGCAAATGTTGATTTTTTCCAAAAATATTATTTGTGTAGGAGAAATCGCTCCGTTTTGTTCATCACTTTTGGCTAAGAAAAAAAAACGAAAATTAATTCACGACAACGCCAAACTTTTTTCCAAATTAACTCCATAATATCAACAGAAACATGGCAAACGTTGTTTAGAATCATCCTCAAGGTGTTTTTCACATATCTATTCGATGATAAATCCTTCGTGGCAGTTGGGTTTCTCCTCAGTAGCAAACGGAAAAGTACTTGCAACTGGAGATTACGCAATAATTGCAACGGAGGACACCAAGCGACCACCTGGTAAATGTAGTCTCTTAGGGTCAATCTTCCAATGATATGCCTACAAATACGTCACAATGCTGCAGACACCTTGGGAAAACGTGGAAAAGGTAAGCTGACTCCTAGCTCCTCCAGAGCCATATAAGGAGTCATTGCCATGAGGCGGTTTCAAAAAATGCGGCACTTCCTGATTGTATTTTTGTCCGTTTTTTTTCTGTAACATCAGTTCTGTGGCACTCACAGACAATATCTTTGCAGTTTTGGAAACGTCAGAGTGTTTTCTTTCCAAAGCTGTCAATTATATGCATAGTCGAGCATCTTTTCGTGACAAAATATCTTGTTTAAAACGGGAACGTTTTTCATCCAAAAATTAAAAGAGCGCCCCCTATATCGAAGAAGTTTAGAAATGTTTTTCAACAGAATAGGCAGAATGAATACTCCCCTGATCACGCATGAACAGAGTTCACTCTCATAACAGCCACATTGTATTCCTTCTCTCCCCTTCGCTTGTGGACTTCAATCCACAACAGATCAGCTGTATGTGACCAGGCAAAACACATTTTCCAAGCCAAACCGCTACACACAGCCTGCATCGTTGTCACCCTATTAGCTAAAGTAACGTCATAGTCAGCATAGCTAAAAGAACTAACGTTAGTAAATTCGCTACAATCATGCAGTAACGTTAGTGTACATTCAGTAAGCAGTTACACCGGTGGGCCCTGGTGGCAATAAGTTCCAGTGTTGTGTTGGAAAGTCATAGTCAGCGAGCTAATATAGCATCCCTCTGTTTGAGCAGAATATTTCTTAAGGCTAAACTAGCTAGCTGCATTCGTTAGCTTAGTGAATCTGAAAGTGAAAAAAAGTTACGAAATCTCCCTCTCTCTCTATTTCGCTCTTGCTTCTCCTAAATTTTGGAAGAAAATAATTTGTTCAAAACTGTTCAAACTGTTCACTCACCACATGTTAAAATGTATTTATATAGCCCTTCGTACATCAGCTGGTATCTCAAAGTGCTGTACAGAAACCCAGCCTAAAACCCCAAACAGCAAGCAATGGTGCAAAGGTGTAGATACACGGTGGCTAGGAAAAACTCCCTAGAAAGGCCAAAACCTAGGAAGAAACCTAGAGAGGAACCAGGCTATGTGGGGTTGCCAGTCCTCTTCTGGCTGTACAGAACATGGCCAAGATGTTCAAATGTTCATAAATGACCAGCATGGTCCAATAATAATAAGGCAGAACAGTTGAAACTGGAGCAGCAGCACGGCCAGGTGGACTTGGGACAGCAAGGAGTCATCATGTCAGGTAGTCCTGAGGCATGGTCCTAGGGCTCAGGTCCTCCGAGAGAGAGAAAGAAAGAGAGAAAGAGAGAAAGAGAGAATTAGAGAGAGCACACTTAAATTCACACAGGACACCGAATAGGACAGGAGAAGTACTCCAGATATAACAAACTGACCCTAGCCCCCCGACACATAAACTACTGCAGCATAAATACTGGAGGCTGAGACAGGAGGGGTCAGGAGACACTGTGGCCCCATCCGAGGACACCCCCGGACAGGGCCAAACAGGAAGGATATAACCCCACCCACTTTGCCAAAGCACAGCCCCCACACCACTAGAGGGATATCTTCAACCACCAACTTACCATCCTGAGACAAGGCCGAGTATAGCCCACAAAGATCAAATCAAATCAAATCACATTTATTTATATAGCCCTTCGTACATCAGCTGATATCTCAAAGTGCTGTACAGAAACCCAGCCTAAAACCCCAAACAGTAATGCAGGTGTAGAAGCACGGTGGCTAGGAAAAACTCCCTAGAAAGGCCAATACCTAGGAAGAAACCTAGAGAGGAACCAGGCTATGTGGGGTGGCCAGTCCTCTTCTGGCTGTGCCGGGTGGAGATTATAACAGAACATGGCCAAGATGTTCAAATGTTCATAAATGACCAGCATGGTCGAATAATAATAAGGCAGAACAGTTGAAACTGGAGCAGCAGCACAGTCAGGTGGAAGTTGAAACTGGAGCAGCAGCATGGCCAGGTGGACTGGGGACAGCAAGGAGTCATCATGTCAGGTAGTCCTGGGGCATGGTCCTAGGGCTCAGGTCAGTTGAAACTGGAACAGCAGCATGGCCAGGTGGACTGGGGACAGCAAGGAGTCATCATGTCAGGTAGTCCTGGGGCATGGTCCTAGGGCTCAGGTCCTCAGAGAGAGAGAAAGAAAGAGAGAAGGAGAGAATTAGAGAACGCACACTTAGATTCACACAGGACACCGAATAGGACAGGAGAAGTACTCCAGATATAACAAACTGACCCCAGCCCCCCGACACATAAACTACTGCAGCATAAATACTGGAGGCTGAGACAGGAGGGGTCAGGAGACACTGTGGCCCCATCCGAGGACACCCCCGGACAGGGCCAAACAGGAAGGATATAACCCCACCCACTTTGCCAAAGCACAGCCCCCACACCACTAGAGGGATATCTTCAACCACCAACTTACCATCCTGAGACAAGGCTAAGTATAGCCCACAAAGATCTCCACCACGGCACAACCCAAGGGGGGGGGGCGCCAACCCAGACAGGATGACCACAACAGTGAATCAACCCACTCAGGTGACGCACCCCCTCCATGGACGGCATGAGAGAGCCCCAGCAAGCCAGTGACTCAGCCCCTGTAATAGGGTTAGAGGCAGAGAATCCCAGTGGAAAGAGGGGAACCGGCCAGGCAGAGACAGCAAGGGCGGTTCGTTGCTCCAGAGCCTTTCCGTTCACCTTCCCACTCCTGGGCCAGACTACACTCAATCATATGACCCACTGAAGAGATGAGTCTTCAGTAAAGACTTAAAGGTTGAGACCGAGTTTGCGTCTCTCACATGGGTAGGCAGACCGTTCCATAAAAATGGAGCTCTATAGGAGAAAGCCCTGCCTCCAGCTGTTTCTAGGGACAATTAGGAGGCCTGCGTCTTGTGACCGTAGCATACGTGTAGGTATGTACGGCAGGACCAAATCAGAGAGATATAGGTAGGAGCAAGCCCATGTAATGCTTTGTAGGTTAGCAGTAAAACCTTGAAATCAGCCCTTGCTGTCACGCCTTGGTCATAGTATTTTGTGTTTTCGTTATATATTTGGTCAGGCCAGGGTGTGACATGGGTTTATGTGTTGTGTTTCGTATTGGGGTTTTATAGGATTTGGGATTGCTAATGATTAGGGGTGTGTCTAGTTAGGCTTGGCTGCCTGAGGCAGTTCTCAATCAGAGTCAGGTGATTCTCGTGGTCTCTGATTGGGAACCATATTTAGGTAGCCGGGGTTTCACTGTGTATTTTGTGGGTGATTGTTCCTGTTTCTGTGTAGTGTTCACCAGATAGGCTGTAATAAGTTTCACGTTCCGTTTGTTGTTTTTGTATTCATTAGTTATTTCATGTATCGTCACTTTCATTCATTAAAGACATGAGTAACCACCACGCTGCATTTCGGTCCGACTCTCTTTCAACAAACGAAGAACGCCGTTACAGAATCACCCACCACACACGGACCGAGCAGCGTGGTAACAGGCAGCGACAACAGGAGCAGCGAAGGGAGGACGTTATGGACAGCAATGGCATGGAGTATACGACGTGGGAAGAAATCGACAGGTGGGCAGCCGACCCAGAGAGAGTGCAGGAGCCCGCTGGGGATTCGCTAGAGCAGTGTGAAGAGGGCTATAGGCGAATGGAGTCGAAAAGGAAAACACGGCGGCGCAGAGCGAAACCCGAAAGTCACCCCAAAAAATGTATTGGGGGGGGGGGGCTCAGAGGGAGAGTGGATGAGTCAGGTGTCAGACCTGAGCCAACTCTCCCTGTTAATCGTGAGGAGCAGCTGTGTTCAGCACAGCCAGAGCCTTCCTGCCCTCCTGCGCTGTCGGAGTCTCCCGCCTCTCCAGCGCTGTCGGAGCCTCTCTCCTCTCCTGCGCTCCCGGAGTCTCCTGTCTGTTCAGCGCTTCCAGAGCCTTCCTTCCCTCCTGCGCTGTTGGAGTCTCCCGCCTGTTCAGCGCTTCCAGAGCCTTCCTCCTCTACAGCGCTGCCGGAGCCTCCTGCCTGCATGAAGCAGCCTGAGCTGTCAGTCTGCAGGGAGCTGTCAGTATGCATGAAGCAGCCAGAGCTGTCAGTCTGCAAAGAGCTGTCAGTCTGCAAGGAGCTGTCAGTCTGCAAGGAGCTGTCAGTCTGCAAGGAGCTGTCAGCCTGCATGGAGCAGTCAGAGCTGTCAGTCTGCAAGGAGCTGCCAGTCTGCAGGGAGCTGTCAGTCTGCAAGGAGCTGTCAGTCTGCAAGGAGCTGCCAGTCTGCAGGGTACTGTCAGCCTGCATGGAGCAGTCAGAGCTGTCAGTCTGCATGAAGCAGCCAGAGATGTCAGTCTGCATAGAGCAGCTAGATCCGCCAGTCAGCCATGATCTTCTAGATCTGCCAGTCAACCAGATTCTTCCAGATCAGCCTGTCAACCAGAATCTTCCAGATCTGCTAGTCAACCAGAATCTTCCAGATCTGCTAGTCAAACTGAATCTTCCAGATCCGCCAGCCAGCCAGGATCTACCGGAGCCTACTACCTACCTGAGCTTCATCTCAGTACTGGGCTTCCTCTCAGTACTGGGCTTCCTCTCAGTACTGGGCTTCCTCTCAGTACTGGGCTTCTTCTCAGTACTGGGCTTCCTCTCAGTACTGGGCTTCCCCTCAGTTCCGGGCTGCCCCTCAGTCCCGAGCTGCCACTCAGGCCCGAGCTGCCCCTCAGTCCCGAGCTGCCCCTCAGTCCCGAGCAGCCCCTCAGTCCCGAGCAGCCCCTCAGTCCCGAGCTGCCCCTCAGTCCCGAGCTGCCCCTCAGTCCCGAGCTGCCCCTCAGTCCCGAGCTGCCCCTCAGTCCCGAGCTGTCCCTCAGTCACGAGCTGCTCCTCAGTTCTGTGGGGTTCTGGGTGAGGACTATTAGGCCATGGTCGGCGGCGAGGGTGGATTATCCCAGGACGCGAAGGGGAGGAACTATGACATTTATGGAGTGGGGTCCTCGTCCCGAGCCGGAGCCGCCACCATGGACAGACGCCCACCCGGACCCTCCCTATGGTTTTGAGGTGCGTCCGGGAGTCCGCACCTTGGGGGGGGGGGGGTTCTGTCACGCCTTGGTCATAGTATTTTGTGTTTTCGTTATATATTTGGTCAGGCCAGGGTGTGACATGGGTTTATGTGTTGTGTTTCGTATTGGGGTTTTATAGGATTTGGGATTGCTAATGATTAGGGGTGTGTCTAGTTAGGCTTGGCTGCCTGAGGCAGTTCTCAATCAGAGTCAGGTGATTCTCGTGGTCTCTGATTGGGAACCATATTTAGGTAGCCGGGGTTTCACTGTGTATTTTGTGGGTGATTGTTCCTGTTTCTGTGTAGTGTTCACCAGATAGGCTGTAATAAGTTTCACGTTCCGTTTGTTGTTTTTGTATTCATTAGTTATTTCATGTATCGTCACTTTCATTCATTAAAGTCATGAGTAACCACCACGCTGCATTTCGGTCCGACTCTCTTTCAACAAACGAAGAACGCCGTTACACTTGCCTTGACAGGAAGCCAGTGGAGGGAGACTAGCACTGGAGTAATATGATCAAATTTTTTGGTTCTAGTCAGGATTCTAGCAGCCGTATTTAGCGCTAACTGAAGTTTATTTAGTGCTTTATCCGGGTAGCCGGAAAGTAGAGCATTGTTCTACACTGCAGTGCTAGCTAGCTGTAGCTTATGCTTTCAGTACTAGATTAATTATCTAATAATTTCATTGGGTGGACAACGTGTCAGTTCATGCTGCAAGAGCTCTGATAGGCTGGAGGACGTCCTCTGGAAGTTTCTGTGCACGTCTATGGAAGGGGGTGAGAACCATGAGTCTCCTAGGTTTAGTATTGAAGTCATTGTACCCAGAGGAGGACGGAAGCTAGCTGTCCTCCGGCTACAACATGGTGCTACCCTACAGAGTGCTGTTAAGGCTCCTGTAGACCTTTGCAGAATAGTGTGTTTTAGTCAGTTATTTGGTGATGTGAATCTATTTAATACAGTTTTATCTAAAAATAACCTTTTATATGTTTTACAATTAAAATTTTTATGAAATTCACTGAGGAGGATGGTCTTCTTCTTCCTCCTTCTTCCTCCTCTGAGGAGCCTCCACTGATATGTAGATAATCCTTTCTATTGCAGCTGTTTTTATATATATATATATATATAAAAACAGCTGACTAACATATATATATATATATATTATCAATGGAGAACTGCAAATGTGTTGCTACTGCTCTCAATAACACTGTTGCCCTGAATTTATTAAGCTGTATCGACAAAGGTCAGTAGGAAACAATTGTGCCATGCTGACTCTCTCTGACTCTAAAAATTAATCAGACGTTAAGGAAATTCCTGATTTAGGTAAAACACATTGTCATTGAACCAGACATTTGATTACAGTGATTGGGAAGAAATGGCAATCATGAAGTTGCCCAAGTTTTGAAATCAGTGGAATGCCTGGTGGAAGCAGAGTATTTTTATTTTTTTGCCTTTATTTAACTAGGCAAGGCAGTTAAGAACAAACTCTTATTTTCAATGACAGCCTAGGAACAGTGGGTTAGCTGCCTGTTCAGGGGCAGAATGACAGATTTGTACCTTGTCAGTTCAGGGGTTTGAACTTGCAACCTTGTGGTTACTAGTCCAACACTCTAACCACTAGGCTACGCTGCCGCACCATATGATAACGAGATTCATACAATTCTGTCATTTAATTGACTATGCAGAGGGAGTCGAAAAGAGAACACATAAGGCTATTGTATAAAACACCTGTCTCCGTATTACATCTTCAAACTAAGGGCAACCATGGCATCCGTGACAGAGAGGTAGAAAGATTGGATGATTGTTATGGCTTTGCACATGGTCAGTGTGAACCAGAGTGACTTGACACAACGGGCCATACAAGCTGTACAAACAAAATGGAAAAGACACAGGACAGCTCGGGGGTTTTATTTAACAAAAGGGGTTGCAGTCTTCTGTGAAGCGTTCATCCATGTATACAGGTATGAGTCAAGCTACATTTTTTGTGTAGTAATATTATCTCAGAAAGCCATTTGCATTGCTAGTTATAGCCTAATGTTAGCTAGCTAACTAGCTAACATTGAACCTATTTGGTTAGCTTTAGCTAGCTATGACAATCAGTTTGTATTGCTAGTACTCTATGGATTTAGATCATGGTTAATTCCTTAGCTAGCTAGCTGCATGTCTAAACAAAAGATCCCAAGTTAAAGCAGACTGTTAGCTAGCTGTCAGGATCGCTAGCTAACATTATGTGTACGATCTGTGTAGTAGTATTATCTCAGACTGCCATTTCCATTGCCAGTTATAGCCTAATGTTAGCTAGCTAACTAACATTGAACCTAGTTGGTTAGCTTTAGCTAGCTTTGACAATCGGTTGGTATTGCTAGCACTCTATCGGTTGGGACTATGGTTCATTGTTTAGCTAGCTACATGTCTAAATACAGGACTCCCCTTCGCCAGATGATTACATGACCCATCAAGTTGGCAGTGATTGTGGCCATCTGTTGTATAATAAAATATTTGAATCTGGAATTTGTCTTTTAGCATCAGTAGAACCCACCTGACTCTCCTCCACCAGTCATATAAGGAGACTGGAGGATGGTACGGTGCTGGTGGAAAGCTATGGCTGGCATCAACACCTGACTCCATACTTCAGGCCGTTGCCACAGATCAAGCAGTACCAGCACTTCAGGTGAATATCATTTTATGCATTGTATGAGGTTATTATTCTAACCTAAATTTGGGAGGTGAATAGATTTTATTTAAGGTCTTTATTTTTTGGTCTATTTTCCTGTTTTACAGCTTCGATGCTCCGGAGTCTGGTGTTGTTGTCGCCAAGGAGCATTCAGACTCAGTCTGGACCAGGTTTTAGCTGCTGCGCAACACTGACGTTCTTCCTCCCATAGATGGTCTGCCTGTACAAGCACCACTTGGACTGGATACAACTAGACGTGTATATTTTTGAGAAGATCAGGGACTTTTACGATGAAGAGACCATGGATATCACATGCCCTGCACCAAAGTTAAGGGCAGGACAGAAACAGGCTCATTTAGATTCCCTTGTTCATGCGTGGTGTGGACGGACCACTTCATCACTGGGGGCGAGTACCCAGTCATCCAGGCTTTCGGCAGTGCCTCTATGCACATTCATATGGCTCTCTTCTAACACACACATACCATACGTTGCTGCTGCTATTCATGTTTTATCCTGATGCCCAGCCTCTTTACCCCTGATTGTATGCACATAACTACCTCATCTAGCACTAATATTGTTCTTGATATTATTCTTGTACATACTCATTATCATTTTGTTCTTTCTCTTCTGGCGTTGACATTTTTAGTTCTTTTTTTATCTTGACATTTTTTATTTTTGAAATTGCTACTATGCAAATATGCAATTACCCATTTCACTGTACCGTTTACACCTTCTGTAGAGACCCTTCCATTTAGCAAGATTATAGCGAGATTATGCACCTTCTGTATGCTGTGCATGTGACAAATAAACGTAGATTTTGTTTTTGATATTGTGTGTTTAGCAGAGACGTTAATGTGAACAACAACATGACCTGCACCAAAGTCATATTAGGATATTAGCTTTTTGTAGGCTACTACTTTTACCACTTTTAGCCTTGAAATCTTTACTACACTACTCACTCTGTTTAGCACATGGCCACATGTGAATCCTTAAAAGAGATGGGTGGGGCTAATGCTTAAGAGGGTATGAATGATTCGGAATGAGTGTAGACTAAGGAAAGCTCTCCAGAGACATTTTCTCGAAAGTGGGGTTACAAGTTTTTCAACTTTCAAAGCCCATTGTTCCTCAACAAATGCAGTGTATGATATAACATGTTATAGCTCTGAATCTTTACTTTTATCCAATGTAAAAAAATATATATTTAGAATTTAAAAATGTAGCTTCATAAGTCCAAATCAAGCCGGTCAGTCACATTTCGCCTGTCTCCAAAAGCAAAAAGGCTTTTTCAGGTTTAGGGGTTAGGTTTAGGGTTAGGGTCACAATTAGGATTAGGTTAAGATTAGGATTTAGGGTTAGGGGTTTTGGGTTAAGATTAGGGATAGGTTAAGGGTTAGGGAAAAATAGGATGTAGAATGGGAATCAACTATTTGGTCCCCAAAAGGATAATAAAACAAATGTGTGTGTGTGTGTGTGTGCATGAGTGCGCCCTCACGTTTGTGTGTGTGTGTCCATCAGAGTGTGTGCTTTGTGATGACTCGGGAGTGAGAGCAGTGCTGTCTTTGATGTTATGTGACAGACCATGGGTTAAAGCATCCAGACAGAGCAACCTGCTGCGCTGAGGGGACCTCTCACTTACTGTAGCAGGTTGACTTCTGGGAACTGACCGGTGGGCAGGGACATTAAGTGTTTTCCTTGAAGACACATGGCACAGCACGAAGCAGATGCTGCTCCTGAAATTAAATGACTTTGGTGTGGGTGTTGTCTCAAGGAAACAAGGGATCTCTCTCCCTCAGGGAGTGGCTCTGACTGGTCAACTCTCTCTCTCTCTCTCTCTCTCGCTCTCTCTCTCTCTCCAGGGTTGAAGCAGATCCATGCTCTCTCCATCCAGGGCAATTATGAGTTGAGGATTGACCTGGAGGACTTTGACAACAGTACAGCCTATGCCCAGTATGGGATGTTTGGAGTTGGCCTGTTCTCTGTGGACCCTGACGATGACGGATACCCACTGACTGTTGGAGATTACTCTGGAAATGCAGGTACATATATCTGAATGACCAGTTCCCTTTGTTAATCAATAAAGTATCAACCTAAAACTCTCATCTTCAATTAACATTTTATATTTAAGTTTGATTTAAATTATAGATTGGGTTGTTATAGACCCAAAGCAAAGTTAAGCCGCACTTAAACACGTATGTTGAAGCCCCAGGTTTACTCATTAAATACGTATGACTCAAAATTGCATTGACTATCTATAGTGAAACTGCTGTGTCCTCTGCAGTAGTTTATTGTTAAGTGCTGAGGGAAGGAGGGATGGAAGCGTTTGGTTTGGTCTCCACAGCGTGGATAGACAGGGACAGAAAGACAAGCACAATCCGTATGTGTCTGCGTATATCTGTTCCCCAAACATCACATCCCAGCCGCAATCCCGTCACCGTGAATAAATTACTACCCAATTAATTATGGTGGTTGACCGGCAGCATAAACAAAACACTGCCAGATGCCTGTCACAACAAATAATCAATTTAAAGAACCTTTTGGGAGTGGAGTACTGAGAACTGAGCACACAGAGAGAGAAGAGGGACAGATGAGAGATGGAGGGATGGGAAGAGGGGGTATAGATGAGAGGAGGAGGGAGAGAGTGTTGTCACAAGCAGGTTTTGCAGAAAGAGAGAGTGTTGTGTAAATGGCTTGTACACACAAATAAATAATGGTTCTAAATAGTACCAGGCAGGGGTTATTTGGCTTGTAACCATAACAGAACCCTTTTTGGTGCTCTATAAATGACCATTAACATATGTTCTATATAGCACCAAAAAAGGTTGTGCTATGGTTACAACCATTTTTGGAGCTACATGAAACCCTTTTTTTAGTGGTTCTTTATAGAACCTTTGTTAATAATGATTGTATAAAGAATATTTCTCATTCTGAAAGGCTCTTTGTAGATCATTTTGAAGAACCATACAGGCTTTTTATTCTGGTCAGCCATATTATATTGTTAAAACTCCATATGAGTTATCGTATTGACAAGTTGAATCAAGTAAGCTACCTCTGGAACAGCTGGGGGTCACTGAGTAGAGAATTGAGAACCACTGACTGATTTAGTCAACCGTTTTCAATTGACACAAGGCCATACGTGTGAGGCTTTCACAAGACACCATCACTGGCCATGGCCAGATATAATATGTCATGGCATAACACAACCTATTAGATAAACTGGACAATTAAATGATCATTTGAATCGCACTGCAGCACACTAGCCTCTCCCTCATACCCTCTCCTCCCCTTAGTACCACTGTTATTGTTATTATCACACACACTCTCACTCACATTTTCTCTGATCTGAGGGGTATCCTACGAAGCAGGTTTGAGGCGTTAGCGAGGTAACTTTGGTTAACTCTGAGTTCAACTCATGATAACCGGTCATACGAAAGCTGCTCACCTTTTAGCCAAGTACATTTCTATGGCTGCTTCAGAGCTAACCTTCTCCGGTGCAGGCTAACTCACGGCTAACTCCACTTACCCTGATTGAAATGACTGAGCCACGAGTTGAGCACCAATGAAGTCAGATTCCCTTCCTCTTCCAAAGATTGCATCATCATCATCCCCTTCATTTGAGGAAGACGACTGATTAAATATTGTATTTATCAAAAGTAAATATTTGTTTATGTTACATGGTAATGACAGAATCCATTTTAAACTGTACGCAGCATCCATAGGAGTGTGGGGGGGGGGGGGGTACTTGTGCATTGATAAGCACCCGAAATACGGCATTCACTATAACTATTAAAATAAAGACAGCCTACCGGGAAACAGTGGGTTAACTGCCTTGTTCAGGGGTAGAACAACAGATTTGTACCTCAGTTTAGAAATTCGATCCAGTAACACGTTCGGTTACTGTCCCAATGCTCTAACCACTAGGCTACCTGCCGCCCCACTTCTAAAAGCTTATTTCACACAATAGCCTGCTGAATTTGAAAGATAACCTTAATTTCATATTGAATCCGACACAAATGAAAATGTGGCACTGACTCGCCTATAGATTGATGTTTCAGAAATGTCTCAATGAAGAGCTCGGTGTTCGACTAGCCATGTGTGACATGCACACGCAGTTACAAGCCTGTTAGACTTAGCGGCAGGTGGACAAACAAAGTCCACCGTCGTAATACGGATAAAGCCTGAGCTGGAATGTGAAGCAACAGTGGGGCAAAAAAGAAAAAATGTTGTCAGCCACCAACTGTGCAAGTTCTCCCACTCAAAAAGATGAGAGAGGCCTGTCATTTTCATCATAGGTACAATTCAACTATGACAGACAAAATGAGAAAGAAATTCCAGAAAATCACATTGTAGGATTTTTTATGAATTTATTTGCAAATTATGGTGGAAAATAAGTATTTGGTCAATAACAAAAGTTTATCTCAATACTTTGTTATATACCCTTTGTTGGCAATGACAGAGGTCAAACGTTTTCTGTAAGTCTTCACAAGGTTTTCACACACTGTTGCTGGTATTTTGGCCCATTCCTCCATGCAGATCTCCTCTAGAGCAGTGATGTTTTGGGGCTGTTGCTGGGCAACACGGACTTTCAACTCCCTCCAAAGATGTTCTATGGGGTTGAGAAATGGAGACTGGCTAGGCCACTCCAGGACCTTGAAATGCTTCTTACGAAGCCACTCCTTTGTTGCCCGGGCGTTGTGTTTGGGTTCATTGTCATGCTGAAAGACCCAGCCACGTTTCATCTTCAATGACCTTGCTGATGGAAGGAGGTTTTCACTCAAAATCTCACGATACATGGCCCCATTCATTCTTTCCTTTACACGGATCAGTAGTCCTGGTCCCTTTGCAGAAAAACAGCCCCAAAGCATGATGTTTCCACCCCCATGCTTCACAGTAGGTATGGTGTTCTTTGGATGCAACTCAGCATTCTTTGTCCTCCAAACACGACGAGTTGAGTTTTTACCAAAAAGTTATATTTTGGTTTCATCTGACCATATGACATTCTCCCAATCTTCTTCTGGATCATCCAAATGCTCTCTAGCAAACTTCAGACTGGGTCTGGACATGTACTGGCTTAAGCAGGGGGACACGTCTGGCACTGCAGGATTTGAGTCCCTGGCGGTGTAGTGTGTTACTGATGGTAGGCTTTGTTACTTTGGTCCCAGCTCTCTGCAGGTCATTCACTAGGTCCCCCCGTGTGGTTCTGGGATTTTTGCTCACCGTTCTTGTGATCATTTTGACCCCACGGGGTGAGATCTTGAGTGGAGCCCCAGATCGAGGGAGATTATCAGTGGTCTTGTATGTCTTCCATTTCCTAATAATAGCTCCCACAGTTGATTTCTTCAAACCAAGCTGCTGACCTATTGCAGATTCATTCTTCCCAGCCTGGTGCAGGTCTACAATTTTGTTTCTGGTGTCCTTTGACAGCTCTTTGGTCTTGGCCATAGTGGAGTTTGGAGTGTGACTGTTTGAGGTTGTGGACAGGTGTCTTTTATACTGATAACAAGTTCAAACATGTGCCATTAATACAGGTAACGAGTGGAGGACAGCTGAGCCTCTTAAAGAAGAAGTTACAGGTCTGTGAGAGCCAGAAATCTTGCTTGTTTGTAGGTGACAAAAAACTTATTTTCCACAATAATTTGCAAATAAATTCATTAAAAAAATTTCCCTCATTTTGTCTGTCATAGTTGGAGTGTACCTAAGATGAAAATTACAGGCCTCTCTCAACTTTTTAAGTGGAAGAACTTGCACAATTGGTGGCTGACTAAATACTTTTTTGCCCCACTGTAACTGAAGCTGATTCGCTTTAGAAAACCCTGAGTAGATCTAGCTTGCATAGTAGGATACCCCTCTGGTCTCAGTGGACAGGTTGGTCATTGCGGCTGGGAGCAGCTGGATTCTAACCGTGTTCAGTGGAGCCACATTGTCCCATCCACTTCCCTTCAGCCAGACAAGGTTACACTGAGTGGGCTGCAAATGACACGCTAAGGACTGCTAGCCTGGTTCCTCTTTTCTCTCCCATTGTTTCATATTATCCGGCAACCATTATCATGTTGTCACATTGGGTTGTTGTTATATGTTTTTTTTATTTTTTATGTTTCGACGTAGGGGCTCTCTTTGTGAATGCTGAAACACGCCCTGTAGGAACTGGTGGCGCTGCGAGTTACTGTGGGAAAATTGAATTGGAGGGAGTGGAGTGGTGATGTGGCTACACCCTGCCTGGGCAAATAATGGATTTAGTTGCCCTGATGAGATGCTAGAGAACACTTAACTAATTGTCTTTTGTTGAATTTATATAACAACATTCCAACCTCGTTTAGCATGATCTATTATATTATGTAACTATTTGCATTCATTTGCATCTCTTTCAATTAGAGACTTTTATTTTGAAGGTGAACCGCAAATTGAAGTACTGTGGCTAACCCTTATTGTGTCTAGCTTCACATATGTGGGTCCGCCCATCATTAATCAAATAAGTCTTATAAATGTGGGTTATTTTAGATTATGACACCCAGCTTGATCGTTAGTTAGTTAGTTAACTATAGCTACTGAAATATTATGTTGTTTGGCTATGTTTTTGGGGAAGAACATTGTTTGCATCCATCAGCCAGCTAGCTTTTTTTTATGACCAGCACTGTCCCAGAGCTTGGGGATGTGTGTCTGCGTTCAAGTGAAGCAGAGGCAGATGCGCGAGACAAAACTTTGCCAGCATCATAGCATACGTATCGGTGAATGCTGTGACATGAAATACAAGTAATGGTGTAATCAATGTGTAATAACTACGTAAAAAAAACATATGAACGTATTAAATTATTATCTGATGTGCAGTCATATTTAGGTCTTGATTGGTCAACAAGCTTATTTTACGTGTCAAATAACATTATTTGACCTGTATCTTATTTGACACGCAAAACCCAAATGGCGTTCCATAGCCAACCACCCAAGAGTGACATTCAGCTCAAAGCCGTAGCCTATAGCTAGCAGTGTCCCGTGTACCTCTCTTCAGGTCTATTTCTGGAAATGCTCGCAGAGTAGTTTTAGATCCTGCTGAGGCTTCAAAGCTCTTTTTTAAGTGTGTGTGTGTGTGTGTGTGTGTGTGTGTGTGTGTGTGTGTGTGTGTGTGTGTGTGTGTGTGCGCGCACTATGTGACAGTTGAGCGCTGATCGGATCGTTAGGGAGGCGATAGTAAAAGCAGAAGGATAAAGAGGTCAGCATAGAGCCCTTTGATAAATGAACAACAAAGTGTTGTAACCCTGTGGTTTGTGTAATGAGGACTGATCTTTAGAGAGGAGAGGAGGCCTCTCTCTGATCTCACGTCATCTATGGAAATGATGGATTGTTCCTTAGTCATTTGGAAATGGATTAGGAATGCAGTGGTGCTCTGGTGCTGTCTGATGTAAGAGGGCTCTGGTGAAAGACATTGGTTTAGCCAGGAAAGACAAATCAAAGCACTGAAGATTTGGAATCAAATGTATGTCTCTCTAAAGCCTCTTCTATCGCTCAACCTCTCTTAATGATCTATTTCTCCTTTCTTGTCTTCCAATCTATCCCCTATTTCTCCTCTGTTCACCCTTGTCCCTTTCATTTGTGTGTGTGCGTGCATGTTTGTGTAAATATGATGCGTGTGCGTTTGTACATGAATGCAACATGAATGTGTTCTCCACCCATCCAATCCCCCCCCCCCCCCACACACACACACAGGCGATGCTCTGCTAAAGCACAACGGAATGAAGTTCACCACCAAAGACAAGGACAACGACCACTCGGAGAACAACTGTGCCTCCTTCTACCACGGTGCCTGGTGGTACCGTAACTGCCACACGTCTAACCTGAATGGACAGTACCTCCGCGGGCAGCACACCTCCTATGCCGACGGCATCGAGTGGTCCACCTGGACCGGCTGGCAGTACTCCCTCAAGTTCTCCGAGATGAAGATACGGCCCACTCGCGACGAGAGCAAATGAGAAAAATGAGGGGATAAAAGAAGAAAAAGAGAGGAAAGGAATTTGAAGGAAGAAGGTGCTCATAAGAATAAATATAAAACCCCACACTCAAAAGACAGCTATAGGCTGTGGTTCCTGTTCAGCTATTGTTTGCTGACTGACTAAAAGGACATCTTTGATTGGTATACTACTATTGTCTACGTTTCTCTGTGGAACCCTAATCCCTTCCCCCTGCCCCGCCCCGCTTGCTGTGCCCTCTGCTAATCCCTCGTCGCTCGTTGCGTACTGTTGTGCTGAGGTTTTTCGTGCCCCCCCACCCCCATTATCCTTATCCTTCATCACTATCATTAGGAGATTTGTTGCCAATGATTTTGAGTGTTTCCCTCCTGTCAACGACCACACCGCGACACGAAATGAATCTTACTCACTCTTACTTCACAGGAGTTTGTGGCACGTTTAACTGGGGGAGAACGGGCTTGTGGTAATGACTGGAGCGGAGTCAGGGGAACGGTCTCAAAAACCATGTGTTTGATGCCATTTCATTTGTGCCGTTCCAACCACTACTATGAGCCGTTCACCCCCTCAGCAGCCTCAACTGTCTTACTTACGTCTCTCTTTCTTGCGTTATTTACATCTAGTCATCAATCAATGATCTGTCTTTTCTATCTGAGCCTTGACCTTGACCTCTCTCCTGTGATAGTTGCACCTTGTAGCCAGTAGTTCTATTCCCACAGTCCTTTACTGCGTTGTTTCCAGTCAGCGAAGTATGGTGTGACCTTTGAACAAGTGGCTGAGTCAGAACAGGAGATGTGACATTACAGTTAGAGAACACACACACACACACACAAAACTCTGTACCCTGAAGCTACAGTATTACCATGACACAGCAAAACTCAGTCTGTCACCCAAAGGGACTTGGCTGTATTGGCCTTCCAGTCAGGAGACATGCTAAAATGGCACAATCCACAGTACCTCACCACCCACTGCTTAAGCATCCCTTTATTAAAGATATGCTCTGTGGGATAACAAGACATTGGAATGGGAATGGTGTAGAGGGAACGGTTGAAATAGAAGGAGACAGAGCTAGACATATCAAACAGAGGGGTGAGAAGGGAATTACTAAATGAAAAGGGGAATAAGATAGACAGAGTGAGAAAAATGAGGAGATCAAATAGAGGGGTGAGGGAGCGATCGACAGAGAGATCGGGGGGGGGGGGGTGGATGGAGATCAAATGGAGGGGGGAGGGAGCGATCGACAGAGAGATGGGGGTGTGGATGGAGATCAAATGGAGGGGGGAGGGAGAAGGGTAAATGAGAGGGAGCAGATATCATTAATCTGACTGAGGCCATTAGGGAGCATATTGGGCACTTTGTCTGATCAGCCTGCCAGCTGATCACCAGCCAAGTCACTGCTACGACAGAGCCCCAGACGTTAACTCCTCAGTGTGTGTGTGGATGTGTTTAACTATTCTTGTGGGGACCAGAAGTCCCCACAAGAATAGTAAACGGAACATATTTGACCAACTGGGGACATTTTGTTAGTCCCCACAAGGTCAAATGCTATTTCTACGGTGTTTAGGGTTAAGGTTGGAATTAGTGTTAGGGTTAGAATTACGTTAAGGGTTAGGAGCTAGGGTTAGTTTTAGGGTTAGGAGCTAGAGTTAGGTTAAAGGTTAAGGTTAAGTTTTTGGGGTTAAGGTTAGGGTTAAGGTTAGGGTAAGGGTAAGACTATTTGAGCTCCCACTCAGACAGATAGAGAGCCTATGTAAATGTGATAAGGGTTATCATGTTCACATTGGTAGTAAGTGAATGTAGCAGGCAGCAGTATGGAAAAGAGAAGGAAGAGAGTGTGGTGAAGTTGCAAGGGGACCCTTGGGGCCAAAAGTAGAAAGAAAGAAAGAAAGAAAGCAGGAAAGAAAGAAAGAGAAAGCCACCTTTCAGAGACAGGAGTGACATGACAAGAGAGAAAAATCTGTTTGTCATCTCTTCCTTTAGGAAAGTAAAGCATGTTTTAGCCTTTACCCCCACGGTCACAACATTAAATAGTCCCCTACTCTCCTCAGCATTTTAACTCTACGCCTGTGTTTTCGCAATCAGCTGTAACCGGTAGAACCTATCTAACCCATTGATGTACACATGCACATGCAGCTACATACACACATTATGTCTCTCTCTCCTCCTTTATGTTCTATTTCATCCATATCTCATGTAAGAAAATGTCCACCCCCCCCCTCTCGGTTTCTCTGTCTCCCCTCTCTCCCTTTCTCCCCATCTCCTGTAATGTTTTCTCTTCTGTAATCCACCCATGTCTAGCTGAATGCCTAGGTTTTCTGCCAGGGTGACGCAGGCTCTTGTCTTCTGGCTCTAGCAGAGAAACTGTTGATGTAAAATACAGTTTGCTGCTATCGACCGATCCCTCAACCTGGATTTTCTTTCTTAATAGCTCAAAAACGTGTTTCGTGAATGACGACAACAAAAAAATATGTTTGTCTGTACGGTATTATAAAAAAAGAAAAAAGAAAAACACAGAGAAGTTTTGCTAATTTGTGGGGATGAAATTGTGCAATTCTGAATATTTTTTATATTTGGTGTATCAACTGTTTTTTTTCTCTCTTCATTTTTTTGGTTTTGTTATGGATTTTCTTAGATGTACTGAAAGCTTTAAAGATATGTGTAGATTTATTGTACAGTGTGTATGACTTTTAGAGCATGTCCTACTGTTTTCATCCTATGCCAAAAGACAAACGATAACTCAAGCACACAGACTTTACACGTCTTTACACAAGTCAAAAGAAGAAAAGAAAAAACTCATCTCGAGCCGGTACTTCTCCTCATTTACCGGACTGGGCACCAGTGGAAGTGTGGCCAGCTAGACTTTTTGGAGAGGAGCAAGTGAGAAGAGGAGGGGCATAGTAAAGCACACGAGGACACATCCGCCTTGATCGACAGCACAAATTGATCTTTACCGAAGTGATAACAATGGCACGTCTGGTGGCTCTGCTTTCTCTGTTCGACATTGTGTTGTGGGACACTTTTGATCTATTCGGACATGTTGGCTCTACCAGACATACTGGTTCTATGGGATGCACCAGCTCTGGAGGACATGTTGGCTCTACCAGACATACTGGTTCTATGGGATGCACCAGCTCTGGAGGACATGTTTGATCTGCCCTGGCTGCCAATGGACAAACAGGCATTACAGTGAGACACTGGGCTGTGTGTTTTGGATGGACTGGTGCTTGGATCCTTCTTCCACTACAGGGCAGTCTATTGACTGCAGTATCGGCAGAGCCTCGGCTCTATGCAGCCAACCATCCACAAAAACCTGCTCCGACTCAGTCAGAGTGAGCACTGCTCACTGTGATGTCAGCTCAGCTCTCCGGGAGTCCTGTGGTGGTAAGACTGTGCCAGGACTCCCGCCACATCTACAGTCTGCCTCTTCTACCGCTACCCAGCGCTGCAGCTAAACATCAAAGAACCGGCTGTGTGCACAGCAACCACGCGTTATCAACACTAATCGTGTTACCATGGAAACAGAATTACATGGGAGCTTTCGATGTTGAAAATTTGTGTCGGCTTAGAATTAATAGTGATTTAGACGTACATTATGATTTCAAATGTGGTTGGTGCCGAATTGAAATGGTGAAACTTGTAAAGCTGAAGTTTAATGAGGTACTGGAATGAGTCAGACTGATATCGTGACGTGACTGGCTGACTTAGATTACATGGGTTCCTCTTTCTGTGTGTCTGATTGCATTTAGAAGGGCAGCTAAATTTGCATATTTCTTTCCCCTAATGGTCTTTTCAGGCAGACCAATCACATGAGATCTTTTCACATCAGCTTTTTTTCAGAGCTGATCCAACTGGCCAAAGGACCAATTCGTGAAAAAATATCAGAATTGGTCTGCCTATCTATACGCAGACTCTGTATGTGTGAGAGTGTGCGCTTCAGTGAGAGAGAGAGAGAGAGGAAGGGGGAGGAATTCATCAAAGTTAATGTGATGCTTATGTATAACTTGCCTCCCTACTATTTGTGTTGATAACAGAGTGATATTAATAAATCAACGATTAATTAATGTGATAACCAATTCCATAGAGTGGCTCACCCCCTTCAGGTCATGTGTTGAACTGCGCTGCTCATTTTAACCCTCAACTCTACTCTCCCATGTACAATCTTCACTTGAGCATCAAATATTGCACATAATATGTTCTATCAATGTATTGTAAACCCTACAGTCTTTTTTTCCAAACCCCCTCCATCCCTCCTCCACTTCTCTCATTTTCTGTCTGCTGTTACAAGCACCATCCACCTCCCTCCTCTCTGCTTAAAGGTGAACTGCATTCACTGATTCCGCATGTGTTTTTCGTCCAGTGCTCATTAAGAAATGCAGTTTCCATTACTGAAGCACAAACAAGAGTTGTCTTTGGGGTGTGGTTTAATGTGGGTGTTTCTTGGGAGTGTCTTTTAGTAAGGAGGTGGACGAAGATCACTGAAGCATTGATGCTTTCCAGGAAATTCTGTCATTACTCAAGGTTTTGATCACCATAGTGTACACTAGTGACACCTGTTGGTCAAAATAATTTACAGCAGCCACATTATTATACAGTAGTTGATGTCCCACACACTGTAGCGAGTGTAGAGAGTAACCTTTTTGTCTTCTACCGAAAACAGCACCAAACCATCAGGTGGTTGTTCGATGAATCAAAGCTTCGGACGTCATTGATCACATGCCTTTGATAAAGTTATACAAGTAAAGTCTTAGCGATTTCAACAAACAAACAAGGTCAGTAGTGAGTAATTTAGTGATAGTGAGGTAAGCTAAGATAGCTTTGCTATGGAGAGAAGTGACTCACCATCTCAAGATGATCTACTAATTCAGGTGTATGTGTAGGTTATAGCCTGCGCTGACCTTGTGTTTAACCAATCAGACAGCAGCTAGATAGCTAGATAGCTTGGGGATAGCTACAGCTACAGCTGGCTAGCCTATCTAGCTAGCTGATGTTCCTCTGTCACATCACAGTTATGCCAAGATAGCAAGAAGTACCGGTGTCTGGAATGTGTTTCATGACACACTCGTTCCACAACACCTTGCTACGAAAGTAGCTTGCAACTGGAAGTGTTGTCTCGTCACGTGTTCCTATGGACACGATATCAACAACTGCGAGTTGAATGCCCTTGTCTTCAGTCAACTAAGTTGTCAACACAATATTCGAGAAGATGCTAGTTTGGTCTCATCCCGTCTCTGTTTACTCCAGCTTTTAGATCTTTCCTAGGGCACAAATCCCCAAACTAATATCCCTACAGGTGTAGGCTACATGTGGACATTGCACAAACATGGCCAGCTTGAGTGTAGATACATTTATCAACAACAAAATCGATGCCCACGCTTGTGTTACAAAGACAAAAACGTGTTCTACTGCAAATAGGCTATCATATCGATATGCTTATAAAGACAGTATGCCTACACTTTACCTAGCAAAAGAAAATAAGTTGTGCGTCGAGGACAACCGCAGATAGAACAAGGAGCATACAAATATGTGGTACAACTTCAGCTGCGCCAGAAATAGAGTGGCATTCTATTATATTTAAATGGTCTAATTTAAGGACTTGGCTGTCTAACCACACCCTGACATTTACAGCTCTCTGGGTGAGATCCTGTCTTCAAGTCTCCAGTGTGTAATGTAGTCCCTTCCATCTATATAATGTATTACAGGTTATGGACAGGTGCATGGGTTCAGCAGGCAGAGTTCAATAAATACAGGCAGATGTGAAACGCAGGAAGATGCCACTTGTCTCATACCACTCATACCACTCTGTAGGTAGCCTACAGAGTAATATAAAATTGCTGAACTTACGTAGATATTCCAAACAAAGTATTTTGATACCTTTCAAGCGTAACAGTTCCATGCAGAATATACAGTCCTTCACATAATACTGTTGTTTAAGGTTCTGAACAAACAAAGTTAAAAAAAAAATCACAGATGACTAGAAAAAGCTCAAACCAAGTGTATTCACCCACTGGGTCACACAGCTGCAAAGACAAAGACATGATTACACAAGCACATATATTTATACCCTCCTACTAGGCCGAATCAACTTCTTGCACATCGAGACAGCCAATACTTTACTGTATGTGTGTGGGATAGGACTTCATCTGACCTGACCACTGGCAGAATTTATTACTCCTCTCTAATCTATGACTGTCCTACCGTATTAGTGACTGAAACCAGACTGTTGTCATTTGCCTCCCTCCATAGGAGCCATGAAATTTGACAGTAACATGTTTGACAGAATGTAAACTTCATGCAATCCCCCTTGTCTCACTCAGTAACATTCCATACACCTAGGTTCTATCCACCCTCCATGGACCCCAACATATATATGAATTATTAATGTAAAGTAAGCAATGAGTTCAAGTATGGTAACATGACTAAGTATATTTCAAACATCAACCCAACACTGTAGAAGTAGTGTTCTGCTATTATAACAATGTGAAAGTATTACACTTGTTTTTCATCTTCTATTGTTATTTACAGCCTACACAGATACTGTACCTATCACCATTTTGTCTGATAGTACATGTTAGTCATCATCCTTTCGTATGGTGTCCCATATACAGTGCCTTTGGGAAAGTATTCAGACCACTTGACTGTTTCCACATTTTTTCACGTTACAGCCATATTCAAAAATAGATTTTAGACATTTTTGAAACTTTTTGCAAATGTATTAAAAATAAAAAACAGTATTCAGACCCTTTGCTTTGAGACTCGAAATTGAGCTCAGGTGCATCCTGCTTCCAATAATCATCTTTGAGATGTTTCTACAACTTGATTGGAGTCTACCTGTGGAAAATTCAATTGATTGGACATGATGGAAAGAAACACACCTGTCTATATAAGGTCACACAGTTGACAATGCATGTCAGAGCAAAAACCAAGCCATGAGGTAGAAGGAGTTGTCCGTAGAGCTACAAGACAGGATTGTGGCGAGACACAAATCTGGGGAAGGGTACCAAAACAATTCTGCAGCATTGAAGGTACCCAAGAACACAGTGGCCTCCATCATTCTTAAATTGAAGAAGTTTGGAACCGCCAAGATTCTTCCTAGAGCTGGCAACCCGGCCAAACTGAGCAATCGCGGGAGAAGGGCCTTGGTCCGGGAGGTGAACAAGAACCCAATGGTCACTCTGCCAGAGCTCTAAAGTTCCTCTGTGGAGATGGGAGAACCTTCCAGAAGGACAACCATTTCTGCAGCATTCCACCAATCAGCCCTTTATGGTGGAGTGGCCAGACGGAAGCCACTCCTCAGTAAAAGGCACATGACAGCCCGCTTGGAGTTTGCCAAAGGGCACCTAAAGACTCTCAGACCATGAGAAACAAGATTCTCTGGTCTGATGAAACCAACATTGAACTCTTTGGACTCAATGCTAAGCTCCACGTTTGGAAGAAACCTGGCACCATCCCTACGATGAAGCATGGTGGTGGCAGTATCATGCTGTGGGGATGTTTTTCAGTGTCAGCGACTGGGAGACTAGTCAGGCTTGAGGCAAATGAGGCAAATGAATGGAGCAAATTACGGAGAGATCTTTGATGAAAACCTGCTCCAGAGTGCTCAGGACCTCAGACTGGGGCGAAGGTTCACCTTCCAACAGGATAACGACCCTAAGCACACAGCCAAGACAATACAGGAGTGGCTTCAAGACAAGTCTGAATGTCCTTGAGTAGCTTAGCAAGAACCTGGACTTGAATTTCTGGAGAGACCTGAAAATAGCTGTGCAGCAATACACCCCATCCAACCTGACAGAGCTTGTGAGGATCTGCAGAGAAGAATGGGAGAAACTCCCCAAATACTGATATGCCAAGCTTGTAGCGTCATACCCAAGAAGACTCAATGTTGTAATCACTGCCAAAGGTGCTTCAACAAAGTACTGAGTAAAGGGTCTGAATACTTATGCAAATGTGATATTTTCATTTTTCATTCTTTATACATTTTCAAGCATTTCCAAAAAAACAGTTTTTGCTTTGTCATTATGGGGTATTGTGTGTAGATTGATTAGGGGAAAATAATTATTTTATCAGTTTTAGAATAAGGTTGTAACATAACAAAAAGTGGAAAAAGTCAAGCAATCTGAATACTTTCCAAAGGCAATGCAAGATGATTCTCTGAGATATTCCCCCACCATTCAATTCAATAATAACAAAATATGACAAAAGTCATCCATGTGTCTTGTATAACATTAATGCTGAGTGCAAGGTCTCTCCCAGTTCAGACATCTGTATCAACCTGTATTTTAGTCATGGGACTCCATCTGTTGAAAAACAAGGTAGAGTTGATACACACAGCACTGGATACATTATCAATGGTTGTAAGGTGAATTCCAGGACAGACAAGTGATAGTATTCTTGCCTATGACCAGATCAAATGTGGGATTGTTGCCTGGCCACGTACTGCCTAAGCCTTCTGCTTCTGATATGGTAGGGGGGTTCACACGTCACTGTTGAACAACAAATCCACCAGGTTTTGTAAGTAACCTGTGAATGAAATTAAATATCATCACTTAACATAACATAAAGCACGGAAAATAACTTTTCTCTCATTTGGAAGTAATTATACTAATAGAGTGACCGTAAGTACAGAATAGATTCAGGATAGTGAAGCTGAGCCTTTACTATTGTCCTGTTGAAAACAACTGGTAACTCGGAATTCGAAATTCTTCTACTTCCGACTTCAGTGCGTTCAAGACAAGTGGGAACTCGTCGGAATTCCAAGTCGGAAATGTGGCCATGTTTCTAGAGCTCCGACTTTCCAACTTGAAGATCACTGACTTCATGATTTGACCTTCTTTTTTAAGAGTTCCCAGTTGTCTTGAAAGCACCATACGCAACCAGCTGTGCAACATTACAATGCTGAATGCTTGCTGACATACATTTGTAGCATGTTAGCTAAAAAGACTGGAATTCAGGCTAGACAAGTAGCATCCTTTATTTTTGCCAGAGGAAAATACACACAGTAAATTGGCCAGTGTTACCAAGTGTTGGTTTTCCAGTGTAACATTTCTAGTCTAAGAGTAAAATTAACACGTCGTGTATAAGAACGCATGTGTTGGTGTTAATAACCAGCAATGAGGGTGATAGTGTGACTGTTTTACTGAGTGAAACATTCCCATCAAAACCACGCCCATCATTATGATATTTCACAGCATGCATTATTGCAGCTCAATTTTGGAGGGGAAATTGTGTTTTTGCATGTACATTGATTGACTGATGAATCTTTTGCTACAGAAAGATAATTAACATAACTGTTTCTAAACTAGTCTAAGTTACTAAGCTAAGTTACTTACATGTATTTATCCCGGTACCTTAATGATTGTTCAAGTTTAAATGACTTTAGGTAGTCTCCTTATAGCGCTGTTCTTAATACCAACAGTCATTTTGAATGCAGGTTACATGTGAATAAAAATTCCAACCATTGTCTGGGCTAACTCTGCCTGGATTCTAAATGGAATTACCCATCTGCCATTTCCAGCTACAATAGTAATTTACAACATTAACAATGTCTACACTGTATTTCTGATCAATTTGATGTTATTTTAATGGACAAAAAAACAACGGCATTTCTAAGTGACCCCAAATTTTTTAACGGAGTGTACTTTTATAAGAAAAGTTTAGCACTAATTGCAGATGAAGCAACAGAATACTAGCTAACCTAGCTCTTGATCATGACTCCAGTTCCATAGCAAAGGCAGAATTCCGCCATGGACTGAGTTATCGAAAGCAAGCATTGACCCAAACAACATGCATGTTCTCATAAAAGTATCAAGCTACCTAACTTGCAAATCTGGGTTAGTTATCTGTATCTTTGTCCGAGTTTATATTAATTGCCTAGCTAGCTAACGTTAGCTAGCATAGGGAGGTTCTTAGCTAGCCAGTTTGAGTTGAAACGTAATCGATAGCAAGCTGGCTAAATTTACATCCTATCAAACCTGGTCATCAGATGCAATGTTAACTATGCAAATCTTCCTCTATGACATTACATAACGTTACACAATCAGGAGAGGCTATGTATTTACCTAGTTAAATCACAGTATAACAGTATCATAGCTAGCTAGTTAGCTACTCACCACATACCAGTCACAGCCATCATGTACGTTTGTTGCATTTAATCCATTCCTTGCCATCTAGACATCATCATTGGCAAAAGTGGGCATGTAATCCATACCCATCCCATCCATACATGTTGTGATGCACTCACTTCCAAACCTCATTTTTGGACAAGACTGACTTAATTACCAACATTATCATATTTACACTTTGTTGTCAATTTTGACACTGTAGTTAATGTGTTTGTGTCATATCGGTGCCACATAGGCCATTTACAACCAGAGAAGTTGGTTCGAGAAGGCAGTTCTCCTTTAAACTCAAGCTCTATCTTGACTCCAGCATTATAAACAGAAGTTGGGATCATTCAGAGTTATCCCTTTCTCCCACTCATTATCATCAGCGTCAGCAGAGTACTGATCAATCCCCCCATTCCCTCACCCATCTCACTCCTCCTTGTTTCCATTCCCCCTCCATCTCACATGCTCTCCATTTCCCTAACCCCTCCATTTATCCCACCTCCTCCATCTCTCCATTCCCCAAACCCAACCTCCCTCAGTCCCAAGCTCCCTAGTCCCCATCACAGAACCAACTCTTCTTTCATTTTTCTCTCTCGTGAATATAGATTGTTTTGTGGAATCTTGATACTGTGTTTTAATGTTCTTGTCAACATTTAATAAACATTCACATTTTATGAGTGGAAAAGTTCTTCATGTTTGTATTATCTGTTTGTGTCTTGTGCAATGTGTTTGTACATGCATGAGTGTGTACAGAGATGGGCAGTAGTTCTGTTACATGTGAAATACGTACTTTTATTACTTCAGAGTTTTTTGTAATTTGAATTACACTGGGCTGAATTCATCTCCAATGTATCTTGTATAAAAAAAATACTGACATTTTTATTTCAAAAATACAAAACACTTTTCTATACCATTTTTATAAATGATGGGTCACCCTGCATTGGTATCAGAAGTCTGATAGGACTATGGCTGGGGAAGGCAACCCTGGTCCTGGGGTGCTGCAGGCACCTGTAAGACTGCCTGTGTTGAATTTAGGTAGTCACTGAACTGATCAATTAGTTGTAACAAAATCATGCAGTACCTGCAGTACTCCCCTGCACTATGGTGTGATAAGAGTGTCTGCTAAATTAACAAAAATGTAAATGTATAATTATATACGTAACATAATTGTTCAAACTAATGACATTTTAGTAGTTGTTCTTGTTGCACCTATTACTGAGAGGGCTGTTCCAGTTTATTGGTAGTTCCACCAATTTGGCATCTCTGAAGAAGTTAAACATGGTCAAAATAAACACTTTTTGTCCACGTAATTTTAACAATCTGTCATAAAGCACACGTAACTGTCACGACTTCCACCGAAGGTGGCTCCTCTCCCTGTTCGAGCGGGGCTCGGCGGTCGTCGTCGCCGGTCTACTAGCTGCTACCGATCCCTTTCTTTTTTCGTTTGGTTTTGTCTGTCTTGTTGTTCACCTGTGTCTAGTTTAGGTTCATCAGTGGGGTATTTCATCTCGCCCTACCCTCTATACTTTGTGCGGGATTGTTTGTGTACCTGTCATTTGTTTGGGTAGCGTTTGGTTTGTTCTGTTGTACAGGTGTTTTTTCTGGACTGTGTTCCTGTTGTTTAATGGCTGCTGTTGTGGTCCTGTGTCTGTTCTTGATGGACTAAATAAAATAAACGCCCTTCTTGCAATTCGTACTCTCCTGCGCCTGAATCCACAGTCACCTCTCCTAGGGAGAACCTGACAGAATCCCGCACCGCAATCATGGAGTCAGCAGGAGTGGACGCACCCTCCCCGTCCATGGAGGAGCGTGTCCTCCAGCATACAGCCGTGCTACACAGTCTGGGGACGGCCATGGATCAAGTGATGGCGATAATGGAGAGATGGGAGAGGAGCGGCCTCCCTTCCCTGTCTTCAGCCACTCTCACGCGTCCGGCCCCAGCGGGATTCAGCTCGCGCTACGATGGGACGGCTGCCGGATGCAAGGGGTTCCTGCTCCAGCTGGAGCATTACCTGGCGACTGTTCAACGTCCTCGTCTCTTGCCTTTTGGGCAAAGCCCTGGAGTGGGCCAACGCAGTCTGGGAGGGTCCAGACTCAGCGAGGGCCCATCACTCGCTTCCGGTGGTAGTAATTGCCTTTGGGCTGGTGGCTGCTCCCATTACCTCACTGCTGAAGGGGGGGGGGGGGGGGCGGTGCGTTTGCGGTGGTCGGCGGAGGCGGACAGAGCTTTTTGTCATCTGAAGGCGTTGTTTACCGATGCTCCCGTATTGGCGCATCCGGACCCCTCTTTGGCATTCATAGTGGAGGTGGACGCGTCCGAGGCTGATGTTAGAGCCGTGCTATCACAGCGCTCGGCACACCCCTGAAGCTTCGCCCCTGAGCTTTGTTTTCGAGGAAGCTCAGTCCGGCGGAGCGGAACTATGATGTGAGGGACCGAGAGTTGCTGGCTGTGGAAAAAAAGCTCTGAAGGTGTGGAGACATTGGCTTGAGGGGGCGCAACACTCTCTTCTCATCTGCACTGTAACTGTCACAACTTCCACCGAAGTTGGCTCCTCTCCCTGTTCGGCGGCGGCCCTTGGCCGTTGTCGTCGTCTACTATCTGCCACCGATCCCTTTTCTTTTTTGTTTGGTTTTGTCTGTCTTGTTGTTCACCTGTGTCTAGTTTAGATTCAACAGTGGGGTATTTCATCTCGTCCTACCCTCTAGGTTTTGTGCGGGATTGTTGGTGTATCTGTCATTTGTTTGGGTTGCGTTTGGTTTGTTCTGTTGAACAGGAGTTTTTTCTGGACTGCGTTCCTGTTGTTTATTGGTTTGCTGTTGTGGTCCTGTGTTTGTTCTTGATGGACTTATAAATTTGTACTCTCGTGCGCCTGACTCCAGACCCACCTCTCCTAGGGAGAACCTGACAATAACGGACATATACCAGGAGCTGTGCCTGGCCCGCAATGTCTGTTGACTCATCCAACTGTAACGCATAGAATTCACTGGCTTGTATGCGAAGCAGTAATTGTTTGAAAACATCTCCTGCCATGTCACTGATGCATCGTGAAATAGCGTTGTTTGATGAAAGCATTGTCTATATGGTTTTCTTGGCCTTTTCTCCCAGCATTGTCCCAGCCATATCCGCGGCATAAGGAAGAATTAGCTCACCATATGATATATATAGTTGCTTCTAGCCCATTCTTATTAATGGTATCTGTTGCTTTTATAAAAGGTCCTACAACTCAAGTCACATCTTAATTCTCGCTTAATTCTTGTTTCTAAATGTCTGTGCAAGAGTGATAGTTTCATCGAGTTGTGAGATAGTACTTTTGCACATATAACACACTGTGGCAGAGGAAAGAAACTACTCCCAATATAAGTGAACCCCAAATCAATGTAGTTCTCATCATATTTGCGCCTCTTCGATGGTCCAAAGTTCTGGTCTGTTGTTCGGTGCTTTCCCGGGTCAGGGGGCAGTAGCTCTTTGGCTGCATCAGATTCACAACTGTCAGTGTCCATGCTAGCTGAACTAACAACACATGTAGAATTAATGATGCTAGCATTGTATGTGCTCGTGGAAGCAGAACAACTTGTGTTATTGACAGGTGCAGGTGTAGTAATGAGGGTAGTAGCAGTACTTCCAGTAGAGCTGGTATGTGTCTCTATGGAAGCGGGCCTTACTTTATTTTAACCATTTATCAATTTCTGAGCAAACCGAATGAGCAGCAGCTACGTTTGTCTACATACTGACCATTAGTGGAATTCCCACGAGAGAGTAACAGTTAATGTGATTGGATGTTAATTATTTCACTAGGCTACCTGTATTTGACATTGTGTTGTGATTTAGCTGAACACTAGATGATTTAATTAGATTTTTGGTAGAGAAACGAGGCTACTCAGGTGAGAAAAAAATCTCACCCACCTTTCCCATTGGGAAATATAAATGTACTGTTTGAATTTTTTCTTTCTTTTTGGCTTACCCCCGACGGCATTGCGCGTACCCCTGGTCTAGAGGTAACAGGGTTGACGTGTTGTGCTCAACCCACTTAGTTTTTATATCACAATGTTTTTTACTGAAAAAATGTAGAACCAGCTCACCTGCTTTTACACTTTAATTTGACTATTACATCTGCAATGTTTCTTTCGAAAAAAGTATTTTTTAAACTTTATTTTCACCATATTAAAACGAGTGTACAGTTTCACGGACAGGGTTCACCTGAAAATGAGGGACAGATATAAATGATATACCACCACAGACCGATGCTGGCACCAAGAGTGAACTCAACCAACTCTATAAGGCCATAAGCAAACAAGAAAATGCTCACCCAGAAGCGGTGCTCCTAGTGGCCGGGGACTTTAATGCAGACAAATTTAAATCAGTTTTACAAAGCTTTTACCAGCATGTCACATGTGCAACCAGAGGAAAATAATCTATAAACCACACACACAAAGCTCTCCCCTGCCCTCCATTTGGCAAATCCGACCATAATTCTATTCTCCTGATTCTTGCTTACAAGCAAAACTAAAAAGCAGGAAGTACCAGTGACTCGATCAATACGGAAGTGGTCAGATGGCGTGGATACTGCGCTGCAGGACAGTTTTGCTAGCACAGACTGAAATATGTTCCGGGATTCATCCAATGGCATTGAGGAGTATACCACATCAATCATTGGCTTCCTCAATAAGTGCATAAACGACGTCGTCCCCACAGTGACCATACGTACATATCCCAAACAAAAGCCATAGATTACAGGCAACATCTGCATCTAGCTAAAGGCTAGAGCTGCCGCTTTCAAGGAGAGGGACACTAATTCGGACACCTATAAGAAATCCTGCTATGCCCTTAGACGAACCATCAAACAAGCAAAGCGGCAATACAGGATTAAGATTGAATCATACTACACTGGCTCTGACGCTCGTCAGATGTGGCAGGGCTTGAAAACTATTATGGACTACAAAGGGAAATGCAGACATGAGCTATGCAGTGATGCGATCCTACCAGACGAGCTAAATGCCTTTTATGCTTGCTTCGAGGCAAGCAACACTAAAGCATGCACAAGAGCTCCAGCTGTTCTGAATGACTGTATGATAACGCTCTCGGTAGCCGATGTGAGCAAGACCTTTAAACTGGTCAACATTCACAAAGCCACAGGGCCAGATGGATTACCAGGATGCGTGGACCAACTGGCAAGTGTCTTCACTGACATTTTCAACCTCTCCCTGACTGAGTCTGTAATACCTACATGTTTCAAGCAGACCACCATAGTCCCTGTGCCCAATGAAGCGAAAGTAAACTGCCTAAATGATTACTGCCCCGTAGCACTCACTTCAGTAGCCATGAAGTGCTTTGAAAGGCTGGTCATAGCTCACATCAACAGCATCTACCCGGATACCCTAGACCCACTCCAATTCGCATACTGCCCCAACAGATCAACAGATGACGCAATCTCAATAGCACTCCACATTGCCCTTTCCCACCTGGACAAAAGGAACACCTATGTGAGAATCTTGTTCATTGACTACAACGCCATTGTGCCCACAAAGCTCATCACTAAGCTAAGGACTCTGGGACTAATCACCTCCCTCTGCAACTGGATCCTGGACTTCCTGACCGCCCATCCCCAGGTGGTAAGGGTAGGCAACAATACGTCTGCCAAGCTGATCCTCAACAATGGGGCCCCTCAGGGGTGTGTACTTAGTCCCCTCCAGTACTCCATGTTCACCCACAACTGCATGGCCAAACACGACTCATCATTAAGTTTGCTGAAGACATAACAGTGGTAGGCCTGATCCCTAACAACGACGAGATAGCCTTTAGAGAGGCGGTCAGAGAACTGGCAGTGTGGTGCCAGGACAACAACCTCTCCCTCAATGTGAGAAAGACAAAGAAGCTGATCGTGGACTACAGGAAAAGGAGGTCCGAGCACGCCCCCATTAACATCGACTGTGCTGTAGTGGAGCGGGTCGAGAGTTTCAAGTTCCTTGGTGTCCACATCATCAACAATTTATCATGTTCCAAACACACCAAGACAGTCATGAAGAGTGCATGAAAAAAAACTTTTCCCCCTCAGGAGACTGAAAATATTTGGCATTGATCCCCAGATCCTCAAAAGGTTTTACAACTGCACCATCAAGAGCATATTCCCCCTCAGGAGACTGAAAAGATTTGGCATGGGTCCTCAGATACTCAAAAGTTTCTACAGCTGCACCATCAAGAGCATCCACACTGGTTGCATCACTGCCTGGTATGGCAACTGCTCGGCATCTGACCCTAAGGTGCTACAGAGGGTAGTGCGTACGGCCCAGTACATCACTGGGGCCAAGCTTCCTGCAATCCAGGACCTATATAAAAGGCGGTGTCAGAAGAAAGCCCATAAAATTGTCAGAGACTCCAGTCACCCAAGTCATAGACTGTTTTCTCTGCTACAGCACGGCAAGCGGTACCGGAGTGCCAAGTCTAGGACCAAAAGGCTCCTTAACAGCATCTACCCCCAATCCAAAAGACTGCTGAACAATTAATAAAATGGCCACCGGACGATTACATTGACCCCCTCTCCATTTGTTTTGTACAGTGCTGCTACTCGCTTTTTATTATCTATGCATAGTCACCCCCAGCTACATGTACAAATAACTTCTAACCTGTAGCGCCGCACACTGACTCAGTACTGGTACCGCCTGTATATAGATAGCCTCGTTATTGTTATGTTATTGTGTTACTTTTTATTATATTTTACTTTAGTTTATTTGGTAAATATTTTCTTAACTCTTCATGAACTACACTGTTGGTTAAGGGCTTGTAAGTAAGCATTTCATGGTAAGGTCTCCACTTGTATTCGGCGCATGTGTCACGAATCTCGCCGAAGATGGTGCCTCTTCCTGTTCGGGCGGCGCTCAGCGGTCGCCGGCCTATTAGCTGCCATCGATTCCCTTTCCCTTTTGTTTCTGTTTATTGGGTACACCTGTTTTGAGTTAGTGTTTGTTTGTAGGCTATTTAAGGGCACTAGGCCCGCTGGGTATTTGTGCAGGCTTGTTTTCTGTTATCTGGTGTATGAGTGTTATCAGTATTTTTCCGGACAGTTTTAGTCCATTGTATTTTGGGACGGGTTGTTTCATGCGCCCTGGTGTTTTGCATGTCGTGGCTCCACAGTCTATGGAATAAAATATCCACGTACTAAATTACCTGCTCTCTGCGCTTGACTCCTCCACTCACCATTGTTAGAAGTAACAGCATGTGACAAATAAAGTTTCATTTGATTTGATATGCAAATACAACAAAATTACTATGGCTTTACAATGACGGTGAAATTATTAATGCGAGATGCAGGCAGGGGTTGGAACTGGAACAACATTTTTAGAGGAATGGAAATAGAACCGGAAACAAAAGTGATCTGTAGTGCTCTGGAACAGAACCATTACTTTACAAGTAGGGAACCAGTTTTTTTTTTTCAATCCCACCAAAAACACCAACGAAGCTCCTATGCTCCATTTTGTTGCTCCCTGCCTACCGACAGAAGCTAAAACAAGAAGCTCCCACGCTGAGGTCTGTTCAATGCTGGTCCGACCAATCTGATTCCATGCTCCAAGACTGCTTCCATCACGTGGACTGGGATATGTTTCGTATTGCGTCAGACAACAACATTGATGAATACGCTGATTCGGTGAGCGAGTTCATTAGAACGTGCGTTGAAGATGTTGTTCCCATAGCAACGATTAAAACATTCCCAAACCAGAAACCGTGGATTGATGGCAGCATTCGCGTGAAAATGAAAGAGCGAACCACTGCTTTTAATCAGGGCAAGGTGACCGGAAACATGACCGAATAAAAACAGTGTAGCTATTCCCACCTGCAAGGCAATCAAACAAGCTAAGCGTCAGTATAGAGACAGAGTAGAATCCCAATTCAACGGCTCAGACACAAGAGGTATGTGGCAGGGTCTACAGTCAATCACGGACCAGGATGTCTTGCTCCCAGGCAGACTAAATAACGTTTTTGCCCGCTTTGAGGACAATACAGTGCCACTGACACTGCCCGCAACCAAAACATGCGGACTCTCCTTCACTGCAGCCGAGGTGAGTAAAACATTTAAACGTGTTAACCCTCGCAAGGCTGCAGGCCCAGACGGCATCCCCAGCCACGCCCTCAGAGCATGCGCAGACCAGCTGGCTGGTGTGTTTACAGACATATTCAATCGATCCCTATCCCAGTCTGCTGTTCCCACATGCTTCAAGAGGGCCACCATTGTTCCTGTTCCCAAGAAAGCTAAGGTAACTGAGCTAAACGACTACCGCCCCGTAGCACTCACTTCCGTCATCATGAAGTGCTTTGAGAGACTAGTCAAGGACCATATCACCTCCAACCTACCTGACACCGTAGACCCACTCCAATTTGCTTACCGCCCAAATAGGTCCACAGACGATGCAATCTCAACCACACTGCACACTGCCCTAACCCATCTGGACAAGAGGAATACCTATGTGAGAATGCTGTTCATCGACTACAGCTCAGCATTTAACACCATAGTACCCTCCAAACTCGTCATCAAGCTCGAGACCCTGGGTCTCGACCCCGCCCTGTGCAACTGGGTACTGGACTTCCTGACGGGCCGCCCCCAGGTGGTGAGGGTAGGTAACAACATCTCCACCCCGCTGATCCTCAACACTGGGGCCCCACAAGGGTGCGTTCTGAGCCCTCTCCTGTACTCCCTGTTCACCCACGACTGCGTGGCCACGCACGCCTCCAACTCAATCATCAAGTTTGCGGACGACACAACAGTGGTAGGCTTGATTACCAACGACGAGACGGCCTACAGGGAGGAGGTGAGGGCCCTCGGAGTGTGGTGTCAGGAAAATAACCTCACACTCAACGTCAACAAAACTAAGGAGATGATTGCGGACTTCAGGAAACAGCAGAGGGAACACCCCCCTATCCACATCGATGGAACAGTAGTGGAGAGGGTAGCAAGTTTTAAGTTCCTCGGCGTACACATCACAGACAAACTGAATTGTATCACCGCCTGGTACGGCAACTGCCCACAACCGTAAGGCTCTCCAGAGGGTAGTGAGGTCTGCACAACGCATCACCGGGGGCAAACTACCTGCCCTCCAGGACACCTACACCACCCGATGTCACAGGAAGGCCATAAAGATCATCAAGGACAACAACCACCACTGCCTGTTCACCCCGCTATCATCCAGAAGACGAGGTCAGTACAGGTGCATCAAAGCTGGGACCGAGAGACTGAAAAACAGCTTCTATCACAAGGCCATCAGACTGTTAAACAGCCACCACTAACATTGAGTGGCTGCTGCCAACACACTGACTCAACTCCAGCCACTTTAATAATGGGAATTGATGGGAATTGATGTAAAATATATCACTAGCCACTTTAAACAATGCTACTTTATATAGTGTTTACATACCCTACATTATTTATCTCATATGTATACGTATATACTGTACTCTATATCATCTACTGCATCTTTATGTAATACATGTATTACTAGCCACTTTAAACTATGCCACTGTGTTTACATACTCATCTCATATGTACAGTATATACTGCACTCGATACCATCTACTGCATCTTGCCTATGCCGCTCTGTACCATCACTCATTCATGTATCTTTATGTACATATTCTTTATCCCTTTACACTTGTGTCTAGTTAGTAGTTTTGGAATTGTTAGCTAGATTACTGTTGGTTATTACTGCATTGTCGGAACTAGAAGCACAAGCATTTCGCTACACTCGCATTAACATCTGCTAACCCATGTGTGTATGTGACAAATACAATTTGATTTGATTTGATTTGAAGCACTCACACTGTCACTCAGAAACTTCTCCTTCCAGTGTCTGCCTGCCAGCTCATTTTTTTGGCTAGTTAAGAATACTATAGTTATCACGTTACACATTGGATTTATTAACAACAACAAAAATGAAGACGTCTTTTGAAATGTTGTGCCGCTGCACACACACGCTTGTTAGCTCGCTCCGGTCCAAGGCGTTGATCCAACTATCAGACGCTCAAGTTCCTCCATATTAGCCCCTCCTCCAAAGGTATCTAGGCCTACTAATAATATTATCCATTGTAATGCAAGTTATATCATGATTCCCAGTGCATCTAGTCATCTCCTCCGTGTCCACCCCCTTCCTCGCTCACCACCTGCAAAATTTCAGTCGCATATTGTGCCCTACAGTTGTCTGTCCATCAAGCTTTTAGGCCAAACAACTAGCTTTCCTGATCCATAGAACGCTGCTCTATTTGCACTGATTTGTGGAGTAATTTAATGAGCTAAATGTAAAAACTGTCGATTTCACAGGTGGGACCACATAGGGTGGTCCACAACCTAAACCAGACTGTAAAATAATATGTAGCCAGACAGCTGCATCTAAAGATCAAGTCTAACTAAATGTGACCGCAAACCAGTTCTGAATTCACCAAACCATTGGACAGAAACCATACAAAATTGGACCCAAAGAGAACCATGAACTATAGACTCACAAACAACCAAAGCCAAAACTGTACAAAACCAGAACAAACAAACCAGAACAAGTCTCAAACTCACTGGATAATATCTAATAACTAATAATCTTATAAAATAACCCAATTCCAATTCAATATGACTTGCACACTGAATAATGATGGTTCCTCAAGGGTTGTTTGGGAAGGGTGATGGTTCTATGTGGAATTCTAATGATTCAAAGAACCCTTTGAGCTCTTCAATGGTTCTTAACAGTTCACAAAATATGTCTTTGCTCTTTTAGTGATCATTAAAATGTAGCGGTGCGGCTCATTTTAATATTTTGGGGGGGGTGGTTTGCACACCGCTCTTTTTGTGTCACCATGAGTGAGAGTGTCTTTCCAAGTATGTCTAATTTGTTGTGTCACGATTGTTGGTATCACATGCTATATGACTGTGGCCAGTAATAATGTTATGGGAAAGACTCACATATGACTCATGTTTGTCACTAAATCAGTCAGTTGTTCTCAGTTCTCTTCTCAGGGAGTCTCAGCGGTTCAAGAGTTTAACTTCAATTAAACAACAGTAACACTTTGGAAATTGAACATTATAATATGGATGACCAAAATAAAACAACCTGTATGATCCTCTGAAATGATATAGAAAGAACCTTTCAGATTATGAAATGTTCTTTATAGAACCATTCTCCATAAAGGTTCTATAAAAAAAAAAGGGTTGTAACCATAATGGAACCCTTTTTTTGTGCTACATAAGTTGTAATGGTGCTTTACAGAACCCTAGGAATGGGTTCTTTATGGGACCATACCGGTTCCATTTAGAACCTCATGAATGTGGTTCTTTATTGAACTTTCAAGTATTATATATTTTTTTATGGTTCTGTCTAGCACAATACAGGGTTCCAAATAACCCTGATCTGGTACTATTTAGAACAAAAAAATGGTGTGTGTATGTATATAAACCTCTTCCTTGGTGCATAGACAAAAAAGAACTAGATAGATTCAAGTTATTTCCTCAATTTGACGGTGAGTACACGGTGTACAGAACTGATGGCGCCTTAGACAGCACAACAGACAGGCACACCACATCTCCACGGTGAACATAATTGTCAGCACCTCTGAAGATCAAAGAAGCCTTTGTGAGGTAGCGATGAATGAGCACCCCCTAACATCATCTGCTGTCCCAGACAAAATGGAAGACGGAAGGAAGGAAATAAGTGACATTTGTAGACACAAAATAATATAGAGACCTTGTGGTCCCCCCCAAACCAAACAGAACATCAGAGGAGATGAGTAATACACATGCATGCATGCATGCACTCAACACACACACACACACACATGAACTCAGGCACGGTACACTTTAATAAACACACAATTATCGTTTCATCTGCGCTTGGTATACAACTGCTGCGTCAAATAGGGTGCTGTAGCGATGTCACTGTCAGACTGAGATTCCAACACTGAACAGACTTCCGATGCTGTCACACAAACATACACACACACACAGCCAGACGAGGACACTGTGACACACTCGGTCTCTGATGACAGAGCAGGACGTGACTGCTGTTGGCAGGGCATTGTAATGAGAGAGTGTATGTGCAATTTGCACAGAATACAAACTGAGAACCAGATTGAATGTGTGTGCATACATGCGAAAGAGATGAGTATTACTAAGGTCAAATGTAGCAGTGTAGAGAGAGAAAGAGAGAGAGAGGGGAGATGAAAAGAGAGGAGGGCAAAGGAAAGAGAGAGAGAGAGAGAGAGAGAGAGAGAGAGAGAGAGAGAGAGAGAGAGAGAAAATATAATTTAAATTGAAGCCTGGAAACTGCTTCTCCAATAGGAATCCCAGAACATGCTTGTAGGCGATGTCATGGTGATGTAAGTTAGCTAAGCACATTTCAGAGACCAGTCATCAGGTCTAATGGTGTGTTCAAGACAACTGGGAACTGGTCTTCAGGTCGGAAAGTCGGAGCTCTAGAAAGAGGCCTGAGTTCCCGAGTTGCAATTCCGAGTTGGGTGACCATCCAAAACTATTGTCAGGACTCGTTTTTATTTGAGTTTCCAGTTGTCTTGTGCGCACTGAAGTTGTAAGTCTGAGATTTGAATGCGGCATTAATGTTCTTGACGCGCCGAATTGTGCTTGTGCAGGCCGTCAAATCAAAGGCACTCCTTTCGATATGAAATTGTTTTTTGATAAAAATGGAAACACTTTGTCACTTTCACAAGGACGTAGAAATGAGAGTTTAAAATGACTTAAGACATTGGCTCGAATCTAGGTTTTGCCTTTATATTTTTAGAAACTTTACGAGTAAGGAATCATTTTAAACTTCTACCGTTGACTTACCAAACCACAAGCCCGGTCTGGTCTGTCAAGTCTGCTTTGCTTTCCCCGAAATATAGTCATGATGGAACTCTGGGTTTCGAACCTCTGAAAGAGAACGAGAAAGTGTGATTGTGAGGGATAGAAAAGGAGATGTGGGATTCTAAGATGAGAGGTGAGAAAAATGAGAGGTGATTGACTGAAGCAGATTTTACCACTCCTCTCGTGGCTGCCTGTCTGTTCCTGTCTTCTCTACAGGAGTTAAGTGAGTGACACTCTCTTTGTATGAGCCTGTTTGTTACCCCCACCACTTAAAGACATGTGGCTAGATCTGCCTCTTTCTTTCCTTCCATGTTCCCTCTTTTTTTCTAACTTCCTCTGTTGAATGGGAGTCGAAGAAGATCAGTGTTATAGACAAGTGTGTGATGTTCAGGCAGTACAATGGATGGACTATAAGTGGCCACTTTGCATTGTTCCGTTTTCACTTACTGCATAGCATTATGTTTTACATTACTTAGGAGTATAATATACAGAATTCTTTGATGATTTTCATAACACAAAAATACACACTATTGATTCAACATAGAATTGTAACGCAATCAACTGCAATGGGATTGTGAGTTTGCTCAACATTTGGCCATAAAGTTTATAGCTGAACCGACATACATTCTCAGGTTGAATTGTATGTTCACAGAACTTTTAATTTTAGGTTTAGTGAACATACAATTCAATTTGAGAATTTAGTCTACCTTATTTGCATATTTCTCAGTGTGTCTTGCCTTTAGAATTAATTATAGTCACCAATCATGACTGTATTTTGTCTTCCCAACCAATACGAAACCAATCAAATAGTTTGCCAAAATACCACAGTTCAGGATGTCATTGATGAATTGATACAGGCATCAACACACTGCAAGGTGATTTTGATGCATGCCTTGGAGCTCCGGTATCAAACGTAATGTCACCGATCTTCAGTAGCTTTCAGTTCTATAAGCCTTTACCAATGGAGGGTGAATATGTGGCCTTGTTGCTCCCTTAATGAAGTGGTCTGACACTCCTGGTACCCAGGGTACATCAACCATGAAAGTCGCCTTATGCTGGCTTGCAAAGTGATGTGTAATTTCTATTGTAATCTAGCCTGTGTGAGGATATCCTACAATTTGAATGTGTAATCACCTGCCACCAGGGATTGAGGAGTACACCACATCAGTCATCAATAAATGCATCGATGATGTCGTCTCCACACTGACCGTACATACATACCCCAACCAGAAGCCATGGATTACAGGCAACAACCGCACTAAACTAGAGGCTAGAGCTGCCGCTTTCAAGGCGAGGGTCTCTAACCCGGAAGCTTATAAGAAATCCCACTGTGCCCTCTGACGAACCATCAAACAGGCAAAGTGTCAGTACAGGAGTAAGATCGAATCGTTCTACACTGGCTTCGACAATCGTCGGATGTGGCAGGGCTTGCAAACTATTACAGACTACAAAGGGAAGCACAGCCGAGAGCTGCCCAGTGACACGAGCCTACCAGACGAGCTAAACTGCCCAGTGACACGAGCCTACCAGACGAGCTAAACTACATCTATGCTCGCTTCGAGGAAAATAACACTGAAACATGCAGGAGAGCACCAGCTGTTCCAGACGACTGTCTGATCATGCTCTCCACAGCCGATGTGACTAAAACCTTTAAACAGGTCAACATTCACAAGGCCGCAGGGCCAGACGGATTACCAGAACATACTGCGAGCATGCACTGACCAACTGGCAAGTGTCTTCACTGACATTTTCAACCACTCCCTGTCTGAGTCTGTAATACCAACATGTTTTAAGTTCTTGGCGCACCCATCCCTTTAGCGGGATCATTTTCGTCAACATCCGCTGAATTGCAGAGTGCCAAATTCAAATTAAATTACAAAAAATATTACATTTTCATGAAATCACAAGTGCAATATAGCAAAACACAGCTTAGCTTGTTGTTAATCCACCTGGCGTGTCAGATTTCAAAAAAGCTTTTCGGCGAAGGTTATCCAAGCGTTTATGTAAGGACATCTCTCTCAGCAGACAAAACATTACAACCGCTAGCATCAAAGTAGATTGGTCACAAAAGTCAGAAAAGCAATAAAATGAATCGCTTACCTTTGATGATCTTCGGATGTTTGCACTCACGAGACACCCAGTTACACAACAAATGTTCCTTTTGTTCCATAAAGATTATTTTTACATCCAAAATACCTCCATTTGGTTGGCGCGTTATGTTCAGAAATCCACAGGCTCGAGCGGTCTCGACGGGGCAGACAAAAATTCCAAATAGTATCCGGAAAGTTCGTAGAAACATGTCAAACGTTTTTTATAATCAATCCTCGGGTTGTTTTTACAATAAATAATCAATAATACCGGACCATAGCATTTTCAATAGGGGAGAGAGAGAAAATGTCTGCTCCAAGCTGCTCGCTCATGCAAAACGCTGCTGGCACCCAGCCATCCACTGACGCGATGTGATCTTTCTCGCTCATTTTTCAGAATAAAAGCCTGAAACTATGTCTAAAGACTGTTCAGACCACGTGGAGACCATAGAAAAAGGAATCTGGTTGATATCCCTTTAAATGGAGGGAAGGCATGCAATGGAACAGGGAGCTTTCAAAATGGAAGGCACTTCCTGGTTTGGATTTTCCTCAGGTTTTCGCCTGCAATATCAGTTCTGTTATACTCACAGACAATATTTTGACAGTTTTGGAAACATTAGAGTGTTTTCTATCCTAATCTAACAATTATATGCATATTCTAGATTCTGGGCCTGAGAAATAGGCAGTATCATTTGGGTAAGTTTTTCAAAATACTGCCTTACACTCAAGAGGTTAAGCAGAACACCATAGCCCCTGTGGCCAAGAACAAGTTAACCTGCCTAAACGACTACCGAACCATAGCACTCACGTGTGTAGCCATGAAGTGCTTTGAAAGGCTGGTCATGGCTCACATCAACACCATTATCCCAGAAACCCTAGACCCACTCCAATTTGCATACCGCCCTAACAGATCCACAGATGCCATCTCTATTGCACTCCACACTGTCCTTTCTCACCTGGACAAAAGGAACACCTATGTGAGAATGATCTTCATTGACTACAGCTCAGTTTTCAACAACATAGTGCCCTCAAAGCTCATCAATGAGCTAAAATCCTTGGGACTAAACACCTTCCTCTGCAACTGGATCCTGGACATCCTGGACATCCTGGACATCCTGACAGGTGGTAAGGGTAGGTAACAACACATCCGCCATGCTGATCCTCGCCACAGGGGCACCTCAGGGGTGTGTGCTCATTCCACTCCTGTACTCCCTGTTCACTCATGACTGCACGGCCAGGCACGACTACAACACCATCATTAAGTTTGCTAATGACACAACAGTGGCAGCCTGATCACTGACAACAACGAGACAGCCTATAGGGAGGGGGTCAGAGACCTGGCCATGTGTTGCCAGGACAACAGGATCAAGACAAAGGAGATGATTGTGGACTACAGGAAAAGGAGGACTGAGCACGCCCACATTCTCATCGATGGGCTGTAGGGGAGCAGGTTGAGAGCTTCAACAATAAACATGCTACAAGCACACCAAGACAGTCGTGAAGAGGGCACGACAAAACCTATTCCCCCTCAGGAGACTGAAAAAATTTGGCATGGATCCTCAGATCCTCAAAAGGTTCTACAGCTGCACCATCGAGAGTTGGTTGCATAAGCTCCTGGTATGGCAACTGCTCAGCCTCCGACCGCAAGGCACTACAGAGGGTCATCCGTACGGCCCAGTACATCACTGGGGCCACGCTTCCTGCCATCCAGGACCTCTATTCCAGGTGGTGTCAGAGGAAGGCCCTAAAAATTGTCAAAGACTCCAGCCACCCTAGTCATAGACTGTTCTCTCTGCTACCGCACGGCAAGCGGAGATATAGGCCAGACACTTCAGAACACACTTCTTTTAGATTTTTTTTTTTGGGGGGGGACTATCATGTTGATCCATGTAGTGACTCTGTTATTCAATGCATTTGCATGGGCTAATAGCAGAAAGGCCCAAAAACGTTTTTATATAATAATTTGTAAAGAATATTTACTTCAAGGTGTCTTAAAAAGATAAATCAAATAGCAAAATTATCCTTGGTATGACCTTATTAAATCAATTCCATATAGCTTAGAACCCTACCCTCCCAGCTTACACAGGGCAAAATAAGGGGTTAAATACATGTAGTGTCACAAACTGGCTCAAAGTCCGTAACAAAAAGGGAGACAACGTGGAGATTAGGAATAACAAAAATATAATAATTAACTGAAGTAACGTAAATACAATTAACAATGGTGTGTGTAGTCAGTAATCAGTAGTGTGAGTTGTTGCATGCATAAATGTGATAATGAGGGGTATTGAAAGGTGCCAAAGCAAACAAACAAAATGGCCACAAAATTGCCACAACCAAAATCTAACAGTGTGTCTGCATGGAGAGAGTCTCCTCAATAAATGAGGAAGAGGTGTATTTATCCCGGGACACACCTGGGCCCAGGTGTGTCGCATTTCACTGACGACCCTCCCAGCTCCGCCCACCAACATCCTAATAAGGAAAACAAGAGCAAAGAGAGAATATGGCAGACAGAGTGGGAGGGTCGTCACAGTAGTGAATCTGTTAAAACAATTTAAAAATGCTTCCTGATCTTTCTTGTAGCTCCTAGATATAGGACATAACAAACTTCCTTTCAGATTTTTTCTGTTGTTACATTTAGTGAATCTGTTATCCAGCATACACAGGGCGTAGACTGTTTAGTGCCAAAAAACAAGAGGTTAAAAAGATGCATAAAAGCGTCTGCTAAAGTGCATATATTATTTTATGTTATTTTACTCTAAAACATTTCTAGGGTGACCCAAACTTTTTTTTACTCTAAAACATTTCTATGGTGACCCAAACTTTCTCTCTTGGGCGCATAGCCAATATTGGACCTGACCTCAACTTTATTTAATATATTTATTTTTTTTACGAAAAAAAGGGATTGCTTTTTTTTAAGAAATTTTTATTTTTGAGTTTAGTGTTTTCGCAGATGTTATTGCGGGTGTAGCCAAATGCTTGTGTTTCTAACTCCAACAGTGCAATAATTTCTAACAAGTAATTTCCAACAATACACACAAATCTAAAGTAAAGGAATGGAATTAAGAACATATAAATATTTGGGCGAGCAATGTCAGAGCGGCATAGACTAAGATACAGTAGAATAGGATAGAACACAGTATTTACATATGAGATGAGTAATGCAAAATATGTTAACATTATTAACGACTAGTGTTCCATTATTAAAGTGGCCAGTGATGATTTCAAGTCTATGTATATAGGACAGCAGCCTAGAAGCTGTTTTTTGTGCCTTCTTCACCAAGCTGTCTGTGTGTGTAGACCATTTCAGTTTGTCAGTGATGTGTACTCCGAGGAAATTAAAGCCTTCTCCACCTTCTCCACTCTTATCGATGTGGATAGGGGGTGCTCCCTCTGACGTTTCCTGAAGTCCACAATCAGCTCCTTTGTTTCATTGACGTTGGGTGAGAGGTTATTTTCCTGGCACCACACTCCCAGGGCCCTCATCTCCTCCCTTTATTGTAATTTGAATTAGTTTGTAGTAGTTAAGTGTTCAATTAGATGACACAGCTACCTCAATCGTTATTTCAAATAATTTCAGTGACTTCACAGTAATTGCTAGCTAGCTAATGTTAGATAGCTTCCTAATGTCAGCAGTTTAAGCTGGCAAGCTAGGTATACCAATACGACATGGCTAAATAAATAAAAATCCCCTTAGATACAGCCATGTCTCATAGTTAGTCATGAGATTTGTAAATGAAAGAGGAATATAATCATATGAATCAAATGAAGTTTCCCATCTCCCAATTTAGAGTATTTCTGGTGCAGCAGAGAAATGAATTTGTCCAAAATATGTGACTAATGCATTTCCTATCAGACCTGCTGACTTTCTTTGTTTATAGTTTTAAGGTTGCAATCAACATGCAGTACCTCCAGCAGGCAGAGAGGTAAGACTCATGCGTCCGCCAACTTAGGAACAAGCTTCACAATTCACAGCCTTGTGTAATGTTCAATGTACAGTCATTTTATTTATCTTAATGTATTTGCATTGTATTAAAATAAAAGGAAATGTATGGTTCAAACATATTTTTAATGCTTATTAGTTTTAGCTGTTCGTGATAGTTCCCTTAGAGTTAATGCATTTAGCCTTTATCCATGCCTGTGTTATGAATTAACAACCGTGTCTGACTTTCATATAGTCATATGATACAAGGCATTTCTGAACAGTACCAGTCAAAAGTTTGGACACACGTACTCATTCCAGGGTTTTTCTTTCTTTTTCTACATTCTACATTGTAGAATAATAGCGAAGACATCAACATTATGAAATAACACATATTGAATCATGTAGTAACCAAAAAAGTGTGAATGAAATGAAAATGTATTTTATACTTGAGATTCTTCAAAGTAGCCACCCATTTCCTTGATGACAGCTTTGCACACTCTTGGCATTTCCTCAACCAGCTTCATGAGGTAGTCACCTGGAATGCATTTCAATTAACAGGTGTGACTTGCTAAAAGTTCATTTGTGGAATTCCTTCTTAAAATGTGTTTGAGCCAATCAGTTGCGTTGTGACAAGGTAGGGGTGGTATACAGAAGATAGCCCTATTGGTAAAAGATCAAGTCTATTATGGCAAGAACAGCTCAAATAAGCAAAGAGAAATGACAGTGCCTCATTAGTCTTAGTGATCCCTTCCCGCTCAGATCCCGGTAACGGGATTGATTTGACAACATTCAGTGAAATTGCAGCGCGCCACATTCAAAAACAGAAATACTCATAATAGAAATTCACAAAACATACATGTATAATACATCAAAATTAAGCTTAACTTCTTGTTAACCAAGTGTTAGATTTCAAAAAGGCTTTACGGCAAAAGCAGACCATGCAATTATCTGAGGACAGCACCCCTCATACAAACACATGAAAATCATATTTCAACCAGCCAGGTGCGACACAAAACTCAGAAATAACGATATAATTTATGCCTTACCTTTGAAGATCTTCTTCTGTTGGAACTCCAAAATGTCCCAGAAACATCACAAATGGTCCTTTTGTTCGATAAATTCCTTCTTTATATCCCCAAAATGTCAATTTATTTGGAACTTTTGATTCTGAAAAAATGCAGGTTCCAACTCGCCCAACATGACTACAAAGTATGTAATAAGTTACCTGTAAATTTCAAACAACGTTCCTAATCCAAACTTAGGTACCGTAAAACGTAAATAATCGATCAAATTTGAGACGGGATAAACTGTGTTCAATACCGGACGAAAACAACGTGAAGCGCGTTCCAGGTCGCGTGCACCTAAAGACTAGAGTCCACCTGGAGTGACACATGGAAAGGACAGGGCTACTTCTTCATTTCTCAAAAGAAAAACATCAACCGATTTCTAAAGACTGCCACATCTAGTGGAAGCCATAGGAACTGCCACCAGATTCCTATTAAAAAGGGCTTACCATAGAAAGCCAATCCCTGGATGGATTGTGCTCGGGGTTTCGCCTGCCAAATCAGTTCTGTTATACCCACAGACATTATTCAAACAGTTTTAGAGACTTCAGAGTGTTTTTCTTCCAAATCTACTAATAATATGCATATCCTAGCTTCTAGGCCTGAGTAGCAGGCAGTTTACTTTGGGCACACTTTTTAAGATGTTATTAAGGTCAGTCAATCCGGAAAATGTCAAGAAAGTTTATTCAATTGCAGTCGCACAAGCCATCAAGCGCTATGATGAATCTGACTCTCATGAGGACCACCACAGGAAAGGAAGACCTAGAGTTATGTCTGCTGCAGAGGATAAGTTCATTAGAGTCACCAGCCTCAGAAATTGCAGCCCAAATAAATTCTTCACAGATTTCAAGTAACAGACACATCTCAACATCAACTGTTCAGAGGAGACTGAGTGAATCAGGCATTTATGGTCAAATTTTTGCAAAGATACCACCACTAAAGGACACCAATAAGAAGAAGAGAATTGCTTGAGTCAAGAAACACGAGCAATGGACATTGGTCTGATGAGATCAAATTTGAGATTTTTGGCTCCAACGCAGTATAGGTGAACGGATGATCTCCCCATGTGTGGTTCACACAGTGAAGCATGGAGGAGGAGGTGTGATGGTGTGGGGGTGCTTTGCTGGTGACAATATCAGGGATTTTTTTAGAATTCAAGGCACACTTAACCAGCATGGCTCCCACAACATTATGCAGTGATATACCATCCCATCTGACCTTGCCTCCACAATCACCCAACCTCAACCCAATTGAGATGGTTTGGAATTTAATGGTTTAGGATGAGTTGGAACACAGACGGAAGTAAAAAGCAGCCAAAAAGTGCTCAGCATATGCGGGAACTCCTTTAAGATCGTTAGAAAAGCATACCAGGTGAAGCTGGTTGAGAGAATACCAAGAGTGTGCAAAGTTGTCATCAAGGCAAAGGGTGGCTACTTTAAAGAATTTAAAATATGATTTTTTTTAAACACTTTTTTAGTTGCTACATGATGCCATATGTATTATTTCATAGTTTTGTCTTCACTATTATTCTGCAATGTGGAAAATGGCAAAAATAAAGAAAATCCCTGGAATGAGTAGGTTTGTCCAAACTTTTGACTGGTAATCTATGCGTTATGAATGACTGAAGGTGTCTTTCTTTAAAGTAAGTACAGCGTAATGTGATATAGAGTCCTCATGGATGTGTTATGAAGGGTGTCTCATTTCAACCGATGTATTACAAGACATTAAATAGGTTATAAATGTTCTGCTGATTTTTTAAGGTTCTCTCATGATCCACAGGTACTGAGGTGTGATGAGTATTTAGATGGATTGATGGACATGCAAAGTTTGTGTGTGTGTGTGTGTGCGCGCGCGCGCGTGTGTGTGTGTGTGCGTGCGTGTGTGTGTGTGCGTGCGTGTGTGTGTGTGCGTGCGTGTGCGTGCGTGTGTGAGCGTGTGTCAGAGACAAGATGATTTAGAGCAGTCCTACAGTAACTGAGACTACCACACTAGGTATTCCTCTTATGTTCCCAGGGTTTGATTTCTACCTGCTACAATAGTGCCACAGGTTTGTGGCTAATCTTTCAGTCGGGGGAGAGGGTGAATGCGTCAATGTCAAACTGGGCCCAGCACCCCACGGCATGGCTTGTTATATTGTTGTGTCAAAGACCTGACTGTGCGTGTTTGTGTATTGAAGAACATGTAACTTGGTTTCAGATGAAAATCACTTTAAATGTCCTTATGTAGGTGGCTTTCATCAAGGTAAGTATTTCTTGGTGTAACGTTGTCACCAGGCTATTGCGCTCACATATAATACAGAATAAGCCTGGGAAATCAACCATTCAGTTGGCCTTAGTGGGAGTGGCCATAGAATTCTATGGGAGAGACCTTACAGAGTAAAAGAATTGCCATCAGGCTGTGTCCTTTGGGAGCAAAACAATTCCCCTTGTCTTCCCTATACCCGACCCATTTCCATAATTATGCTTCATTTTTACGATATAGAACATTTTGACTTCATGGCTGTGCTGTCTAGTAGAAACCATTCCCCCTGGCATCAAGGGAGAAAAAAACAATTCATTAATTAGCAGATGACATAGCTAGCTAATGGCTCCACGAGAAGAAGAAAGACTACACCCTTCAAATGTATGATCAATGTGTGTTGTGCTTGTGGGGAACACTATCACAATAAGGACTACAAACAGAAGTTCTTCATTGCCAAGACGTTGGACCAAGGTGACACACAGGGGAAGGTTTTGTAGGAGATGATTGGTTGGTAGATTTAGCCAACGAGTAATGATTCTCCCTGCACTCTGTATAGATTAACGAAACCCAAGTTTGATGTGTTGGTCCACCAGACGTTCCGTGCATTTGGGCAGAAGTGCCTGGGAACGAGATTGGTCTTTGCTATTGAAGATCTTTGGGACGTCCCTAACTCATTGAAGTTGACATTTAACATGGTTCAGGTATGGCTTAAGGTCAGGATTACATAAGGGTTGTGATTATGGTTAGGTAATGGTAAAGGTGGGGGTTAAGGTTAGGGTAAGGGTTTAGGGGAGGGACTTACCAAGGAACACAGATAGCACTAACCGAAGGTGATTAGGTATAATGTGACTAACATGACCTCACTTTAGAGTATGTGCCATCCTTCAGCACAACATGTCACACTTTGTAGAGCACATGCTTATATCATATTCGACATAGTAGGTATGTCACACTTGACTTTGGTGATTATGTCACACAGTTATGCCACATGTATGAACCCTTTATCATGCATGAGATAGGGTTATAGATGACTTTAAACACATTTATTTAGTGCTTATGAAGTCATTATGAAGGATTTATGAAGCCTTTATAATCTGAATGTAATTTAAAGCGGGACCAATTAGATCTTGGCTGGTATTAGTCAAATTGTCCTTTCCAACATGTACATTAATGTAATGTAAATCAGATTTCTTCTCACACTCTCTATTGCTCCATAGGGAATTGATTTTAAACTGGAAATGTCATAGGGAAATTACAGCCTTTTTTATTACACCTTGTGCCACACTATCCTCCTGCCACAGTCAACCGCGGTCTCAGTCAAGCCTGCACCTTGATTAGCATAATCATTCCCCAGAGAATTTGTTCCAAATGCCAACCTATTCCCTATAGAGTGCACTACTTTTGAAAAGGGCACATTGTGTAGGGATGGGCAAAAATGACAAAGTACAAATTAGAGCAGCGTATCAAAATAAACTACGTAACAAAATACTTGTATTTTGAATATGATATACTTGTCTTGCTATGACTGTGATGTGTTGTTGATCTACCTTAGTTGAGCAAGTCACTCTGGATAAGAGTGTCTGCTAAATGACCAAAATGCAAATGTATATGTGAAATTAAACATACCAAAATGAACTGCAATGCACACTGGATATTATTATTGACCTTGTTTTGAGCTGGTGCTCATTAGAATTATAATCATCATTCTTTGCAATTGTTCATTTAAACATTTTAATAATTTTGCAGACACTCTTATGCGGATCGATGTACAGTTAGTGCATTTTTCTTAAGACTAGACTAAACTAGGTGAGACAACATATTACAAACTGATCAAGTACATTTTCCCTCAATACATTTTTTATCAATATTTTTACATGTACATTTATATTTAGTTAATTTAACAGACGCTCTTATCACACCATAGTGCTATCAGAAACCAATGCAAGAGGGGCCACAAAATGAGAACCACTATCACAAACTGTATAGAAAGGTCTTAAGTATTTTGAACATAATAATTACAGTATTTTAAAATACAAAATACATTGGAGTGTAGTTCAGCCCAGTGTAATTCAAATGACAAAATTTTCAGAAGTAGAAAAAATACATATTTCAAATACAGAAATACTGCTCATCTCTGTCTATTGGTGCCATTTGCAACACAACCAGAGACTGCCAAAAAACACAACCCTATGGAGCAATCCTTGGATAGGTTTTCAGAATGCACTTGGAAAACTAAAGGCATAGAAACTGTAAATGCCTTAGTAAGTGGAAATTCATGTATTTCCATGACAGAATTAAAAAGCCATTTTTTATTTTTTATGACCAATGTTGATATTTTTAAATACATGCAACCTAAAAGTTTCATATCACAGAATGTGTATTTAAAATATCTTGGACGTCAGAGCAATCTTGAGAGATTCCTATTTGAGTCAGAAAAGAGTGTTCATATGATAGGTAAGACATACAAAACCTTGCAGGGAACCTATCCAACTGACAATCACCAATAAAAATATATAAACTTTAGGAACCAAGACTTAAATATAACTTACATTGGCACAAGATAGAGGGAATGTTGGAACATAACTAATGAACATTTGTGCTTAATCCAGTGTAAACTAACGTATATATAAAGGCATTATACAAGATACCAAATTCACAAATTCTACAACCCAACGACAGTGTCATATTTTAGAAGTATCATTGAATTATCATTGATTTACCACAGTGAATTACCACAGTGAATTATTGTAATGTTTGTTTATGTGTAAATTAATCCAATAAAGGATGGGTTGCCAATTGGCGATTCGATACAAAAATAAAATATAATTCACTGATTCATTCAGATCTAATTAATTCTTAAGTGTAAAAGCAACAATGATTCAATAATCCATGCCTTCTGGGAATGTTATAAAGTCCAATAGTTACGGATAGGGGAGACGCTAGCTTCTCAACTGGCCAATTGCCAGGGGAAATGCAGGACGCCAGATTCAAATAAAATGCTATGCAATTCAAACTTTCATTAAATCACACATGTAAGATACTCAATTAAAGCTACACTCGTGAATCCAGCCAACATGTCAAATTTTCGCTTTTCGGCGAAAGCATAAGAAGCTATTATCTGATAGCCTGCATCCATCTGCACCAGCAGTAAACAAAGGAGCTAGCATAGCAGGTGCTACACAAAACGCTGAAATAAAATATAAAGTATGCATTACCTTTGACGAGCCTCTTCTGTTGGCACTCCAATATGTCCCATAAACATCACAATTGGTTATTTTGTTTGATTAATTCCTTCCATATATATCGAAAATGTCCATTTACAAACTACTTTTGTAATACAACGTTAGGTATTTTTAAACGTTAATAATCGATCAAATTGTAGACGGGGCAATCTGTATACAATACAGGAACGAAACCAAACCAGCACTGCTGTTCACGTCTTGCGCAACTCACAAATGTGTCCCCATTTCTGAGTTGGCCTACTTCCTCAATGCACAAATTAATAACTTCAACCATATTCCAAAGACTGGCGACATCGTGTGGAAGCGGTAGGAACTGAAAATGGATTCGTATTAAATATCCAATGACAAAGACAATATATTCAACAGAGAGGGGGGGGAAAAATCTGAACAGTTAGTCCTCTGGGTTTTGCCTGCTACATAAGTTATTTTATACTCACAGACATGATTCAAACAGTTTTAGAAACGTCAGAGTGTTTTCTATCCAAATATATGAATAATATGCATATCTTATATTCTTGGCATGACTAGCAGGAAGTTGAAACTTGGCACGCTATTTACCCAAAAGTGAAAATTCTGACCCCTAGCTTTAAGAGGTATTAAGGGCAGAGTTAGAAAGTAGGATGTCAGAAGTTAAAATGTAAATGTACTTTGAATTCATCTGTATCCATATTTCAAGACATGTCATGTGAGGTTGCAGTGAGATACCCAATGGGTTGGATAATACACTTCTCATCAATCTTCTTGAAAAAATGTATATTTGAAAACGGGAAATCAACATATCCTCCATCATTAAGACAATGGAAAAATCATATGCTTGATTATCTAAATATTGAAAGAGCAACAGAGAGGAACAAAATGATGCAATTTCAAAACGTGGCAGAGAGTAGTACAGGCACTGGAGATAGAGGTGAGTACAAGTGGGTCTGGGAAGGTGTGATGTTGTTTATGTTTATGTGCATCTGTATGTTGTCTTTTAATATGTGCATGTTTTGTATTCTAAATTAAAATAAACGTACAAAAAAATGAAATACACTGGGCTAAACTGCACTGTAATGTATTTTCTATGCTGAAAATACTGTAATTTATATTATCAAAATACAGCATTCTTTTCTATACATTTATTTTTATAGTGGTTCACATTTTTTGGCCCCCCAAACTGACTGGTTTTCTGATCCATGCCCCTACCTTTTTTTAAAGATATCTGTGACCAACAGATGCATATCTGTATTCCCAGTCAAGTGAAATCCATAGATTAGGGCCTAATGATTTTTTTTAATTGACTGATTTCCTCATATGAACTGTAAAATTAAAATCTTTGAAATTGTTGCATGTTGCGTTTATATTTTTGTTCAGTATATTTTAAAATATGAAATACATGTATTTTTATTAAATACATGGTAAAATACAAGTATTTTGTTGTTTATTTACATACATTGATCTTTATGGTATTGTGAATGTGTATTTTGTAATTGTATTTTGGAATTTTTGCCCATCCTGCCCATAGTGCTCTATATAGGGAATAGTGCACTATATAGGGAATAGGGTGGCATTTGGGATGAATACTCTGGGGAATGATTATGCTAATCAAGGTGCAGGCTTGTCTGAGACCACGGTTGACTGTGACAGGAGGATAGTGTGGTACAAGCTGTAATACATGGGCTAGCATGCATTCTAATTAAGAACAACTTACTAAGGCAGATCAACAGCAACAACAACAACATTATTCACATTCAAAGCAAGAAAAAAGGTTTATCGAGAATGTGATTGCTGTTCCACCTGGCTACTTGCAAATAATTTTTGTTGTGTTTTAAATGAAAAAAATATGAAATTAAAGTTTTTAGTAGGTTATTTTGATGCATTAATCTCTATGGTATTTTGTAATTGTATTTCTCATTTTTGGCCATACTGCACACAATCACAGCAACCCATTTTTCCATCTCCTATTTTATCTGCTTTATTTGACATTTATGTAACTAGGCAAGGTAGTTAAGATCAAATTCTTACTTTCAATGACAGCCTAGGAATAGTGGGTTAACTGCCTGTTCAGGGGCAGAACTCCAGATTTGAACCTTGTCAGCTCGGGGATATGAACTTGCAACCTTTCAGTTACTAGTCCAATGCTCTAACCACTAGGTTACCCTGCCGCCCCACTACTTGTATATATCTGGTGTGTTTTTATATTTATTCATTTGTATATCTTATTGTTATCTGCTCTGGTAGATTCTGCATGACCCAGACAGACTGACCAGTTGCATGGGCAGGACCGATCATCTGTGTTTGTGCTGCGTACGTGCAGTGAACAATTGTCTGTGATTTTGTTTGTGTGTGCGGATATGTGTGCCTTTATCAGATTTGGCGATAACACTTTATTTGGATTTTCCATCTACAGACTATCTACAGACTATAAGTAACATTTAAACTACCTATCTACTAACCCTAACTCTAACCTTAACCCTTAACCTAACCTAGTGTGCCCGATTTGGCACCTACGGAGAAGTCTGAATCTCTGACAAGTCTCAAGAAAACCTGCTACAGTAAGGGTGTCGCCAGGCCTGTAGCCATCAGCCCCCTATCTGTAGTAGTGGCTGGGTTGGCTGGGTGTTAGACGGTGAATTGATGTTGGTGGCAGGTAAAGATCCCACTGGGACCAGTTATATTTCCTCTGATGGCCGCCAACTGCCACACACACACACACACACACACACACACACACACACACACACACACACACACACACACACACACACCAGGCCTGGTTTATTACCAGTAACTGCTAATACCGAAGAGACACAACGGGAGAGACGAAGTGAGGGAGAGATGGAGAGAGGAAAGTGTGGTTTCACCCAGAGGAATTATTATGAGACTGACATGCAGGGTTTTCACCACTGCTTTGTGATATAGGGAAAGACTGGCAATGACAGAATCTGTTGAATCTGGTAATTGTAGGATCTTTGAGATTCCATTTACCCTCATTAGTGTGTCATTCTCTTATATGTAATGGCAGCAGGGTTGGTCGGTAACAGTTTTCGGTCCCACTTTGTTTGAAGTGCCGCTTATGAAAAAATCTTTATGAACACCTTCCTAGTATTGAGTTGCACCCCCCCCTTTTTGCCTTCAGAACAGCCTCAAGTCATTGGGGAATGGACTATACAAGGTGTCAAAAGCATTCCATAGGGATGCTGACCCATGTTGACTCAAATGCTTCCCGCAGTTGTGTCAAGTCGGCTGGGTGTCCTTTGGGTGGTGGACCATCTTGATGCACATGGGAAACTGTTGAGCATGAAAAAAGCAGCAGTGTTGCAATCCGATGCCCCTGGCACCTACCCCGTTTCATGGCACATAGTAAATATTTTGTCTTGTCTATTCACCCTCTGAATGGCAAACACACACACAGTGCATGTCTCAATTGTCTCGAGGCTTAAAAATCCTTCTTTAACCTGGCTCCTCCCCTTCATCGACACTGTTTGAAGTGGATTTAACAAGTGACATCAGTATGGGATCATAGTTTTCACTGGATTCACCTGGTTAGTATATGTCATAATGAATTGTGCACTCAGGGCTTCATAATGGATTCACCTGGTTAGTCTGTCATAATGAATTGTGCACTCAGGGCTTCATAATGGATTCACCTGGTTAATCTATGTCATAATGAATTGTGCACTCAGGGCTTCATAATGGATTCACCTGGTTAGTCTATGTCATAATGAATTGTGCACTCAGGGCTTCATAATGGATTCACCTGGTTAATCTATGTCATAATGAATTGTGCACTCAGGGCTTCATAATGGATTCACCTGGTTAGTCTATGTCATAATGAATTGTGCACTCAGGGCTTCATAATGGATTCACCTGGTTAATCTATGTCATAATGAATTGTGCACTCAGGGCTTCATAATGGATTCACCTGGTTAGTCTATGTCATAATGAATTGTGCACTCAGGGCTTCATAATGGATTCACCTGGTTAATCTATGTCATAATGAATTGTACACTCACGGCTTAGCTGTTTTTTTGAAGGCCAACATCCCTTATTGATGGCGCTGGCTGCATTTGGACGTCCGTAAAATTTCTCAAATGTCCATTTAAATCTTCCCTGTCATGTTGTCTGGCACCAAAATGTTCCTGAAGGACACTCTGAAATGGCACAATGTCTTTTTGAAGATTTTAGAATATTCTCATGAAAATCTGTCGCCAATTGGATGGAAACCTAGCTATAGACACCCTAAAGACTGGCAAGTGCGCTAGTCCAGTGTCACTTTGATTAATCCTGCACTTTCTAGTTCACCAGCAGCCCTAACCATCTAAAGAATAAGCTACCAGCCAAACAAGTTTGTAAGAATTGTACAACTCCCCCCTCATACTCATTTGTAGGTTGAGCAGCTTTTGTCTCTCTCTCTATCTACAGTATGTAATTGCATATGTATTTATGTAGAAAATAGGGACCACAAATGGAAATAAGTGCCCAACTTTATTTAGCAATTTTTTTAAATATATATCTTTATTTAAATAGGCAAGTCAGTTAAGAACAAATTCTTATTTTCAATGACAGCCTAGGAACAGTGGGTTAACTGCCTTTTCAGGGGCATAACAACTGTTACGGCTTTCTAGGTGTGGTGAAGGAGAGTCGGACCAAACTGCAGCGTGTCGATTGCGATCCATATTTATTCAAACAAACGTAAACAATGAATAAACACTAAACACTACAAACCAATAAACGTAACGAAAACCGAAACAGCCTATCTGGTGCAAACTAACAAAGAGGACACATAGGACACTATGGACAATCACCCACGACAAACTCAAAGAATATGGCTGCCTAAATATGGTTCCCAATCAGAGACAACGATAAGCACCTGCCTCTGATTGAGAACCACTCCAGACAGCCATAGACTTTGATAAACACAAAATACTTTGACCAGGGCGTGACAACAACAGACTTTTACCTTGTCAGCTCAGTGATTTTATCTTGCAATGTTTTGGTTACTAGTCCAACGCTCTAACCAATAGGCTACCTGCCACCCCAATCCCGGTTACCGTTTAAAAATCTTTGTGTATAAACATATTTTTTTACTGACAAATAAAATCAATAACTCCAAACTGTGCAGCGATCATTGGATGAATGGAAATAGGCATATTTTACAAAACACCAAAAAGTTGAATGACATTCGGAAATTATCAAGCCAAGCCATTGATACAGGGTAAGCCTACATAATAGGGAGGGATGCATTTTGTTTGTCGAAATGTAAATATTTATTCTGGTGTTGAAAACACAAACCATGATATTGAAGTGGCCGAATTTCCGATTTCTAACATGATGTTTGGGAGAAATGTACATAGTTCTCGCGTGCATTTACAGTGCAAGCGTGTGGTTTCTCCCAAAACACGAGTAAGAAACATTCATATATTTCTTCATTCACAGAGCAACAGGCTTTAAAAGTATCGGCAACATTTTAAAATCCAACAGCAGCATGTTCGTTTATTGCCCTGTCAATTAACATGAGAAAAAGGCGCTAGGCACATAAAGTTAACAGAACAATCTAAGATATATAGCCAACACAATGTTAAACACTCATATTAAATGAACTACAACTTGAAATAAAAACATTCCTAAATAAGACACGCATGGCAAGAATCACTAATCAAATAGTACGAGAGAGAGAACGAGAGAGAGAATGAGCGAGAGGCACCTGTCCCTGACTGGGAGAGACAGACTAGGGCAGGCGGGGAGCAGTGCAGTGGAGCCGAGGAGGCTCTCAACTAGGCAGACATCCAGGGCGACAATAGACTATAAAATAACCGTCGGGAGAAAACAAAACCATGAAGGTGATATAGTCGCTAACCAAAACAGTAATAAAAAATGTTAAAATCCAGACCAGAATGGATGCTCATGTAAAAGCAGGGAGCGAAATGTTTGGTGATCAGATGTGGACTGGTGAGCAGGTTTCTCCAGGCTGAAGAAAATGTGCTTTAAGGGCAAGTTAAGGTTGTGTTACCAAAAGCTGGGTCTCATTGGATTTAGTCTGGGGCATATATCATGACACTAGGCAAGACCCAAATGCAGACACAGGAGGCAGATGGTTGGAGTTTAAGATGTTTAGTAAATCCAAAGAGAAAAGGCAAGAGAATGGTTGTCTGCAGGCAAAAAGTCATAACCAGATCAGAATCCAGGAGGTACAGAGTGGCAGGCAGTCTCGAGGTCAGGGCAGGCAGAATGGTCAGGCAGGCGGGTACAGAGTCCAGAACAGGCAAAGGTCAAAGAGGCCAGGAACACTAGAAAAAGGAGAAAAGGACAAGCAGGAAACTGGGAAAAAATGCTGGTAGGCTTGGACAAACAAGATGAACTGGCACAGAGAGACAGGAAACACAGGGATAATTACACTGGGGAAAACAAGCGACACCTGGAGGGGTTGGAGACAATAACAAGGACAGGTGAAACAGATCAGTGCGTGACAGCCTATCGTGGGTTTAATTTATGAAGAAAATATTTTGGTTTCGATTATCATATACTGTTGATCTGGTTTGGTGCTAGGGGGCAGTATTTTCATTTTTGGGAAAAAAACGTTCCTGTTTTATACGGGATATTTTGTCAGGAAAAGGTGCTCGAATATGCATATAATTGACAGCTTTCGATAGAAAACACTCTAACGATTCCAAAACTGTAAAGATATTGTCTGTGAGTATAACAGAACTGATGTTGCAGGCGAAAGCCTGAGAAAAATTCAATTCGGAAGTGCCCCAGGTTTTGAAAGCGCTGCGTTCCAATGACTCCCTATTTGGCTGTGAATGTACCATCAACGAGCTTACGCTTTCTACGTATTCCCCAAGGTGTCTACAGCATTGGGACGTAGTTTTACGCATTTCTGTTGAAGAATAGTCGTAGGCGGCCACATTGCGTAAGTGGGCACATGGTGGCTCCGAGAGAGATTCTCGTGTAAAATACAGAGGTAGCTGTTACTCCAATCGGTCCTAGAGAAAAACAAATTGTCCCGACGTATATATTATCGAATAGATGTTAGAAAAACACCTTGAGGATGGATTCTAAACAACGTTTGCCATGTTTCTGTCGATATTATGGAGCTAATTTTGAATATTTTTCGGCGTTTTGGTGACAGCAATTTCCGGGCGATTTCTCAGCCAAACGTGAAGAACAAACGGAGCTGGTTTGCCTACAAAAATAATATTTTGGGAAAAAATGAACTTTGGCTATCTACCTGGGAGTCTCGTGAGTGAAAACATCTGAAGTTCATCAAAGGTAAACGATTTAATTTGATTGCTTTTCTGAATTCCGTGACAAGGTTGCCTGCTGCTAGCAAGGCATAATGCTATGCTAGGCTATGATAAACTTACACAAATGCTTGTCTAGCGTTGGCTGTAAAGGATATTTTGAAAATCTGAGATGACAAGGTGATTAACAAAAGGCTAAGTTGTGTCTCAATATATTTCATTTGTGAATTTCATGAATATGAATATTTTCTAGGGATATTTATGTCCGTTGCGTTATGCTAATTAGTTTCAGGCAATGATTATGCTCCCTCATGCGGGTTTGGGAGTCACTAGAGGTTCATTTCTTTGTTGCAATATTGCAGATTAGCACAGGCGCTACACGAGGCAAGTTGATATTATTGAGGATGGCATTACACAGAGCTCAAGGACTGACAAGAATGACGAAAAGCCTGAGAAAGGTGAGAGGTGCATTGTGATTGTTACAGTTGTCGATCAACGCAGAACTATGACCAATTTTGACTCTGAAAAAGCCACCAGCTTCGTTTACCTATATTCACTCTGAGGAAATGTTTGCTCACTTATGTAAACGGGTGTTTTTAATAATCAGGCTTTTGGGACACTTCACACATTATTTAAAGGAGCTCTCCAAGATTTTCAACATTTAGCTTGCTTTGCCACCCATCCAAACCAGTGTTTTGTTTTGCATTTAGGTTACTGTAGATGGTTTCATGGTGGCAGTCGTGGTATGGTAGCATGGCATAACTGCGGAGTCTTGCACCCCTGCTGCTGCCCTAATTTCACATTCTCGTGAGCCTACACTATTCAGTAAAATTAAGTAAGACCTGTTACAAATGTGTTTTGAGAACTGTTTTTGGAGCTGCAACTAACAACTATTTTGATAATCAATCCGTCAGTTATTACTAAGTTTTAAAAACGCCTGTTAAGCTGACTGAATGTTTTATAAAATATGATTTTTTTTTGCGCATTACAGTGCAAATAGCAACAACAGACAAACTCAAACTCAGTTATTTTGTGAGAACTTCCATTAAATTGTATTTCCACATGAGACAGGAGCAGTGTCCGCTCAAGACGATTTGGGACTCTAAGTGAGATTTGATTTCGGTGCCCCTCCTATTGAAGTTGATGGTCTTGCTGCCCTGGGACTCTCAAGTCTTCTCACATCACTAACATTTGTCTCACTTCTCATTATTGAAGGTCTGCAACAAAGCCCTGAGGAGGTTCAAGAGGAGGAAGGGTTTCCAAACTAGGTCAAGTTCTCTACAGAGATTGGTGGTGATAGATGAATCCAAGTTCTCACACAAGAGAAAGGTGTAGCATTATCCGTTTTGATGTAGTAACATTCATTATCTGGGCTTTGGAACTGAGAGGTAATTTGAGGGTATATTTCACTTATGGTAATCAGTTGCCTTTGTAAAGTACTCCTCTGGAGATATACTGATATGGATAAAAAAAATAGAGGGCTTGCCCATTTCATATACAGAATTATTTGATAAATACATCTCTGTGCTCTTGGACTCATCATCAGTGACGTTTCCTAAGATCATTTAGGGTCTTTCAACATTATGCAACTTCACCCATCAGACCTTAGCTTGTGTCATAAGTGACAATATGCTAGTTCATATGGATTTTCTGATCCCCTGCCATTCCAAGGCGTGACTAACCACTGACCAAATAACGATATGCACTTGTTCCTATCTTTCAGTACAATCGTGGAAGGATGGGGCCAACATGGAGAAGACAGGGCTGGGTATTTTTTGATGATGGATGTCGAACACACCAGACGGCTCCCAGTTCTTATTAAAATGGTGGGAAACCGTTCACGTGAAACCTCAACCCTTATCATCAGACGACATGTGCGAATACGTTCCACCATTCTGAGTGATTGCTGGAGAGCGTATGACAGGCCTCTTGAATATGCTGGGTTACAGTCACCAACTTTGTGGCTCATCACACAGAATGTGACACACAACAAATGAAAAGAGTGTGGCAGACAATAAAGGGGGCAGGTCTGCAGGCTAAAAAGTTTAAAGAAGCATCTCCATTTTATTGAGTGGATGTACTGGTTGGGCAAAGAAAATAATAAAAGAGTACTCTCTCTACTCGTCAAAGACTGAATATTAGTGTATCAGCTGTAAGATATTCACTCTTAGCATGCAACCCATAGAGGAAATGGAGCCAGGAGTACCCAGTGCCGGGAACTTGCCACGCCGATATAAATAGCAGTCAATACCGGCCCTTTAAATGCAACCCCTGCAAGCTCTAATTTGACAAAAACAACAGAATATCAACTTTCATTTATATCAACCAATATAATGTCTTTGGAGCTATGATCCTACAGCAAATTAACCCTTTTGACAGGGTTATGAGCATGTGATTCACTTTACATTAATTAGCTTGTTCCTGCGTTAGAAACATTGTATTTACAATACTTTTCTTTATAATGACATGGTAATAACTGAAATTGTGATTTAAATGTTTTTATAACATTGAAATTACACAATAATTACACATAAAGGTGCTGAAACAACATTTTTCCTAGATTGAGATAGATCCCCATAGATCACAACTGCACGTATTGTATTGGGTGTCAGCCATCGTTGTAACATAGTAACTACATAGCAATTACAGAGTAATTCATGTCCAATCAGATTTTATTTGTCACGTGTCACACAAACTTACAGTGAAATGCTTACTTATAAGCCCTTAACAAACAATGCAGTTTCAAGAAAACAAGTGTTGAGAAAGTATTTACAAAAATTAACTGAAGTAAAAGTACACAGTACAGAGTCAGTATGGTTAGTCGAGGTAATTGAGACAATATGTACATGTAGGTAAAGTGACTATGCATAGATAATAAACAGAGAGTAGCAGCAGCGTAAAAATGCGTGTTCTACCGCCTGCCGTGCGGTAGTAGAGAGAACAGTCTACTACTTTTTGGGGCATTCCTCTGACTCCGCCTGGTATAGAAGTCCTGGATGTCAGGAAGCTTGGCCCCAGTGATGTACTGGGCTGTATGCACTACCCTCTGTAGTACCTTGTCGTCGGAGGCCAAGCAGTTACAATATCAGGCGGTGATACAACCAGTCAGGATGCTCGCTGGTGTAGCTGTACAACTTTTTGAGGATCTGAGGACCCATGACAAATCTTTTCAGTCTCCTGAGTGGTAATAGGTGTTGCTGTGCCTTCTTCAAGAATGTCTTGGTGTGTTTGAACCATGATAGTTTGTTGGTGATGTGACCATGTGCCCTCCAGGACACCTACACCACCCGATGTTACAGGAAGGCCATAAAGATCATCAAGGACAACAACCACCCGAGCCACTGCCTGTTCACCCCGCTATCATCCAGAAGGCGAGGTCAGTACAGGTGCATCAAAGCTGGGACCGAGAGACTGAAAAACAGCTTCTATCTCAAGGCCATCAGACTGTTAAACAGCCAACTCTAACATTGAGTGGCTGCTGCCAACACACTGACTCAACTCCAGCCACTTTAATAATGGGAATTGATGGGAAATGATGGGAAATATATCACTAGCCACTTTAAACAATGCTACCTAATATAATGTTTTCATACCCTACATTATTAATCTCATGTATACGTATATACTGTACTCTATATCATCTACTGCATCTTTATGTAATACATGTATCACTAGCCACTTTAACTATGCCACTTTGTTTACATACTCATCTCATATGTATATACTGTACTTGATACCATCTACTGCATCTTGCCTATGCCGCTCTGTACCATCACTCATTCATATATCTTTATGTACATATTCTTTATCCCCTTACACTTGTGTGTATAAGACAGTAGTTTTGGAATTGTTAGTTAGATTACTTGTTGGTTATTACTGCATTGTCGGAACTAGAAGCACAAGCATTTCGCTACACTCGCATTAACATCTGCTAACCATGTGTATGTGACAAATAAAATTTGATTTGATTTGATTTGAACGCGTCTTCTTCCTGAGCGGTAAGACGGCTGTGTGGTCCCATGGTGTTTATACTTGCGTACTATTGTTTGTACAGATGAACGTGGGACATTCAGGCATTTGGAAATTGCTCCCAATGAGGAACCAGACTTGTGGATGTCTACAATTTTTTATCTGACGTCTTGGCTGATTTCTTTTGATTTCCCCATGATGTCAAGCAAAGAGGCACTGAGTTTGAAGGTAGGCCTTGAAATACATTCACAGGTACACCTCCAATTGACTCAAATGATGTCAATTAGCCTACCATAAGCTTCTAAAGCCATGACATCATAAATGCTTCACAGATTTCAAATAACAGACACATCTCAACATCAACTGTTCAGAGGAGACTGCGTGTATCAGGTCTTCATGGTCGAATTGCTGCAAAGAAACCACTACAAAAGGACACCAATCAGAAGAAGAGACTTGCTTGGGCCAAGAAACATGAGCAATGGACATTAGACTGGTGGAAATCTGTCCTTTGGTCTGATGAGTCCAAATTTGACATTTTTGGTTCCAACCGCTGTCTTTGTGATAAGCAGAGTAGGTGAACATAGGATCTCCGCATGTGTGGTTCCCATCGTGAAGCATGGAGGAGGAGGTGTGATGGTGTGGTGGTGCTTTGCTAGTGACACTGTCAGTGATTTCTTTAGTATTCAAGGCACAATCAACCAGCATGGTTACCACAGCATTCTGCAGTGATAAACCATCCCATCTGGTGTGCGCTTAGTGGGACTATCAATTGTTTTTCTACAGGACAATGACCCAACACACCTCCAGGCTGTATAATGGCTGTTTGACCAATAAGGAGAGTGATGGAGTGCTGCATCAGATGACCTGGCCTCCACAATCACCTGACCTTAACCCAATTTGGTTTGGGATGAGTTGGACCACAGAGTGAAGCAAACAAGTTCTCAGCATATGTGGTAACTCCTTCAAGACTCTTGGAAAAGCATTCCAGTTGAAGCTGGTTGAGAGAATGCCAAGAGTGTGCAATTTTGTCATCAAGGCAAAGCGTGGCTACTTTGAAGAATCTAAAATGTATTTTGATTTGGTTAACTTCTTGCGTCGAGCAATCCCGTATCCGGGAGCGTAATCATAGCCTCAAGCTCATTAGCATAACGCAACGTTAACTATTCATGAAAATCGCAAATGAAATAAATATATTGGCTCACAAGCTTAGCCTTTTGTTAACAGCACTCTCATCTCAGATTTTCAAAATATGCTTTTCAACCATAGCTACACAAGCATTTGTGTAAGAGTATTGATAGCTAGCATAGCATTAAGCCTAGCATTCAGCAGGCAACATTTTCACAAAAACAAGAAAAGCATTCAAATAAAATCATTTACCTTTGAAGAACTTCGGATGTTTTCAATGAGGAGCCTCTCAGTTAGATAGCAAATGTTCAGTTTTTCCAAAAATATTATTTGTGTGGAGAAATCGCTCCATTTTGTTCATCACTTTTGGCTAAGAAAAAAAATGTTCCAATTAACTCCATAACATCGACAGAAACATGGCAAACGTTGTTTAGAATCAATCCTCAAGGTGTTTTTCACATATCTATTCGATGATAAATCCTTCGTGGCAGTTGGGTTTCTCTGGAGCAAATGGAAAAATGCACGCAGCTGGAGTTTACGCAATAATTTCGACGGAGGACACCAAGCGGGCACCTGGTAAATGTAGTCTCTTATGGTCAATCTTCCAATGATATGCCTACAAATACGTCACAATGCTGCAGACACCTTGGGGAAATGACAGAAAGTGTATGCTCATTCCTGGCGCATTCACAGCCATATAAGGAGACATTGGAACACAGCGCCTTCAAAATCTGGGCCATTTCCTGTTTGAAATGTCATCTTGGTTTCGCCTGTAGCATCAGTTCTGTGGCACTCACAGATAATATCTTTGCAGTTGTGGAAACGTCAGAGTGTTTTCTTTCCAAAGCTGTCAATTATATGCATAGTCGAGCATATTTTCGTGACAAAATATCTTGTTTAAAACGAGAACGTTTTTTTAATCCAAAAATTAAAAGAGCGCCCCCTATATCGAAGAAGTTAACACTTTTTTGGTTACTACGTTAGTTCATGTGTTATTTCAAAGTTTTGATGTCTTCACTATTATTCTACAATGTAGAAAATGGTAAATACAAAGAAAGAATCTTGAAAGAGTAGGAGTTTCCAAACTTTTGACTGGTACTGTATAAAACAGGAAATCTAATTTTTGACTGCACATGGCCATTAACAATAGATTTCCATTCAAAACATGTTCAACATAGGCTATTTTGCAAAAAAGGGATAACCCTATATGTTGTTATTTTGTCTCCGTAGGCTCAAGGCCAGCTCTAGGCATAAGCAACATAGGCGGTTGATTAGGGCCGCTAGCCGCTAGTGAGCACCGTACCCCAATTTCCTCAGTCTGGTTCTCAACTTACTGTTGAGTGTTAAATCAAATCAAATCCATTTCTATAGCCCTTCTTACATCAGCTGATATCTCAAAGTGCTGTACAGAAACCCAGCCTAAAACTCCAAACAGCAAGCAATGCAGGAGTAGAAGCATGCTGGCTCGGAAAAACTCCCTAGAAAGGCTTAAACCAAGGAAGAAACCTAGAGAGGAACCAGGCTATGAAGGGTGGCCAGTCCTCTTCTGGCTGTGCCGGGTGGAGATTATAACAGAACATGGCCAAGATAATAAGAATCACAGTAGTTGTCGAGGGTGCAACAGGTCAGCACCTCAGGAGTAAATGTCAGTTGGCTTTTCATAGCCGATCATTGAGAGTATCTCTACTGCTCCTGCTTTCTCTAGAGAGTTGAAAACAGCAGGTCTGGGACAGGTAGCACGTCCGGTGAACAGGTCAGGGTTCCATAGCCGCAGGCAGAACAGTTGAAACTGGCCAGGTGGACTGGGGACAGCAAGGAGTCATTATGCCAGGTAGTCCTGAGGCATGGTCCTAGGGCTCAGGTCCTCTGAGAGAGAAAGAAGAAAGATAGAGAGAAAGAGAGAATTAGAGAGAACATACTTAAATTCACACAGGACACCGGTTAAGACAGGAGAAATACTCCAGATATAACAGACTAACCCTAGCCCCCAACACAAACTATTGCAGCATAAATGCTGGAGGCTGAGACAGGAGTGGTCAGGAGACAGAGTTGTTCAATACGAAAGGTGCAGTTTTGAAATTTGGTTGTGTATCAGCAGTTTTCCTTTCGTTATATTTGTCAATGACTGTCACTCAATTGTCACTCACTAACATGTTTTAGATTGTTAAGCTAGCCTAGCCAGCTATCTAAAGGTGTAGTAATCATGGCCAAATTATCGACCTGGCATGAAGGGAACGTGCACAGGGGCCACTCTCACTCAGATATAATTTTAACATTGCAAAAGTCATGGCAAAATGTGCAGAATGTCAGGAAATTCATTTTAAAACAGCAATATTTTCACTTTGCCCCATGGGAAAAACTTGTAGAATTGCAGGAAATTCTCTTTAAAACTTAATCTCACTTAGGGTCCCCAAAAGACTAAAGACGACCTTGCACAGGCTATTTAACAAACTAGACTATAACGGACTAACATTCCAACTGGAATGAATTACAACGCAATATTTAAAATACTGTAAATACACTTTTTGTAATGTCATATTTAGCCATGGAGCATGTTCTGACTGGCTAGTGAGGGGTCAAGCCTCAACACACCTACAACTTATTTATTCATCATAACGCAGCCCTTTTGCACCACCACCAGCTACTGCACCCATAATTCCCTCAATAATATTTCTGACAAACCACAGACCAATTTTTATTTTTATTTTACTAGGCAAGTCAGCTAAGAACAAATTCTTATTTTCAATGACAGCCTAGGAACAGTGGGTTAACTGCCTGTTCAGGGGCATAACGACAGATTTGTACTAGTCCACCGCTCTAACCACTAGGCTACCCTGCCGCCCCAAAATAGTGCTACCGGCAGCGATAAGAATCACCACTGCGTTAAAATAGAGACCCGAGAATCAGTACACACACACAGCGACACCCCCCCACACACAGTGCTTTTAATAAACACATACAGTGCTTTTAATGAACACACACACACACACACAGATCCAGTATACAAACTAACATAGAGACACAAAGTCAAAACAGCAGTGTAAAAACAGCAGGGGGTAGTGAGCATGTAGACAAGTCTCTCTATTTAGCTTTCATCAACAAAATCTTAATTATAAAACTGGAATACCATCTTTAAGTAACACACCCGTGTATTCAGGTACTCCCCTGTGAGATCTGTCCCAGGTAGTCTTCATGTTGTGGTATTATTACCCCGCTTTGTGATAACAAATTCTATCAGCATTTTGAAGTACCTTTTTTTTGTTCTGCATTCAGTTCTTCACTACCTCTCGCAAGCGAGGGGAAATAAGACTAATTCATGTTATAATTGTTCCGTTATAGATTTTGGCATTGATGACATAATCAGATTGAAATAGCGACTGGAGCAACTGGAGACAAAAAAGCGTGAACAGGCTCGTTCTACTTTTTAATCTGGTTTCAATTCATATTTATGTTTAATTCATCTTTAAGTCTTTCAGGTCACTCACTTTCTCTAGTTGACCGGGAAATAAGATCCAACAGATTGTCCATATACTAAAGGCTGGTTGGTTGATAAGACTTGAGAGGGAGCTTAAAAAAAAGCTTTTTTAGAATGAAAGATATGGAAAACCTCATATATGTGATTGGAATGGAGAGGGTATACTCTCCCTGGAATTTTCTGGAATTCATGATTAATTCAGAGGTCATGGTCATTTCATTTTTTGCCCTGATTCGCTTCTTTTTCATTTCCCCACTCTCTGCATGCCTAACCTTCCCCGTCACTGAAAATCTGGGGTTTCTGTCTGATGTATTCTGCTTGATGGCTGTCATTGCTCATTTAGCTTGTAGAAAGCCTCTCCCTTCATTACAGAGTGTTGTAATTCACATTTGTACACACTGTGATTTACATTTCATTACTGAATAAATGCTGAATTAAAGACTTAGCGCAGTAGATTAAGCTCACGCCTAATTGATTATGAGCAACATCAGGACATGTTACCACTCATAGCAAATTACCCATTAATGATTTCCTTTCTGTCTGGTGTGTTTGTGGGTGTGTGTCTGTGTGTGTGTCTGTGTGTGTGTCTGTTTGTGTATGTGTGTGTGTGTGTGTGTGTGTGTGTGTGTGTGTGTGTGTGTGTGTGTGTGTGTGTGTGTGTGTGCATATGTGTGCTTGTGCGTGAGTATCATCCAAAATGCATGAAGGCCAGAGGATCTGAGCAGCAACAGACAGATCTGATTACAAACCTCTCACCTCACCAAGCCCCAAACTCTCCCAAAGTTACTGCCCCCGGGGCCACACTACAGAGATCACACAGACTCAGAGAGAGTGATGAGAGACACAGAGGGAAAAGTTTGCTTGACCTTATAACCATGTTGTCAGTGGAGAGTTGGAGATGGATACCAGCTTTTTAATTTAATCAACATACTAACGCTGTCTCGCTCATTTTCCCTCACTCACTTGCTCTCACTCACTTGCACTCAATCACTCACTCATACTCATTCACTCTTTTTTAATTTCTTATTTCACCTTTATTTAACCAGGTAGGCAGTTGAGAACAAGTTCTCATTTACAACTGCTACCTGGCCAAGATAAAGAAAAGCAGTGCGACAAAAACAACCACACAGTTACACATAAACAAACATACAGTCAACATCATAAAATAAATGAAAAATAGATACATCTATGTACAGTGTGTGCAAATGTAGAAGACTAGGGAGGTAGGCAATAAATAGGCCATAGAGGCAAAAACAATTACAATTTAGCATTAATACTGGAGTGATATATGTGCAGATGATGATGTGAAAGTAGAGGTACTGGGTGCAAAAGAGCAAGAAGGTAAGTAATAATATGGGAATGAGGTAGTCGGGTGTGCTATTTACAGATTGGCTATGTACAGGTACAGTGATCGGTAAACTGCTCTGACAGCTGATGCTTAAAGTTAGAGAGGGAGATATAAGACTATAAGACAGCTTCAGAGATTTTTGCAATTCGTTCCAGTCATTGGCAACAGAGAACTGGAAGGAAAGGCGGCCAAAGGAAGTGTTGGCTTTGGGGATGACCAGTGCAATATACCTGCTGGAGCACGTGCTACGGGTGGGTGTTGCTATGGTGACCAGTGAACTGAGAGAAGGTGGGGCTTTATCTTGCAAAGACTTATAGATGACCTGGAGCCAGTGGGTTTGGCGACGGATATGTAGTGAGGGCCAGCCAAAGAGAGCATACTGTTCGCAGTGGTGGGTAGTATATGGTGCTTTGGTGATTAAACGGATGGCACTGTGATAGACTACATCCAGATTGCTGAGTAGAGTGTTGTAGGCTATTGTGTAAATGACATCGCTGAAGTCAAGGATTGGTAGGATAGTCAGTTTTACAAGGGTAAGTTTGGCAGCATGAGTGAAGGAGGCTTTGTTGCGAAATAGGAAGCCAATTCTAGATGTCATTTTGGATTGGAGATGCTTAATGTGAGTTTGGAAGGAGAGTTTACAGTCTAACCAGACACCTATGTATTTGTAGTTGTCCACATATTCTAGGTCAGAACCGTCCAGAGTAGTGATGCTAGTCAGGCGGGAGGGTGCATGAACTTAGTTTTACTAGCATTTAAAAGCAGTTCGAGACAACAGAAGGAGTGTTGTATGGCGTTCGAGCTCGTTTGGAGGTTTGTTAGCACAGTGTCCAAAGAATGGCCAGATGTATACAGAATGGTGTCGTCTGCGTAGAGGTGGATCAGATTATCACCAGCAGCAAGAGCGACATCATTGATATATACAGAGAAAAGAGTCAGCCCGAGAATTGAACCCTGTTGCACCCCCATAGAGACTGCCAGTGGTCCGGACAACAGGCCCTCCTATTTGACAAACTGAACTCTATCTGAGAAGTAGTTGGTGAACCAGGCAAGGCAGACATTTGAGAAGTCAAGACTATTGAGTCTGCCGATAAGAATGCAGTGATTGACAGAGTCGAAAGACCTAGCCAGATCGATGAAGATGGCTGCACAGTACTGTCTCATCGATGGCGGTTATGATATCGTTTAGGACCTTGAGTGTGGCTGAGTTGCACCCATGACCAGCTCGGAAACCAGATTGCATAGTGGAGAAGGTACGGTGGGATTCGAAATGGTTGTTGATCTGTTTATTAACCTGTTAACCTGCAAAATACAGCATTCACAAAAAGCATAAATAAGTATAAAATGAATCACTAACCTTGAATTATCTTCATCAGATGACAGTCATTAGGACTTCATGTTACACAATACATGCATGTTTTGTTTGATAAAGATCATATTTATATAAAAAAATCTGAGTTTACATTTGCGCATTAGATTCACTAACTCCAAAAACATCAGGTGATTTTGCATAGCCACATCGTTTCAACAGAAATACTAATCATAAATGTAGATGATAATACAAGTTATACACATGGAATTATAGATATACCTCTCCTTAATGCAACCACTGAGTCAGATTTCAAAAAAAGTTTGCGGAAAAAGAAACCCATGCAATATCCTGAGACGGCGCTCAGAACTAGAAACACCACAGCCGCAAAGATGGCATCAACATAAACAAGAAATGACATGATAAATATTCCCTTATCTTTGATGATCTACATCAGAAAGCACTCCAGGACTCCCAGGTCCACAATAAATGTTTGTTTTGTTCGAAAATGTCCGTTATTTATGTCCAAATATCTTCTTTTGATAGCGCGTTTGGTATCCATATCCAAACTCTAATTCTGGTCAGCGTTATATCGGACAAAAACTTTAAAAAGTGATATTACCGGTCAAAGAAACATTTCAAACTAAGTACAGAATCAATCATTAGCATGTTTGTAACATATAGCTTCAATAAAGTTCCAACCGGAGTACTCCTTCTTGTCTTCGTGAGCAATGGAACGCAAGTGACTACCACGAGGAATAAACATGATCAGAAAATGGCTGACTGCCAGACACCTGACTGATTCTGCTATCATTCACACCCACAACATCATAGAAGTCTCATTATAATTTGTATTGATGGTTGACATCTAGTGGAACCCCTAGGCAGTGCATCATCATTCATATCTCAAGGGGATTTCATTGGGGACTCTGGTGAATACATACAAAGCTCAGATGTCTGACTTCCTGTTTTGATTTCAACTCAGGATTTTGCTTGTTATTTGACGTGGCTCTCTGTAATTACTCCAGATATTGGTCCCCCACCTAAAGGACATCCAGCCAACTTGACACCACTGTGGAAAGCACTGTAGTCAACATTGGCCAGCATCACTGTGGAATGCTTTCGACACTTTGTAGAGTGCATGCCTCGACGAATAAAGGCTGTTCTAAAGGCAAAAGTGAGTGCAACTCAATATTAAGAAGGTGTTCCTAATGTAGAATGAAGTTCTGAAGCAGTTCATACCCCTAAAAAAGTGAGGAAGCCTTTGCCTCTTCCCGGGTGGCCGTCATACCAGTCGGGTCTGGGATCTTGGGTTCCAGGAGCAGGTTCTCTGGGGGATCTAAGTTGACGACTGGAGTACTAGGCACTAAAGCTTGGATAATGGCTCCTCCTGGGTTGGGAGTGTGCAGTGGATGGAGGGAGTCGGTAAGTGCCGGGAGAGTCTCTGATATTTGGGGGAGTTGTTCTTGCTGCTGCCCCATCAGTGCTCCCTGGTGGGTTGTAATATTTTGATCTGGTCGATCTCTGATGGGTCCATGTTGGAGGCAGAAGCTTGTTGTGACATGATGAGGTATGACCCAGGACCAGGGAAGAGAACCAGACGAGGAACCAGTGGTTAGGATAAACATAACTTTGATGGGGAAAAGTTCAACAGTAGGTGCAAAGTAAAACTTGGGAAAACAACAAACACTATGATTGAATAACTCACTCAGGAGACAACCACACATGGCAATGAAATCAAGCTTCTGCAAAGGGTGACAGAAAACACACCTCTCTAAAAGGAAATTATAATTAGGAACAGAAAACCCTTGTGACATGTGAAACTGTGACACCCTCTGATGTCCACATCTTTGATGGGGCCCATGCTCACCTCTCTGATGGGCCATTTGTTCACAAGCTCTTTGATTTCTTGATCTCCTTTGCTGTATATCCTGCTCCATGTTGAAAGAAATTGCAAGTGTTCACACACACCCTTTTATCTGGTGTCCAATTGTGGTTGACACTATGTGAGATCAATTAGCAATAACAAGTAGGCATCATGTGTGGTTGTTATGTACAATACATGTAATTTAGATGTTTATACTTTAGAAACACATTTTATTCCCGTAGTTCTCAAAATCCATATATAGTAGGCAAACCAGTTTTAAAATCTATAGGTTTGCCAAATGGTTAAGTGATTAATCATTAAGTGCATTCGGATTACGTGATGGTCAAATGTAAGAAGTTAAAATAAATAAGAGAATCATATAAAAAGTAGTGTTAGCATTGCATTGTGAAAGGCAAATACTTTATATGAAAGGTATTTCCAGATGAAACACTGATTAGGTTTGGTGAAAAAGTTGCTGTGTGAATTTGTGTATTGTACAACAAAAATATAATTTTAAGAGTTGTGAAGTTTTACCACATACTTGTGAAAATAGTTTAAAAAAATATTGGTTCTGTTCCAGAATAGTATACTTTCGTTTTTGGTTCTGGTTCAGTTCCACAAATAAATGTAATTATTTTACAGTTTTTGGTTCAGTTCCCTTAACTGGTTCCAGACACTGTTTTGGACACTATATACATTATATAAACTGAGTGTTCAAAACATAAGGAACATCTTCCTAGTATTACGTTGCACCCCCTTCTGCCCTTAGAACAGCTTCAATTCGTCGGGGCATTGACTCTGCAAGGTGTCAAGTGTTCTACAGGGATGCTGGCCCATGTTGACTCCAATTTGTCCCACAGTTGTGTAAAGTTGTCATTTGGGTAGTGGACCATTCTTGATACAAATGGGAAAATGTTGAGCATGAAAAACCGAGCAGCGTTGCAGTTCTTGATACACTCAATCCAGTGCGCCTGGCGCCTACTACCATGCCCTGTTCAAAGGCACTTAAATCAGACTGTATACCAAAGGTATGACGAAACATTTATTTGTATTTCTCTAATTATGTTGGTAACAGTTTATAATAGCAATAACGCACCTCAGGGGTTTGTGGTACAACCACGGCTAAATGCTGTACCCAGGCAGTCTGAGTTGCGTAGTGCGTAAGAACAGCCCTTATACCATGGTATGGCTAATATACCATGGCTATTAGCCATTTACTACACCACGTCAGGCCTTACAGCTTAAATAAATTATCTGCAGTGCCTTTGGAAAGGATTCAGATCCCTTGAATTTTTTCACATTTTGTTATGTTACAGCCTTCTTCTAAAATGGATTTAAAAAATCCTCAACAATCTACACACAATACCGCATAATGAAAAAGTGAAAACAGGTTTTTAGAAATGTGTATACATTTATTAAAAATAAAAAACAGATACCTTATTTACATAAGTATTTAGACCCTTTGCCATGAGACTCGAATTTTTTATTTTTTATTTCACCTTTATTTAACAAGGTAGGCTAGTTGAGAACAAGTTCTCATTTGCAACTGCGACCTGGCCAAGATAAAGCATAGCAGTGTGAGCATACAACAAAGAGTTACACATGGAGTAAACAATTAACAAGTCAATAACACAGTAGAAAACAAAGGGGGGGTCTATATACAATGTGTGCAAAAGGCAGGAGGATGTAGGCAAATAATTACAATTTTGCAGATTAACACTGGAGTGATAAATGATCAGATGGTCATGTACAGGTAGAGATATTGGTGTGCAGAAGAGCAGAAAAGTAAATAAATAAAAACAGTATGGGGATGAGGTAGGTGAAAAGGGTGGGCTATTTACCAATAGACTATGTACAGCTGCAGCGATCGGTTAGCTGCTCAGATAGCTGATGTTTGAAGTTGGTGAGGGAGATAAAAGTCTCCAACTTCAGCGATTTTTGCAATTCGTTCCAGTCACAGGCAGCAGAGTACTGGAACGAAAGGCGGCCAAATGAGGTGTTGGCTTTAGGGATGATCAGTGAGATACACCTGCTGGAGCGCGTGCTACGGATGGGTGTTGCCATCGTGACCAGTGAGCTGAGATAAGGCGGAGCTTTACCTAGCATAGACTTGTAGATGACCTGGAGCCAGTGGGTCTGGCGACGAATATGTAGCGAGGGCCAGCCGACTAGAGCATACAAGTCGCAGTGGTGGGTGGTATAAGGTGCTTTAGTGACAAAACGGATGGCACTGTGATAGACTGCATCCAGTTTGCTGAGTAGAGTGTTGGAAGCCATTTTGTAGATGACATCGCCGAAGTCGAGGATCGGTAGGATAGTCAGTTTTACTAGGGTAAGCTTGGCGGCGTGAGTGAAGGAGGCTTTGTTGCGGAATAGAAAGCCGACTCTTGATTTGATTTTCGATTGGAGATGTTTGATATGAGTCTGGAAGGAGAGTTTGCAGTCTAGCCAGACATCTAGGTACTTATAGACGTCCACATATTCTAGGTCGAAACCATCCAGGGTGGTGATGCTAGTCGGGCATGCAGGTGCAGGCAGCGACCGGTTGAAAAGCATGCATTTGGTTTTACTAGCGTTTAAGAGCAGTTGGAGGCCACGGAAGGAGTGTTGTATGGCATTGAAGCTTGTTTGGAGGTTAGATAGCACAGTGTCCAAAGACGGGCCGAAAGTATATAGAATGGTGTCGTCTGCGTAGAGGTGGATCAGGGAATCGCCCGCAGCAAGAGCAACATCATTGATATACACAGAGAAAAGAGTCGGCCCGAGAATTGAACCCTGTGGCACCCCCATAGAGACTGCCAGAGGACCGGACAGCATGCCCTCCGATTTGACACACTGAACTCTGTCTGCAAAGTAATTGGTGAACCAGGCAAGGCAGTCATCCGAAAAACCGAGGCTACTGAGTCTGCCGATAAGAATATGGTGATTGACAGAGTCGAAAGCCTTGGCAAGGTCGATGAAGACGGCTGCACAGTACTGTCTTTTATCGATGGCGGTTATGATATCGTTTAGTACCTTGAGTGTGGCTGAGGTGCACCCATGACCGGCTCGGAAACCAGATTGCACAGCGGAGAAGGTACGGTGGGATTCGAGATGGTCACTGACCTGTTTGTTGACTTGGCTTTCGAAGACCTTAGATAGGCAGGGCAGGATGGATATAGGTCTGTAACAGTTTGGGTCCAGGGTGTCTCCCCCTTTGAAGAGGGGGATGACTGCGGCAGCTTTCCAATCCTTGGGGATCTCAGACGAGATGAAAGAGAGGTTGAACAGGCTGGTAATAGGGGTTGCGACAATGGTGGCAGATAGTTTCAGAAATAGAGGGTCCAGATTGTCAAGCCCAGCTGATTTGTACGGGTCCAGGTTTTGCAGCTCTTTCAGAACATCTGCTATCTGGATTTGGGTAAAGGAGAACCTGGAGAGGCTTGGGCGAGGAGCTGCGGGGGGGGCGGAGCTGTTGGCCGAGGTTGAAGTAGCCAGGCGGAAGGCATGGCCAGCCGTTGAGAAATGCTTATTGAAGTTTTCGATAATCATGGATTTATCAGTGGTGACCGTGTTACCTAGCCTCAGTGCAGTGGGCAGCTGGGAGGAGGTGCTCTTGTTCTCCATGGACTTCACAGTGTCCCAGAACTTTTTGGAGTTGGAGCTACAGGATGCAAACTTCTGCCTGAAGAAGCTGGCCTTAGCTTTCCTGACTGACTGCGTGTATTGGTTCCGGACTTCCCTGAACAGTTGCATATCACGGGGACTATTCGATGCTATTGCAGTCCGCCACAGGATGTTTTTGTGCTGGTCGAGGGCAGTCAGGTCTGGGGTGAACCAAGGGCTGTATCTGTTCTTAGTTCTGCATTTTTTGAACGGAGCATGCTTATCTAAAATGGTGAGGAAGTTACTTTTAAAGAATGACCAGGCATCCTCAACTGACGGGATGAGGTCAATGTCCTTCCAGGATACCCGGGCCAGGTCGATTAGAAAGGCCTGCTCACAGAAGTGTTTTAGGGAGCGTTTGACAGTGATGAGGGGTGGTCGTTTGACTGCGGCTCCGTAGCGGATACAGGCAATGAGGCAGTGATCGCTGAGATCCTGGTTGAAGACAGCGGAGGTGTATTTGGAGGGCCAGTTGGTCAGGATGACGTCTATGAGGGTGCCCTTGTTTACAGAGTTAGGGTTGTACCTGGTGGGTTCCTTGATGATTTGTGTGAGATTGAGGGCATCTAGCTTAGATTGTAGGACTGGCGGGGTGTTAAGCATATCCCAGTTTAGGTCACCTAACAGAACAAACTCTGAAGCTAGATGGGGGGCGATCAATTCACAAATGGTGTCCAGGGCACAGCTGGGAGCTGAGGGGGGTCGGTAGCAGGCGGCAACCGTGAGAGACTTATTTCTGGAGAGAGTAATTTTCAAAATTAGTAGTTCGAACTGTTTGGGTATGGACCTGGAAAGTATGACATTACTTTGCAGGCTATCTCTGCAGTAAACTGCAACTCCTCCCCCTTTGGCAGTTCTATCTTGACGGAAGATGTTATAGTTGGGTATGGAAATCTCTGAATTTTTGGTGGCCTTCCTGAGCCAGGATTCAGACACAGCAAGGACATCAGGGTTAGCAGAGTGTGCTAAAGCAGTGAGTAAGACAAACTTAGGGAGGAGGCTTCTGATGTTGACATGCATGAAACCAAGGCTTTTTCGATCACAGAAGTCAACAAATGAGGGTGCCTGGGGACATGGGTTTACCTCCACATCACCCGCGGAACAGAGAAGGAGTAGTATGAGGGTGCGGCTAAAGGCTATCAAAACTGGTCGCCTAGAGCGTTGGGGACAGAGAATAAGAGGAGCAGGTTTCTGGGCATGGTAGAATATATTCAGGGCATAATGCGCAGACAGGGGTATGGTGGGGTGCGGGTACAGCGGAGGTAAGCCCAGGCACTGGGTGATGATGAGAGAGGTTGTATCTCTGGACATGCTGGTAGTAATGGGTGAGGTCACCGCATGTGTGGGAGGTGGGACAAAGGAGTTATCAGGGGTATGAAGAGTGGAACTAGGGGCTCCATTGTGAACTAAAACAATGATAACTAACCTGAACAACAGTATACAAGGCATATTGACATTTGAGAGAGACATACAGCGAGGCATACAGTAATCACAGGTGTTGAATTGGGAAAGCTAGCTAAAACAGTAGGTGAGACAACAGCTAATCAGCTAGCACAACAACAGCAGGTAAAATGGCGTAGACTAGGCAACGGGGCCAACAGATAAAACAAACAAGCAGAATGGAGTACCGTGATTAATGGACAGTCCAAGGTGCATCAGCAATGTAGCCAAGAGATCAGTGTCCAGGGGGCAGCGGTGGATGGGGCAGGGAAGCTGGACTGGCGAGTGTTATCCAGGTTTAAAAAAAAACTAACAATGACTAAATAGCTTGTAGCTAGTTAGCTGGTTAGCTTCTGGAGGTTCTTGAGTGTGTTCTAAAAATAAATAAAAAATAATAGCGATTCCGTATCACATTGGGTGAGGCAGGTTTCCGGAAGGTATAAACAAATTAAAAGTCAAAAGAGATAGAAAGTAAATATGGGTCCGGTGGGCGTTTGGGACGCGGCGATTCAGGCAGTTAGCAGGCCTGTGCTAACAAGCTAACAGTTTGTAGGCCCGGGCTAGACAAGGTAGCAGTTAGCGGACCGGAGCTGGACAAGCTAGCAGTTAGCAGGCCGAATTAGCAAGCAGGGAGATAGCGAGGGCTAGAGAGTTAGCCTTTGGGGGACGTCGCGATGGGGTGAGTCTGTTTATTCCTCTTCATGCGGTGACATCGATAGACCGGTCGTGGGCCCGGGTATTGTAGCTCAGGAGTATGCTACGGTGGTAGCGCAGGCCGGGCTAGCTTCAAGCTAAGTGGGTGGAAACGCTAGCCAGGGGTAATCATCCGGGGTTGCGGTTTAGCTAGATAGCTAGTTGTGAAGATCCAGCGTATTTGGAAGCTTAGGTTTAGCAAAATGTTTTTAAAGGGATAGCTATGTAAAAAAAAGAAAAATAAACGAAAAATAAACTAAATTGACCTCAGGTGCATCCTGTTTCCATTGATGATCCTTGAGATGTTTCTACAGCTTGACTGGAGTCCACCTGTGGTAAATTCAATTGATTGGACATGATTTGGAAAGGCACACCCCTGTCTATATAAGGTCCCACAGTTGACAATGCATGTCAGAACAAAAACAAAGCTGTGAGGTCGAAGGAAGTGTCCGTAGAGCGCTGAGACAGGAATGTATCGAGACACATCTGGGGAGGGGTACCAAAAAATGAATTCAGCATTGAAGATCCCCTAGAACACACTGGCCTCCATCGTTCTTAAATGGAAGAAGTTTGGAACAACCAAGACTCTTCCTAGAGCTTGCCACCCAGCCAAACTGAGCAATCGGGGGAAAAGGGCCTTCAGAAGGACAACCATCTCTGCAGCACACCACCAATCAGGCATTTATGGTAGAGTGGCCAGATGGAAGCCACACCTCAGTAAAAGGCACATGACAGCCCGGTTGGAGTTTGCCAAAAGGCATCTAAAGACTCTCAGACCATGAGAAACAATATTTTCTGGTTTGATGAAACCAAGATTCAATTCTTTGGCTTGAATGCCAAGTGTCAGATCTGGAGGAAACCTTGCAACATCCCTACAATGAAGCATGGTCTTGGAAACCTCATGTTGCGGGGGTGTTTTTCAGCGGTGGGACTGGGAGACTAGTCAGGATCGGGGCAAAGATTAACGGAGCGATGTACAGAGAGATCCTTGATGAAAACCTGCTCCAGAGCGCTCAGGACCTCAGACTCGGGTGAAGGTTTACCTTCCAATAGGACAATGACCCTAAGCACACAGCCAAGAAAACGCAGGAGTGGCTTCGGAACAAGTCTCTGATTAACCTTGAGTGGCTCAGCCAGAGTCAGCAATGCTCCCCATCCAACCTGACAGAGCTTGATAGGAATGGGAGAAATTCCCCAAATACAGGTGTGCCAAGCTTGTACCATCATACCCAAGAAGACTCGAGGTTGTAATTGCTGCCAAAGGTGTTTCAAGAAGGTACTGAGTAAAGGGTTTCAATACTTAAATGTGATATCTGTTAATTAGCAGTACATTCTAAAAAGCTGTGTTTATTTTGTTATTATGGGGTATTGTGTGTAGACTGATGGATTTGTATTTTATACATTTTAGTTATAGTTCTCTTTGTGGTGTATTCAACCCTGCATGGTATTGTCAGCAATAACAGGGTATGAGGATCATGATGATCGATATGGGTTAGTCTGTAATAGGACAGTTAGTGTTGGTCAAAGTTTTGAGGCATCAGTCTCACCCAGCCCAGGCTGCAGACCACCAGTCTGGCCAATAACTCCAGTTCCTCGTTTGTGGCCTGCAATGCACAGGGACAGCAATGGTGCAATGGTCAGGTCCCTCTGGGGAAGACATCCGCATGACGTAAAAACGGCAGTCACCTGTTCGCATCCTGGACAATGGATTAAAGTGAGCAAAATAAATCAATCTCCGCCTTTTTTAAGTGCTCCAACTCCTTTAACCTCATTAGTCCTGTCAGAAGTTTTTCTTGGTCAGCACTTCTCATGATTTTTGACATTGTTGTTGAGCACCTTTCCTTTCCTTTGTTCGCTGAAGCACAAAGGCACACCTAAACTCTAGCAACGCAACACACTTAACAGGGAGATTTCCTGTATTTATGGACCTACACTCCAACAAAGACACAAGTCATGATGTATGGACACTAGAGGAATTTACAGTTCCTTCAGAAAATATTCATACCCCTAGACTTTTTCTACATTTAGTTCTCTTACAAAGTGGGATGAAAATTGATTTAATTCAAATTTTTGGTCAACGATTTACACAAAATACTCATGTCAAAGTAAAATAAAAAATTCTAACATTTACAAAAATATTCGCAAAAATAAAACCGTGAAATATCTTTGATTCAATAACTATTAACTCCCTGAGACAATACATGTTAAAAACGCAGTTGGAAGCAATTACAGCTGTGTGACGTTTTGGGTAAGTCTCTAAGAGCTTAGTCCACCTGGATTGTACAATATTTGGCCATTATTCTTTCAATATTTTAAATTAACTAAATACAGCTAAATACAGGCAAAATACTGGAGAAATGTTTGATTCAGTCTTCTTTCCAACAGACACTGGGAGACAAATTCACCTTTCAGCAGGACAATATACCTGAAAACACAAAGCCAAATCTACACTGGAGTTGCTTACCAAGATGACATTGAATGTTCCTGAGTGGCCTGTTTACAGTTGTGCCTTGAATTGGAAAAAAAATTCTACGGCAAGACTTAGTGACTTAAGACTAGCAATGATCAACAACCAACTTGACAGAGCTTGAAGAATTAAAAAAATAATATGCAAATATTGTACAATCCAGGTGATTTACACCAAAAGACTCATAGCCAAAGGTGATTCTAACATGTATTTACTCAGGGATGTGAATACTTACGTAAATGAGATATTTCTGTATTTCATTTTCACAAGACCCAATAAAGTAGTTCTGGAGTCAACATTTTCTAAACAAGTCATATAAGTTGCATGAACTCACTCTTTGTGCAATATTGTTTAACATGACTACCTCAGCTCTCTACCCCACGCATACAATACCAGACAAAACGTTGGACACACTTGCTTATTCCAGGCTTTTACTTTATTGTTACTATTTTCTACATTATAGAATAATAGTGAAGACATCAAAACTACAAAACACGTGGAATCATGTAGTAACCAAAAAAGTGTTCAACAAATCAGAATATATTTTAGATATTAGATTCTTCAAAGTAGCCACCTTTTCCCTTGATGACAGCTTGGCACACTCTTGGCATTCTCTCAACCAGAAGGCAATCAGGCTGTTACGCCCTGACCTTAGAGATCCTTTTTATGTCTCTTTTTTGGTTAGGTCAGGGCGTGAGTTGGGGTGGGTATTCTATGTTTTGTGTTTCTATGATTTTCTATTTCTATGTTTTGGCCGGGTATGGTTCTCAATCAGGGACAGCTGTCTATCGTTGTCTCTGATTGGGAACCATACTTAAGGTACCCTTTTTCCCACCTGTGTTTGTGGGAAGTTAACTTTGTTTGATGGCACATAGCCTTAAGATTCACGGTTTGGTTTGTATTGTTTATTGTTTTGTCGGCGTCATTTCTTAAATAAAGTAAAATGTATGCTCTCAAACTGAATTAGTTTGTTTATTTTGATTGTATTTTTTAATTGAATCTTTGACCGTCATTCTATCCCCTGCCCAGCAACTCCACTCCCATTTGTCTCCAGTTCCACATCCCAACCTTCAGTTTCCCTCAACCCATCTCACCTATCTCTGCTGACCACCCACTTCAGGTTTCTATGTGCAATACTTTCAACAATGTGTTGATGTTTAACACACATATTGAATCGAGAAATTGTGAGTTAAAGAAAAATAAATTTAGTAAGAGTATTGGTGTATTAGTAAAAGGTGACAGTAGTTGGTGAACCAGGCGAGGCAGTCATTTGAGACTGATCAGGTCTCTGATTTCTAGGGTTTGTTGGGAGATGAACCTCCTCCATTTTTGGGGTAATGCTGTAATCAGTTGGTGCTAATCTTGCATTTTATATTTTTTTAATTTCTCCTTTATTTAACCAGGTAGGCCAGTTGAGAAGAAGTTATCTTTTACAACTGCGACCTGGTAAAATAAAGGTGAAAAAAAGAAAAAAAAAGATAAAGCACTGTGACAAAAACAACAACACAGAGTTGCACATAAACAAACCTACAGTCAAAAACACAATATAAAATCTATGTACAGTGTGTGTGCAAATGTAGATGGGTAGGGAGGTAAGGCAATAAATAGGCCATTAGAGGAGAAATAATTATAATGTAGCATTAACACATGAGTGATATATGTGCAGATGGTGATGTGAAAGTAGAGATACTGGGGTGCAAAAGAGAAAGACTATAAATAACAATATGGGGATGAGGTAGTCAGGTGTGCTATTTACAGACTGGCAATGTACAGGTACAGTGATCGGTAAGCTGCTCTGACAGCTGATGCTTAAAGTTAGAGAGGGAGATATAAGACTTCAGCTTCAGAGTTTTTTGCAATTCGTTCCAGTCATTGGCAACAGAGAACTGGAAGGAAAGGCAGCCAAAGTAAGTGTTGGCTTTCAGGTATGACCAGTGCAATATACCTGCTGGAGCGCGTGCTGTGGGTGGGTGCTGCTATGGTGACCAGTGAGCTGAGATAAGGCAGGGCTTTACCGAGCAAATACTTAGATGACCTGGAGCCAGTGGGTTTGGTAACGAATATGTAGCGAGGGCCAGCCAAAGAGACCATACAGGTCACAGTGATGGGTAGTATATTTTTTGGATATATATATATTATATTATATTTATTTTTTGGATATATATTTTGGATTTGAGATGCGTAATGTCAGTCTGGAAGGAGAGTTTACAGTCTAACCAGCCACCTAGGTATTTGTAGTTGTCCACATATTCTAAATCAGAACCAAGAGAAAGAGTGCGGGTAACAATCGGTTGAAGAGCACGCATTTAGGTTTTACTTGCATTTAAAAGCCGCTGGAGGTCACGGAATGAATTTGGTATGGAATTGAAGCTCGTTCGGAGGTATGTTAACTTTTTTGCCCGCTTGGGCAAAAAACAGAGAAAATGCAGCGTGGCAAATTTTAAAAAATGATATAGAACTCCAACTTTCATTAAATCACACATGTAAGATACTCAATTAAAGCTACACTCGTTGTGAATCCAACCAACATGTCAGATTTTTAAAAGGCTTTTCGGCGAAAGCATAAGAAGCTATTATCTGATGATAGCACAACAGTAAACAAAGAGGGTAGCATATTTCAACCCTGCAGGCGCTACACAAAACACAGAAATAAAATATAAAACATGCATTACCTTTGACGAGCTTCTTTTGTTGGCACTCCAATATGTCCCATAAACATCACAATTGGTCCTTTTGTTCGATTAATTCCATCCATATATATTCAAATGTTAATTTATAAAGCGTGTTTGATCCAGAATAAAAAGCTTCCAAAATGCGCAACATCACTACAAAATATTTCAAAAGTTGCCTATAAACTTTGCCAAAATATTTCAAACAACTTTTGTAATACAACTTTAGGTATTTTTAAACGTTAATAATCGGTCAAATTGTTGACGGGTCTATCTGTGTTCAATACAGAAAGACAACAAACCATGCTACATTTCACATATTGCGCAACTCTCAACAGTGTTACGCAGTTCCTAGATGGCCTACTTCTTTATTGCACAACTGAATAACATCAACCAAATTCCAAAGACTGGTGACAGCCAGTGGAAGCGGTAGGAACTGAAAACCAGTTCCTAAGAAATATCGTTTGCCAGCGAGAAATCACTGAACAGAGACCCCAAAAAATAATTGGTTAATTCTCGGGTTTTTGCCTACTACATAAGTTCTGTTATACTCATAGACATGATCCAAACATTTTTTGAAACTTCAGAGTGTTTTCTATCCAAATCTACTCATAATATGCATATCTTATATTCTTGGCGTGAGTAGCGGAAGTTGAAATTGGGCTCGCTATTTATCCAAAAGTAAAAATGCTGCCCCCTATCCCAGAGTTTACATACACTTAGGTTTTAGTCATTAAAACTTGTTTTTCAACAACTCCACATATGTCTTACAAGACTTGAATTTCACATACTTTTCAATACATTAATGTAGCAGTAGAACAAGCATATCACAATCATTTGATTTGATAACAGAATATAAAAATAAATCAATCAATATAGGCTACAGCAGAACATAGCATAATATATACAGTTGAAGTTGGAAGTTTACATACACTTATGTTGGCATTAAAACTCGTTTTCAACCACTCCACATATTTTTTGTTAACAAACTATAGTTTTGGCAAGTCAGTTAGGACATCTACTTTGTGTATGAGACAAGTAATTTTACCAGCATTTTTTTACAGACAGATTATTTCACTTAAAATTCACACAATTCCAGTGGGTCAGAAGTTTATATAAACTAAGTTGACCGTGCCTTTAAACAGCTTGGAAAATTCCAGAAAATGATGTCATGGCTTTAGAAACTTCTGATAGGCTAATTGACATATTTTGAGTCAATTGGAGGTGTACCTGTGGATGTATTTTAAGGCCTACCTTCAAACGCAGTGCCTCTTTGCTTAACATCATGGGAAAATCTAAAGAAATCAGCCAAGACCTCAGAAAAATAACGTCTGGCTCATCCTTGGTTGCAATTTCAGCTCTGTCAGGAGGAATGGGCCAAAATTCACCCAACTTATTGTGCAAAGCTTGTGGAAGGCTACCCAAAGCGTTTGATCCAAGTTAAACAATCTAAAGGCAATGCTACCCAATACTAATTGAGTGTATATAAACTTCTGACCCACTGGGAGAGTGATGAAAGAAATAAAAGCTGAAATAAATAAATCACTCTCCACTATTATTCTGACATGGTGATCCTGACTGACATAAGACAGGGATTTTTACTAGTATAAATGTCAGGAAAATGTTTGAAAAAATGAGTTTAAATGTATTTGTAGGTGTATGTAAACTTCTGACATCAACTATATCTTACATTAGTCATACCATACTGTATTTTATACCATCTATTGCACCTTGCCGATACCGCTCGGTCATCGCTCAATCATATATGTACATATTCTCATTCACCCCTTTAAATTTGTGTTTATTAGGTTGCTGTTAGATTACTTGTTAGATATTACTTCACTGTCGAAACTATACGCCCAAGAATTTCACTACACTCACATTAACATCTGCTAACCATGTGTATGTGACCAATAAAATATTATTTGATTTAATTACCATGACTAAACGATCAATTGGAATTTGTCAGCATTCATGACTCGTGACCGCTGGTTTGGCATTAATACGATCACCGCAAAAGCCCTAGACATATCTCTACCATTTCAATTCACAATATAATTTTTAAATAAAATACCATTTTCAAAAATGGTATTTTCTCAACCAGCACATTTGAGTTCAACCACAATATTTGTTGTAATATTTTCTGGGGGATTAAATAGATTAAATAGATAAAGCAAATAATATTTTACTAATATGATTTGAAAAACAAATCATCAGGAGTAGGCAGTGCCACAAGTGAGTGAAGTGAGATATTACTAAGGACTTAATCATGGTCATTTTTACATAAATAGAAAGGTATTTGCCTCTCCATAGATTCAGGATCATGTCTAATTTGTATTTGTTTTCTATTGAAATTAATTGTGGACAGCTCATTTATATATTTTGTGATATGAATACCAAGTATGTCTACTTCACTGTCAGCCCATTTTATAGGTGAACTGCAGGGTAATGTAATAGTTTTCTTTTAAAGATCCAATATTTACTATTTTACACCTGGGGTTGCTATATATTACTTTCACCCATTGAAAGACTTGGCAAAATACAAAAAAATCAAGCCATTTATATATTAAATGCAGTCTTACTTTATCAAGGGCCTTTTCAAAATCCGCTATGAATACCAGGCCTGGTTTCTTAGATGTTTCATGTTGTTCTATTATTTCTAGTTGTTTTCATAAAGTATATTATCTCCAATGATTCGTCCATGGAAAAAACCTGTCTGAGGGTGGGCGGACCTTGCACCAGGTGAAAAGTGATTGCATTCATTTTGGAAACGGGCTGCCGCCCGAGTGTGAGCCAGGTGTCCCGTTCTGGCCGACAGCGAAGTCGGTTCAAAACAAAAGTGTCATAGGTTAAGCACGTGGAGTAATGAGTAGGATTCTGTGTTTTCACATGCAAAGGTGATTGCTTTTGATAAAAAATGATTTGTCTGCATTCCCAATTAAACGTTGTTTGAGATTTGAAAAAGTGGGAATAAAAATTGCTATTGGGTTATGAGATTATATTTTTGTTCTTGGATCCAAATATAACAACATTTCTGGATCCTAATTGGCCTGTTACAGTAGTTCTAAACGGGTAAACGGCAGCATTATTAGTGGATTAGCTCGGCTGATACCTGGAAGCTACTAATAATGTGTGTCTCTCTGCGTCTCAGTAGATTTCAGCTTTTAGCCATCGTTCATTTTTTTTCCCTCCACCAGATGACAGATTCACTGATGTTGTCACATTGTCATACGCTTGTTTTCTGTAACAGGGAGAGAGTATTCATCTTGATTTGACTCACAGCAGCCACCTCTCTCCTCTCTTTTCCTCCCTCTTTCTCTCCTCGATTTAATTCACAGCAGCTACCTTCTTTCCATTTCTCTGTCTTCTATTCCTACCCCTCTCTCTTTCTCTGTCTCAGCGTGTTGTCATATGTTAGCAGTGTTAGCTGGTAGATAGAGCCGTTAACAGGCTATATATCCACCAGCAGCACACACACACACACACACACATATCCACCAGCAGCGTATGTACTGCCATCAAAAACACATTACGCAAAATCTGACCTGCTCTCACACTGCTAACAGGCTGTATGGTGTTGTCATGGTACCATATTTGAATGGGGGAAAATAATAGATTTTCAAGAATGCCCTTGCCCTCGCTGCTATTTACAGATCCAACACAGTCTCTCAATTAACATTAAGCTGTTTAAATGTGGTTTCACATTGGCACTCTCTATGTGCAGACATGGGATTCAGTAAAAACACCATTAGGAAAGAAAGAAATACTACACCATAGAAACAAATGCACATCTCTCTCACACATACAGAGACACACCACACACAAACACACAGACAGAGCGAAAGAGAGAGAGACAGACAGACAGACAGACAGACAGACAGACAAATCAACCTGCATCTATACCTGCCCAAAGGATTTGTGACGTGACACTATAGTTTATGGGTATTAGTGTTAGAACAAACACACACCTGGTGTAGATGGCTCCTCTTTTCCGCCTGGCAGGGAGTAAATTGAAAAGTTAAGTGACTTGCGTAAACGTGACTGAGCCTGCTGTAGACCCTGATCGCAGAATACAAATCAGCTCAGACAGAAACAGAGAGAGAAACTTGTTCATCTACGCAACAGGATGCAATTGTGTGTATGTGTTCCTGTGTGTGTGTTCCCATGTGTTTGTTCCTGTGTGTGTGTGTTCCCGTGTGTGTGTGTGTGTGTGTGTGTGTGTGTGTGTGTGTGTGTGTGTGTGTGTGTGTGTGTGTGTGTGTGTGTGTGTGTGTGTGCACTCATAGACCAACCAAACCATTCCCAGGGTATGATAGATGTTTGATATGGTATGTGGACAGGGCTGTGTCTGTCACAAAATTTCATCAGCCGGTGATTGTCATGCAAAAAACTCCTGGTCTCATGGTAATTGACCGTAAATGAACAAACACATGTAGCATCTCAATAAATCCATGTAATAGAGCCTACACCTTCACAATAAATCCATTATTTATTTTAGACATGTCTAAAGAAACATGACATGAAGAAAAGGTAGTCTATTTCAGAAGAAAATAATAGCATACTCTAAGTTGTCTTTATGTTAGGTCCTGATCTGGCTATGCCATATGGCTGTGGGCTACACTAGTTCATTTAGCAGACAAGATTTGCTTAGAATTCCATGGCTCCAAACGATTTGAGGGAGTGCACACGTGGCTATTCTGTGAAGAGCTGTTAACAAAGAAATAGGTACTCCTATATGCTTAATTTTGAGTTATTAATGTAACTTAGTTGTTCTACAAACATTGGGCTATATGTTTGTTTTAAATATTTATATATATATTAACACGTATATACCCCCATTTTCTCCTAATTTCAATTACGATCTTGTCTCATCACTTAACTCCCCAAAGGGGCGAGTTAAGGGGAATGTCGAGTCTTGAGTCCTCCAAAACATGACCTGCCAAACCACGAAGCCAGCTGCACCAATCAGAGGAAACACCATTCAGAGGAAACACCATTCAACTGACGTCAGTCTGCAGGCGCCGAGGAGTCGCTAGCGCACAATTAGCCAAGTAAAGCCCCCATGGCCAAACCCTCCCTTAACATGGACAACGCTGGGTCAATTGTGCACCACGCTATGGGACTCCTGGGGGACTCCTGGTCATGTACAGTTGTGACCCACAGCCTGGGATCGAACCCAGGTCTGAAGTGCCTTAGGCCACTGCGCCACCCGAGAGGCTGTTGCTTTGGTTTTTAACCTCTTGAGTGAAGGGGGCAGTATTTTGATGTTTGGAAGAAAAACGTACCCAAATGAAACTGCCTATTTCTCAGGTCCAGAATCTAGAATATGCATATAATTGTCAGATTAGGATAGAAAACACTCTAAAGTTTCCAAAACTGTCAAAATATTGTCTGTGAGTATAACAGAACTGATATTGCAGGCGAAAACTTGAGGAAAACCCAGAAGTGGTGTTTTTCCTGAAAGCTCTCTGTTCCATTGCATGCCTTTCCTCCATTTAAGGGATATCAACCAGATTTTTCTATGGCTTCCAAATGGTGTCAACAGTCTTTAGACATAGTTTCAGGCTTTTATTTTGAAAAATGAGCGAGAAAGGTCACTTCGCGTCATTGGATGACTGGGTGCCAGCAGCGTTTTGCATGCGCCAACAGAGTGGAGCAGACATTTTCTCTTTCTCTCCTATTGAAGAAGCTACAGTCCGGTTGAAATATGATCAATTATATATTGTAAAAACAACCTGAGGATTGATTATAAAAAACATTTGACATGTTTCTACGAACTTTACGGATACTATTTGGAAATTTTGTCTGCCCTGTCGTGACCGCTCGAGCCTGTCGTATTTCTGAACATAACTCGCCAACCAAATGGAGGTTTTTTGGATATAAAAATAATCTTCATGGAACAAAAGGAACATTTATTGTGTAACTGGGAGTCTTGTGAGTGCAAACATCCGAAGATCATCAAAGGTAAGCGATTCATTTTATTGTTTTTCTGAGTTTTGAGACCAATCTACTATGCTGCTAGCTGTTTGAAATGTTTTGTCTGCTGAGAGAGATGTCCTTACATAAACCCTTAGTATGCTTTCGCCGAAAAGCTTTTTTGAAATCTGACAAGCAAGGTAGAAAACTTGTTAGGGCTAGGCAGAATTACTGCCCCCTTTGGATGAATTGTGTGCCCATAGTAAACTGAAAAGAAATCTGTCCAAAATTGCTAATATATGCATATAATAATTATTATTGGATAGAAAACACTCTAAAGCTTCTAAAACCGTTTGAATTATGTCTGTAAGTATAGCAGAACTCACAGGGCAGGCAATCTCCCAAAATATTTTTAGGAGCCTGAAACTTGGGGCAACTTTGACGTCATCGCCCCCACCCTTCCCAACCAGCTATGGATCTGGAGACACTTTCTATGTATTCCACTAGATGTCCTCATTCAATTCAGTTTAATTGAGTTTTGACCCTTTGGTAGGCAAAAGACTGAGTGTCGCGAGAAAATACAAGGTCACGAGAGCGCGCTTTTTGGAGAGACGTTCCTTTGTTCCAGAATGCCTGAGAAGAAGCAAGAATGTCCGATAGATTAGATAATTGTTTGTACGTTTAGAACATCCTAAAGCTTGATTCTGCACTTAGTTTGACCAGTTTAGTCGACATATAATATGTAATTTTGAAGATTTGATGCGCATCTGTTCGGGACCAGAAGTAGTTTTGGGTGCATTTCAGCTGAAAGTGCTAGCAGATGCTACTATAAGGACACACGAACTGAAACAAAACAATGTATTGGGTAAGTATGACTCCTTCCACTACATTCTGATCGAAGACCATCAAAGGTAAGGGAATATTTATGTTGTAATTTTGTATTTCTGTTGACTCCAACATAGCGGAGAAATATTGCTTACGTCTGAGCGCCGTCTCAGATTATTACATAGTGAACTAATTCTGTAATGTTAAAAATAAATGTAACACAGCGGTTGCATTAAGAAGCAGTGTATCTTTTTAACTATATGTAGAACATGTATATTTAGTCATTTTTGAGTATTTTCTGAACATGAAGTCAATGTAAATGGAGATTATGGATATAAATGGCATATTATTGAAAAAAACATAAATGTACTGTGTAACATGTCCTATTACTGTCATCTGATGAAGATTTTCAAAAGGTTAGTGAATGATTTATTTTTTAATCCTGCTTTTATAATTTTATATTTTCTGGGACAAAATGGCTGTATATCGTCTGTTTCTTTGTGGTGGTTTGATATAAATATGTGCCATGTTTTCGCCGTAAAACATTTAAAAAATCTGACATGCTGGGTAGATGAACAAGGTGTTTATCTTTCATTTGAGGTATTGGACTTGTTAATGTGTGGAGGTTAAATATTTCTAAGAATATTTTTGCATTGCCTGCGCCACGGTTTCAGCTGAACGAGGGGGGTGGCGGACACTGAGAGGGAAGCCTCGCTTTAATTACAAGCTAAGCTGTGTTTTGGTATATTGCACTTGTGATTTCATGAAAATTAAATATTTCTAGTAATTTAATTTGAATTTGGCGCTCTGCAATTCAGCGGATGTTGACGAAAATGATCCCGCTAACGGGATGGGTGCATCAAGAAGTTAAATTAAGGCTGCACGATGCAACTCTAATGAGGATTTGAGCAATTTGGTTGAAAAGCATGAGCTCTGCTTTGGTTTTTTTTCGCAGGCTGTACACACTTCATCAGTCTTTCATTCACAATTTGACAAACCCTTGATTATGTCTCGATTTTCCCATCCGTAATGTCATCTAAAAAAATCCATGCCTTTTGCGGCCAGTGGTCATTGTGCCCTTGGGCTACATATAATAACTATAATTCCCTTCTCCCTGAGTGCTGCGAGGCACCTTTCACTCAGATGGCTCTCCATCACGTGATCGGGTCTTTCTCATAGGCTACAAGTGAAGACAGACACTTTGGGGACCAAACTGCGCCCGTCCTTATCAAATTCCGAGGTGCATATTGAAGATAATGGAAGAACTGTCCACATTTACTTCGTCAGCCAACAAGATGAGTAGGCCTAACGGACAGCAAAAGCGCTAGCCTATGTCAATCTACTATCCCCCATAGTACAAATGTTGACCTATTTTTATTCTGTGCAAGAAACAGATATTCCAAACACAGTCTGGGACAGTTGTGGGATTCGATAGATCCCAAATTAATACAACCACTATCATCAAAAACATTTCTACGCAATGAGGCTGATACAACAGATCATAATGTTTAGCTTAACCTCTCTTAGGTATGGGGCAGTATTTTCACGTCCGGATGAAAAGCATGCCCAAAGTAAACGGCCTGTTACTCAGGCCCAGAAGCTAGGATATGCATATAATTGGTAGATTTGGATAGAAAACTGTTCTAAAACTGTTAAAATAATGTCTGTGAGTATAACAGAACTGATATGATAGGCAAAACCCAGAGAACAAGCCATTCCCCCAAAACAAATGTTCAGCCTACCACTGTTTTCAATGGCTGTCACTTTATTATAAGGCGTAATCCTCCCAGATTGCAGTTCCTAGGGCTTCCACTAGATGTCAACAGTCTTTAGAAAGAGTTTCATGCTATTTTTCTTTTTAATTTGCCCAAAATTGTAGTTTGTCAATGTGCCTCCCATTTTCACACGAATGAGTGTGCGTTCTTTGATATTTTTCTCCGGTAAAGACAATAATGATTCTCCTTCTTAAATTTGATTGTTTATTTACGTATTAGCATACCTAAGGTTTGATTATAAACATTGTTTGACTTGTTTGGAAAAGTTTATTAGTAACATTTGGGATTCATTTTGTATGCATTTTGATGGAGGGAAACAAGGGTAGATTATTGACTGAAGCGCGCCAGCTAAACTGAGTTTTTATGTATATAAATAAGGCCACTTTTGTGGCACACCTGCCTGGTTGAAATATGTTTTTCATGTGTTTTGTATGCAGGGCGCTGTCCTCAGATAATCGCATGGTGTGCTTTCGCCGTAAAGCCTTTTTGAAATCTGACACCGGGCTGGATTGACAAGAAGTTAAGCTTTATTTTGATGTATTACACTTGTGATTTTATGAAAGTGAAATATTTATAATTCTGTACTTTGAATTTCACGCTCTGCAATTTCACCGGATGTTGGCCAGGTGGGACGCTACCTGCCCATAAGAAGTTAAAATGTTGATAAACTATTAGGCTATTTCTTCACATTATATGCGACGCATTGTGCACACGGCAGTAGGCTATATGCGTGAATGTTCAATTAGCGGAAAACACATTTATCAGAAGTGGCCACAAATGCAATGATTCAGGTAATGCTTTTGTTTTATCGGTGCATTTTAATTGAGAAAATATTATTTCCCAAACTTGAAACTCACGCAGTGCTTATGTATGCCAGTTAGACTCTACATCCCTTGTAAAGCGGATTAAAGTGCTTATTTTTAGTAATGTTTTGGCCACTTTAGTTGTGAGACAGATCTTATCAAAACATGTAGGGCTATGGGCTAGGCTACATGAGGTGTGTGACTATGATTAGAGATTCTTGCCTTATGCTAGGCATTGATAATATATAATTCACAAGTGACAAGCTAATATTGTCATCCATCAGACTATTCTTGATTTAATCTTGTCTTTACATATACTAAACAATATATGTGTGAAATTTGTTTTCATTTCAAATGGATCATTATCATGCACTGGGAAGGGAAAAAATACATGTCATCAATACACTTCAAAAGCGAATGGAGGATGCGTTTCCCATGGTTCATTTTCATGCCAGCCAAGTAGGCTAAACTCCTGTTGTAAAGACAATCAACATACTTAATATTAGGAAAGTTGAGAAATAAATATAGTAGGCCTAACCTATAGCAAGTTGATGGGCTCCTCTTTTTAAGAGGCCATCACTCTGTGTTCTCACGCAATTGCATTGCCTACAGATATGTTGCGCAAGTGTTTGATTACATTTTTGTTTACTTTTGCATTGATTTCAGAGTGATTAGAGGGACAATAGAGTGCTGAGCACCAGGCAGTTAGCAAGTTTGGTAGGCTACTAATGACCATCAGCAGCATCAGAGCTTGGAGAAGCCTAATTACCATGACTAAACGGTCATGTGGAATTAGACTGCCTTCATGACTCGTGACAGTCGGTGTGGCGGTAATAAGGTCACCATAACCGCTCTAATCATGAGTCTGTCATTTGTTCTTTGCATCAACAATCACCTTGATCACTGCTTCTTTCCCCACGTGTCTCACTGTGTTGGTGGTGAGAGCTACTGTAGGTCATCCATATCAACAGTAGTGTTACACTGTATGTTTCTTTGTATCTTGCACTGGGTCATCTCCATAATGGGTTTCATTCGTCATCTGATCTACTGTGAAGCATCACGCCATGAATACTGTATGTAGTATGCAGTTATGTTTGTGTGTGTGTGTGTGCACGCTCGTGTGTACATGTGAGTATGTACGTCTGCATATAGATTTACATATCTCAATGGCACAGCCACGTCCCTAGCGCTTTGTCATTTTTAAATCGGGAAAATGAATAAAAGACTGCTAAGGTCAGAATCATTCAAAACACATTGAGTAATCATATTGAAATTGTTGTCATTGTCACATTGTTCTTGTGCTTTTAAAATAACAGACCTTAGGTTTAGTCCAATCATTCACATAGTTAAAATATGATTTTATCACTGTGTGATTTACAGTGCATTTGGAAAGTATTCAGACCCCAAGATTTTTCCACATTTTGTTACGTTACAGCCTTATTCTAGAATGGATTAAATAATATTTTTGTTATTATCAAATGTATAACAAAAATAAAAAATACAGTACCTTATTTACAAAAGTATTCAGACCTTTTGCTATGAGACTCGAAATTGAGCTCAGCTGCATCCTGTTTCCATTAGTTATACTTTAGATGTTTCTACAACTTGGAGTTGTGGTAAATTCAATTGATTGGACATGATTTGGAAAGGCACACACCTGTCTGTATAAGGTTGACACTGCATGTCAGAGCAAAAACTAAGCTATGAGGTCGAAGGAATTCTCCGTAGAGCTCAGTGACAGGATTGTTTGGAGGCACACATCTGGGGAAGGGTACCAAAACATTTCTGCAGCATTGAAGGTTCCCAAGAATACAGTGGCCTCCATCATTCTTAAAAATGGAAGAAGTTTGGATCCACCAAGAGTCTTCCTAGAGCCGCCTGCCTGGCCAAACTGATCAACTGGGGTAGAAGGACCTTGGTCAGGGAGGTGATCAAGAACCCGATGGTCACTCTTACAGAGCTTCAGAATTCCTCTGTGGAGATGGGAGAACTTTCCAGAAAGCCAACCATCTTTGCAGCACTTGGCCTGAATGCTGAGTGTCACGTCTGGAGGAAACCTGGCACAATCACTACGCTGAAGCATGGTGGTGGCAGCATCATGCTGTGGGGATGTTTTTCAGCGGCAGGGACTGCGAGACTAGTCAGGATCGAGGGAAAGATGAACGGAGCAAAGTACAGAGAGATCCTTTATGAAAACCTACTCCAGAGCACTCAGGACCTCGGACTGGGGCGAAGGTTAATCTTCCAACAGGATAATGACCCTAAAGCACACAGCCAATACATTGCTTCGGGACAAGTCTCTGAATGCACTAGTGGCCCAACCAGAGCCCGGACTTGAACCCGATCTAACATCTCTGGAGAGACCTGAAAAATAGCTGTACTGAAACACTCCACATCCAACCTGACTGAGCTTGAGAGGACCTGCAGAGAAGAATGGGAGAATGGGAGAAACTCTCCAAATACAGTTTCTGTGATAATCTGGTAGCGTTATACCTCAAGAAAACTTGAGGCTGTAATCGCTCCCAAAGATGTTTCAACAAAGTACTGAGTAAAGGGTCTGAATACTTACGTAAATGTGATATTTTTCCTCATTTTTTTACATTACAGCCTTATTCTAAAATGGATTAAATGTAAAAAATAAAAATAAATCCTCATCAAACTACACACAAAACCCCATAATCACAAAGCAAAACCTTTTTTTGTGCAAATTTATTACAAATAAAAACCATAAATACCATATTTACGTAGGTATTCAGACCCTTTGCTACGAGACTCGAAATTGAGCTCAGGTGCATCCTGTTTCCATTGATCATCCTTGAGATGTTTCTACAACTTCATTTGAGTCCACCTGTGTTAAATTCAATTGATTGGATATGATTTGGAAAGGCACACAATTGTCTATATAAGGTCTTACAGTTGACAGTGCATATCAGAGCAAAAACAAAGCCATGAGGTCGAAGAAAGCTCTGAGACAGGATTGTGTCGAGACACAGATCTGGGATACCAAACAATTTATGCAGCGTTGAAGGTTATGATATCCTGGGTTGACTTCTCCTAGAAGGTTTAAGGGTTAGAAGGTTAAGGGTTAAGGTTTGTATAAGATAAAAATATTAAGTTTAAGAACTCATTACGAATGGGTAATGTAAGGATTAAGGTTTAGGATAGAGTAAAAAAAGTCTAGCACAGGGATCGAACATGCATCCTACAGGAACTCAAGTCCCTTTGTTCACCTGAGATAGAATTCCTTACAATCAAATGCCGACCGCATTATCTACCAAAATAATTGTCTTCGATTATAATCGCAGCCGTGTAAATCCCCCCCAAGCAGACACCTCGACGGCCCTGATAGAACTTTATATCCTAGATTTTGGGCCTAGGAAACAGGCAGTTTACTTTGGGCATGCTTGTCATCCAGACGTCAAATTACTGCCCCCTAGCCCAAAGAGGTTTTAACAAAGCTAATTAATCTGAAAACAAGGCTCCCTAAATTTGATCAGCATTTCAAATACGCGACCCGGGCTGGCAGCATTCTGGATCATTGCTACTCCTAACTTCCACGACGCATACAAAGCCCTCCCTCGCTCCCAGCCTATAGACAGAAACTAAATACGAAATGTCCGTGCTCAGGTCTGTTCAACGCTGGTTCGACCAATCTGATTCCATCCTTCAAGATTGCTTCGATTACGTGGACTGGGATATGTTCCGGATAGCCTCAGACAACATCATTGATGTATACACCAATTCAGTGAGCGAGTTTATTAGCAAGTTCATCTGTGATGTTGTACCCACAGTGACTATTGAAACCTTCCCCTACCAGAAACCATGAATTGATGGCAGCATTCGCGCAAAACTGAAAGCATAAACCACTGCTTTTAATCATGGCAAGGCATCCGGAAACATGACCGAATACAAACAGTGTAGCTATTACCTCCGCAGGGAATTAAACAAGCAAAGCGTCAGTAGAGAGACAAAGTAGAGTCACACTCTCCTTCACTGCATCCGACGTGAGGAAAACATTTAAACGTGTCAACCCTCGCAAGGCTGCAGGCCCAGACAGCATCCCCAGCCGTGCCCTCAGAGCATGCGCAGACCAGCTGGCTGGTGTGTTTACGGACATATTCAATCAATCCCTATCCCAGTCTGTTGTTCCCACATGCTTCAAGAGGGCCACCATTGTTCCTGTTCCCAAGAAAGCTAAGGTAACTGAGCTAAACGACTACTGCCCCGTAGCACTCACTTCCGTCATGATGAAGTGCTTTGAGAGACTAGTCAAGACCATATCACCTCCACCCTACCTGACACCCTAGACCCACTCCAATTTGCTTACCGCCCAAATAGGTCCACAGACGATGCAATCTCAACCACACTGCACACTGCCCTAACCCATCTGGACAAGAGGAATACCTATGTGAGAATGCTGTTCATCGACTACAGCTCAGCATTTAACACCATAGTACCCTCCAAACTCGTCATCAAGCTCGAGACCCTGGGTCTCGACCCCGCCCTGTGCAACTGGGTACTGGACTTCCTGACGGGCCGCCCCCAGGTGGTGAGGGTAGGTAACAACATCTCCACCCCGCTGATCCTCAACACTGGGGCCCCACAAGGGTGCGTTCTGAGCCCTCTCCTGTACTCCCTGTTCACCCACGACTGCGTGGCCACGCACGCCTCCAACTCAATCATCAAGTTTGCGGATGACACAACAGTGGTAGGCTTGATTACAAACAACGACGAGACGGCCTACAGGGAGGAGGTGAAGGCCCTCGGAGTGTGGTGTCAGGAAAATAACCTCACACTCAACGTCAACAAAACTAAGGAGATGATTGTGGACTTCAGGAAACAGCAGATGGAACACCCCCCTATCCACATCGATGGAACAGTAGTGGAGAGGGTAGTAAGTTTTAAGTTCCTCGGCGTAAACATCACAGACAAACTGAATTGGTCCACCCACACAGACAGCATCGTGAGGAGGCTGAAGAAATTCGGCTTGTCACCAAAAGCACTCACAAACTTCTACAGATGCACAATCGAGAGCATCCTGTCGGGCTGTATCACCGCCTGGTACGGCAACTGCTCCGCCCACAACCGTAAGGCTCTCCAGAGGGTAGTGAGGTCTGCACAACGCATCACCGGGGACAAACTACCTGCCCTCCAGGACACCTACACCACCCGATGTCACAGGAAGGCCATAAAGATCATCAAGGACAACAACCACCCGAGCCACTGCCTGTTCACCCCGCTATCATCCAGAAGGCGAGGTCAGTACAGGTGCATCAAAGCTGGGACCGAGAGACTGAAAAACAGCTTCTATCTCAAGGCCATCAGACTGTTAAACAGCCACCACTAACATTGTGTGGCTGCTGCCAACACACTGACTCAACTCCAGCCACTTTAATAATGGCAATTGATGGGAAATGATGTAAAATATATCACTAGCCACTTTAAACAATGCTACCTAATATATTGTTTACATACCCTACATTATCCATCTCATATGTATACGTATATACTGTACTCTATATCATCTACTGCATCTTTATGTAATACATGTATCACTAGCCACTTTAACTATGCCACTTTGTTTACATACTCATCTCATATGTACAGTATATACTGCACTCAATACCATCTACTGTATCTTGCCTATGCCGCTCTGTACCATCACTCATTCATGTATCTTTATGTACATATTCTTTATCCACTTACACTTGTGTCTAGTTAGTAGTTTTGGAATTGTTAGCTAGATTACTGTTGGTTATTACTGCATTGTTGGAACTAGAAGCACGAGCATTTCGCTACACTCGCATTAACATCTGCTAACCATGTGTATGTGACAAATAAAATGTGATTTGATTTGATATCCCAGTCCACGTGATCGAAGCAATCTTGAACACTCAAACTTTTACAGATGCAGTCGAGAGCATCCTGGTACGGAAACTGCTCCTCCCACAACCGTAAGGCTCTCCAGAGGGTAGTGAGGGTAGTGAGGTCTGCACAATTCATCACCGGGGGCAAACTACCTGCCCTCCAGGACATCTACACCACCCGATGTCACAGATCATCAAGGACAACAACCACCTGAGCCGCTGCCTGTTCACATCGTTATCATCCAGAAGGTGAGGTCAGTACAGGTGCATCAAAGCAGGGACCGAGAGACTGAAAAACAGCTTCTATCTCAAGGCCATCAGACTGTTAAATAGCCATCCCTAACATTGAGAAGCTGCTGCCAACATACAGACTCAAATCTCTAGGCACTTTAATAATTGAAAATTGGATGTAATAAATGTATCACTAGTCTCTTTAAACAATGCCACTTTATATAATGTTTACATACCCTACATGACTCATATGTTTATACTGTACTCTATATATCTGCATCTTGCCTATGCAGCACAACCATTGCTAATCCATATATTTATATGTACATACTTTTTCATTCCTTTACACCTGTGTGTATCAGGGAGTTGTGAAATTGTTAGATTACTTGTTAGATATTGTTGTTAGATATTACTGCACGGTCGGAACTAGAAGCACAAGCATTTCGCTACACTCACATTAACATCTGCTAACCATGTGTATGTGACCAAGCCTACTTGATAGTAATAGGGGTCTGTTTCGTAAATAGTAGCAGGTTTTGAAGGCATTTCCAGACGTCCTCAGGACATAGATAGACGTCCAATTTCGAAATCACTCGAGTGATATACCTGCTACATCAACCGAACCCTTCATTATTTATAAGCTAAATGACTATCGATGTGGTGGGTGGATGAACACTTCTCACTCTGAATGAACTCTCTGCCCTCTGAGGACACTATAAGGCCTATTACTGCCCATAATATTTTCACTATCGACATGTTCACTGTTAATGTTGTTTGCATTGAATTCATCTCTGTAAGACCCTGGGGAGACAGGGGATATTAAAACTTCTCCTTGGATCAACACTATCTGGGGATTTCTAAGGTAGAGATGGGGTGAGAGGATAGGTGCGTCCCTTTACAGTCTGTGCTCGGGCCAGAGAGTTTGGTTGAAGTAATAACCCTGGAAATCGAATATTGTGGCGGGGGCTGTCCCGACAGAGCAGAACGGATGACACACAGCAGAGGAAAGGCATGCACTGCACGCTCTCACACATTCATACCCTTATGGAAAACCACATGATTTCATGTGGAAAATCCCATGACATTTCCACATGTTTTGCACATGTGAAATCGAGTGTTTTTGGAACACTTCACATATGATGTTGGTATTTCCATGTGATCACGTAACCTTTCACGAGATTTCACAGGTGATGCCCTTCAAACACAAATGAGTGATTATGATACCACACAGTGCCTTAAAGTAAAGCGTTTTCAATTTACATTTTTGACATACATTGTTTACGTTTTTTTTATGCAGTAAATATTAGTCAACAGGTCCTTACCTGAAATTTGAACTCACAACCTCTTGGTTCATGACATTCTGCACTTTCTGCTATGCCACCAAGTCTGTATCAGTAACTGATTTCACCTATATTCCTAAACGTTCGACTTTAAAGTAAATATAATGTTTGTTAAAGGTACACTCAAGAAAAACAATTATACTTATCATAGCGATTCAGGAGTAATATTAAAACCGAATAATATGCCCCACCAACATTAGACAACTATACAGAAAACCCTCAAATTGCTGAAATAAGTCAATGAAATCAATGATAAGAGAATAGTCAGAATAACTAATTACTAAAAAAGCACTTATTCTAATTGTAGAGATCTATTATATGTAATGAATGTTTAGGGCTGTGCTAAAGTCTCTGTGGCACAGCAGAGTGAATCTCAAATCCTGAGGTTGTGAGATCAAATCCCAGGTGGTGTCATATTTTAGCTAAAGACTGATAACACATAAAAAAGAAATGTATCACGTGAAGTGTTCCAAAAACATTCATGTGAAATCATGTGGGTCAACATATGATAACATGAAACTACATTTTTAGCCATTGTTGTAAATTTTGTGGTAAGTTTTACAGTAAATTTCTACAGTAATAGGATACTGTATTAGTGTTTGCTATATATTTCCATAATTCGCAATGAACTTGGGTACTTTTTGGCCAGTCCTGCAAATTAACTTGGCATGCCTCACTTTGCAATTGCATTTAAGCATATAGGATCATTTAGCAGTGCTTATGGCAAGAACCATAAAATTAAAAAAAATCTTGTTATTTTACTGAGTTTAACAGATACTGAGTTTCGGTGAAAATAGTGGAAACACCTTTCATGTATTTCTAAAGCTGAACTGTATTTTGTCAGAAATATAGAACAACAAACGGCATTCAGGAGATACACAGAAATTACAATTCTAACTAAACTATTTCCAATACAGGAATATTAGGAATTTGGTAACTTTTGGAATGGAATTGACCTCAACATTGGTTAGCACACTTTGGACGTAACCACACCTGGAATTAGAACTCACTAAGATGTCATCAACCTGAATTTCTTGCTTCGCCACCAGGTTTGTTTTTTTAGGGGATAGACCCGCTTTAACATTGCAGATAGAGTGTAGTTCCATCAATGTAATTGCCTGCATCATTTCCAATCCTCCATACATTTTGTTTTGTATGTACACTACCGTTCAAAAGTTTGGGGTCACCTAGCCATGTCCTTGTTTTTGAAAGAACAGCAAAAAAAAATGTCCATTAAAGATAGCATCAAATTGATCAGAAATACAGTGTAGACATTGTTAATGTTGTAAATGACTATTGTAGATGGAAACAGCAGATTTCTTATGGAATTACAGGCCTCTCATCTTTTTAAGTGGGAGAACTTGCACAATTGGTGGCTGACTAAATACTTTTTTTGCCCCACTGTAAGTAAACGTCTGTCAGACCAAAGATGTTATAATGAGGTGAAGGAATTGTTCACTTATTTTTCAAGTAAACCTCCGGAAGTGAATGATGAAGTCAATTATTGTAGACGACACACCCCGATCCACATGCATACTGCAAACAGACCATACTCCTCTGGTCTCCTTTTTTTATCTTGATGCGAAAAAAACAGACATGGCAGCGAGCACAAACTACCAATCATTTAATTAATTTTGAAAAGTGTTTTACTCAATTATTTCGATAAATGTTGAGCTCAACCGTGATGTGATGAATTATAAATAGTAATTGCTATTATTTCAGTCATATTGTGGTTTCTGTCAGTTGAGAGTTATCTAAATATGACCGCTTGTGTTACGTCATTCTTTCCTCAGTTAGTGCTAGGACTAATGTAGCCTACATTTTCCAGTTTGGAGGATTGTTTATGCTGTTGCTACTTCTGTGAGTGTCTGAACATTGAATCCAAAAATAAACTGGTCACATTCATGACATAACCTTATAAGGACTGTGTTTATGAAAAATGTTTTTGTAAAAAAACATGATAATGTTGCTAGCTCAAATGCTGACTGTTGCGTCAATCAAAACTGGCCGTTACAAATAAGCGTTCTAATCAAACCAATTTAATCGTACACTGCAGGGACCACTGTAGAATGATCGCACCCGTTTGCTGGTACGTGTGAAAAGGTTAACATGCTGGTAGAAATTAGGTACAACGGATTTAAGTTTCCCTGCATTAAAGTCCCCGGCCACTAGGAGTGCTGCCTCTGGATGAGCATTTTCTAGTTTGCTTATGGCCTTATACAGCTGGTTGAGTGCCGTCTTAATGCCAGCATCAGTTTGTGGTGATAAATATATAGCTACGAAAAATATAAACAGTAATTAGTGTAGCCAACAGCTTATCATGAGACACTCTACCTCAGGCAAGCAAAACCTTGAGACTTCCTTAATATTAGATTTTGTGCACCAGATGTTATTTACAAATAGACACAGACTGCCATCCCTTGTATTACTGGAGGCAGCTGTTCTATCTTGCCAATGGACTAAAACCCAGCCAGCTGTATGTTATCCATGTCGTTGTTCAGCCATGACTCTGTGAAACATAGTGAAACAACCCCCTTGGGTTGTGCCGTGGCGGAGATCTTTGTGGGCTATACTCGGCCTTGTCTCAGGATGGTAAGTTGGTGGTTGAAGATATCCCTCTAGTGGTGTGGGGGCTGTGCTTTGGCAAAGTGGGTGGGGTTATATCCTTCCTGTTTGGCCCTGTCCGGGGGTGTCATCGGATGGGGCCACAGTGTCTCCTGACCCCTCCTGTCTCAGCCTCCAGTATTTATGCTGCAGTAGTTTATGTGTCGGGGGGCTAGGGTCAATGTGGTATATCTGGAGTACTTCTCCTGTCCTATCCAGTGTCCTGTGTGAATTTAAGTATGCTCTCTCTAATTCTCTCTTTCTTTCTCTCTCTCGGAGGACCTGAGCCCTAGGACCATGCCTCAGGACTACCTGACATGATGACTCTTTGCTGTCCCCAGTCCACCTGGCCATGCTGCTGCTCCAGTTTCAACTGTTCTGCCTGTGATTATTATTATTTGACCATGCTGGTCATTTATGAACATTTGAACATCTTGGCCATGTTCTGTTATAATCTCCACCCGACACAGCCAGAAGAGGACTGGCCACCCCACATTGCCTGGTTCCTCTCTAGGTTTTTTCCTAGGTTTTGGCCTTTCTAGGGAGTTTTCCCTAGCCACCGTGCTTCTACACCTGCATTGCTTGCTGTTTGGGGTTTTAGGCTGGGTTTCTGTACAGCACTTTGAGATATCAGCTGATGTATGAAGGGCTATATAAATAAATTTGATTTGATTTGAAACATAAGATATTACAGTTTTTAATATCCCGTTGGTAGGATAGTTTTGATCGGAGCTCATCCGTTATGTTATCCAATGATTACCATCAGTCCTATCAGCCAATGTGCAGAGGTGAATTACTTAATCGCCGTCGGATCCTAACAATCCACTAACAAGTCACTTCTTCATGCGAATGACAGGATTTGGTTCTTGTCAGTTGTCTGAAGTAAATCCTTCACGTCTGACTCGTTAAAGACAAAATCTTTGTCCAGTACAATTTGAGTGATCACTGTCCTGATATCCATAAGCTCTTTTCGATCATTAGAGACTCTGGCAGAAACATTATGTACAAAATAAGCGACAAATAATGAGAAAAATCACACAATAGAACAATTAGTTAGCAGCCCATAAAATGGTGCCACCATCATCCTGCAGAGGATAAGTTAATTAAAGTTGCCAGCCTCAGAAATTGTAGCCCATATAAATGCTTCACAAGTAATTGTTATGGTTTTCTTCCGTCGAAGGAGAGTCGGACCAAAATGCAGCGTGGTGATTTACATACATGTTTAATAATGATGAAAAGCGAACAATACAAAATCAACAAACAGAATGTGAAAACCTATACAGCCTATCTGATGACAATAAACACAGAGACAGGAACAATCACCCACGAAACACTCAAAGAATATGGCTGCCTAAATATGGTTCCCAATCAGAGACAACGAGAATCACCTGGCTCTGATTGAGAACCGCCTCAGGCAACCATAGACTATGCTAGAAAACCCCACTAAGCCACAATCCCAAAACCTACGAAAAACCCCCATACAAAAACAACACAAAATAAACCCATGTCACACCCTGGCCTGACCAAATCAATATAGAAAACACAAAATACTAAGACCAGGGCGTGACAGTAATAGACACATCTCAACACCAACTGTTTAGAGGAGACTGCATAAATCAGGCCTTCATGGAAACCACTACTTAAGGACATCAATAATAAGAGGAGACTTGCTTGGACCAAGAAACATGAGCAAAGGACATTAGATCGGTGGAAATGTCGACTTTGGTCCAAATTCGAGATTTTTGGTTCCAACCGCCGTGTCTTTGTGAGATGCAGAGTAGGTGAACGGATGATCTCTGCATGCATGGTTCCCACCGTGAAGCATGGAGGAGGAGGTGTGATGTTGTGGGGTGCTTTTCTGGTGACACTGTCAATGATTTTTTTTAGAATTCAAGGCACACTTAACCAGTATGGCTACCACAGCATTCTGCACCAATACGCCATCCCATCTGGTTTGTGCTTAGTGGGACTATCATTTGTTTTTCAACAGGACAATGACCCAACACACCTCCAGGCTGTGTAAGGGCTATTTGACCAAGAAGGAGGACCAAGGCACTCTTCATAGAATTAATTCAAATGCTTTTATTTCTATGGCATATTCAATAGAAACAACGCATTTCGGCTGCATGGCCTTCGTCAGGGAGTACAAAGAAATAATACAATGTCCTCTTTCGAACAGCTTTTCCAATTAGCCCTAATTTGAAGAGGGAGTGGTTACAAAATTGATTGGACAGCTAGTAAGCAATACTATACACATTAAAGAGTGAAATACTGTATCTATGTTAGCAAAAAATGTAACTCCAAGCTAGAAGTATCAGAACGCCTAGAAAGGTAGTTCTAACCTTAAAACGTACTGGAAGAAGTGTCAAGAATACGAAAGCAATATATTCCATAGAACACAGCAAACATATTTGTTTTACCTTTATTTATTTTAACTAGGCAAATCAGTTAAGAACAAATTCTTATTTTCAATGACAGCCTAGGAACAGTGTGTTAACTGCCTGTTCAGGGACAGAACGACAGATTTGTACCTTGTCAGCTCGGGGATATGAACTTGCAACCTTTCGGTTAAGTAAGAGGTTAAAATAGGTTTAAACAAAATTGTTAAAATACAAATAATTAAATCAATTGAGTGATTGCAAAGGAACTTGAGTAAGAATGGGAGAACTAAAATAGACAAGAAAGAAAGATGGCGATTTTTTGGGGGGGTTGAAGAAAAATACAATAATAATAATGTCTGTAACAAAAGGAGAAGGATAACTGAACTCTTAGAACACGAAACCTGAAGACTACAGGATGAATGACAAATAATGACATTGATGATACACGGAAATTAGTTGAAGGAGATTCTGAAAGCATGAAGGACTGACATAAATTGCGGCTAAAAAAAACATTAAACTACTCTGGGAGTGGAACGAGAAAATAATGCAAAACAAGAAAATAATGTAGACAGTATGGATTTGCCTAAAATATAATTATTTGGGCTATACTGTTGCGAGAAAGAGGAATGGTTTGCCTAATACATGGAAAAGAAGAAACTGCACTGGGCCTGCAGTGGAAGTTGCAGAGAGAAAGATGGACTTTGGATTATTAACGAGACAAGGACAAGAGGCTGAAAGCTGAAGAGGAATATCTTACTAACTAGGCTTGCATGTGGACTTCCATTTAAAATGACAAGGTGACAGACTGAATTGGATTGATTAAGTGAAGTTTAGGAAATGCAAACAGCATGTGGGCGTTGTGACCTTTCTTCCCCAAGTTCCTGACTAAAATAAATTGTAAAGGTATGTAGAATTTTTGTTGTTGTTGCATTAACCACTTGACTGCGATGGGGAAATGATGTATGGGTTAAATGTATTTATTTTTAATTTAAAAAAAAATTATTGCCTTGAAATTATCATTTTAAAGACAATTAGCGTTGAAGTATATGACATTTGTTTAAGGGGAATTCGTTTGTTATTGGAATGAATAAGAGTACTGTTGTAATTTAGTCCTTTAGACCTTTCTAAATTTTATAAGATCTACAATTGCTGTATACTGTAGTTTTACAAAATGATAACTAAGTAGTGAGAATTGAGTTGACTGATCTTTGGAATTGAATTTAAGTGACCCAAATGTAGTTTAAAGTAGGCCTAGACTTAGCTAACTGATTGATCTAAGATTTGACTGCTGTTAAGAAATGTAGATACTGTAAAAATACTAAATAAAAGAGGGATACCCCATTAATTACTGTGTGGATGCACACAATACACACACAATAACAGAATGATTGTGAATTAATGTGTGCATAGTGAGTTCATGTTAACACTGATCTCACCAATGGCCACAAGATGGTAATGAAGGACAAGATAAAATGGACTCCTGAGGGTTTGCAGGCACTTGACAAACCTTTTAACCAGGGGTTGAAAGAGTACTGTAAAATCCCACTCAAGTAGTAGTACTGTTACTTTAATGAAATTGTAATCAAGTAGAAGTTAGTACTGGTGTAAAAAAAACGAATCAAGTAAAAGTTAAAAGTAGCATATTTAAAAAGTACTCAGAGTAAAAGTTACTAAATTACTTAAAAATAATTAGCTATTTCAATGTTGATGGTTATTTTTATTCTCCTTTTACAATTACATAAGTTCACGTGGAAAGGGTGTGGCAATTAAATGCAAGCTTCACAAAAAAAAATGAATATCAAAAAATATATATTTTATATATACTACTGTATATATAATATCATTTACATGTGATACTTGACAGGGTAAATGTTCCATAAAACACCAGAAAATAACCAACAAGATAAGATCCAGCACACCTGATTTTAAATATTAAATCTTCAACTTCACATATACAAATGTTCAAAGGAATGTTCAAAAAGGCATATTTTTTTGTGGAACTACCTATCGAACACTTAGATGCTCAGTCTCGTTCCTGTGTGATTGTGTCAAGATGATTCTTCAGGTACGCCAAACCTGTACATTGGAAACAACACAATATTCACATATCAGTGTTTCAGCAAACTCTGTTGTATGTGGCTGGCAACACAATCATATTATTGGCATTGCAATAGCTCTAACACAGACTTCCACACTTGTTATTCTCACGTTGCAGTACTCATTCAATACGTTTTTGCCTATTCCCTGCCTGTACTTTTTTTTCTATTGTGTTATTGACTTGTTAATTGTTTACTCCATGTGTAACTCTGTGTTGTCTGTTCACACTGCTATGCTTTATCTTGGCCAGGTCGCAGTTGCAAATGAGAACTTGTTCTCAACTAGCCTACCTGGTTAAATAAAGGTGAAATTAAAAAAATTAAAAATTCTCAGATACTGAGACTGATTTGAGTTGTTCAAATACACTCAGACCAAACACATTCTCTAATGCTGAGGTGAGTCCATGTCTGGCTGTACCCAAACATAGTTACAGTATATGCATAGGTTATTGTCCAGCACCTGTAATGTAACTTAAATAATTTAAAAAAGAAAAACATAAGAAAAAACAAGTAAAGAAAAGACTCAAATACCAAAAGATATCATCATATGGACAATGAGGTTAAAAACTTTTGGAGTAAAGAAATCACACCGGCTTTGTCAGTCCAAGATGTCTTGAACTTTGACAGAAAGATTGGAGAAGCAATAAGCTGTGACTCCTCCATCATTTCTCCAAAGTGCTTTTGGAGACCGTTCTGAATGGCTCTGATAAGTGGTAGGTACATTTGGCAAGATGCTTCCAACCTTTTAAATGTTGTTTTTAGTAAGAAGATCACTGGCAGCAGCCACCCCATATGGGTGTTGGTCTCAGACTGTATAATGTTCAAACCTGAAACCAAAGGCTTCATCAAGTTGCAGTACTCATTCAATAAGTTTTTGCCTATTCCCTGCCTGTACTTTAGGATTTCCTGTTATCTATCTATTGCCTGATCTCCCGGACTACGTTACCAGCCTTTTCTCTGCCTGTGCTGTTGCCCTTTTGGACCCCATGTATGACCTTCTGCCTGCCCCTGGACCCAGCTACCTGCCTCATCCTGTGGTCTTTTGCAAAAAACACCCTGTGCTTGAAACCAGCTCTCTGTCTCCCCTTGTGTTCATTACAAGAAGGACATTTCTGCTGGGCTCAGCCTGATAAGGTAAGGTAATACCTCTTAGAATTCTAACATTTCATGGACAGTAAATGTGACTGTAATAGGAAAACATTACATTGATTCAAAGAATTGCTACTCACATTTTCACTTAATTCTTCACACACTTCATCCTTCTCTTGTATGATGCGTGTGATCCTCTCCACAGCCAGGTGAGTTCCAATGTGTTTGATATGGACAGATCAACTGCAGTTTGCATTCATTCTCTACAACTTCAGCAGCTAAGGTTGACCACCCCGTTTTATTCCACATGGCTTGGAATTTGGCAAAAGACCACCTGGACAACCTTTTGTAGCCATCACCTATTTGTTTCTGCCAACTCAGAATCGGTTGTCGCAATGAGGTTCAGCAGGTGACATGCACACTGATGCTGAGGGAGTTGCTATTCTCCCTCAGCATCTGTCATTTTCCAGGATGGAATAGGTGTCTTGGTATTCAACCTGCTCTGCTGGCTCTTCAGCATCTGAGTTTCGGTTGGCACCTTTAACTTCTTAAAGATATAGGGGGCAGCATTTTCACTTTTTCATAAATAGCGTGCCCAATTTCAACTTCAACTTCCTGCTACTCATGCCAAGAATATAAGATATGCATATTATTAGTTTGAATCATGTCTGTGAGTATAACAGAACTTATGTAGCAGGCAAAACCCGGAGATATTAAGATTTTTTTTTTTAGGTCTCTGTCTGTTCAGTGGGTTCTCATTGGGAAATGATATTTCTTATGAACTTGTTTTCAGTTCCTACCGCTTCCACTGGATGTCACCAGTCTTTGGAATTTGGTTGAGGTGTTAATTTGTACGGCCATCTAGGAACTGCGTAACACTGTTGAGAGTTGCGCAAGACTTGAAAAGTTGCTTGGTTTGTTGTCTTCCTGTATTAAACATAGATAGACCCGTCTTCAATTTGATCGATTATTAACGTTTAAAAATACCTAAAGTTGTATTACAAAAGTAGTTTGAAATATTTTGGCAAAGTTTACAGGCAACTTTTGAAATATTTTGTAGTGACGTTGCGCAATTTGGAAGCAGTTTTTTTCTGGATCAAACGCGCCAAATAAATAGACATTTTGGGTATATATGGACGGAATTAATCGAACAAAACGACCAATTGTGATGTGTATGGGACATATTGGAGTGCCAACAAAAGAAGCTCGTCAAAGTTGAGGCATGTTTTATATTTCATTCCTGTGTTTTGTGTAGCGCCTGCAGGGTTGACATATGCTACCCCCTTTGTTTACTGTTGTGCTATCATCAGATATCATCAAATGTGATATAGCGAAGCACCTGAGTGAGTTGGGTGCGCAATTACGCATGTACTTTCCTGAAACGAATGACACAAAGAACCGGATTCATTATCCCTTTCATGCCCTGTCTCCCGTCCACTTACCGATATCTGAACAAGAGTGCCTCAGTGAAATTGCAACAATAGGTTCTGTGAAAATTGAATTTAATCGGAAGCCACTGCCAGATTTCTGGATTGGGCTGCGCTCAGAGTATCCTGCCTTGGCAAATCGCTCTGTTAAGACACTGATGCCCTTTGCAAACACATACCTACGTGAGAGTGGATTCTCGGCCCTCACTAGCATGAAAACTAAATATAGGCACAGACTGTGTGTGGAAAATTATTTAAGACTAAGAATGTCTCCAATACAACCCAACATTGCAGAGTTACTGGACTATAAAAAGTGTGGAAAACACTGTGCTATGTGCTATAAAAATCATAATCAGATTCATATCATACAGCCTTTGAATGTATTACAATCACAACATATAGCCTAACGTTTGTATCTCAACTAAAGTTGCACAAATAACCTGTTTCTTTGTTCACGTTAGCATCCAAACCTGTGTGGGCCAGGTGACCATCCAAACCTGTGTTGACCGGATGGAAACTAGAACCTGTAGGATCTAGTTAACCCTGTGTGGGTTAAAGTCCTGTGTGGGATAGAGACCTGTGTGGACTCAAAAGCACTTTCAAAGCGCAGTTCAGATTTAAGTATAACTTTTGTATGACTGAAGCCTTTAGTGCAAGGTTTAATGCATGAATATTTAATCGTTTCTGCCCTCCGAATTCATATTCATGGTTCAAATAGGTCCGTTCAATTTTGTCTGAGTTGCCGTTCCAAAGAAAATAAAGGTTGCCGGATTTAAATATAAGGATGCTGATTTTTATGAACAGAACATATTAACTAAAATGACATTCCCTCTTACAGAATAACAAAAAGAGCTAGCTGAAAGCCACGCCTAGAATAAGCCACAACTGCAATCTTCTGATAGGCTGCTGCAGTTACAGTAGGCTGCCAATCAGAAATTGATATGCATGTTGTCAACAGAAGAAAGAGTCAGTGAAGGCAAAGTATTTTACAGGAAAGATTGCTCGTGGCAGAAAGTGTCCTGCAGGTTTGTGGCAACATTTTGCCAGTACATTATTTGGACTTTTACAATAACTTACTCACAAGTAGATTCCAGTTAAGAAATTACAAATCCACAGCAACTTCTGGCAACAAGTTGCCATTAAATTACTGGAAAATGCACAATAACCTGTTCACAGTGCAGCACATTAATGACAAAGACAGTGTCTAAGGAAGTGCTGTACTTGCATCGCCATTTATGCACAAATAGTTGACCAAACCCTGAAATCGGCAAATTATCCCGCGAGTACATTGCCCCCACCTAACAATGAGCAGTGATGATTGCAAAAAAGGGCCCATTATACCTATTATACCGAACTGTACCTTGTGAGTTCATGTATGTACCTCTGAAGTGAGCCATTGATCTTTTTGGACCCCCGGTAACAGCACTGTACCCTAACCATACCCTTATTTGTTTTTATATAGTGTGAATAACTATGCAACTGGTGGCACTGCAGAAACATCCACGCACTTGAGGATGCAAGGGCAATTCCTCAAAGAACTCATATATACTCTACACCAAGTGCCTTTGAGCACTTCTAGTTTTACTTTGGTGGTGGTCATTTGACAATGATTTACTTCATTCTGGGCAGCTTTTAGCAAAGTGCAGAAATGCATTCTTGCCAATAAGTCTGTGGCCGTGTCTCTTTCACACTCACAGCTCTGGTGGTGTCGCAGCACTGTAGCAGGACATTTCAGATTGCAAGCGACAGAGATTATTAGTTCAAATCCCATTGAAAGTCTCTTTCAAAATAAAGGGAAAGTGCACTCATTGAAATCAGAATACGGCAGCATACTGTCATTTCATATAAATAATACCTTCAAGATGTTGAATATATTTCATTTATTTTTTCTGCAACTACCCCCCCCCCCCCCCCCTTCCCCACGCACTCTCTCTCACACACATAGTACCATGCTAAAGTGATAAGCTGTGAGTCCTGTCTGGCTGTGACCCTACAGGAGTACAGCATCAGCTTTTTGTTTAGCTGCTCACACAATCTCTCACACACACAGACGCTTTACACCACACAGACACGCACACACACACACACACACTCTTATGCTGTGTAAAGGGATTAGTTGCCAACCCGTGCAACCAAGGAAAGGTTACATAAGCTTCAGGGAAAATAAAACCATTGCCAACTTTCTGCTGAATTGCAGGTCAGTGTCCAGAATTCTTTTGTGTCATCTCCATTGACTGTGATGGAAATGGAGATGAGAACAGACATCAGTTGGGGTTACAGCACAGAGCCACAGACACTAAGAGGGCAATGTATTGGAAAAAAGGAAATAGGAGAAAAAGCTACAGCTACTGAAATCGTGTTGACAAATATGGACTGTTGCTGTCTGTCTGCCTTTCCTCTATCCTCCCTCTATCCTCTATCCCCCCTCTCTACCTCCCACTTTCACACTTCCTCTCCTTCCCTCAACTCTCCCCTCTGGTCTCCCAGAGGGGGGATGTTTTTATTGTTCATCTCTGGCTTCAGACAAACTTTCTAACACAGGCTGACTTACTGTCTCATTTCCATACCGCTCATTACCATACCTCCACCATTCACACATGCCTGACCGCAACCTGAACTCCCCAGGCCCTTGTAGTCACAAGTCTACCACTCCCTAACACTTTCCCTTCACCCATATGACGAAACTTCCTGGTATCTCCCGGGTTGACGGGCGACGGGAGAAATGCTTTCTACAAAAGCTCTGGTGTCTTGCAGCACATACATAATGTAGCCTGTTTCAGTGTAAGTCAGCAGCACACACTCTCCCTGAGGTTATAGCAACCATCGAGGATCAGAACCAGGAGTTTTCCCAGACTAGGGTGTTGAAAAACTTGGGGCCCTAGTTGCGGTATGAAGTACCAAACAATATGGAGTACTGAAAAGGCAACAGTTTAGTCATTACAGTTACCAAGCACCTCTTGAGAGTCACAATGATCACCTTCATATTCATTGGTTTCCTCTCCAGGACTGATTAGACCAGCGTGATGGATCTGACCATCGTTACAGAGACTGAGGGCTGGCTTATGGGCCTAACCATGAATCAGCTGTCACACGTTTCAATTTTACTATCTCCTAACGCCCTGGGTCCAAGAATGTGAAGCCGGACGCGCTCTGACACCTATATAGCCCCGCTGCTACAGCGTCTGACCCCGAGACCATGCTGCCTACCTCATGTGTTGCGGCTGTACTCATCTGGGTTAGAGAGAGCCTGGTCTGTAAGGCGCAACTAACCGGATGTGTGTCCCGGTCCTGGAATGGGCACATTCCTCTAGACTGACCTGTCATCCTGGCTCCTGTTGGACCCTTGCTTTTATCCCACGTTTCTGGTGGCCCACCATGGTTCTTTACATTTCCGCATTCGTCACTGCCTACACTGTGTGAGCACCTTCTTCAACCACTCCCTGTTCCTCACCACCCTTGGCCCCATACAGCCCCCTGGACTTTGCCACTGGTTTCCCTCCCTCAGATGGCAACACCACTATTCTTAAGGTGGTGGATAAGTTTTCCAAAGCCACCCATTTGGATTCCCCTTCCCAAGCTACCCTCAGCCAAGGAGACAGCCTTGCTCATAGTGCAGCACGTCTTCCGGATCCATGAACTTCCGGTCAACATGGTCTCTGATCTCTGTCCTCAGTTCTCATCCCGATTCTGGAAGATATTATGTATCTTCATGGAGTTTTCGGCCAGCATGTCCTCCGGTTTTCATTCCCAGTCAGAGCAACCCAATCAGTACTTGTTGCCTCATCTCCGACAACCCCACCACCTGGAGCCAGCAGCTCGTGTGGGTGGAATATGCCCGCAACACCCTCCCCTGCTCGGCCACCGGGCTCTTGCCCTTCAAGTGTTCCTTGGGATATCAGCCCCCGCTCTTCCCTGAGCAAGAGGAAGAAGTCAGCATACCCTCTGCCCAGATGTTCATCCTCCACTGTCGGCGTACTTGGAAGAGAGCCCGGTCCGTTCTTCTCAAGACCACCTCCATGTATCGCGACAGGCGGACCACCACCAGACCCCTGCTCTCCGCTATCGTCTCGGGCAAAGGGTATGGCTCTCCACTCGGGATCTACCCTTTCCCATCTCTAAGATCCTTAGCCGCTCTGCTGTTCGTCTTCTGTTGCCCCGCACCCTCCGTATAGAGTATATCACACTTTTAATATGTCTACGATTTAACCTCTAGGATTAAACCTGGTTCCAGGCCCACCACTCTCCCCCATCGACGACCATCCGGAGAACATGGCGAGGCACCTCCTGAGTGTTCAACCTCGGGGCAGTGGATTCCAGTACCTGGTTGACTGGGAGTGTTATGGTCTGGAGTAGAGGTGCTGGGTCCCCGCAAGTAAAACGAATTCTACAGTACTATTAGGCCTATGATATTAATCATTTGGAGGGTGTTTCTGTGTAGGTGTAGGTGTTTTTTCATTCAACTTTTGTTTTCAAAACTTTTCCATTGAGACATAAAAAAGATAGGAAGGAAGTTGTGTTGGCAAGAGAGTTGAGTTATTTACTAGACTGGTGGGGGTTGGGTGTGTAGGCAGCTCGGGTTGGCTGGGCAGTCTGGCTGAAATCTGATATAGAGGATGTCTTAAAGATAATAAAAGTTGTCTTTGCACTTTAATTGTAAGAGTCGTTAATTTGTTAGGTTATTGGTTAAAGGTGCAACACAATATTGATTATTGAATTGTCATGGATTTAGTTTCGGGCATTTTTGCTTACTTTTTGTTGTAAATACAGACATCTAGAAGGTCAATGGGTCATATTAGATTGTGTAGAAATGCAGGAAATGTGCTTCAGATGCCCCCAAAAAGGTGAGGACACCCAGACCCCTTGCCAAGTTATGTCCGCCACTGCTGGGTGATTTAAAAATTCGTAGTCAATCGATTCATAATATAATAATACTCTTAGCAAAAAAAACAACAACATGTATTTACAATATGTAGAATCTATGAGAATAGAAAGGTTCAGAACTTTTGTGAAACAGCACACTTGAAAAATATTTGGCAAATAGAAATCAAAACTGGATTGTGTTCAGAGATAGATGGGAGGGGTTGAGTGGAGCTGGAAGATGGAAGATGGGACTAAAAACAAACAAGCAATAACTATTGTAAAATATACTGTGTCCATAAAATGGTATGGTATGTATAAGCTGGAAGTAGAAGCCTAAGTGTTGTTGTCCATTAGTTTACTCCAATTAGGTGACGATGATAGGGTTAGGGGGAAATAATAAAGGAAAATATATTTAAAACAAATATAGAATACCAGTCAAAAGTTTGGACACACACACTCATTCAAGGATTTCTCTTTGATTTCACTATTTCTACATTGTAGAATAATAGTAAATATATCATAACCATGAACTAACACATATGGAATCATGTAGTAACCATATATTTTAGATTTTATATTCTTCAAGTTAGCCGTCCTTTGCCTTGATGACCGACTCTTAACCAGCTTTACCTGAAATGCTTTTCCAAGGAGTTCCCACAAATGCTGAGCACTTGTTGCCTGCTTTTCCTTCACTCTGCGGGCCAACTCATCCCAAACCATCCCAATTGGGTTGAGGTCGGATGATTGTGGAGGCCAGATCATCTGATGCAGCACTACATCACTCTCCTTCTTGGTCAAATAGCCCTTACACAGCCTGGAGGTGTGTTGGGTCATTGTCCTGTTGAAAAACATGATAGTCCCACTAAGCGCACACCAGATGGGATGGTGTATCGCTGCAGAATTCTGTGGTAGCCATGCTGGTTAAGTGTGCCTTGAATTCTAAATAAAGCACCCCCACACCATCACATCTCCTCCTCCATGCTTCACGGTGAGGACAACACATGTGGAGGTCATTCATTCGCCTCTCACAAAGACACGGCGGTTGGAACCAAAAATCACAGATTTGGACTCATCAGACTAAAGGACAGATTTGCACTGGGCTAATGTCCATTGCTTGTGTTTCTTGGCCCAAGCAAGTGTCTTCTTCTTATTGGTGTACCTTAGTAGTGGTTTCTTTGCAGCAATTCAACCATGATGGCCTGATTCACACAGTCTTCTCTGAACAGTTGATGTTGAGATGTGTCTGTTACCGGAACTCTGTGAAGCATTTATGTGGGCTGCAACTCTATTTGGGCTGGTATCTCTAATGAACTTATCCTCTGCATCAGAGGTAACTCTGGGTCTTCCTTTCCTGTGGCGGTCCTCATGAGAGCTAGTTTCATCATTGCGCTTGATGGTTTTTGTGACTGCACTTGAAGAAACTTTAAAAGTTCTTGAAATTTTCCGTATTGACTGACCTTTATGTCTTAAAGTAATGATGGACTGTCATTTCCGTTTGCTTATCAATCATATTTCAGAGTCCACAGAGGCGGAAGCATGATAGTTCGGCGTCCCATTAGGACATATCAATGACGCTCTGGAACCATCATCCGCGGGGGACACACTGCCCGACCGGCGCATCTCTACAAATTTCCCAACATATGTGGTTCGCGTATGTGTCTTCTACTCATTTTGAATGGGTGGACGATTGGAGAAATTGCTTGGGCCGCGTTGAGAATTCTAAAAGTATGCCATCGGTCCAATATTCTAGAACACTGCTTGTGCGTACATGTATGCATTTTTTACTCTGATAGACTTACTGTAACAGTAGAGGAGTGATGGCTGACCTCAGTCTGGGATCAGCTTTCAGGTTGGTAAAAATACCATTGCAGCCGCAGTAAATTCAAGCAGATTGCTTTCAATTGAGCGGGCCGGGGATAACAAAATTAATAACAACAAAAGTAAGCCAAAGGGAGACGTGCAGCAGGGCATCAGGCTCCCGTTTCCCGAAATGAGCTATATCCACAGCATGTGTGTTTGTGTGAAGCCATGAGGCACATGTCACAGTGTGAGGTTGGTGTCCTGTGGTGTGAAAATCTATCCACACAACATCAGTGAACATTTATCAATGAATGTCTTGAAAGGTACATCCCAGAAATACCAACCACAACTGTGAATCTCACAATCAGCCATCACGTTTGTTTGCGTGATTGTTTTTGTCTCTTGTGCTATGTTATCGAGTGTTTGTCATGATGAAGCATGCATATCTAGATGTGGGAGTGAGAGAATGATTGAGCAAATCCACAGCTTGTGTGTGAGTAATTTTTTTACAGTCTCTCATCAATGAAATATTAATGGAAAAGACAGTCAGTCATCAAATTCACATCTGGGCATGGGTCCCAAAATGGACAATATTCCCTATATAGCGCACTTTGGACCCTGGCCAAATGTAGTGCACTTAATGGGAATAGGGTGCCTATCGGGACAGATGATGTTGATATGTTTCGTATTGCGACAGACAACAACATTGACGAATACGCTGATTCGGTGAGCGAGTTCATTAGAACGTGCGTTGAAGATGTTGTTCCCATAGCAACGATTAAAACATTCCCAAACCAGAAACCGTGGATTGATGGCAGCATTCGCGTGAAACTGAAAGCGCGAACCACTGCTTTTAATCAGGGCAAGGTGACCGGAAACATGACAGAATACAAACAGTGTAACTATTCCCTCCGCAAGGCAATCAAACAAGCTAAGCGTCAGTATAGAGACAAAGTAGAATCTCAATTCAACGGCTCAGACACAAGAGGTATGTGGCAGGGTCTACAGTCAATCACGGATTACAAAAAGAAAACCAGCCCCGTCACGGACCAGGATGTCTTGCTCCCAGGCAGACTAAATAACTTTTTTTGCCCGCTTTGAGGACAATACAGTGCCACTGACACGGCCCGCAACTAAAACATGCAGACTCTCCTTCACTGCAGCCGACGTGAGGAAAACATTTAAACGTGTCAACCCTCGCAAGGCTGCAGGCCCAGACGGCATCCCCAGCCGCGCCCTCAGAGCATGCGCACACCAGCTGGCTGGTGTGTTTACGGACATATTCAATCAATCCCTATCCCAGTCTGTTGTTCCCACATGCTTCAAGAGGGCCACCATTGTTCCTGTTCCCAAGAAAGCTAAGGTAACTGAGCTAAACGACTACCGCATGAGAGCTAGTTTCATCATAGCACTTGATGTTATTTGTGACTACACTTGAAAAAACTTTCAAAGTTCAAGAAATGTTCCGTATTTACTGACCTTTATGTCTTAAAACCTGTTGGGGCTAGGGGGCACAAGGAGGTCCCTAAAGGGAACACCCCCTCCCATTCAGCTGAAAAAAAATATTATTTAGAAATATTTAACTTTCACACATTAACAAGTCCAATACAGCAAATGAAGATAAACATCTTGTTAATCTACCCATCGTGTCCGATTTTAAAAATGTTTTACAGCGAAAACACAACATATGTTTATGTTAGATGACCACCAAATTCAAAAACACACACAGCGATTTTTCACAGTCACAAAAGCATAAATATGAATAAAATGAATCACTAACCTTTGATTATCTCCATCAGATGACACTCATAGGACATCATGTTATACATGTATAATATAATGTATATAATGTGCATATATATATATAATGTGCATTTTTATATATATATAAAAATCTCAGTTTACATTTGCGCGTTACATGCAGCAATGTTTCGATTCCAAAACATCCGGTGATTTTGCAGAAATACTCAATAAACATTGATAAAAGATGCAAGTGTTATTCACAGAATTAAAGATAAAGGTATCCTCTATGCAACCGCTGTGTCAGATTTAAACAAAATCTTCACGGAAAATTAATAATCTAAGAACGGAGCTTAGAACCCAAAGAAATAGCCGCCATTTTGGCATCAACAGAAGCTACAAAAAACACTATAAATATTCACTTACCTTTGAATATCTTCATCAGAAGGCAGTTCCAGGAATCCCAGTTCGACAATAAATGACTGATTTGTTCCATAAAGTTCCAAAAAGCCCATAATTTAGCCACTTGTTGTTAGCTTGTTCAGTCCAGCATTCAATCCTCAAAAAGCACGAGCAATTCCTCCAGACAAAAACTGAAAAAGTTCCGTTACATGTCGTAGAAACAAGTCAAATGATGTATGCAATCCATATTTAGGATGTTTTAAAGTTCTCACTTGATGTTTGGATTTCTTCTCAGGTTTTGTGTGCCATATGAGTTCTGTTATACTCACAGATATAATTCAAACCGGTTTAGAAACTTCAGAGTGTTTTCTATCCACCAGTAATAATAATATGCATATATTCCCATCTGGGAAAGAGTAGGAGGCAGTTTACTCTGGGCACGCTTTCATCCAAAAGTGAAAATGCTGCCCCCTAGCCCCAACAGGACTGTCGTTTCTCTTATTTGAGCTGCTCTTGCCATAATATGGACTTGGTCTTTTACCAAATAGGGCTATTTTCTGTATACCCCCCCTAGTCACAACACAACCAATTGTCTCAAACGCATTAAGAAGGAAAGAAATTCCACAAATTAACTTTTAAGAAGGCAAATGGTGACTATTTGAAGAATCTTTAACACTTTTTTGGTTACTACAAGATTCCATATTTTTAATTTCATAGTTTTGACGTCTTCACTATTACTCTACAATCTAGAAAATAGTTTAAAAAAAAGAAAAACACTTGAATGAGTAGGTGTTCTAAAACCTTTGACAGGTAGTGTATATAGCAAGAAAAGTCATTTCACTGTCAACTGTGTAAATATTTGTATGAACATTACAAGATTCAACAACTGAGGTTCCACAGACATGTGACTAACAGAATTGATGTTGAGATGTTACCCCTCTCTTCCACCATGGCACCTGCAAGTTCCCGAACATTTCTGTGGGGAATGGCCCTAGCCCTCACTCTCCGATCCAACAGGTCCCAAACGTGCTCAATGGGATTGATATCCGGGCTCTTCGCTGGTCATGGCAGAACACTAAAATTCCTGTCTTACAGGAAATCACACACTTAACAAGCAGTATGGCTGGTGGCATTATCATGCTGGAGGATCATGTCAGGATGAGCCTGCAGGAAGGGTACCACATGAGGGAGGATGATGTCTTCCCTGTAACGCACAGCGTTGAGATTGCCTGCAATGACAACAAGCTCAGTCCGATGATGCTGTTACACACCGCCCCAGACCATGACGGACCCTCCACCTCCAAATTGATCCCGCTCCAGAGTACAGGCCTCGGTGTAACGCTCATTCCTTCAATGCTAAACGCGAATCTGACCATCAACTCTGGTGAGACAAAACCTTGACTGGTCAGTGAAGACCACTTTTTGCCAGTCCTGTCTGGTCCAGCGACGATGGATTTGTGCCCATAGGCGACATTGTTGCTGGTGATGTCTGGTGAGGACCTGCCTTACAACAGGCCTACAAGTCCAGCCTCTCTCAGCCTATTGCGGACAGTCTGAGCACTGATGGAGGGATTGTGTGTTCCTGATATTACTCTAGTAGTTGTTGTTGCAATCCTGTACCTGTCCCGCAGGTGTGATGTTTCGGATGTACCGATCCTGTGCAGGTGTTGTTACACATGGTCTGCCACTGCAAGTATGATCAGCTGTCTGTCCTGTCTTCCTGTAGCGCTGTCTTAGGAGTCTCACAGTACGGACATTGCAATTTATTGCCCTGGCCACATCTGCAGTCCTCATGCCTCCTTGCAGCATGCCTAAGGCACGTTCACACAGATGAGCAGGGACCCTGGGCATCTTTCTTTTGGTGTTTTTCAGAGTCAGTAGAAAGGCCTCTATAGAGTCCTACGTTTTCATAACTTGTTATGGCTGCATCCCTTGTTCTCAATTTCCACCTGAAGACATACCCTATTCTAACTGCCTGTAGCTCAGCCCCAGAGGCAAGGATATGCATATTCTTGGTATCATTTGAATGGAAACATTCTGAAGTTTGTGGAAATGTTATTTGAATGTAGGAGAATATAACACAGTAGATCTGGTGGAAGAAAATAGAAAGAAAGAGCATACGTTTTCTGTTTTTTTTTTATTGTTGTAGCATCATCATCATCTTTCATGTACTAGAATAGCCACACAGTCCGATAGCATGCTGGAGATAATTTTGATGGATAACACATGGGGGCAACTGTAGGTGTGCAAGGTTTCAGACTGATAACTTCAGGAATGGGTGAGCTACATGACATTTAGCATGAAGTCACCCAGTGTCCCACACAAGTTGCCCAAAAGTGGCCGAATTGGTGAAATGACCTATAACTATATACAACAGTGCAAATAACAATATACAACATATCAAAAAGCAATTCTAACACACAAAAAATATATAAAAATGTTTAATAAAATATTCTATTTTTTTTATTTTTAAAGGGGTGCAGGAAGTCCTCTCACAATATTTTGCTGCCTGTGCCATGTCCCACAGCAGTCTCTTTCTGAGGCAAACTGAACAAGTGGTGCAGGTGAGGGGGGACTTCATGCCACACAGAACACAACGACACATCCATGCTGTGCACTTTTGGCCCTGAGGCACAGTCATGCCTGCAGTAATGAACTGTGGCATATGAACACCACTGGAGGCAGGAGTAGAGGGGGCAGAGGTAGAGCGGGCAGAGATAGAGGGGACAGAAAGTGATGCAGTGGACTTTTTGCTATAGCCAGCAAGCTCCTGGATGAGCAGCTCCCTGAAGGCTAGCTGTGAGATGGGGGGCTGTCAACAGCTCTTCGCCATTTCCTTCTGCAGGATGAAGGAATTCACCACAGCAATGTCAATGAAATGGTAAAGCAATGTCTGCAGGAATGGGGACATTTTTGGTGGTCCATGCCCCAGTAGCGTCCTTCACACGCCTGACGATGTGATCGCCACTGAAGGACTTGTGGATAATGGAGCACATCACCACCTCTCTGGTGTCCATCCACTTCACAAACAGCAGGTCATCTTTACGGATCCATCGCATGTTACCCCGCTCAGCCCGCTTAGGCATGTAATTTACCTTGGTCTTCGGAAAGCCCACTCTGTTGGTCCGAATGGTGACACACCTCCAGCTTCCTCAGATCTGTAAACAGGGCAGGGCTTGTGTAAAAGTTGTCCACAAAGAGTTTGTAGCCCTTCCCCAGCAGTTGAAAATCCAATAAGTCAGCTAAGTCCTTTACCAGTCGCACAAGTGTTCTTCGCCTCATAGACAAAAAAATTGCATGTGTATGCACACACAGAATCAGCCAAAACAAACAGCTTGTAACCCCACTTAGTTGGTTTGTTACGCATGTATTGTTTTAGGCCAATTCTGGCCTTTGAGATTACCATCCTCTCATCTATGGACATGTTCTGGGCGGGCTGAAAATGGATCTTGCAGGCCTCAACCAAGCTGGGGGTAGAGAGGTTTGACTTTGCAGAGCCTGTCAAACCTTGCGGTGCCTCTCCTCCTGCCATTCTCCTCATCAACTTCTGGGTCACTGATGTGAAGCGCCCGTGAGATATTCAAAAACCTTGTAGAGGACATGACAGTGGGGGGGGGGGGGGGGGGGGGGGGGGGGAGGCAGTTGATAGAGTGGGGATGTTTTCCAGTAATCCTTTAGGGTTTTTAACTTCACCAGCCCCATGTAAATTACCAGTGAAAGGTAACAGAAAAGGTCTGACATGGAAATGGGCTTCCATGCCTCTTTCTTTCCTGCTTGCTTCCTAGCCCCATACTTGTTAGTATTACACACCAGGGAATCAACAACTGCCGGGGTGAAAAACAATTGAAAAAGTTGCATGGGGCTGTATTTTGATGTCATGTCGAGCTGAGGTCCTGGTGGCCTTTTTGGTCTGAATATTGGAGGACGTGGCTCCATATCCTCCTCCAGCACAGAGTGGCATTGCCCCTCTACCTCTCTGCCAGCAGGTTCCACCCTCTGCTTCTTTGTTACTGTCTTCACACCTCTAGATGGCCGGGCGGGGGTAGGTGTGGAGCCGAAGACAGCAGGAGTCCGGCTGGATGAACCCGCTTTAGTGGTGGATGGGCACCTTGGCACCGGGGGCTCCCAGTTGAAGTCGCTATCACTGTGAAAGAAAACATTTAAAAAATATTTGTATTGCATGAGCCTTTTATCATCACATAAAATAAACAGATATGTATTGTATAGAGCAGAGGGAACAGTCACTAAGGTGAAGTGCTGTTCCATTCAACTCCGGCCATTGTTGTTGACCTGCCCTCCACCCAACAGCACGCAATGGCGATTTCATATGGAAATGGAGAGGAGTAGCAGGAGCAGTGGCCATGTGTGTGTTTGCTGTTCTACTCCATTCCATTTCAATAAAAAATTGAAAATATATATATCTGACATGGAATATATATACAGTGGGGCAAAAAAAGTATTTAGTCAGCCACCAATTGTGCAAGTTCTCCCACTTAAAAAGATGAGGCCTGATTGAAATCTTTAGCCTGAATGCCAAGCGTCACGTCTGGAGGAAACCTGGCACCATCCCTGTGTTGGAGTACAATGGTGGCAGCATCATGCTGTGGGGATTTTTTTTCAGCGGCAGGGACTGGGAGACTAGTAAGGATTGAGGGGAAGATGAACAGAGCAAAGTACAGAAAGATCCTCGATGAAAAACTGCTCCAGAGTGTTCAGGACCTCAGACTGGCACGAAGGTTGTATTGGAAATTTCCTGTATTTACCAAATCATGAGAGCAAACCACACACAAGTCAGAGTTATATGAGCTCCATCACAACCCTGTGACTCTCAGATCAATTCAGTGTCTATAAATGAATTCTCTGAGAGTGCTTACAAAACAGTTCTTAGTATCATTTATAGCCAAGACACACCCATCTCAAATCACATGACGAATAACAGATCTTAGGAACATTACAAAGGAAGACTTTACTTGAGAGAGGAATATTCCATAGCCAGACAGCATTAGCTATAAATTATTGTTCAGTTTGCTCTTCTAAAACGAGGTTCTACTTCTCATTCTTGGTACAACATAGTACCAAGACATTAGGATATATATCAATTGTCATTTTAGACACTCCCATTCTGGACAAGCTCACGGAGACACAGTGTCTGGCACACAGACATTGTGGAGCCAAGAGGTAATTGGTTCCCCCTCAATCATCCATTCACATGGTTTAAAAGATATGTTTACATATGAAGACAAGCTTGACCTCTCCCCTCTCTGCGACCCAAGTAACTGAACCCTGACAGAGAACAGATAACTACAGTACAACAAGATACATTCTATATGAGAAATAACTCACAAGCATATAATGAAAATAAAACATCTTATCTATGTTACCCAACTATTCTGATTATTCCCCAACAAGGTTCACCTTCCATTAGGACAATGACCTTAAGCACACAGCCAAGACAATGCAAGAGTGGCTTCGGGGCAAGTCTCTGAATGTCCTTGAGTGGCCCAGCCAGAGCCCGGAACTGAAGCTTATCGAACATCTCTGGAGTGACTTAAAATTAGCTGTGCAGCAACGCTCCCCATCCAACCTGACAGAGCTTGAGAGGATCTGCAGAGAAGAATGGGAGAAACTACCAAAAATACTGGTATGCCAAGCTATTAGCGTCATACCCAAGAAGACTTGAGGCTGTAACCAATTCCAAAGGTGCTTCAACAAATTACTGAGTAAAGGTCTGTATACTTATGTAAATGTGATATTTCCTTCTTTAAAAAAATGTTTTGCAAACATTTCTAATTATTGTAGCCAATGCATTTACCAAGTGTGCCAATCTGAATGCACATTCTCTGCTTTACACTAAGTTTGTAATTTTATAACACACTTTTTGCAAAACTGTAAACACAACTCACTGCTTTATAGTCAGTTTACAATTTAATAGCACACTTCTAGCAAAACTGTAAACATTGCTACATTGCTACACTATTTCGCCAATTGCCTTTCCACATTGACACGTGAAAAAACTTTGCGATGATGACTTCACTTAACAATCAGAGCTTGAGCACTATAAATAGGTCACAGGTAAACATTTGGTTTCGACAACAATGGAGGCCAATATTGGACAGAGAGTAAGAGGGGTGATAACTAGAGGAGGAGGAGGTAGTGGAGGACGAGTAGGTGAAGAAGTAGGAGGAGGAGGAGAAGGAAGAGGTGAAGTAGGACGGGGAGAAGGAGACGACGTGGTAGAGGAAGAGGAAGGGGAGTCAGGAACACAATAACTGATGAAATCAGAGCGACTGAAATCAGAGGGACTGTGGTTGACCTTCACCTCTTCCTGTCAAACATGGGGTGAGCATGAGGGAGGCTGGGCAACAGGTTCAAAAAATCTGAGCCACTATATTGTTGCAGGTATCATCCAGATATTTCGAAATGAGAGTGCTGTAGTCTTACTGGTACAGTAATATGTACTGTACCTTCATAATGAGAAGGATCTATCACTAAAACCATTCAAATGTTTTTACAGAACTGCAAGAAAACCAGTATCTGGTGCAAGATGTTGACTGTTCAACCCAGAGCAGGAGACCCACATTGTAAATACGGTCATTGCAAATAACGACTCGGAGAACTGCAGGACCACATAATGGCAGATAACACCATATTCCAAAACGTCGACAGAGTGAGTCTCTCTGCACGGTCTCATCTACTGAAACACAATAGAATGAGGATGAAGCAGCTGTACAGAGTCCCTTTCGGGAAAAAAACTCAGACCGTGTAAAACAATTTAGATATTTGCAGGTAATCTATACTATCCTATCATTGGTACTGGATCTGGAAGTGTATGGTGCTACATCGTATTGACTGATCCCTGTCTTTCGTACTGTGCAGCCCAGGTACGTTATCATCTGGGACAATATTAGTTTTCACCGGGCTGCTGTGGTCCGCAATTGGTTCACAGGTCACCCACTTTTCATCTCACTCAATCTCCCCCTATACTCTCTGTTCTTGAATCCCATTGAAGAATTCTTCTCTGCATGACGTTGGAAGGTGTATGATCGCCAACCCCATCAACACATACCCCTTCTACAGGGAATTGAGGAGGCTTGTGAAGACATCGATCAGGGGTCATGCCTGGATACGCTACTCCAAGCCATACTTTCCATGCTGCCTAGCTCAATACAATACAGCATGTGGATGAAGTCTTATTGCCAGACTAACAAATAAGGCGAGATGTAGCCCAAAAAAATGATGTTCTTTTTTTCCCAAGCACAAATGTTTTTGTATTCTTATTCTTCTATTTTTTTTGTATTGATAGTGTGTTTGGAATACACATCCAAACTTTTACACATTTTGATACCTTTGTGTATGTGTGTTTACTACATGTATGACAAAACTTTATTGCAAACTGCTATGCCCTGCACACAGAAAAAGAAAAGGTGTTTTTCATTTACACTATCAGTGAGTAGTTGGTGCTTCGTGTTCTTATTCAAATGATGGTCTGTGTGTACTGTATTGACGCAAAAAAACACAGTTTTTTAAAAGAGTTAAGAGTTTTGCAAGAATTGCTTGCTTTGCAAGAGATGTGTAATGTTTTGCTGGTTCGGCGTAAGGTTTTGCTGGTTCGGTGTAAGGTCTTGTGGTTGGTGTGTAATGTTTTTCTGGTTCGGTGTAAGGTCGTGTGGTTGGTGTGTAATGTTTTGCTGGTTCGGTGTAAGGTCTTGTGGTTGGTGTGTAGAGTTTTGCAAACATAGTGCCAAGCAATAAAAACAACTGTAAAGCTCATAATAAACATTGGTAAAATATACTAGTGTTATCCACAGAATTAAAGATAGACTACTCCTAAATGTAACCGCTGTGTCAGATTTTTAAAAACTACGGAAAAAGAATAATCTGAGAACGGCGCTCAGAACCCAAAACAGACATAGGAATATCAGCCATTTTGGGATCAACAAACTTAGAAACAACACCATAAATATTCACTTACCTTTGATGATCTTCAACAGAAGGCACTCCCAGGAATCCCAGTTTGACAATAAATGACTGATTTGTTCCATAAAGTTCCATCATTTATGTCCAAATAGCCACTTGTTGTTAGCGTGTTCAGCCCAGTAATCCATCTTCATGAGATGCAGGCACTTCATCCAGACAAAAACTCGAAAAGTTCCGTTACATTCCTTTAGAAACATGTCAAACGATGTATGGAATCAATCGTTAGGAAGTTTTTAACATAAAACATCAATAATGTTCCAACAAGAGTATTCCTTTGTCTTCAGAGAAGCACTGGAAAGAGAGGTAACTCTGTCCGGAGCGCGCGTCATGAGACCAAGTCTCTCTGCCAGACCACTGACTCAAAGAGGTCTCATGAGCCCCTCCTTTATAGTAGAACCCATATTCAAGTTTCAAAAGACGGTTGACATCTAGTGGAAGCCCTAGGACAGGGGTGTCAAACTCAAATACCCAGTGGGCCAAAATGTAAAACCTGAACAAAGTCACGGGCCAACATTGAACAAATTAACCTTTTAATATGGACCCAAACAAGTTTTGCTTTAACATTGAATATGGAACAAGCATCGCTTATTACCATACAATATATAATTTAATAGTGGAGACATGCAAAATCGAATTTCAAATGAAAAAACACATCAATGGCATTCATTTATTAAATAAATAAAATTTAAATAAACATTGTATGCCTCTTTTCTATTTGCAGCCTTCTGATTTAAATACCAAAATGAACTTTTTCCACTGGCTAATAATTTTACAAATAAAATGATAATAAATCAATCAACCATTCAAGCCCATGCCTTGTAGCAAGAAAAAGTGCATAAAGAAAACATTAATTATTGCACACTGGTCTAATCTGATGTGCCCAAGCCAGATACCTGGCATCTCTTCTTGGATGCTAGTTCATCAATGTCTGGGCTCAAGCTCTGAGCTGAAGAAATCCTCAGTATCGAGCGAAGATGTTCATCAGTCAGACGTCTCCTGTGAGTTGTTTTGGTCATCTTCATCGAGGAGAAAAGTTGCTCACATAGATAAGTGCTGCCGAACATGGAGAGCATCTGAGCAGCTTGGGTGCGGAGCTGAGGCATTGTGTCAGGGATGAACCGTGGAAACTGTGCGGCGCCCACAGCATCATACTTTGACTTCAGCGTGTCGTTGCACTGGAGTTCAATCAGCTCCATTTGGATGTTGGTTGGTGCATTTTCCACATCAACTGCGAAGGGATTACTAAGCAGTTCAAACTTGCATTTCTGGGCATCGAAGTCGGCAAATCGCCGGCTAAACTCAGCGGCGAGAACACTGAGTTTTTCAGCAAACTGTGCGCATGGGAACATGGCGGTAGAGATCTGCGCTTTTATGGATTGGCAGCAGGGAAAATGGCAAGGGTTTCCTTGCAGCATCTGATTCTCCCACAGGCACAGTTTAGTTTTGAAGGCCCTCCCTGCAGCGTACATGTCTGTGATGATGCGCCCCCGCCCCTGAAGCTGCAGGTTCAGCGCATCGAGATGGCTCGAGATGTCACAGAGAAAGGCCAGCTCACACAGGAACTTTTGCTCCCGGAGCTCTGCTGTATCCTTCCCTTTGGTTTCCAGGAATTTACATATTTCCTCACTCAGCTCGAAACATCTGTTCAGTACTTTTCCTCTGCTTAGCCATCTCACCTCTGTGTGATACGGCACGTCTGCGTATTCCGAACCACACTCCTCCAGAAAAGATTTAAACTGGCGGTGATTTAGACCTTTGGCTCTTATAAAGTTAACTCCCTGTGTTACTGTGGTCATAACATGTTCCATCTTTAGGGCTTTGGCACACAGTGCTTCCTGATGTATGATGCAGTGGTAAACAGTTAGCTCACCTGCACAGTTCTCTTCCCGCATCTTCTCCCGAACCATGCCCACCAGTCCACTCTTTTTACCGCACATCGCTGGCGCACCATCTGTCGTTAATCCAACGAGTTTATCCCACGGCAGCTTTATTTCAGTTACACATTTGGAAACCTCCTCAAAGATTTCCTTTCCTGTGGTTGTGCCATGCATTGATTTGAATCCTAATAGCTCCTCCGTAACACACAGATTTGAGTCCACTCCACGGATGAAGAATGACAGCTGAGCAGTATCAGATGCGTCGCAGCTCTCATCCACAGCGAGGGAGAACGCAACAAAATCTTTTCCCTTTTCCATCAGCTGGTCATACAGATTGGTGGCAAGATCACATGTGCGATCAGCTACTGTGTTCCTGCTCAGGCTCACGTTTGAAAATGCTTGTTTTTTCTCTGGGCATACGAGGTCACAAACCTTCATCATGCACTTTTTCATGAACTCTCCCTCATTAAAGGGCCGGGCTGATTTTGCGATCTCTGCTGCCACTATATAACTAGCCTTTACAGCAGCCTCGCTTTGTGATGTGGCTTTTTTAAACATATTCTGTTGTGAAACCAAACTTCTTTTCATCTCCTCTACTTTCTGGCTCCTGTGAGTCATGTCCAGGTCACGGGCTAGAGTTTGACACCCGTGCCCTAGGAAGTGCAACTTCATCCATATCTCAATGTGTATTCGGCAGGCCAAGCTTTGAAAAACTACAAACGTCAGATGTCCCACTTCCTGGTTGGAATTTTCTCAGGTTTTTGCCTGCCATATGAGTTCTGTTATATTCACATACATCATTCAAACAGTTTTAGAAAATTCAGAGTGTTTTCTATCCAATAACAATATGCATATATTAGCATATGGGACAGAGTAGGAGGCAGTTCACTCTGGGCACGCTATTCATCCAAAAATGAAAATGCTGCCCCCTATCCCAAAAAGTCACAATACATAGCATGTACTCACTCTGTGTGCAATAATAGGGTTTAACATTATTTTTTAATGAGTACCTCATCTTTGTACCCCACACATACAATTATCTGCAAGGTCCCTCATTCGAGCAGTGAATTTCAAACACATATTCAACCACAAAGACCAGGGAGGTTTTCCAATGCCTCGCAAAGAAGGGCACCTTTTGGTAGATGGATAAGAATAAAAAAGTAGACATTGAATATCCCGTTCAGGATGGTGACGTTATTATTAACATTTTGGATGGTGTATTAGTACACCCAGTCACTACAGGCATCCTTCCTAACTCAGTTGCCGGAGAGGAAGGAAACCGCTCAGGAATTCTACCATGAGGCCAATGGTGACTTTAAAACATTTACAGAGTTTAATGGCTGTGATAGGAGAAAACTGAGGACGGCCAACAACATTGTATTTACTCCACAATACTAACCTAAATTAAAAGAAGGAATCCTGTACGGAATAAAAATATTCCAAAACTTGAATCCTGTTCAATAGGACATTAAAGTAAAACTGCACTAATGTTGTAAAGAAATTAACTTTATTTCCTGATGGTTGATGGTATTTCGTTATGGTTGGGGCATAGAAAACATAAGCGCGTACCACTTTTCATATTTTCAAGCATAGTGGTGGCTGCATCATGTTATTAGTATGCTTCTCATCGGCAAGGACTCGTTTTTTTTATTAGGATCAAAATAAACAGGAATATAGCTGAGCACAGGCAAAATCCTTGGGGAAATTCTGGTTCCGTCTGCTTTCCAACAGACACTAGAAGACAGATTTACCTTTCAGCAGGACAATAACCTAAAACACAAGGCTAAATATACACTGGGATTGCTTACCAAGATGACATTGATTGTTGCTGAGTGGCCTAGGGAGCATGGACAATGGTGGTCAGCTTGAAACGTGTTGGGATTACAGACAGGGGCAAGGATCATTTGAAAATGTCTTTGAAGACACTTGCCAGCTAGTCTGCACTTACTTTGGGAAAGCGCCCTATTATTCCGTCTGGTCTGGCAGCCTTGTGATTGTTAACCTGTTTAAATGTTTTGCACACTTCGGCGATGGAGAGTGAGATCACACAGTAATCCGGAAAAACAGGGGCTGTCATGCAAGGCATTATATACCTTGAAGCGAGCATGAAAGGCATTTCGATCATTTGGGACTTATCCTCTAGCACCTCCTCTAAGAGTATTCATTTGTCTTTTTGAGAAGGTTTGAATCCTAAGCAACCTGCCTTAGTTTGAAGTACAATACCAACATAGTTACTGTATTAGGTCAAAGCTGGGAGCTGGAAAACCTTGGTAGAGCATGGGTGGAATAGGCATGGTGGCGCTTGTGAATTTCCTTTCTTTTTCGGCTTCAGACAAATGCCTACTTCACACTTAAAACGTGATTTTTTTTGGCATATTTGAGCTACTTCATGACAATAGCTGAAACAGGACAGGAAATATGCTTGTTCAAAGTTTGGCATTTTTGTTGATTACTATTGCACTCCCTTTTGGCCAATCAGTGTACTATTGTAAATGCCAGATCTCCATGGCAAGACGCATCATTCACCCAAGTGTCATATAAATCTGGCCAATACTGTCTGAGATATCACGTGTGGCTAACGTACTAACGGACAGAGACGGATCAACACTCCCCTCTGCGATTTCATCATGGGGGTACAGAAAGTATGTGTGTGTGCACCCCCACCGAGGCATTGTTCCAAATGAGTAGAGATATTGTTTAGACCCAAGCTCCCTGATTCTGCCATCCAGGCTGATTGGGCATTGTTTGTTTGAAAGCTCAAATGTCAGGGGGAAACAGACAGGCAGAGAGCTAAAATATCACAGTCAGTCTCCCAGTCAGCCATCGCACAGACACGCACACACACACACACACAAGTTTCATATTTATTCTGCAGCAGCCATCACCACAGCTCGTCTCCTGGGAAAGGTAAACCAAATACTTAATCAACCTGCAGAGGAGAAATCAATAACTTCTCTCTCCCCTTCCTTCATCTCACCATCCTCTCTCTCTCCTCTCTCTCTCTACCCTCTCGGTGGAAAAGGTTGTGGACATGGTTGAATTTGTTCGGCTTATAGAAGTTAATGGAACTACTGTCTTAATCCGTAGACTGCTGTTACCAGTGTGTACACAGTCAGACACACACATCTGTTAGTTTACCGAAGTTTAGGGAAGGCAGTGCAACATCAGTGTGTGCCAACTCTCGGTCAATCAATTCCTTAAAATAGCCTAATTAGGGATCTGTTATTTCTCACATATCGCCGTGCTAGAGAGAACAAGTCAGAGAGACTCGTGTGTGTGTGTGTGTGTGTGTGTGTGTGTGTGTGTGTGTGTGTGTGTGTGTGTGTGTGTGTGTGTGTGTGTGTGTGTGTGTGTACTTGCGTGAATTGGTGTGTGTGCTTCTCCATGATGCTGCCGCAGTACCTGTCACACTGCAGCACTCTCTCACTATAGTTCACTCTCTCCCACCCTCTCTCTCACTCGCTTTCTATTCTCTACCTCTCTCCTAGCATCTCTATTGTTTCCTTGTGTTTCTCTGTCCTCATTCCTCCATTTCTCTCTCTTGCTGTTTCTCCTGCTGTCATTCTGTTTAGCTGTGACTATGTGTTTGTACATGTGTGTGGTTATTCTTTTTCACCTTGAATCTTGTTCTGCAGAGAGGTCACTAGCTGGCACAGCCACAAAGTAATTCAAACTAACCTTAACCCTAACCTTAACCACACTGCTAACCCTAATGCATAACCCTGACCTTAAATTAAGACCAAAGCGCACATTTTAGCTTCCATGAATTTACACAATTTAATTGTGTACATTTTGACATTGTTGCTGACCGATCGAGAAGAAATCACTTCAATTTGACCCCCTTTCAAATCATCCCCCTGGTCTCCCTTTCTCTCTTTTCAAGTAATCTCTCGCTCTCTCCCTCTCAATTCAATTTGCTTTAATGCCATGAAGTAACAATGTACATCTTGCCAAAACTTATTTTGGATATTTACAATATAAAATAAAAAAAATAGAATCAAAATTGTCAACGGGACAACAGTAACAACAATAGCCAAGTGTCAAAATAACCATACATTCAACAATAACAATAAGGAGACAGTAGAGGACATGTGCACAGCCTTTCCTCTACAGGGAGCCAGGTTTTCCTGTGTCTACCTTTCTCAATGGCAAGGCTGTGCTCACTGAGCCTGTACTTTGTCAAGGTTTTTCTAAGGTTTTGATCAGTAACCATGGTCAAATATTTAGCCACAGTGTACTGTTGATTTAGGGCCAGATAGCACTGCAGTTTGCTTTGTGTTTGTGTTTCCCAGTAAGCAATATAGTTTTATTTGAACTGTGTTGTAATTTGGTTTATCCTGATTGATTGGATGTTCTGGTCCTGAGGCTTCAGTGTGTTAGTAGAACAGGTTTGTGAACTCAGGACCAGCTGGATGAGGGGACTCTTTTCTTTTGCTCAGCTCTTGGCATTGCATGGCTTGGTAATGATATGAGAGGGGGTCACTGTATTTTAGATGTTGTCCAAAACTTAATTGCTCTTTTTTGAGTTTTTATTATTAGTGGATATTGGCCTAATTCCGCCCTGCATGCATTGTTTGTAGATTTCCTCTGGACATGTAGGATAATCTTACAGAACTTTGCATGCAGGGTTTCAATGAGGTGTTTGTCCCATTTGATGAAATCTTGTTTTGCAAGTGGACCCCACACCTCGCTGCGTAGAATGCCCTGCGTTGTCACGTTATGACCTTAGTTCCTTTTGTATGTCTTTGTGTTAGGTTGGTCAGGGCGTGAGTTGGAGTGGGTAGTCTATGTTCTTTTTTTCTATGTTATATTTCTAAGTGTTTGGCCTAGTATGGTTCTCAATCAGAGGCAGGTGTCGTTCGTTGTCTCTGATTGAGAATCATACTTAGGTAGCCTGTTTTCCCCATTTTAGTTGTGGGTGTTTAATTTCTGTTTAGTGTCTGTTCACCTGGCAGAACTGTTTCGTTTTCTCTTCGTTGTTATTTTGTGTAGTGTTCAGTTTTTCTGTTAAAATATGTTGGACACTTACCGCGCTGCATTTTGGTCTCTCCTTCCACCAACGAGAATCGTTACATGCGTGCTTTCTTTCTCAGTTCATTCACTGCCTCATTAAGGTGTCCAGTTGAACTTATTTTTAATCCTAAGTAATTGATGTGTGTGCAGTACTCTTTTTTTTATTTTGTACCAACTGGTCTAATTCCCTGAGATCTGGATCTTCTCTGGAAAATCATTATTTTAGTCTTTTTGGGGTTTATTGCCATGGCCCAGGTCCAGGCTCTGCTGTAGGCCATGTGCTGTGGGTGATAGCAGGCATAGGTCATCTGCGAAGACTAGGCATTTAACTTCTGAATTGTGGAGACTAACACCAAGGGCTGAGGATTTTTCTAGAATAGTGGCCAATTCGTAGATGTAAATATTGAAGAGTGCAGGGCTCAGATTGCAACCCTGATGAAGGCCCCGCCCTTGGTTAAAGAATTCTGTTATTTTCATGCAATTTTAATGCTGCACGTATTGCCAGTATACATTGATTTAATTATGTAATATGTTTTACCCCCTACACCACTTTCAATAACCTTGTAGAACAGTCCTGTATGCCTAATAGAATCAAATGCTTTTTGGAAGTCGATAAAGCAAGCTTATATTTTGGTATTATTTTGATGGACATGTTTATCGTAAGGTGTAAATATGATCAGTTGTGTGATGTTTTGGTATGAATCCAATTTGGCTTTTACTCAAGACATTGAGCTTATTAATAAGGAAGTTTTAGAACTCTTACATTTATGATACTACAGAAAACCTTCCCCAGATTACTGTTCACACAAATGCCTCTGTAATTGTTAGGGTCAAATTTGTCTCCGTTTCTAAAGATTGGGGTCAGGGAAATAACTTACACTCAGGATCAAATTAAACAGTTTTACTATAGCCAATTGAAATTTTGCACTAGTGAGTTTGAGCATCTCATTTAGGATGCCATCAGGTCCTCATGCTTTTTTTAATTTTGAGAGCCTGAAGTTTCTTATAGAGCTCCTGGTCAGTTATTGGGAAGTCCAATGGATTTTGATTGTCCTTTTTCTAATCCACTTCTCATGAATTTGGCGTTATTCTGCGTTTGTGTCAATTTGAGAGGTGTTGTAGAGTGTTTTAAAATGGGTTGTCCATATGTCACCATTTTGTAACGCTAATTCCTCTTGTTTAGATTTTTTTAGTTTTTTCCAATTTTCCCAGAAGTTGTTTGTGTTTATGGACTCCTCAATTAGTGTCAGCTGCTTGCTGTTGTACTGTGCTTTTTTGATTCTGAGTGTACGTTTATAGAGTTTTAAAGTCTCACAGTAATGATTGCGTAATTCACCATTATTTGGGTCTCTGTGCTTTTGGTTGGATAGTGTTTTTTCCTTATAATTTTACAATCTTTACAATCTGCATCAAACCAGTTCTCATCTGTGATGTTTTTTTTTTTTTTTAAATCAATTTCAATTGTGCTTCTTTTGCCGTTTGCCTGAATATATATTGTTGATGTTTTTTACTGCTAGATTGATGACTTCTTTACTGTGAGTGAATGTGGTATCCAGAAAGTTAGCTAAGAGGGTTTGGATATTTTGGTTACAGGTTGCTTTCTGGTATTCTTCTGTGCTGTTTTGGGCCCATCTGTATGAATTTCTGATGTTGTACAGCTTACTGGCCTGTGAATGTGTAGTTGTTTCCATGTCTGTTCTTTTGAGGAACAACGTAATTTGGCTGTGAACAGACAGTGGTGTTAGTTGCTTGGCAGTGAATGAGCTGAGAGAGAAGGGGTCAATGTCTGTGATCATATAGTCTACTGTACTGTGGCTGTACTGTGGCCAAGAGGTGAGTACAGATGCATTGGAGGAGCTGTTTAATCTCACTCAATCCTACAGGGTTCTCCTGTCCTCTGAGGACCTCTGCGTAGCTGCGCTGGTCCTGCTGTTGAGCCCAGTGGAGTGGAGGAGGGCCAGTTCTGGGCCGTGGGGCTTCCTTTCTGGTCTGTTAGGGGTGGTGGTCTGGTGCGGGGTAGTCGCCTGGGCCCGGTCCGGTCTGGCTAAGACGATGGAAGTGGTGATGGTCTTGTGGTGGGTTCGCTGGGTCTGGTGGGGCGTTGAAGGGGCCTGGGGCTCCTTGGTGGTGCAGTTGTCTGGTAGGGGTCTCTGGGTGGTCCTCTAGTCCAGTGCGGCATGGGGTGTTTGTCTACCAAGTGCCACGTCCTTTAGAGACTTGGCAAACATCCCTGTCTGCTTCCTCAGGTGGGAGTGGTCGTGCAGATGGTCTGGGGTGATTGTTGGGTGGTGAGCAACGTGCACGTTCGGGAGTAAGCCACACCCTCTGGTGATGTCAGCGTTGACTTTCTGAATGGTACGGGGATGAAAGTCTTTGCGGGGCAGCAGAGTGGAGATGGTGAAGTAGGAGTTGGTGAACCACTCAGAGGCCCTCTCTGCTTCTCTGTTGACGAGGCTGCCTACTCTCTCCTGCTCCTCTCGCAGGTTGTTAGTGCCGGTGTGAATAATAATGTGGCCTGGTGTGCCAAAGTCAGGCTGGGACAGGATGTGGATTGCATCCTCTGTTATAGGCACCATATTTTGCACACCTTGTGTTGGGGGAAGAGTTTATCTTCTTGGATGAATTTCCCATTTGAGTCAATAAGGATGGCCACCTCAGTGGGTTTTACTAGATTAGTTCGTTTACGGTCTGGGGCTGGAGTACACAGGGCCTGTGTACATGAGGGGTGTGTGTCAGGGGGGACCATAGAGCTTCTCTCTGTAGTAGGTGTCCCCATGTGAGTCTTCTTGTTGACAGGGGGTGTGGGTAAAGTGTTGTCAGTATGGGGGGGTTGTGGGTAAAGGTGGGTCAGTGTGGGTTATTAGAGGTGGAGAGGGGCTGCAGCTTCTCTCTAGGAGTCTCTACAGTCTGCTCTCTGTGCTGTAGCACTCTCTTGATGACAGACAACTCCTTTTCCATCTCCTCCTTTACCTGCACCAGCTCTCTCCTCATGGTGGCCTTTACCTCCTCAAGCGCTGTGGTAAGGCTCTCTCTCAGCTCCTGGACAGAGTTCTTCAGGTTGGTCCTGCACTAGTTGATCTGGTCCTGTAGAAGCTCTGTGTCTGGGCTGGTGGTGGTGTAGCTGGGTGGCTGCTTTAGCTCAGTAACCCATACCTCTATCACAGCCAGCCTGTCTCTCAACAGGCTGATGATAGTGTGGTCTTGGCTCTAGTGCATTTGGGAGATTGAGTGTTTGGTGTAGAGGGCTCTGTCTTAACTTATTTTCTTGATTCTGTCCTTGGTCTTTTTCTATGGTGGAGGGTTAATGCACTATTCGTTTTTGCAGTATTCACATTTTTTTTCAAAGTTAGGATGGAAGAGGACAGTTTGTTTCCTGGGGTTTGGAAGGTGTGGTGTGTGTGATGGTTTCTAAGCCTGGCGCGGAGGATACACTGTCGATATGGCATGGATTCAGGTGTGTTCCTGAGAATGGAGTGGAAGTGGAGGAGGTTCTGCTCACAGTCGGTGAACAGGTATGAGCTGAAGTCATACATTCCGCTTCCAGAATGAACAAAGCTGTGGCTGTGTTCATGAAAAGAGCAAATTTGATTGGTAGGCAAATTGCTACTTGTAAGAGGTGTACTGGTGCAAATCTATCCTCTTTCTACCCCTTCGACAATGGTGGTAGTTGTAAATTTGCCTCCGTTTATTACGGATGATCAAGGAAAGGAAAGAGTTGATTCGTTTTGGTAAGTTTGCTAGCGGTTTTTGTGCACTGTCGGCAGGTTTTCAGGCAGATGCCGTTAAGCATGTTGTTTCGTTCCGGAGGCCTTGTGTATATGTTTCTGAAATACAATGAGCAACAGCTAAATGTGCATTTTAAAGTGAGGCATGGGGAGGGGCTCTACGCAGGGTGTGCCAGCACAGATAGTCTACTGTGTTTTGAATGTGGGTATTTGGGCATAAGAGCTTTGCATGCCCATATAAAGACAGTAGAAGGCGAGGGCACAAGCGCCAGTGGGGGAAATTGAGGTCAACGTGCAGGGGGCAATGAGATGCAGAGGCTGGGCCTAGTCATGCCAGGGATGGTGGTGTAGATGAGGCTGGGCCTAGTCAGGCCAAAGATGGTGGGGTAGTTGAGGCTGGGTCTAGTCATGCTATGGAGGGTGGTGTAGATGAATCTAGGTCTAGTCAGGTTATGCTAGTGGATGAGGAGAGTTTAGTGGGGGAGGGTAAGAGACTAGGTTGGGAGGAGGGTGTCAAGCGGGAAAGGAGGGGAGGGGAGAGGCTGGTGTGGTCAAAGGAACCACGGAACCTTTGCCTGGTGCTGGGGGGAGGCCCTGACCAGAGAGGAATGGCAGGTGTTCAGGATGGGAGATGGAGATGAGGAGGAAAGTGAGTCTGAGGATGATGAGGCCTGTTTTTCCAGACTCCTCTTCAATGGGTCTGGAGCTGATATCCAGTCAAGCAGAGGGGTTTGATGCACCGGGGTTTGATGCACCGGGGTTTGATGGACTCTCAGTGGAGTTTTATAAAACATTCTGGGGAATAATTGGACTGGACTTCTTTTCCATGTTACGTGAATGCGTTGGGGTAGGAGAGTTGCCGATGAGCTGCCGTCGGGCGGCTCTGACTCTCCTGCCCAAAAAAGGAGACTTGTGTGAACTTAAGAACTGGAGGCCTGTGGCATTGCTCTGTGCGAACTGCAAGGTATTTGCCAAGGTCCTCTCTAACAGACTGAAGTCCCATCTGGACTCGATAGTACATAAGGACCAAACATATTGTGTACCAGGACGCTATAAATCACAGACAACTTGTTCTTAATCAGGGACATGTTGGACTTGTCGAGAGGTTCTCATGTGAACTTTGGACTGGTCTCTTTAGATCAAGAGAAAGCTTTTGATAGAGTGGACCATAAGTGTCTGTTTAATTAATGTGATGTTTGGGTTTGGGAAAAGTTTTTGGACTTTTGTGAAGATGTTGTATTCTGGGGCATCATGTATGGTGAAGGCGGGAGTCGGGCTCAGTAGGCCAGTCTGGGTGAGACGCGGCCTTAGACAAGGATGTCCTCTATTGGGGAAGTTATATACACTAGCTACTGAACATTATTGGGGACTGATACGCAGGAGACTGCAGGGAGTTTGCTGGATAGGCTTAGCAGTATCAGCATATGCAGATGATGTTTCTGTAATGGTCAGGATATGCAGGCTCTAGAGACCAGTCTGAAGGTGTACGAGGGAGCTTCTTCAGCTAAGGTAAAATGGGGGGATTGGGCCCCTCTGCTTCCAGAGGGTTTGCAGTGAGGTTGTGAAGGGCGTAAAATGTTGGGGGTGTACCTGGACTCGGAGAGGTGGGTCAGGAAGAACTGGTAGGGGCTGTCACAGGCAGTGGTGTCAAGACTGGCCAGGTGGAGGTGGCTCCTGTCCCTAGTGTCATATAGAGGGAGGGTGCTGATAATCAATAACCTGGTGGCATCTTCCCTGTGGCATAAACCCCCCTCCCCTCTGCTCGCAGACCTGCAACGCAAGCTGGTGGAATTTTTCTGGTAGGTCCATCACTGGCTGAGGGCGGCAGTGTTGTACATGACCGTTCACAAAGGAGGACAGGGCCTGGTGGAACTGGATAGCACGGTGGCTGCTTTCTGACTAAAGTCAGTACAAAGACTGTACCATACTGATGTTGGCTGGAGGGAATCAGCATGCGTGCTGCTGAGGAGAGCTGGCGGATTAGGGTTGGACCTGCAGCTCTTCCTCATGAAGCAGGAGAGGCTGAGTACAGCATGTCTCTCAGATGTTTACTCTGCGGTGCTGAGGGCCTGGCAGCTGCTAAGGTTCAGTCTGCCACCCTGCAGAGGCAACTGATGGCAGTGGGTTTACAAAGACTGGGTGACCTGCAACTGCTGGGAGAGGATGGATGGAAAACCTCGGAAGTGCTGGCAAAACAAGCAGGAATAATGTCTCTTAGGCTGCTGGAGAGATTCCTGGAGGAGGTCCAGGAGGCACTGTCTGAGCCGGTAAGGGGGGGGGGGTGTTTGAGTTGCCAAAGGGGGAAGGACCAGCAATGTTTTCGCCACTGCAGGTGACTGCAGAGACTGGGGACAGGCAGGGGCATCTGGACGACTTATGTTTAATCTTCAGGAGATATGGTGTGTTAGGGAGGCTGTCTGTATAGCTAGGGAAGATGTTTTCGATATACGGTTGTAGAAGTGGTGAGGTTTTTGGTTATTGGTGGTGTTTTGTATGGCAGAGGGAAAGGTGAGTAATGTACATGTATGCAGTACAGGATATAATTTGGTGTTTTATTTTGAGGGGGGTGAGATTTTAATGAAATGAGAATGTTTCAAAAAAGTATCTTTCTCGCTTTCTCTTGCTCTTTCTCTCTCTCTCTCTCGCTTTCTCTCTCTCTCTCTCTCTCGCTTTCTCTCTCTCTCTCCCTCTCTCGCTTTCTCTCTCTCTCGCTCGCTTGTCTTTCGTTCTACTCCCCGCCACTCTGATTCTTGACACTGACACTCCCCCTGCTGTATCACTCAAGATTAAACACATTTTGAATCATTTTGAACCTGTTTTATTTTTCTCTCCACGGCTTCTATTAGATTAAAACCATTTCACAACTACAGCTCCAGCCACACAACTAAACTCTGCTACCCTGCCCTGGAGTGGAGTGTCTTTGCGTGGTCCACATAACAACATGTATCCCCTCCCTGGATCTCACCTGTCACTTGAAACTTTGGTTCTTGGGGAGTGATTGATTAAGGAACTATACAGTGCCTTGCGAAAGTATTCGGCCCCCTTGAACTTTGCGACCTTTTGCCACATTTCAGGCTTCAAACATAAAGATATAAAACTGTATTTTTTTGTGAAGAATTAACAACAAGTGGGACACAATCATGAAGTGGAAAGACATTTATTGGATATTTCAAACTTTTTTAACAAATCAAAAACTGAAAAATTGGGCGTGCAAAATTATTCAGCCCCTTTACTTTCAGTGCAGCAAACTCTCTCCAGAAGTTCAGTGAGGATCTCTGAATGATCCAATGTTGACCTAAATGACTAATGATGATAAATACAATCCACCTGTGTGTAATCAAGTCTCCGTATAAATGCACCTGCACTGTGATAGTCTCAGAGGTCCGTTAAAAGCCAGAGAGCATCATGAAGAACAAGGAACACACCAGGCAGGTCCGAGATACTGGTGAAGAAGTTTAAAGCCGGATTTGGATACAAAAAGATTTCCCAAGCTTTAAACATCCCAAGGAGCACTGTGCAAGCGATAATATTGAAATGGAAGGAGTATCAGACCACTGCAAATCTACCAAGACCTGGCTGTCCCTCTACACTTTCAGCTCATACAAGGAGAAGACTGATCAGAGATGCAGCCAAGAGGCCCATGATCACTCTGGATACTTCCGGCGCCGACAGAGATGGCCGCCTCGCTTTGCGTTCCTAGGAAACTATGCAGTTTTTTGTTTTTTTACGTGTTATTTCTTACATTAGTACCCCAGGTCATCTTAGGTTTCATTACATACAGTCGAGAAGAACTACTGAATATAAGATCAGCGTCAACTCACCATCAGTACGACCAAGAATATGTTTTTCGCGACGCGGATCCTGTGTTCTGCCTTACAAACAGTACAACGGAGTGGATCCTATGCAGCGACCCAAAAAAACGCCTCCGAAAGAGAGGGAAACGAGGCGGTCTTCTGGTCAGACTCCGGAGACGGGCACACCGTGCACCACTCCCCAGCATTCTTCTTGCCAATGTCCAGTCTCTTGACAACAAGGTTGATGAAATCCGAGCAAGGGTAGCATTCCAGAGGGACATCAGAGACTGTAACGTTCTTTGCTTCACGGAAACGTGGCTCACCGTAGAGACGCTATCCGAAGCGGTGCAGCCAACGGGTTTCTCCACGCATCGCGCCGACAGAAACAAACATCTTTCTGGTAAGAAGAGGGGCGGGGGCGTATGCCTTATGGCCAACGTGACATGGTGTGATGAAAGAAACATACAGGAACTCAAATCCTTCTGTTCACCTGATTTAGAATTTCTCACAATCAAATGTAGACCGCATTATCTACCAAGAGAATTCTCTTTGATTATAATCACAGCCGTATATATCCCCCCCCAAGCAGACACATCGATGGCTCTGAACGAACTTTATTTAACTCTCTGCAAACTGGAAACGATTTATCCGGAGGCTGCATTCATTGTAGCTGGGGATTTTAACAAGGCTAATCTGAAAACAAGACTCCCTAAATTTTATCAGCATATCGATTGCGCAACCAGGGGTGGAAAGACCCTGGATCATTGTTACTCTAACTTCCGCGACGCATATAAGGCCCTGCCCCGCCCCCCTTTCGGAAAAACTGACCACGACTCCATTTTGTTGATCCCTGCCTACAGACAGAAACTAAAACAAGAAGCTCCCACGCTGAGGTCTGTCCAACGCTGGTCTGACCAAGCTGACTCCACACTCCAAGACTGCTTCCATCACGTGGACTGGGAGATGTTTCGTATTGTGTCAGACAACAACATTGACGAATACGCTGATTCGGTGTGCGAGTTCATTAGAACGTGCGTTGAAGATGTCGTTCCCATAGCAACGATTAAAACATGCGTGGCCACGCACGCCTCCAACTCAATCATCAAGTTTGCGGACGACACAACAGTGGTAGGCTTGATTACCAACAACAACGAGATGGCCTACAGGGAGGAGGTGAGGGCCCTCGGAGTGTGGTGTCAGGAAAATAACCTCACACTCAACGTCAACAAAACTAAGGAGATGATTGTGGACTTCAGGAAACAGCAGAGGGAACACCCCCCTATCCACATCGATGGAACAGTAGTGGAGAGGGTAGCAAGTTTTAAGTTCCTCGGCATACACATCACAGACAAACTGAATTGGTCCACTCACACAGACAGCATCGTGAAGAAGGCACAGCAGCGCCTCTTCAACCTCAGGAGGCTGAAGAAATTCGGCTTGTCACCAAAAGCACTCACAAACTTCTACAGATGCACAATCGAGAGCATCCTGGCGGGCTGTATCACCGCCTGGTATGGCAACTGCACCGCCCTCAACCGTAAGGCTCTCCAGAGGGTAGTGAGGTCTGCACAACGCATCACCGGGGGCAAACTACCTGCCCTCCAGGACACCTACACCACCCGATGCTACAGGAAGGCCATAAAGATCATCAAGGACATCAACCACCCGAGCCACTGCCTGTTCACCCCGCTGTCATCCAGAAGGCGAGGTCAGTACAGGTGCATCAAAGCTGGGACCGAGAGACTGAAAAACAGCTTCTATCTCAAGGCCATCAGACTGTTAAACAGCCACCACTAACATTGAGTGGCTGCTGCCAACACACTGTCAATGACACTGACTCAACTCCAGCCACTTTAATAATGGGAATTGATGGGAAATGATGTAAATATATCACTAGCCACTTTAAACAATGCTACCTTATATAATGGTACTTACCCTACATTATTCATCTCATATGCATACGTATATACTGTACTCTATATCATCGACTGCATCCTTATGTAATACATGTATCACTAGCCACTATAACTATGCCACTTTGTTTACATACTCATCTCATATGTTATACTGTACTCGATATCATCTACTGTATCTTGCCTATGCTGCTCTGTACCATCACTCATTCATATATCCTTATGTACATATTCTTTATCCCCTAACACTGTGTATAAGACAGTAGTTTTTTGGAATTGTTAGTTAGATTCCTTGTTCGTTATTACTGCATTGTCGGAACTAGAAGCACAAGCATTTCGCTACACTCGCATTAACATCTGCTAACCATGTGTATGTGACAAATAAAATTTGATTTGATTGATTTGATTTGAACTGCAGAGATCTACAGCTGAGGTGGGAGACTCTGTCCATAGGGTAACAATCAGTCGTATGTTGCGCAAATCTTTTTGTCAACAATGCAAAATGTTATGTTTGGCGTAAAAGCAACACAGCTCATCACCCTGAACACACTATCCCCACTGTCAAACATGGTGGTGGCAGCATCATGGTTTGGGCCTGCTTTTCTTCAGCAGGGACAGGGAAGATGGTTAAAATTGATGGGAAGATGGATGGAGCCAAATACAGGACCATTCTGGAAGAAAACCTGATGGAGTCTGCAAAAGACCTGAGACTGGGACGGAGATTTGTCTTCCAACAAGACAATGATACAAAATATAAAGCAAAATCTACAATGGAATGGTTCAAAAATAAACATATCCAGGTGTTAGAATGGCCAAGTCAAAGTCCAGACCTGAATCCAATCGAGAATCTGTGGAAAGAACTGAAAACTGCTGTTCACAAATGCTCTCCATCCAGCCTCACTGAGCTCGAGCTGTTTTGCAAGGAGGAATGGGAAAAAATGTCAGTCTCTCGATGTGCAAAACTGATAGAGACATACCCCAAGCGACTTACAGCTGTAATCGCAGCAAAAAGTGGCGCTACAAAGTATTAACTTAAGGGGGCTGAATAATTTTGCACGCCCAATTGTTCAGTTTTTGATTTGTTAAAAAAGTTTGAAATATCCAATAAATGTCGTTCCACTTCATGATTGTGTCCTACTTGTTGTTGATTCTTCACAAAAAAATACAGTTTTATATCTTTATGTTTGAAGCCTGAAATGTGGCAAAAGGTCGCAAAGTTCAAGGGGGCCGAATACTTTCGCAAGGCACTGTATGTAAACATTATTAAAGTGGCATTGTTTAAAGTGACTAGTGATTAATTTATTAAAGTTGCCAGTGATTGAGTCTACATCTAGGCAGAAGCCTCTTTGAGTTAGTGATTGCTGTTTAACAGTCTGATGGCCTTGAGATAAAAACAGCTTCTAAGTCTCTCGGTCCCAACTTTGATGCACGGGTACTGACCTCGCCTTCTGGATGGTAGCGGTGTGAACAGGGAGTGGCTCGGGTCGTTGTCCTTGATGATCTTTTTGGTCTTCCTGTGACATCGGGTGCTGTAGGTGTCATGGAGGGCAGGTAGTTTGCCCGAGGTGATGCGTTGTGCAGACTGCACCAACCTCTGGAGAGCCTTGCAGTTGAGGGCGTGCCAGTTACCGTGCCAGGCTGTGATAAAGCCTGACAGGATGCTCTCGATTGTACATCTGTAAAAGTTTGTCAGGGTTTTGGGTGACAAGCCATATTTCTTCAGCCTCCTGAGGTTGAAGAGGTGCTATTGCGCCTTTTCACCACACTGTCTGTGTGGGTGGACCATTTTAGTTTGTCTGTGATGTGTAAACTGAGGAACTTAAAACTTTCCATATTCTCCACAGCTGTTCCTTCAATGTGGATAGGGGGTGCTCCCTTTGCTGTTTCCTGAGGTCCACGATAATCTCCTTTGTTTTGTTGACGTTGAGTGAGAGGTTGTTGCAAACTGAAGTGGGTCAAGGGTGGCCTGTAAGGTGGAGGTGAAATTATCCTTGACTAGTCTAAAAGCACTTCATTAAGACAGAAGTGAGTGCTATGGGGAGGTAGTCATTTAGTTCAGTTATCTTTGCCTTCTTGGGACAGGAACAATCGTGGCCATCTTGAAGCATGTGGGGACAGCAGAGTGGGACAGGGAGCGATTGAATATGTCCGTAAACACACCAGCCAGCTGGTCTGCACATGCTCTGAGGACGTGGCTAGGGATGACGTCTTGGCCAGCAGCCTTGTGAAGGTTAGCATGTTTAAATGTTTTGCTCATGTCGGCCACAGAAAAGGGAGGGGGGGCGCAACGGTGGCACTGTATTATCCTTGAAGCGGGCAAAGAAGCATGATGTCGGTGTCCGTGAAGTGGCTGTTTTAATTTTTGTGGTCCGTGACTTCCTGTAGACCCTGCCACATGTGTCTCGTTTCTGAGCCATTGAATTGCGACTCCATGTTGTCCCTGTAATGGCATTTCACTTGTTTGATTGGCTTGCGGTGGGAATACCTACACTGTCTATATTCAGCCATATTCCCAGACCTCTTTCCGTGGTTTAATGCGCTGTTTCGTGCTTTCAGTTTTGCGTGTTTGCCTCCATCCATCCACGGTTTCTTGTTAGGGTAGGTTTTAATAGTCACAGTGGGTACAACTTCTCCAATGCACTTCCTTATGAACTCACTCACCGAGTCAGCGTCTAGATCGATGTTGTTCTAAAGCTGACCGCGACATATCCCAGTCCGCGTGATCAAAACAATCTTGAATCGTTGAATGGTTCTAGTCACTGGTACATCCTTTTTTAGTTTCTGCCTATAAGACAATCGGAGCAAGATGGCGTCATGTTCCGATTTGCCGAAGAGAGGGCGGGGGAGGGCTTTGTATGCATCGTGGAAGTTAGAGTAGCAGTGATCGAGTGTATTTCCCCCGCGCGTAGTGCAATCAATATACTGAAATAATTTAGGTAGCGTTGTTCTCAAATTTGTTTGTTAAAATCCCCATCCACAATAAATGCAGCTTCGGGATATATGGTTTCCAGTTTACATAGAGTCCATGGACGTTCCTTGAGGGGCACCTTGGTGTCTGCTAGAGGGGGGAATGTACACAGCTGTGACGATAACTGAGTAGAATTCTCTTGGGAGGTAATATAGCCAGCATTTGATTGTAAGGAATTCTAGGTTGGATGAACAGAAGGACTTGAGTTCCTGTATGTTGTTATGATTACACCATGAGTCGTTAATCATGAAGCATACGCCCCCGCCCTTCCTATTCCCTCTTTCGCACTGTTATCTCGGTCAGTGCGATGCATGGTGAAGCCCTGTGGCCGAACCGATTCCAACAACATATCCTGAGAGAGCCATGTTTCCGTAAAACAGAGAATTTTACAATCTCTGAAATCTCTCTGGAAGGCAACTCTTGCTCGAATTTCATCTACCTTGTTGTCAAGAGACTGGACATTGGCGAGTAGTATACTCGGGAGCGGTGGGCGAAGTGCACGTCTACGGAGCCTGACCAGGAGGCCGCTCCATCTGCCCCTTCTGCGGCGCCGTAGTTTTGGGTCGGCTTCTGGGATTAGATCCATTGTCCTGGGTGGTGGTCGAAACAGAGAATCCGCTTCGGGAAAGTCGTATTCCTGGTCGTAATGTTGGTAAATTGACGTTGCTCCTGAATCCAATAGTTCTTCCCGGCTTTATGTAATATGACTTAAGATTTCCTGGGGAAACAATGTAAGACCACAGGGAAAACTTTTCTTTATTTCAATTATTGGAGAAGGAGGGGGAGGAGGTGAACTGTAATTGGTGACCAAAAGGATTACTACACTGTTTCTACAATGATCGGATAAGCACAATTTTAATTTCATCACACTGTGTCAGCAGTTTTAGTCATTGCATCACACTATACTATTATATTACTGTACCTTCTCCGGTGCTTTAGCTTGTAGGGGCTCTTTTCACCACACTCACCAACAACTAGCTACCACCTTTCATTCAAATTGGCCAATAAAAGTGAGCGGGCCATTCAGCTGTGTAATGAGGAGGTCATGGGAGGTAACATAAGGACCCGTAGTTACTCAGCTAGCCACTCACTCACTGCCAATGGCTCTGATGATGAAATGTAGTCAGAAATGTGTTCTCTGCCTGTAGGCTTTGAATGACTTTGACTTCATTGTGGTAACTGTGGTCATATACCTTCTATAGTGTAGGATGATGGTTGTCTACACTGTAAAAAATAAATCATTATTTATCATTATTGTTAAGTAGCTGGGTCCACAGCCTTTTTTAGTTTACTCAACTTTTCAGTCAAAGTGTTAGCTTCAAAACGTTACCTCCAATGTGAGAAAATGTGAATGACGTGTTTGCTGAACTTGTCTCAAATGTTCCTTCAACAAGATATATTATTTGGGGATCTTAACAAAAAAAAGAGATTATCGTGGACCTCAGGAAACAGCAAAGGGAGCACCCCCTATCCCTGTAATGGCATTTCACTTGTTTGATTGGCTTGCGGTGGGAATACCTACACTGTCTATATTCAGCCATATTCCCAGACCTCTTTCCGTGGTTTAATGCGCTGTTTCGTGCTTTCAGTTTTGCGTGTTTGCCTCCATCCATCCACGGTTTCTTGTTAGGGTAGGTTTTAATAGTCACAGTGGGTACAACTTCTCCAATGCACTTCCTTATGAACTCACTCACCGAGTCAGCGTCTAGATCGATGTTGTTCTAAAGCTGACCGCGACATATCCCAGTCCGCGTGATCAAAACAATCTTGAATCGTTGAATGGTTCTAGTCACTGGTACATCCTTTTTTAGTTTCTGCCTATAAGACAATCGGAGCAAGATGGCGTCATGTTCCGATTTGCCGAAGAGAGGGCGGGGGAGGGCTTTGTATGCATCGTGGAAGTTAGAGTAGCAGTGATCGAGTGTATTTCCCCCGCGCGTAGTGCAATCAATATACTGAAATAATTTAGGTAGCGTTGTTCTCAAATTTGTTTGTTAAAATCCCCATCCACAATAAATGCAGCTTCGGGATATATGGTTTCCAGTTTACATAGAGTCCATGGACGTTCCTTGAGGGGCACCTTGGTGTCTGCTAGAGGGGGGAATGTACACAGCTGTGACGATAACTGAGTAGAATTCTCTTGGGAGGTAATATAGCCAGCATTTGATTGTAAGGAATTCTAGGTTGGATGAACAGAAGGACTTGAGTTCCTGTATGTTGTTATGATTACACCATGAGTCGTTAATCATGAAGCATACGCCCCCGCCCTTCCTATTCCCTCTTTCGCACTGTTATCTCGGTCAGTGCGATGCATGGTGAAGCCCTGTGGCCGAACCGATTCCAACAACATATCCTGAGAGAGCCATGTTTCCGTAAAACAGAGAATTTTACAATCTCTGAAATCTCTCTGGAAGGCAACTCTTGCTCGAATTTCATCTACCTTGTTGTCAAGAGACTGGACATTGGCGAGTAGTATACTCGGGAGCGGTGGGCGAAGTGCACGTCTACGGAGCCTGACCAGGAGGCCGCTCCATCTGCCCCTTCTGCGGCGCCGTTGTTTTGGGTCGGCTTCTGGGATTAGATCCATTGTCCTGGGTGGTGGTCGAAACAGAGAATCCGCTTCGGGAAAGTCGTATTCCTGGTCGTAATGTTGGTAAATTGACGTTGCTCCTGAATCCAATAGTTCTTCCCGGCTTTATGTAATATGACTTAAGATTTCCTGGGGAAACAATGTAAGACCACAGGGAAAACTTTTCTTTATTTCAATTATTGGAGAAGGAGGGGGAGGAGGTGAACTGTAATTGGTGACCAAAAGGATTACTACACTGTTTCTACAATGATCGGATAAGCACAATTTTAATTTCATCACACTGTGTCAGCAGTTTTAGTCATTGCATCACACTATACTATTATATTACTGTACCTTCTCCGGTGCTTTAGCTTGTAGGGGCTCTTTTCACCACACTCACCAACAACTAGCTACCACCTTTCATTCAAATTGGCCAATAAAAGTGAGCGGGCCATTCAGCTGTGTAATGAGGAGGTCATGGGAGGTAACATAAGGACCCGTAGTTACTCAGCTAGCCACTCACTCACTGCCAATGGCTCTGATGATGAAATGTAGTCAGAAATGTGTTCTCTGCCTGTAGGCTTTGAATGACTTTGACTTCATTGTGGTAACTGTGGTCATATACCTTCTATAGTGTAGGATGATGGTTGTCTACACTGTAAAAAAATAAATCATTATTTATCATTATTGTTAAGTAGCTGGGTCCACAGCCTTTTTTAGTTTACTCAACTTTTCAGTCAAAGTGTTAGCTTCAAAATGTTACCTCCAATGTGAGAAAATGTGAATGACGTGTTTGCTGAACTTGTCTCAAATGTTCCTTCAACAAGATATATTATTTGGGGATCTTAACAAAAAAAAGGCTGTGCAACTGGTTACACACCAGTCCAGGGTCTTCAGAGGAGGACCATCTTTACTCAGTGAATTTCATAAAAATAAAAGTAGTGAAACATGAAAAAAGTCATCCTTTGTAGATAAAACTACACTAAATATATTTACATAACTTCAAATAACTGATTAAAACACACTGTTTGGTAATGAAGGTCTACAATAGCCTCAACAGCACCCTCTAGGGTAGCACCATGATTTAGCCGGTGGACAGCTATTGTTTGTCCTCCTTTGGGTACATTGATTTCAATACAAAATCTCGGCAGCTCATGGTTCTCATCCCCTTCCATAGATTTATACAGTAATTACGACAACTTCCAGAGGATGTCCTCCAACCTATCAGAGCTCTTGCAGTAGGAACTCTTATCCAGCCAATCAAAGGATCAGATAATTCATCACACACACATGTGCGCACATACACATACTGCCTCACGTGCAGAAAAACACACACAGTTGGCCTTGATGTTTTAATTTAGTCTTTGATGTCTTTTGCTTTACACGTTGTTTTGTTTTGTTTTCCTTTGTTCTTGTCTCTTTTTCTGTTTATTTTTATTGGTTATTGGCACGTTGGTAGTTGTTTGTTTGGGTTGTGTGGGTCAGAGGGGGTGGAAATGGGATGGCTCGGGGAAAGGGGATAAAGAGGGAGGTTTCGGGGTGGACAGTGTTGGGGTCTTGGATAGTTGATTGGATTCACTGCAGATGGATTGTATGTTTTACATGTTTTATTTGTTTAACAGTTTTGAACAAATGAATTTCTTCAAAAATGAAGGAGAACAGCAGAGAAAGAGAGGGAGAGGGCTAGCTATATTTTGTTGTATATATTTTTCTTCTTGTGTACATTTTAATTAGCTCATGCAGCTAATTTAGCCTACTCAACAACCTGACTCGAACAGAGAGGGATGCTATTTTTGTTAGCTAGCTGGTTAAGGCTAGCCAACAATACAACTCTTCCAAGTCAAAGTAAGCTTTTGGTTTTATTAATTTATTGCCACCAGGGTCATTCTGTGTAACTGCTAAACTGCTTGCTGTACACTGCTTGATTGTACTCATTGATTGGATTTTGGATTTACTAACGCATTAGTTCTAGTTTGTTGACTTTAACGTTAATATGGTGACAATGATATAGGCAGTTTTATGTGGCTGGTCACAGACAACTGTTGTGCACTGAAGTCCACAAGCAAAGAGAAAAGGTGAGAACTTAGATGCTAGAAAGAATTATACAACGTGTAACGTGATGATGCTGTATGTGGCTGCTATGAAAGTGAACTGTGACTGTGTGTGCAGGTGATTAGTGGTGTATTCATTCTTCCAATTATGTTGCAAAGCGTTTCTTAAACGAGGAGGGACCTACCTGAATTTCCCAATAGAAACTCTTGTTGGACAAATGATTACACCCCACATCATCTAGATGCAGGCAAGAAGTGTGCAAGGTGGTATTGAATGTGTCACCTTGGTTACTCCAATTTGTCTCTCGAACTGTGTACCTACATTGTAAACTTGAATTTGTAGGCTAGGTTGTAGCAACTTCATGGTGGCTATAGGGCAATTTCGAGTATCATATAGTAACCTAAACCTATCAATGTTACATTGAGCTGGGTGAATGGAATACGGGTATGAATGACAGTCATCCAATATGCTGTAAATGAAATAAGGCCATACTCATAAAAACAATTGTCCCCCTTAATATTGAATGCCACCTACCGCCACTGTTACACTCAAACACAAACAGTGTTTTTAACATACAATGTTTTAAACCCTTAAGAGTCAATGCCCACATTTCCCCACAGGAAATCAAATTAGCATAATTCACAAATTCACAAAAAAATCTGTCCCTTTTTTTTGCATTGGATGTTCCTCAATCCACAGCATACGCCGATGTCGCACTTCAGCGTCTGCGGTGAAAGGTGACAGAGCTAGAGCAGTGTTTGTCGTCCCAAAAATTGGTCTTCTCAAAACATTGTCTGCAGCGTCCGTACAGTTTGGGATACACACTAATATGACCCGTCTGTGGAAAAGGTGAGACTCTCGAACACATATTGTCGCTACATGTACATGTATCGACATTATGTGGTAGGCTTGATTACCAACAACGATGAGACGGCCTACAGGGAGGAGGTGAGGGCCCTCGGAGTGTGGTGTCAGGAAAATAACCTCACACTAAACGTCAACAAAACAAAGGAGATGATTGTGGACTTCAGGAAACAGCAGAGGGAGCACCCCCCTATCCACATCGACGGGACAGTAGTGGAGAGGGTAGTAAGTTTTAAGTTCCTCGGCATACACATCACAGACAAACTGAATTGGTCCACCCACACAGACAGCGTTGTGAAGAAGGCGCAGCAGCGCCTCTTCAACCTCAGGAGGCTGAAGAAATTCGGCTAGTCACCAAAAGCACTCACAAACCTCTACAGATGCATGATCGAGAGCATCCTGTCGGGCTGTATCACCACCTGGTACGGCAACTGCTCCACCCACAACCGTAAGGCTCTCCAGAGGGTAGTGAGGTCTGCACAATGCATCACCGGTGGCAAACTACCTGCCCTTCAGGACACCTACACCACCCAATGTCACAGGAAGGCCATAAAGATCATCAAGGACAACAACCACCCAAGCCACTGCCTGTTCACCCCGCTATCATCCAAGAAGGCAAGGTCAGTACAGGTGCATCAAAGCAGGGACGGAGAAACTGAAAAACAGCCATCAGACTGTTAAACAAGGCCATCAGACTGTTAAACAGCCACCACTAACATTGAGTGGCTGCTGCCAACACACTGACTCAACTCCAGCCACTTTAATAATGGAAATTGATGTAAAAATGTATCACTAGCCACTTTAAACAATGCCACTTAATAGAATGTTTACATACCCAACATTACTCTCATATCTATATGTACAGTGCCTTGCGAAAGTATTCGGCCCCCTTGAACTTTGCGACCTTTTGCCACATTTCAGGCTTCAAACATAAAGATATAAAACTGTATTTTTTTGTGAAGAATCAACAACAAGTGGGACACAATCATGAAGTGGAACGACATTTATTGGATATTTCAAACTTTTTTAACAAATCAAAAACTGAAAAATTGGGCGTGCAAAATTATTCAGCCCCTTTACTTTCAGTGCAGCAAACTCTCTCCAGAAGTTCAGTGAGGATCTCTGAATGATCCAATGTTGACCTAAATGACTAATGATGATAAATACAATCCACCTGTGTGTAATCAAGTCTCCGTATAAATGCACCTGCACTGTGATAGTCTCAGAGGTCCGTTAAAAGCGCAGAGAGCATCATGAAGAACAAGGAACACACCAGGCAGGTCCGAGATACTGCTGTGAAGAAGTTTAAAGCCGGATTTGGATACAAAAAGATTTCCCAAGCTTTAAACATCCCAAGGAGCACTGTGCATGCGATAATATTGAAATGGAAGGAGTATCAGACCACTGCAAATCTACCAAGACCTGGCCGTCCCTATCAACTTTGAGCTCATACAAGGAGAAGACTGATCAGAGATGCAGCCAAGAGGCCCATGATCACTCTGGATGAACTGCAGAGATCTACAGCTGAGGTGGGAGACTCTGTCCATAGGACAACAATCAGTCGTATATTGCACAAATCTGGCCTTTATGGAAGAGTGGCAAGAAGAAAGCCATTTCTTATAGATAACCATAAAAACTGTTGTTTAAAGTTTGCCACAAGCCACCTGGGAGACACACCAAACATGTGGAAGAAGGTGCTCTGGTCAGATGAAACCAAAATGGAACTTCTTGGCAACAATGCAAAACGTTATGTTTGGTGTAAAAGCAACACAGCTCATCACCCTGAACACACCATCCCCACTGTCAAACATGGTGGTGGCAGCATCATGGTTTGGGCCTGCTTTTCTTCAGCAGGGACAGGGAAGATGGTTAAAATTGATGGGAAGATGGATGGAGCCAAATACAGGACCATTCTGGAAGAAAACCTGATGGAGTCTGCAAAAGACCTGAGACTGGGATGGAGATTTGTCTTCCAACAAGACAATGATCCAAAACATAAAGCAAAATCTACAATGGAATGGTTCAAAAATAAACATATCAAGGTGTTAGAATGGCCAAGTCAAAGTCCAGACCTGAATCCAATCGAGAATCTGTGGAAAGAACTGAAAACTGCTGTTCACAAATGCTCTCCATCCAACCTCACTGAGCTCGAGCTGTTTTGCAAGGAGGAATAGGAAAAAATGTCAGTCTCTCGATGTGCAAACTGATAGACATACCCCAAGCGACTTACAGCTGTAATCGCAGCAAAATGTGGCGCTACAAAGTATTAACTTAAGGGGGCTGAATCATTTTGCATGCCCAATTTTTCAGTTTTTGATTTGTTAAAAAAGATTGAAATATCCAATAAATGTCCTTCCACTTCATGATTGTGTCCCACTTGTTGTTGATTCTTCACAAAAAAATACAGTTTTATATCTTTATGTTTGAAGCCTGAAATTTGGCAAAAGGTCGCAAAGTTCAAGGGGGCCGAATACTTTCGCAAGGCACTGCATATACTGTACTCTATATCATCTACTGCATCTTGCCATCTTTATGTAATACATGTATCACTAGCCACTATAAAACACTTTATGTTTATATACCCTACATTACTCATCTCATACGTATATACTGTACTCTATACCATCTACTGCATCTTGCCTATGCCGTTCTGTACCATCACTCATTCATATATCTTTATGTACATATTCTTTATCCCTTTACACTTGTGTGTATTGCACACTCGCATTAACATCTGCTAACCATGTGCTAACCATGTGTATGTGACCAATAAAATTTGATTTGATTTTTGCTCTAGGACGCCCACAGGCCTCACAAGAGTTGTCTGAAGGTCCCCCGGTATCAGTTGAAAAATGAATGCAAGTACAGTATATGTATATTATGATTTTTGGGGGGGAGGACCTTCCTCTGTTGTTCCATGTTGTGAATCTGTTATTCAATGCCTTTGTATGGGTTAATAACAGTAAGGCCCAAAAAATGTTTTCATCAATTAATGTACAGTTATGTGCTTTGAGTGTGTATGGGCATGGGTGCATGTGTGTGTGTGTGTGTGTGTATGTTTTCATCCGGTATGTTTGTGTGCGTGCATGTGGTCTCTCTCATTAATCGAGTCCATTTTTAAATCAGTATGCGAGGTGGGAGGTGGCTCCCTGTTTTCCGTCTTGGTTGGCTTATTATTTATTTGTGGTATTTGACACACCGTCTCTGATTCACAAATGCACACACACACACACTTGGCTATCAGTTGGCCCCGCTTACATAAAGGATGTGGGGGGGTTTGAGAGCTCACTTAATTAGCCCAAACACAGCTGCATTCTGGCAGATATGAGTGGTTATAAAGTGGAGAGGTGGATAGAGAGGTAGTATGTAGAGAGAAAGGGAATAGGGAGAGGCAGAGAGACATGGGAGAGAGAAAAGCAGTGAGAGAGAGAGGGCAGTACCCTGTCTAGTTTCTCTGTACCTCCTCAGGGTTACAGGATGTTGATTTTGACCGACACCCCAAAGTCACGGTCCACAACGCAGAGGTCATATTCGGACTCTAACCGTAGGACGTTGTTGTCGTGAAACAGGTCGTAGTGCTGCATGGCTGTTGTAGTGCCCCTGCTTATAAAGGTGACCGAACCAGTGCAGAGCTGAGTATGGAGGTGCGTAGAGGGTTAGCGGTTTGAGGTTGAAGTTGCACCTAAAAAATACATGTAAAAAGGAGAACCCCACACTCTAAAAGCTCAGATGCAATAATTGTTTCGACAGCCCCGACTTGCATCTAACCAGTTGTCGTGGCTATATGAAACTTACGTGATATAGAAACACTTACATGATCCAGCCATGGCATTTCCATGGTAACAGCCGAGTTCTCCAGAGGCTCTTCAGCATGTGTGCCTTTGTCTTGGTGTCTTCAATTAGTGTGTGGAAAATCCCGCTGCTGCATGTGTGTTTGTTCCCGTTGACACCTTTATGTAATGATCAATAGCCTGGAGAAAACAAAGAGAAACCGCAGATGGAAAAAGGACATTTGGTCAGTCGAGACTATATGTCCTTTAAGTCAGCCATACTGTATATAGTATACTATGTTTGTTTGAGATTTGCCGGTAATGGTGAGGAGAAATGTATTCACTAATACAATGTATTCACTGATAATGGTTATCTCCCCCTACTTCCTCAAATGTCAGGGAATAACTTTCTCTGACATTTTGCCTCATGGGTAGCATTTGTGTTTTTCATCTAAAGGTAATAATAACGAAAGGAGGGAGGCCCTTGGAGCCTGGTTGTCATTTTTTTTCCCCTTTTCACCAATGTTTTTTCTCGGCACAGAAATGGCATATTATAGGCCCAGCACAGGGAGTTATTTCATCTCTAATTTTCACATTGATGGCCATATAATTTGATTGGATTTATGCTACATATTCTCTTCACCAATCTGTAGGAAAGGAAAGTTGGAGGGAGGGGAAGGGGGACGTCTTACCACCTTTAACTTGCCACCCAATCCAATCACTTCCGAGCTTGGATGGGTGCTACATATTGGAGGTGGATCACAAAATGTTCTCCAATGTAATGTAAAGCAATTTAAGCATAAAAAAGCACTATTTAACCAAATACTTTTGGCCCCTTTCTCAAGAGGTAGGCCTTCACTTTGGCTTTTACTTCTCCCTTCACATATTTGGTTTTGGGCAGTCAATTTGGCAAGCATTACTGTCTGTCCACACGGAAACAAGTGTACTTCTCTTAATAATTCTTAGGGTTAGTGTGTTGTCGGCCACCTGGTCCGCTCTACCCTACGTGAAATACTCTGAGAATAGAAGTACTGTAGCCATATTTGCAATCCATAGTGCACCTATGGAAGAGGTTAGTCTACGTTATTACCAAGACCACCGCCGTCTGCAACATATGTCATGGTGAGATAAAGTGTGAAACGAGAGAATGAATGACAGATGTGTAAAAACTGGGGAGGAGAAGAGGAAATATGGTGCTATTTAGGACCAACTCCAAAACTCATACATAATGGAGTTAGTATGTGGCACCAGAAGTAATGGTGCCGTCTTATAGTATCCAACATGACACCAGAGCAGAAACACTATATGAATCATTCTTAAGACGGGTAGAGTACCAACGTGTAACGCATAGCCTACTGTGCTGCTGTACAAGCCAGTGTCATTACTCTTTTATATCATCATGAAGTTCATTAAAGGCTGATTATTTAAAGGCATTTTAATAGCACTTTTGTGCAATCAGAGTTTTGATTGGATTGGTAGTGGGAATGTCATGTACACGTGTCACATGGTGTTTCATCTCCAGTTCACTCTGTTGTATCAAAGTAATGTCACACTGGCAGGTACAGTGCATTCGGAAAGTATTCAGACCCCTTAACCTTTTCCACATTTTACACATTTTTCTAAAATGTATTACATCTTCCCCACCCTCATTAATCTACACACAATACCCCATAATGACAGAGAAAAAGTTTATTAAATATCTGTAAATATCACATTTACATACGTATTCAGACCATTTACTTGAAGCACCTTTGGCAGCGATTACAGCCTTGAGTCTTCTTGGGTACGACCCTACAAGCTTGGTACACCTGTATTTGAGGAATTTCTCAGATTTTTCTCTGCAGATCCTCTCAAGCTCTGTCAGGTTGGATGGGGAACGTAGCTGCACACCTATGTTCAGGTCTCTCCAGAGATGTTTGATCGGGTTCAAGTCCGGGGTCTGGCTGCGCAGCTTGTTCCAAAGCCACTCCTGCATCGTCTTGGCTGTGTGCTTAGGGTCGTTGTCCTGTTGGAAGGTGAACCTTCGCCTCAGTCAGAGGTCCTGATTGCTCCAGAGCAGATTTTAATCAAGGATCTTTCTGTACTCTGCACTGTTCATCTTTCCCTCGATCCTGACTGGTCTTCCAGTCCCTGCTGCTGAAAACCATCCCCCCACCATGATGCTGCCACCACCGTGCTTCACCTTAGGGATGGTGCCAGGTTTTCTCCGGACATGACGCTTGGCATTCAAGTCAAGGCTCTGCCTTGCAATGAGTGAAATTAATCCATCATGATTTGCCCTGGACTTCCACTGCTGACCTCGTTATCAACAAAAGGAAGGACCTTCCCATTTTGCCCCAGATGTTTTTGTTATATATTTTTCTACCATCTCTCACTTTCCTGCCACTATGTCATGTTCTCCCTTGGGAGTTATTCCCCATGCCTCTTTCTCTTGTCTGTCTGCTTTCCCTACTACATTAGAGTTGTATGCAATAGTTAAGCATGGTGTCAAACACAAAGCGTAGTTCTGCCTTTCTCAAATCTAACGTGCCTTGTAGTGACATGGGTCGACCTGTGATGACCTCAAACGGATTCAACCCTGTGGTTTTGTTATGAGTTTGCCACCTACAGCCATCCATTCCCACACTTCATCTTTTGGTGCATTGCTTTGCATGTCTCTAATGTGTTTCAATGTATCCAAGTTGTATTTCCTAATCAGTTTAGGTGGCAGAGGTGTTCGCTTGGCAGCCGACTTGGCAGCTCTGTCAGCCAAGTCATTACCTTTACCCTTGTCTGTAAAGCTTTTTCCATGTGCTTTCATTTTCAAAATTGCAACTTGTTTAGGCAACCGGAGAGCAGTCAGTAGAGCCATCACCTCTCGTTCATTCTTCACAGGAGCTTCCAGTGATGTCAGGAATCCTCTGTTTTTCCATATTTTTCCAAAATCATGGGCAACGCCGAAAGCATACCTTGAGTCTGTGAAGATATCAGCCGTTTTTCCTTCAGCCTGTTTGCATGCTTCTGTCAAAGCCACCAATTTGGCCACCTGTGCTGATATACCTGCAGGTAACGTGCCTGTCACTATCACATTGTCTATTGTAGTAACTATCCAGCCTGCCTTCCTCTCACCCCCCTCCACAATGCTTGAACCGTCTGTGTACAAGATAAACTCAGGGTTTTCCAATGGATTACTTTTAGTAAACCCATCAGAGAGCTGATCCAAAACTGTTAAGGGATTTTTATGAATAATGACTCAATTATGTATACATTTCAATCAGAACTATGACTAAACAGAATATCAAATCAAATCAAATGTATTGATATAGCCCTTCGTACATCAGCTGATATCTCAAAGTGCTGTACAGAAACCCAGCCTAAAACCCCAAACAGCAAGCAATGCAGGTGTAGAAGCACGGTGGCTAGGAAAAACTCCCTAGAAAGGCCAATACCTAGGAAGAAACCTAGAGAGGAACCAGGCTATGTGGGGTGGCCAGTCCTCTTCTGGCTGTGCCGGGTGGAGATTATAACAGAACATGGCCAAGATGTTCAAATGTTCATAAATGACCAGCATGGTCGAATAATAATAAGGCAGAACAGTTGAAACTGGAGCAGCAGCACAGTCAGGTGGAAGTTGAAACTGGAGCAGCAGCATGGCCAGGTGGACTGGGGACAGAACGTAGTCATCATGTCAGGTAGTCCTGGGGCACGGTCCTAGGGCTCAGGTCAGTTGAAACTGGAACAGCAGCATGGCCAGGTGGACTGGGGACAGCAAGGAGTCATCATGTCAGGTAGTCCTGGGGCATGGTCCTAGGGCTCAGGTCCTCCGAGAGAGAGAAAGAAAGAGAGAAGGAGAGAATTAGAGAACGCACACTTAGATTCACACAGGACACCGAATAGGACAGGAGAAGTACTCCAGATATAACAAACTGACCCCAGCCCCCCGACACATAAACTACTGCAGCATAAATACTGGAGGCTGAGACAGGAGGGGTCAGGAGACACTGTGGCCCCATCCGAGGACACCCCCAGACAGGGCCAAACAGGAATACTACTATTACTACTAGAATACTACTATGTTACTGTATGAATATTATTATAATCATAGTACTGAATGTAATGTGTGTAGTTTTCGTCTAGAACGACTGTCTGTTCCTTGTTAGAAACGAATGGAGTTATCGTCAGACTGGCTAGAATGCTGTGTTCCTTACCGGACATCTTATCTCTACACAGGGAGAGGAGAGACCTTGGGCTAGTAGTAAATTATTTAACAGGTGGTGGACGATGTGGGAAGGCTTGTGAACTATACTGCCATTGTATCAGAGTGGAGGAGGGACAGTTTAAAACCTATGACGTCATTTTTTGTTTATAACCTGTTGTAAATTGTACCATGATCTGTACTCTCGAGAATAAACGCTATTGATTGAGACTGGTAGACTGGAGACTGGTATCTGTCTATTTTATGCAAATAAGTATCTTACAAATTCTTAGAGATGGGCAGAGTGTTTTAACTGAATTGGTTGATAATCATATAGGAATCTAATTCCTTTAATAAAAACCAACTCACAACTGTTGTGTTCAAGTAATGTGGTATCTGGAGGAAGCATCAGAGTAGCTGGATTACACAGTGTGCCACATTGTATGATGATGTTAGGAGCCTCCAACACCATTGACGACTTGTTCCAACAAGCAGCTCTGACCTGTGCAGCTCATTTCCTTGTTAAAAGAGTATGAACAGCATGAGGACCCTTGGTGGTAAGATGTTGGTCGCGAACAAGCAATGCCACCGTCAACACAGCGTCCAGTTCCTTCAAATAGTAGTCTACAGGTTTCTGACAATCACCATGGTTTTGTGGCAGCACCGAGGTCATGCAGCAGTCTTTATCAGCCACAATGAGGGTGAACGGTTGGCCTGAGTCCGGAATGCCAAAAGCCGGCACTGATGACAGAGCTAGTTTAAGCTTGCCAAAAGCCTCTTTCTGTTCTTCCGTGAAGGCTACAGAGTCTTTTGAATCAGGGTCTCTCTTGAGGAGGTTGTTAAGGGGTTGTGCAACATTGGCAAAGGAGTCCACCCAGCGTCTGTTGTAGTTGCACAAGCCCATGAAAGAGAGAAGTTCTTAAAACGTAGTGGGCTCCTTGGCAGCTTGTCTGGCAACAGTACAATTTTGTGTCATCTCCCTTTTTCCCTGTTTCCCTGACCAGTTGACCGAGGTAGATAACCTGTGATTGCATGAGTTGGGCCTCACCAGGGCTAGCTTTATGTCCTTTGGCATGCAAGTGGTCTAACAGTGATTTTAGATCCTTGGCATGTGTTGCCTCATCTTCTGACACCAACAATATACCATCAACATATTGTATGACAACATATGACATCAGAGGGAGATCTTGGAGATTTTGCCGCAATGTCTGATGGTAAATCGAAGGACTATTGTCCTCTGATACTGTTGACCACCCACAGAAAAAGCAAGCCATGGATGGACCTCTGGATGTACAGTAGTTGATCAACTAAAGGTTTTGAGATTATGCTGCGGGATTTAGAGGTAATTTGTGGTTTAGTACAGTACCCTGCATCACTGCTTCATTGCTCCAGACCACCTCAAGGGGGAGTTAGAGCACTGATTATGTTGTTGGGACCCAAGGCGCTAATGTGTCTCTGACAATGAATGGGCGACAAATCAAATTGAAACTGAAAATTGTGCACAACTTCAAAATTGAATTTCAGTGAACTGAATGATATGGATGAAGAAGGTGGTTGAACTTAGAACAATAGTGTAAGAATTCATATTCCTCTGTCCAGCACGCACACAACAAGAAAAATACACATCTTTTTGGGGGGTTTCCACTCGTCAGTATTACTTACTTAAAACTGTTGTTACACTAAGGTCTGTATTCTAAGAGAAACAAAAATGTTCAATTATATTCCATGATATTCCTAAAATGCATGTGTTGACTGAATGTAAGCAAATGATGTCTGCTAAATAATCAAGTTGATGACGCGGTCATAAAGCCTCGGCACCTACATAAAGCTGAGTGACACACTCATTCATGGCTTTGGATCAAAATAAATAAGTGCCAACATTCTTTCTGATAGTCTTTAATAAAGAAATGTTTTGGTTATCCTGACCTGGACACCCTGTATTATAATATCCCATTATGGACTATTAGCAGGACAATACACTCTTGACAACACCTCTAAGTAGTTTGATTCTTTATGCAAGGCAATTGATCAGCATTAAAAACACTGTGGATGGGGCCTCCCGAGTGGCGCAGCAGTCTAAGACACTGCATCGCAGTGCAAACTGCATTGCGACAGATGCTTTTTCGATACCCGTACCTGCCACGACGAGGAGACCCATGTCTCGGCCGGGATGTCCTTGTCCAAAAAAATAGGCACGGTGAGCTTTTGGTTTCTCTTCCTCCAAAAACAGAAATAAATATTTTAGCCTTTAGAAATATTATTTGGACCTTAATTCAGATTACAATCCCTCACTTCCGCATGGTTCCACAGAATACCAACTGAGATGGATCACGAGGCAAATGTGGCTTCTTCATCAACATCTTTCAGAGCTGGTCATGGGTGTACCTCAGCCACGCTCAAGGTGCTAAACGATATCTTAACCACCATCGATAAGAAACATTACTGTGCAGCCGTATTCATTGATCTGGCCAAGGCTTTCGACTCTGTCAATCACCACATCCTCATCTGCAGACTCGACAGCCTTGGTTTCTCAAATGATTGCCTCGCCTGATTCACCAACTACTTCTCTGATAGAGTTCAGTGTGTCAAATCGGAGGGTCTGCTGTCCGGACCTCTGGCAGTCTCTATGGGGGTGCCACAGGGTCAAATTCTTGGACCGACTCTCTTCTCTGTATACATCAATGATGTCGCTCTTGCTGCTGGTGAGTCTCTGATCCACCTCTACGCAGACGACACCATTCTGTATACTTCTGGCCCTTCTTTGGACACTGTGTTAACAACCCTCCAGGCAAGCTTCAATGCCATGCAACTCCCCTTCCGTGGCCTCCAATTGCTCTTAAATACAAGTAAAACTAAATGCATGCTCTTCAACCGATCGCTACCTGCACCTGCCCGCCTGTCCAACATCACTACTCTGGATGGCTCTGATTTAGAATACGTGGACAACTACAAATACTTAGGTGTCTGGTTAGACTGTAAACTCTCCTTCCAGACCCACATCAAACATCTCCAATCCAAAGTTAAATCTAGAATTGGCTTCCTATTTCGCAACAAAGCATCCTTCACTCATGCTGCCAAACATACCCTTGTAAAACTGAACATCCTACCAATCCTCGACTTCGGCGATGTCATTTACAAAATAGCCTCCAATACCCTACTCAACAAATTGGATGCAGTCTATCACAGTGCAATTCGTTTTATCACCAAAGCCCCATATACTACCCACCATTGCGACCTGTACGCTCTCGTTGGCTGGCCCTCGCTTCATACTCGTCGCCAAACCCACTGGCTCCATGTCATCTACAAGACCCTGCTAGGTAAAGACCCCCCTTATCTCAGCTCGCTGGTCACCATAGCATCTCCCACCTGTAGCACACGCTCCAGCAGGTATATCTCTCTAGTCACCCCCAAAACCAATTCTTTCTTTGGCCGCCTCTCCTTCCAGTTCTCTGCTGCCAATGACTGGAACAAACTACAAAAATCTCTGAAACTGGAAACACTTATCTCACTCACTAGCTTTAAGCACCAACTGTCAGAGCAGCTCACAGATTACTGTACCTGTACATAGCCCACCTATAATTTAGCCCAAACAACTACCTCTTTCCCTACTGTATTTAATTAATTTATTTATTTATTTTGCTCCTTTGCACCCCATTATTTTATTTCTACTTTGCACATTCTTCCACTGCAAATCTACCATTCCAGTGTTTTACTTGCTATATTGTATTTACTTTGCCACCATGGCCTTTTTTTGCCTTTACCTCCCTTATCTCACCTCATTTGCTCACATCGTATATAGACTTGTTTATACTGTATTATTGACTGTATGTTTGTTTTACTCCATGTGTAACTCTGTGTCGTTGTATGTGTCGAACTGCTTTGTTTTATCTTGGCCAGGTCGCAATTGTAAATGAGAACTTGTTCTCAACTTGCCTACCTGGTTAAATGAAAGTGAAATAAATAAAATAAATAAAATCTTTATGTTTTCGTTAATAAAATAATGATACAAATACTCTCGCCAGCTTTGATCCGTGCCTGGCCTGCAGGATGCACATTTTGTCAGATGAATCACTGGGTCGAAACTAAAGAACAATACAAAACAAGAGAGCAGACATGGTAATGGTCAACAGAATGGCGCAGTGGTCTTAGGCACTGCATCTCAGTGCAAGTGGCATCACTATAGTCCCCGATTTGAATCCTGGCTGTATCACATCCGGCCGTGATTGGGAGTCCGATTGGCCCAGCGTCATCTGGGTTTTGCCGGGGTAGGCCATCATTGTAAATAAGAATTTGTTCTTAACTGACTTGCCTAATTGAATATAGGTTCAGTAATTTTTTGTTGCAAGTTTGTAATGTGTTTGGTTTGGTAAATTGTTTTGTAAATATTAATTTACATTTGTGGTGCCACTAAATAAACAAACTTATTTTTTGGTTTCTACTTGATCAGAACAAGCTGGAACTTGACTGTAGCATATTGCTTACTAAAACTGTTGTAACACTAAGGTTTTTATTCTAAGAGAAACTAAAATCACCTAGATGCCATGCACAGTATTAAACTATTTCCACCGTCTCCTCTGCATGTCCTTCTCCTTTCACAATGCATCCTTACTTACAAAGCGATTATTATTATTAGGCATTCTCACAGCGCACATTTGTAAATCCCAAACTCTAAATGTAATTGGAAAGGTAAATACAAATGATTTGTGACACAATAAAGAATGTAAACAAGATGCTGTGTTTTTCTGTACAGTAGTGATGTACAGCTGGAGGCATTTTGAAAACAGGTTTTCACTAGTACTGTAGCAGGTGTAGCCCATCATGAAAACAATTTTTCCTATTAGCAGGACAATAGACTCTTCATAGCCCGGCTACTGTATGTGTGAAAATCCCCAAGACCTCATGCTACCGCAAAATGTCGGAGAGTCATATAGATTGCAAAATAGTTGGGAAGAGATTCCATAGCACATGGTTTATGAATTGACACGCAACTCTCCATTGCCCAACTGGTGTACGTGTGAAAATCCCCCAATTTGGTTTGGGAGAAGCAAAATATGTATTTAGCCTAAAATCTAACATTAGGTACAATAGTAGAAATATGTAAATAGGCCTAAACATATCAAAATATTGCTATAATCCTACCTTGAAAGAAATGATGTGGTCCCATAATCATCTCTCTGGCATAGGGTCCAGCATATCGCTTGATGAGTTCCATGATACCTGAAAATAAATAAGTGCCAACAACTTTCTGATATTCTTGAATAAAGAAATGGTTCGAAAGTGCATCCATGATACCTGAAAAAAGGAGGCAACAGTGAATTATTGTGGAACACATAGCTGTCCGTGAGGTGTAGGCTACAATATTTTATGTGCCTTTTGCTTTGTAAATAGCTAAACTTACCACCAAAAATCAAATATGGGCCCGGTCACTGGCGAAAAATTGCCACTCACACATGGAGATTAAGGGGATGCTTGGGACTCGGCTTACTTTTTTACTTTTTTCTGTAGCAATTTTGATAGCCTTTGCCGAGCGCATCTTCATCCATTAGTGAGTCAATCGCTTGAATAGTCTTGCTGGAAATGGAATACAATCTAAAAATGTGCAGCGTAGGGTAAATCCCAGCAGTCGATTTATTTCAGTATTGTTAATATCAGTGTTAGGCCTACTTTACAGAATTGTAGCCTACAGTAGCTGTTCATTTTCCCTGGTTTTTGCATTCAACGTGACACAGGGTTCATTAAAGATAGAATGTCAACTAATAACTTAAAGCGACCTTATTCATATCTTTCCCTAACTAAGTCAGGTTTGTAGGCCTCTTTGCTCGCACATGCTTTGTCAGTTCTGCCCACACATTTTCCATGGGATTGAGGTCAGGGATTTGTAATAGCCACTCCAATACCTTGACTTTGTTGTCCTTAAGCCATTTTGCCACAACTTTGGAAGAATGCTTGGGGTCATTGTCCATTTGGAAGACCCATTTGTGACCAAGCTTTATCTTCCAGACTGATGTCTTAAGATGTTGCTTCAATATATCCACGTACTTTTCCTACCTCCTAATGCCATCTTTTTTGTGAAGTACACCAGTCCCTCCTGCAGCAAAGCACCCCCACAACATGATGCTGCCACCCCCGTGCTTCACGGTTGGGATGGTGTTCTTCGGTTTGCAGGCCTCCCCTTTATCCTCCAAACATAACGATGGTCATTATGGACAAACAATTCTATTTTTGTTTCATCAGACCAGAGGACATTTCTCCAAAAAGTATGATCTTTGTCCCCATGTGCAGTTGCAAATCGTAGTCTGGCTTTTTATGGCAGTTTTGGAGCAGTGGCTGTGAGCTGCCTTTCAGGTTATGTCGAAATATAATTTATTTTACTGTGGATATAGACACTTTCATACCTGTTTCCTCCAGCATGTTCACAAGGTCCTTTGCTGTTGTTCTGGGATTGATTTACACTTTTTGCACCAAAGTAGGTTAATCTCTAGGAGACAGAACGTGTCTCCTTCCTGAGCGGTATGACGACTGCGTGGTCCCATGGTGTTTATACTTGCGTACTATTGTTTGTACAGATGAACATGGTAACTTCAGGCATTTGTAAATTGCTCCCAAGGATGAACCAGACTTGTGGAGGTCTACAATTGTTTTTCTGAGGTCTTGGCTAATTTCTTTTAGATTTTCCCATGATGTCAAGCAAAGAGGCACTGAGTTTGAAGGTAGGCCTTGAAATACATCCACAGGTACACCTTCAATTGACTCAAATAATGTCAATTAGCCTATCAGAAGCTTCTATAGCAATGACATCATTTTTCTGGAATTTTCCAAGCTGTTTAAAGGCACAGTCAACTTAGTGTTGACTAACTGGAATTGTGATATAGTGCATTATAAGTGAAATAATCTGTTTGTAAACAATTGTTGGAAAACTTACTTGTGTCCTAACCGACTTGCCAAAACTATAGTTGGTTAACAATACATTTGTGGAGTGGTTGAAAAACAAGTTTTAAATCAAATCAAATTGTATTTGTCACATACACATGGTTAGAAGATGTGCGAGTGTAGCGAAATGCTTGTCCTTCTAGTTCCGACCATGCAGTAATATCTAACAAGTAATCTAACCTAACAATTTCACAACAACTACCTTAACTACCACACACACATGTAAAGGAATGAATTCCAATCTGTACATAAAATTCCATGAATGAGCAATGGCCGAACGGCATAGGGAATATGCAGTAGATGGTATAGAGTATAGTATGTACATATGAGATGAGTGATGTAGGGTATGTAAACATTATATAAAGTGGCATTGTTTAAAGTGCCTAGTGATACATTTATTACATACATTTTCTCATTATTATAGTGGCTAGAGATGAGTCAGTATGTTGGCAGCAGCCACTCAATGTTAGTGATGGCCTTGAGATAGAAGCTTTTTTTTTTATGACTCCAACATAATTGTATGTAAACTTCCGACTTCAACTGTATATTTAAAGGTGTGACATTTCATACAGACCAGGCAGGGAGGCTGTCTAGGCCCAAATAACCATCACTCAAATCTCTTTTGCTCAAACAAAACTTAAGCAAACACATATCACAAACCTATAGCCTATTCACAGAATATTCCAAAGCCACCACAACAAGGGCGAAAGAGAAATGGGAGATGGATCTTGGGACCCAGATCACATAAGATCAATGGATTGAAATTAATGAGCAATCCCAGTGATGTTACATTAATATGAGATACAAAGTTTGTCAGTTCAAATTCATTTATAGAGCACGTTGGAGCATTTTAATTTCTATCACCTGAAAGGATGAGAAACTTTAAGAAAAGACTCATCTCCACACTGCCCCCACGGTAAAACAGAGATTGGAACCCTATTACACATGGCATGGGCCTGCCCTAAACTTGAACAATGGTGGCTGGAGATTGAAAGTATTTTCATAGAGAAGTACATTTAACTCCCATAATGACAATCCTTGGGGATCTGGCCCATCTGCAACTCTTTTATCAGAGAATTAATCATTTCTTTAGTTAAGCTGTGACTGCATCCAAAAGAAATCACTTGGGGTCCCTGATTAGAACACATAGATTCGTTATCGACATTCAAATCGTAGATATAGTATGTGTGTAGTATGTGATTTGAGGTAACATCTATGACATATAGAATTGTGTATACAGGGGTTATTTTATGGTACAGTACAGTGCCGATTTTAGCATGTAAATCTTGGTGGGGTAAACTACATAAAGCTATCACAACAGCAAAGTTTTATTTTCAGCACCATAGAGTGAATCCTTACCACTGCTACACCTGGCTATCAGCGGAGCCTTGTCTGGCAGCAAAACAGTTCATTCAGCCTCATTTACTGCCTTTTAAAAACATAGCTGATATGGCTGACTTGCCATATCAAATGTGCTTTCTACTGACAATTGAGATGTACAAACTATGGCATAAGGGGACGACAAGCAAATAAGAGGCAATCCGTAATTTCGATTAAGACATTCATGAGCGAGCGACGATGGACGCTGTCAATATAATTATCTCTTCAGCACTTTTGAAATGTACATCGACAGAATTCAGAAGATGGGATGTTCTTACAGTATTCTCCCTGTACACCAAGTCAAACCCATAGGATAAATAAAGGGGCAATATCAGCAGACATTGATAGCTCTTACAATATTTGACATGTGACACGTGTTAGCTAAACAGGTGGGGCTCTGCCCTGAATGACGGGTCGCCACCGGTGCAGTTCTATATGCTGTGTGTTTTTTGTTTTGTTTTGTCTCATTGCTTGTTTTGATTGTTGTGTTGGCAATATGAAAAACAATTAACACCATTTTCCATAACACTTACACTACCGTTCAAAAGTTTGGGGTCACTTAGACATGTCCTTGTTTTCCATGAAAACGCACACGAAATGAGTTGCAAAATTAATAGGTAATATAGTCGACGTTGACAAGGTTATAAATAATGATTTTTAATTGAAATAATAATTGAGTCCTTCAAATGTTGCTTTCGTGAAATAATCCTCCATTTGCAGCATTTGTAGCCTTGCAGACCTTTGGCATTCTAGTTGTCAAGTTGTTGAGGTAATCTAAAGCGATTTCACCCCATGCTTCCTGAAGAACCTCCCACAAGTTGGATTGGCTTGATGGGCACTTCTTATGTACCATAAGTTCAAGCTGCTCCCACAACAGCTCAATAGGGTTGAGATTCGGTGACTGTGCTGGCCACGCAATTATAGACAGAATAGCAGCTGACTGCTTCTTCCCTAAATAGTTCTTGCATGGTTTGGAGTTGTGCTTTGGGTTATTTTCCTGTTGTAGGAGGAATTGGCTCTAATAAAGCACCGTCCACAGGGTATGGCATGGCGTTGCAAAATGGAGTGATAGCCTTCCTTCTTCAAGATCACTTTTACCCTGTACAAATCTCCCACTTTACCACCACCATAGCACCCCAGACCATCACATTGCCTCCACCATGCTTGACAATTGGTGTCAAGCATTCTTCCAGCATCTTTTCATTTTTTCTGTCTCACAAATGTTCCTCTTTGTGATCCGAACACCTCAAACTTAGATTTGTCTGTCCATAACACTTTTTTTTCCAATCTTCCTCTGTGTCTCTGTTGTTTTGCCCATCTTAATCTTTTATTTTTATTTGCAACTCTGCCTAGAAGGCCAGCATCCCGGAGTCGCCTCTTCACTGTTGGCATTGAGACTGGTGTTTTGTCAGGTACTATTTGAAGCTGCCAGTTGAGGACTTGTGAAGTGTCTGTTTCTCAATCAGTTGTGCAGCGGAGCCTCCCAATCCTCAATCTATTCTGGTTAGAGCCAATTTGCTCTGTTCTGTGAAGGGAGGAGTACACAGTATTGTACGAGATCTGACATTTTTTAGCAATGTCTTGCATGGAATAACCTTCATTTCTCAGAACAAGAATAGACTGACGAGTTTCAGAAGAAAGTCTATGTTTTTGGCCATTTTGAGCCTGTAATCGAACCCACAAATTCTGACACTCAACTAGTCTAAAGAAGGCCAGTTTTATTTCTTCTGTAATCAGCTCAACAGTTTTCATCTGTGTAACCTAATTGCAAAATGATTTTCTAATGATCAATTAGGGTCTTGAAATGATCAACTTGGATTAGCTAACACAACATGCCATAGAAACACAGGAGTGAAGGTTGTTGATAATGGGCCTCTGTACGCCTATGTAGATTTTTGTAGAGTTTAGACCAAAAAGCTATATTTTTGTCTCATCAGACCACATGACCTTCTCCCATTCCTCCTCTGGATCATCCAGATGGTCATTGGCGAACTTCAGACGGGCCTGGACATGCGCTGGCTTGAGCAGGGGGACCTTGCGTGCGCTGTAGGATTTTAATCCATGACGGCGTAGTGTGTTACTAATGGTTTTCTTTGAGACTGTGGTCCCAGCTCTCTTTAGGTCATTGACCAGATCCTGCCGTGTAGTTCTGGGCTGATCCCTCACCTTCCTCATGATCGTTGATGCCCCACGAGGTGAGATAGTGCATGGAGCCCCAGACCGAGGGTGATTGACCGTCATCTTGAACTTTTTCTAAATTTTCTAATGATCGCGCCAACAGCTGTTGCCTTCTCACCAAGCTGCTTGCCTATTGTCCTGTAGCCCATCCCAGCCTTGTGCAGGTCTACAATTTTATCCCTGATGTCCTTACACAGCTCTTTGGTCTTGGCCATTGTGGAGAGGTTGGAGACTGTTTGATTGAGTGTGTGGACAGGTGTCTTTTATACAGGTAACGAGTTCAAACAGGTGCAGTTAATACAGGTAATGAGTGGAGAATCGGAGGGCTTCTTAAAGAAAAACTAACAGGTCTGTGAGAGCCGGAATTCTTACTGGTTGGTAGGTGATCAAATACTTGTCATGCAATAAAATGCAAATTAATTATTTAAAAATCATACAATGTGATTTTCTGGATTTTTGTTTTAGATTCCGTCTCTCACAGTTGAAGTGTACCTATGATACACATTTACAGAACTCTACATGCGTTGTAAGTAGGAAAACCTGCTGTAACGATCGTCGTTGTTATGAGGTGAGGACCAAAGCGCAGAGTGGTATGTGTTCATGATGATATTTATTTAAACTCAGAACACTAAACAAAATAACAAAGAGAAAGAAACGAAACCGAAACAGTTCTGTAAGGTGACAAAACACACTAGACCACCCACAAAACACAATATAAAACAGGGGCACAGTGAACGCTAACCAAGGTTGCCAGGTGCACGGTGTTTCCTCCGACACATTGGTGCAGCTGGCTTCCGGGTTGGATGCGCGCTGTGTTAAGAAGCAGTGCGGCTTGGTTAGGTTGTGAATCGGATGCATGACTTTCAACCTTCGTCTCTCCCGAGCCCGTACGGGAGTTGTAGCGATGAGACAAGATAGTAGCTACTAACAATTGGATACCACGAAATTGGGGAGAAAAAGGGCAAAAATTTATAAAATCATTTAAAAAATATTTTAAAAACAGGCTACCTAAATATGGTTCTCACTCAGGGACAACAATTGACAGCTGCCTCTGATTGAGAATCAGGCCAAACACAGAAATAGAAATCATATAAAAACTAACATAGACAGCCCACCCAACTCACGCCCTGACCATACTAAAACAAAAGGAAAAAAAAGGAACTAAGGTCAGAATGTGACTGTACCCCCCCAAAGGAGCGGACGCCGGCCACAAAACCTAAACCTATAGGGGAGGGTCTGTCCGCGGTGGCGGCTCTGGCGCGGGACGTGGACCCCACTCCACCATAGTCCTTCTCCGCCTCTCTACCCTCCTAGGTGGCCTCTTTAACGTGGCGACCCTCGCCGCCGACCTCGGACTGCGGACCCAAGCCACGGGTCCTGAATGGACGGGAGATTCTACTCCGGAGTGAACGACGACTCCGGCGGCGCCGGGACAGGCGGGAGACTCCGGCAGCGCCGGACAGGCGGGAGACTCCGGCAGCGCCGGACAGACTAGAAACTCCGGCAGCGCTAGGCAGGAGGAAGGTTCTGGCAGTGCTGGACAGGCGGGAGCCCCTGTAGGGAGAAGACGGAGAGACAGCCTGGTGCGGGGGGCTGCCACCGGAGGGCTGGTGCGTGGAGGTGGCACCGCATAGACCAGACCGTGCAGGCGCACTGGAGCTCTTGAGGACTGAGCCTGCCCAACCTTACCTGGTTGAATGCTCCCCGTAGCCAGGCCAGTGCGGCGAGGTGGAATAGCTGGAATAGCTGTGCGCTGGTGCCATTTACGCCGGCCCGAGGAGATGCACTGGAGACCAGATGCGTAGAGCCGGCTTCATGGCACCTGGCTCGATGCCCACTCTAGCCCGGCCGATACGAGGAGCTGGAATGTACTGCACCTGGCTATGCACACGCACCGGGGACATCGTGCGCTCCACCGCATAACACGGCGCCTGCCCGGTCCCTCTCGTATCTCCGGGAAGCACGGGGAGTTGGCTCAGCCACACCTAGCCACACTCCCCGTGTGCCCCCCCAATACATTTTTGGGGCTGCCTTTCGGGCTTCCTTGCCAGCCGTGTTCCCTCAAAGCGCTGTCTCCCTTTAGCTGCTGCCTCCGCTCTCCTGGCTGCCTCCACCTGTTCCCATGGGAGGCGATCCCTTCCAGCCAGGATCCCCTCCCATGTGTAGCAACCCTTGCCGTCCAGAATGTCCATTCCTCCTTCTAGCGCTGCTCCTGCTGCCTGATACCACGCTGCGTGGTCCTTTTTTGGTGGGTGGTTCTGTAACGATCGTCGTTGGAATGAGGTGAGGACCAAAACGCAGCGTGGTATGTGTTCATGATGATATTTATTAAACTCAGAACACTGAACAAAATAAGAAACAGTTCTGGAAGGTGACAAAACACACTAGACAGAAAATAACCACCCACAAAACACAATAGAAAACAGGCTACCTAAATATGGTTCTCAATCAGCGACAACGATTGATTGAGAACCATATCAGGCCAAACACAGAAATAGAAAATCATAGAAAAAACGAACATAGACAACCCACCCAACTCACGCCCTGACCATACTAAAACAAAAGACAAAACAAAGGAACTAAGGTCAGAATGTGAAACCTGCAAAATCGGCAGTGTGTCAAATACTTGTTCTCCCCACTGTACGGGAGAAGGACATATATATACATATGTTATATACACTGTTAGGACATATATATATATACATATATATATATATATACATATACATATATATACATATATATATACATATATATATATATAGATATACATATACATATATATACATATATATATACATATATATACATATATATATATATATATATATATATATATATATATATATATATATATATACACACACAGTTAAAGTCGGAAGTTTACATACACTTAGGTTGGAGCGATTAAAACTTGTTTTTCAACCACTCCACAAATTTCTTGTTAACAAACTATAGTTTTGTTAAGTCAGTTAGGACATTACTTTGTGAATGACACAAGTAATGTTTCCAACACATTTACAGACAGATTATTTCACTTAAAATTCACTGTATCACAATTCCAGTGGGTCAGAAGTTTACATACACTAAGTTGACTGTGCCTTGAAACGGCTTGGAAAATTCCAGAAAATGATTTCATGGCTTTATAAGCTTCTGGTAGGCTAAATGACATCATTTGAGTCAATTGGAAGTGTACCTGTGGATTTATTTCAAGGCCTACCTTCAAACTCAGTGCCTCTTAGCTTGACATCATGGGAAAATCAAAAGAAGTGTACAGGTGAAATAATAAGTGAAATAATTGCTGGAAAAATGACGTGTCATACACGAGGTAGATGTCCTAACCGACTTGTCAAAACTATAGTTTGTTAATTAACAAGAAATGTTTGGAGTGGTTGAAAAACAAGTTTTAATGACTCCAACCTAAGTGTATGTAAACTTCGGACTTCAACTGTATATTATGCGTGGGAATTATTTGGAACCGAATCCCAAAATTATAATCACTTGGAGCTGATTTGCTGGTGTTTTTATTGTCTTTTATTACCAACAATAATTACAAATAAACAAAATACAAATAAAATACACATTTTGCTCAGAAACTTCAAATCTCCCGTGGGCCGCCAGTTGGGGCACCCTTCTGTATAACCGATCGGACTGGCATTCCCTGGTACCAAGCTAGAAAATTAAGGCCAATTGAGTTGAATTGGAGTGCTGTGAGTTGCTGACGTCAAAACTGTGTACAGGTCTCTGTGTCTCAGCGTGTGTGATGCAAGTGACTTGGTGTTGAGGATGGTGTTGTGTCCTCTGTCTTTGTCTCTCTACCAGACCATCTGCTTGGTCTATTCCCCTCTCTCATCCACATGGATAACAAGATATGCATTCGGATTACTAATACAACAGGCCGCAAATGCCTGGCTGTCAATGAGTGTTGCTACCGATTGCAGGGTTATTCTTGGAGACTGTTAGTATAAGTGTGAGACAGTGAGATAATGAGTCCATATGATGATGGCTGCATGTATTGAATTGTATAACACACTTAACTAACATATCGGCCTGACCCTGACCTGTTGAGGTCTTTTTCAATAAGGTTCAGACCCATTATTTCAATTTCTGCCTAAAATTACATACCCAAATCTAACTGACTCTAACTCAGGACGTGTAGCAAGGTTTGCATATTGTTGATACAATTTGAAAGGAAACACTTTGAAGTTTGTGTAACTGTAGGATATGTGTAGGAGAACATAACACATTGCATCTTGTAAAATATAATACAAATTTAAAAAATGTGTTTTCTTTATATACACATATGTATATATACACATATATATATATATATATATATATATAATTTTTTTAAATCATCTTTGAAATGCGAGAGAAAGGCCATATAATTAGACAGGAGTTTAGGCGCAATTTAGATTTTGGCCACCAGATGGCCGCAGTGTGTGTGCAAAGTTCCAGACTGATTCAGCGAAGCATTACATTACTACACTATATTTTGTATCAAGTCTGCCAGGAGTTTGCCCAAATGAGTGTGGGGCTAGAGACAGCAGGGGTTCAAACTGTAGAACCCAGTTCCTGCATGCTACCTTATCTCTGGGACCTTCAGGATGACAAGTTAGAGTAAGATTACTGAATGTAAGAACATTATTTACCGTCAGAGGTGAATGTATCAAACCATATGCCGTGATAAAAGTGTTTTGTTCTTGTGCAGTCTCCTCAAACAATAGCATGGTATTTATTCACTGTAATAGCTACTGTAAATTGGACAGTGCAGTTAGATTAACAAGAATTTAAGCTGTCTGCCCATATAAGACATGTTTATGTCCTGGAAAGTTGGCTGTTACTTACAACGTCATTCTAGTCACAATAGAACATGTTAGCAGCAACCGTCCCGGTTTAGGGACACTGATTCTGTAGAGCAGGTATTCCCAAACTGGGGTATACGCAATGCCGTTGGGGGTACGCCAAATAAAAATGTGATTCACACGTATAGTTTTTTCCTTCACATTTTCATGCAGGCAATTTACATTTTCCAACGGATGACACAATCAACTGGATTTGTAATCTCTTTCATGCCCTGCCTCCAGTCTACTTACCGATATCTGAACAAGAGAGCCTCATCAAAATTGCAACAAGCGGTTCTGTGAAAATTGAATTGAATCAGAAGCCACTGCCAGATTTCTGGACTGGGCTGCACTCAGAGTATCCTTCCTTTGGCAAATCGTGCTGTTAAGACACTGATGTCCTTTGCAACCACGTACCCATGTGAGAGTGGATTCTCGGCCCTCAATAACATGAAAACTAATTACAGGCACTGATGGTGTGTGGAAAATTATTTAAAACTGAGACTCTCTCCAATACAACCCAACATTGCAGAGTTATGTGCATCCTTCAAGCACACCCTTCTCATTAACCTGTGGGGAGTCACAATTTTCGATTAACAAATATGTATGTAAGATGGTTAAATAAAGAGCAAAATGATTGATTGTTATTATATTATTAATTTTTGTGCCCTGGTCTTATAAGAGCTCTCTGTCACTTTCCACAAAAACTCACACTCATTCTTATGTTTAATAAATGTATTGTATAGTGTGTGTGACATGCTTAAATTGATGGCAAAAAAACAACATTTGAGTGTGTGCTGACCCTGGTGCTAGAGGGGGTACACAGCTGGAGGTTGAGTGTTTGAAGAGGTATGGGACTATAGAAAGTTTGGGAACAACTGCTGTAGAGGATAACATGCTGCAGGAATGAGTTAAATTATAATGGTGCATGTAATACTACTACTACTACTACTACATATATTTTATATCCAGAATCGGAGGCTTTAAAAATCAAACAAAAACAGGGGCCAGGGAGTGGCAGGTCTTCCACAGCTGACAGATAGTGGTAGCTGATAGTGTTCAGGCAGTTAATAGCAGAGGGATGGTACAGGGAGTGGGATGTGTCAGATAGACAGGCCCGGGGGCTATTCATTAGGCACCTCGCCGAAACCTCCTCCGTAGTAGGGAAGGATCATCAACTGCAGAAAGTGCAGCACCCACCCGGGTGATGCTTCCGTGGCATAGTAATGCCTCAAAATGTACTGTAGGCTATATGACACTTAACAAACTACCATGTTGCTCTAACCTGTTGTGGTCTTGTGTAACATGTTGTATCCAAATGCATAAGCACAGTTTCCCGGCAAGGTCCGAGTTGTGATTGTCCTGTTTAGCCTACCTGAGCCTGCATGAGCCTCCCAATTTGGAGAGTAAAGTTTAGTGTGTTGCTTAAAACCAGTCTGTTAATACCAAATAACACACTCCCCCCCACCCTCAAAACACTAGCTTACTAAGGACTGTTTCATTATGCAGTGTAGCCTACCATCTATAGATATATACAGTATTTAGCTGGTATTTATCAACTTTCAAATAACACATTAAATAGCTTAACAATGAAGGAAAAAGTAGTTTATATTAGAGCAGAACTTCATACACATTTTATTGTTGCACTCAGTGGGTTGTCTGGCTAATTGCCTACATAAATGAGCTGTTCTCTCTCTGAGGCTATAGAATGTGACTGTGTCACCTTGCATTTTGGTGTGCAAGTATTTTCATCCTGGCCAGGTTGCAGAACCAACTGTTTTTTTTGTTTGACCCAGACTGTCCTGAGACATTGTTATTCTTTAACCTGTCTCCTCCCCTTCATCTACACTGATTTCAGCTGGATTCAAATGGTCAATCTGTCAATGGTGTTGTTAATGTTTGGTATACTGTTTTGCTATGGGCAGGGTACTTAGATTTTTTTTATTGGGCACAGGGGAGGGTAGTGCATTTTTTCCCCTAGTTTACATTCTACAGTTTGCAGGTTTTACTCTTTCATTTCTTCAATAGAGCAAAATGTCCTCATCTGCTTCTATAAGCATCCCCTTGGTACTTCCCTTATTCAATACACTTTTTGTCGCACTTACTATACAGTGAACTCTATCCTGCCCTCTAGCCATAGTAATAATAGTGGTAGGTGGATTGAACCCACAGGAACATAGAAGAATAGAGGCCAGATGCGTCATTGGGTTGAGACAGTTATGACACGAGACACGCACTCCAATTCATCTTGTTTAGGCCATACCAATGCCCTGCTCCACAAACTTTCGACTTACCTAACGTCACTGTTACGATTTAAAATAAGTTATCAAACCAGTTCACAGGGTTGGTTAACTCTGGAGATTCCTTTGGTGTTTATAGAGAACGAGGTAAATCAGCTTTTCATTTCCTTGCACCCGACTTGTGGAATGATCTACAATACACTTTACAATTGGAGGAATTGGTACTTGTAGAGAATTTCAGACAGAAGTGTCTGTTCTTTATGATTGTATTTTGAGGTTTATTCTGGTGCTATACAGGGCTCATCTGAAAAATAGACCCTGGTCTCAGTATTGACTCTGACAGAATAAAAGTTAACTAAAGTAAACGCTTCTAAATGTAAGATATATTGCCTGTCAGCTCTATAGAAATTACAAAAATACGGTAGAATAGAATGCAGTATATAGATATGAGATGAGTAAAGCAGTATGTAAGCATTAAGCAGTGACTAGTGTTCCATTACTAAAGTGGCCAGTGATTCAATGTCAGCAGTCTCTAATGTGCAAGGTTGAGTAACCGGGTGGTAACCGGCTAGTGATGGCTTTTTAACAGTCTGATGGCTTTGAGATAGAAGCTATTTTTCAGTCTCTCTGTCCCAGCTTTGATGCACCTGTACTGATCTCCCCTTCTGGATGATAACGGGGTAAGGCTCAGGTGGTTGATGTCCTTGATGATCTTTTTGGCCTTCCTATGACATCGGGTGCTGTAGGTGTCCTGGGGCACAGGCAGTGTGCCCCCGGTGATGTGTTGGGAACACCGCAACACCCTCTGGAGAGCCCTGCGGTTACGGGTGGTGCAGTTGCCATACCAGGGCAGTAATACAGCCCGATAGGATACTCTCAATTGTGCATCTGTAAAATTTTGGGAGGGTCTTAGGGGCCAAGCCGAATTTCATCAGCCTCCTGAAGTTGAAGAGTCGCTGTTGCACCTTCTTTACCACACTGTCTGTGTGGGTGGACCATTGAAAATGATCGGTGATGTGTACGCCGAGGCATGCTCCCTCTGCTGTTTCCTGAAGTCGAAGATCAGCTCCTTCGCTTTGTTAACGTTGAGGGAGAGGATATTTTCCTGGTACCTTTGCTTTCTTAGGTACAGTAACAATGGTGGACATATTGAATGGTGGACATCTTGAAGCAAGTGGGGACAGCAGATGGGGATAGGGAGAGATTTAATCATGTTTGTAAATACTCCAGCCAGCTGGTCTCTGCATGGTCTGTGCATGCTCTGAGGACGTGGCTAGGGATCCTGTCTGGGCCAGCGTCTTGCGAGGGTTAACACGCTTAAATGTCTTACTCACGTTGGCCACGTCGGTGGCACTGTGTTATCCTGAAAGCGGGCGAAGAAGGTGTTTAGCTTGTCTGGGAGAAAGTGGAGTCGCAATTCAACAGCTCAAACACGACATGTATCTGGCAGAGTCTACAGACAATCACAGATTACATAAAACCACACAACCCTCCCCGAAGCAAAGATTTTTTCATCAACCCTCCCCTATTTCAGACCACACGCTCCATCCGAGTCCTACCTGATTCACCTAACCTTTTAAAACTTGATAGTGTAAACGGATCACTTTGCCCAAAACACCCTAACACAGGCAGGACGTGCAAAATGAACAGACCAGAGGCAGTGATTGGGATTCCTTTACTTGAGATTGTTTACTAAACGGGTCTTCTTTGCCCAACAAAATAACTCCAGTATTGGATAACATCCAACTCTGAAAAACCAGCGTAACAAATAAACAAAGAACATGGCCAAAAATGGAAATCAAAACAACTACTTCTGCCCTTAGACTATTTTTATACAACCTTTATTTAACTAGGCTAGTCAGTTAAGAACAATTTCTTATTTACAATGACAGCCTAGGAACAGTGGGTTAACTTCTTGCGTCGAGCAATCCCGTATCCGGGAGCGTAATCATAGCCTCAAGCTCATTACCATAACGCAACGTTTCATGAAAATCGCAAATGAAATGAAAGAAATATATTCACTCACAAGCTTAGCCTTTTGTTAACAACACTGTCATCTCAGATTTTCAAAATATGCTAAGAGTATTGATAGCTAGCATTGCATTAAGCAGGCAACATTTTCACAAAAACAAGAAAAGCATTCAAATAAAATAATTTACCTTTGAAGAACTTCAGATGTTTTCAATGAGGAGACTGTTATATAGCAAATGTTCAGTTTTTCCAAAAATATTATTTGTGTAGGAGAAATCGCTCCGTTTTGTTCATCACGTTTTGGCTAAGAAAAAAACATGAAAATTCAGTCATTACAACGCCGAACTTTTTTCCAAATTAACTCCATAATATCGACAGAAACATGGCAAACGTTGTTTAGAATCAATCCTCAAGGTGTTTTTCACATATCTATTCGATGATAAATCATTCCTGACAGTTTGGTTTCTCCTCTGAAGCAAATGGAAAAATACACGCAGCTGGAGATTACACAATAATTTCGACGGAGGACACCAAGCGAGCACCTGGTAAATGTAGTCTCTTATGGTCAATCTTCCAATGATATGCCTACAAATACATCACAATGCTGCAGACACCTTGGGGAAACGACAGAAAGTGTACGCTCATTCCTGGCACATTCACAGCCATATAAGGAGACATTGGAACACAGCGCCTTCAAAATCTGGGGCATTTCCTGTTTGAAATGTCATCTTGATTTCGCCTGTAGCATCAGTTCTGTGGCACTCACAGATAATATCTTTGCAGTTTTGGAAACGTCTGAGTGTTTTCTTTCCAAAGCTGTCAATTATATGCATAGACGAGCATCTTTGCGTGACAAAATATCTTGTTTAAAACGGGAATGTTTTTTTATCCAAAAATTAAAAGAGCGCCCCCTATATCGAAGAAGTTAACTGCCTTGTTCAGGGGCATAATGATAGATATTGACCTTGTCCACTCTGGGATTCAATCCAGCAACTGTTTGGTTACTGGCCCAACGCTCTAACCATTAGGCTATCTACACATAATAATTACAGGAGGCAAGCTTCTCTCTACCTAAAGCCTGCCTTAGTTTAACTTCTTATGTGCAGGTGATGTCCCACCTGGCCAACATCTGGTGAAATTGCAGAGAGCAAAATACAAACTACAGTATTATAAATATTTAACTTTCTTGTTAATCCAGCAACGGTGTCAGATTTCAAGAATCGTTATTATCTTTTACCGGAGAAAAATACCAAAGAAAGCGTTCTCTTCCAAGTGCTTGGAAACACTACAGCCAAAATGGGAGCCACCTAGAAAAACTACAATTTCTGCCTAATAAAAAAAAAAAACAGCCTGAAACTCTTTCTAAAGACTGTTGACATCTAGTGGAAGCCCTAGGAAATGCAATCTAGGCCTTATAATTAAAGTGATAGCCATTGAAAAATTAGGTAGGCCGAAAAACTTTTTTTGGGGGGGGTGGTTTGTCCTCGGGGTTTCGCCTGCCATATCAACTCTGTTATACTCACAGACATATGTGCATATCCTAGCTTCTGGGCCTGAGTAACAGGCATGCTTTTCATCCGCACGTCAAAATACTGCCCCCTACCCAAGAGAGGTTACCCCAGAGTGGCGCACACTGGAATTGTCTTGCAGTTCTCCAGTTGTATCCAATGAAAGTGTGCAAGGTTCAAGGCACAAGGGCAGGGGGCACGGGATGAGTCGCAGAGCTGCACACGGAAGACAGAACTAGCCCATGGGTAAGGGAGGAGCAGGAAGGGGTAGGGAGGGGGGGGTGGACCCACAGGGTGGATCCCCACCCCGACACACTGAGTAGCAAGTGGTGTAGAAAAGTGGTGTAGATCTTATTTATTTAAAGAGCATATTGAAGTTAGAAGCAATAGGATTTGAAGCAACAGGCTCCAACTATTTTAGCACAGTTTTGCGATGCTCTGAGACAAGCATGGGGAATGGTCTTGATAAATCAATGACATTTTTTATTTTGACTGAATCTCCATTTGGGTATTGGTTAGACGACAATTATACAATTAGGGTGTAGAAAAGTTATGCTCTTAGTGTAACCTTTATTTAACTTGGCAAGTCAGTTAAGAATAAATTCTTATTTGCAAGGACAGCCTACTCCTTCCTCCCCTTCCGGGGAATTGAACTCCAGTCGTCTCCCGCGTGCCCACACATTCTTTAGCTAAGTAGTACAAATACTGTAGCCTACTCCTGACCATCACGTTGCACAGCTCCATATTTTCCATCACATCCTAACGGAAAGGGTTTTCAGTTTGCCTTGGTATAGAAACACCATAATATTAATCAAAAGAATTAAGCAACATTTCTTAAAATCAGTCCCATATACTATGCTCTTACAAAAAAAAAAATCTCTAGTACAGCCACTATTGAAGGCTATCAAATGCTTCTCAAAGATGGTGGTCAAACTAGCACTAACTAGCTTTAATGGTACCAGCGGTTGGCACTTATATAACGTACCATAGAAGTATGTGGCACCATGCGAGCGTGGCACCATGCAAGCTGTGCAGCAGTATGCTACAACTTTTAAAGGACAAAGCACTGTAGGTATGAAATGATGGGGCATGGGCTAGCAGAGCTGGTGGGCCTCTCTCTCTGAATCTCTCATTTAAGAGTACTTTGTATCTCACTACATTCTGTCTTCAGTAAGATCAGCAGCAGGTCAATGTTATTTTGATTCAATTTGCTTTGAACTTGTCGTGTTTGTTCTGAAAGTGTTTTAGGTTGACTACTGTCTAGCCTCTGAGATTTTCCCCAATAACAGCTAACCCATCTGCTTTCCCATTAAAGCCTGGAAGCATTTAGAGATCTGATCTACCTCTTCAGATCTTAAAGTGGAGCCGAGGAGAGAAGAGAGGGAGGCAGAGAGACTAATTAGGGGGAGCTCTCCGTGGTAGTGATGCTGGTCGTGAGGGTTTGGGGAGGTGGGTGAGAGGGGTTACCTGAGTAGTGAAGGAGAATGAATGGTAGGGTTGAGGGTCCTGAGAAGTACTACCATGGGAAGAGAGTGGTGCTGAAAACAGAAAATCTGAAGTGTGAAGTAGTCTGCTCTGGGGACAGCCTGTCCACTTGAAGTCCACATGTTGACTGATTGTTGCTTTGAAAAAGGTACCGGAAAAATATTGTCTTAAGTTTGTGTGCGCACGCGAGTGTGTGTGTGAGAAGGCCTAACTGTTTGTGTGTGTGTACATGCACATGTATGTATTGGGGAGGGGTTGATAGCTAGCTACAATGATCACTCTAAATATTTCAAAGAACCACGAGTGAAAACAAAGGAAAGAAGGGATATGGGAATCTGGAGCACTACTCCTGGAAGAACTAGAAAGAGAGAGGCCCATTCTTCCCATTGATCACAACCACTCTCCTCTTTCAACCGTTCCCTGTCTTTTCCATCCTTTTGTTTAATCACTCATGCCAGTGCTGGGGAGCATCACAGCCAGGCAGCGGCTCGTGCCACATCAAGGACAACAGACTAGAGAAAAACATATGTATTCAGCAAACCCGCAAAATGGTGGATATCTTCCCACAGGAGATCCGTTCACACAGACAACACTTTGTTTGTAGCCGTTTTCTCTCACACCTTCCCACCGTAATTAGCGTCATCACAGCAAAAAACAGCCCCTCGTAACGGCTCATTTAAAACTTTTCATGATCATCATTCTAATCGGACCAGACTACATTATGTTGTTACAATAGGGATCTAAAACCAAAGTCGCTCTGGATAAAATCGCCACTAAATGACTATGACGTAAGTTTAAATGTACATTTGGAAAGGGGAGAGTCGATATTTATTTCTCTTAGTATGTGAAAGGGCCCCAATAATAGCTGGGTGTGCACCTCAATAGAGTCATTTGGATGCAGGTCATATGAGAGAGCTGAAAGAGCCACCGTTGGATTGAAATCTACATCTATACAACACAAGGCTGTTTCATCACCAAAAAATACATTGGCATGTTAACCAGATTGACTGAGTCTCTGAATAGAATCCATACCCATCTGCCCATAAGGCTATGGCTGCGTAGGTAGAAGTAGTTTAAATAATTGACCTGCACTTGATTCATCTTGCTTTGGCTGGCATAATGGGACCAAAGAAATAGTCCCATAAATGCAAACCTGCCCATCTGGCATTCCATGCGGGCACTTGCAAGTGTTTGAAAAAACAAAATACTACTGTATTAAAACCAGGTCTGCTGCTTAGTGAGTGTGTTGATACCACTTTACCATAAGGAAGTAAGAAGGCCTTTTCACCAGTCTACTGCTGCTTGGAGTCACATCTTCTTCTGCTCCTCCACTCCGGCATATGACATCTCCAGAATACTAACTACCGGTCCTGGGATTCATCATTACGTGCACCTGGCACTCATCATCATGGCGCGCACCTGTTAACCATTATGATTCACACCTGGACTTCATTACCTTCATCATTTCCTCCCCTTTATATGTCACTCCCTTGTGTTTTCTCACCAGTTGGTTGTGTTCTTGTTTACTGGCTTGTAGCCTTATGGAATTGTCTCGTTACTGGTTTTGTTGTTTTATTATACGTTTCACCTGCACCTGCTTCCCCACTCACAGCTCGGTTATTACACTTGGTTTATAATCAAAACCTTCCCATCCTAAAAGCCTTGTCTTAAATTGTGACCAAACCTTAAAACCTGTCTAGGACACAGGTTCCGCTAACGGACCCCCCCCAACATTCCGCTGAAAAGGCAGTGCGAGAAATTCCCAAATATATTTTTGAAATATTTAACTTTCACACATTAACAAGTCCAATACAGCAAATGAAAGATAAACATCTTGTTAAGATAAACATCTTGTTAATCTACCCATCGTGTCCTATTTTAAAAATGTTTTACAGCGAAAGCACAACATATATTTATGTTAGATCACCACCAAATCCCCAAAAACACAGCCATTTTTGAGGAGGTCTTTTTTGTTTGTGGTCTTTTTTTTTGGAGGTCACAAAAGCAGAATTTGAGATAAAATTAATCACTAACCTTTGATAATCTTCACCAGATGACACTCATATGACATCACGTTTCACAATACATTTATGTTTTGTTCGATAATATGCATATTTATATAGACAAATCTCGGTTTACCTTGGCGCCATGTTCAGAAATGCCTCCAAATTATCCGGAGTAATTACAGAGAGCTACGTCAGATAACAGAAATACTCATAATTTGACGAAAGATACATGTTTTACATATAATTAAAGATACACACTTAATGCAACCACTGTGTCAGATTTTTAAAAAGACGTTACGAAAAAAGCATACCATGCGCTCAGACGTAAATATATTTCTCCGCCATGTTGGAGTCAACAGAAATACGAAATTACATCATAAATATTCCCTTACCTTTGATGATCTTTCATCAGAATTCAGTGCAAGGAATCCTAGTTACGCAATAAATCGTTGTTTTGTTCCATAATGTCCATTACTAGTGTTCAATTAGCTACTTTTGCTAGCACATTTAGTTCACATGTTGAAAAGCTGGCGCTGGTCCAGGCGAAATCGGACGAAAACTTAAAAAAGTTATATTCCAGGTCGAATAAACTGATCAAACTAAGTAGAGAATCAATCTTCAGGATGTTATTATCATATATATCCAATAATGTTCCAACCGGAGCATTCGTTTTTGTCTACAGAGTAATGGAACGCAAGGCATATGATGACTACTGCGCGTAACCAGGAACTGGCATTCTGCCAGACCAGTGACTCAAATAGCTGCCATCCGGTCCCACATCACACTAGAGGCTTCATTCCACGTTCTACTGGCTGTTGCCAGGTTAATGTGCCTAGATAGCAGACACACTGGTGTTGCTCTGTCCCAGTGTCACGTTGTCCATTCTCTGTTCTCGCCTTATCAGTAACCACGCTGAAGTCCTTTCTCTCACACACCCAAACTCACACACACACACAAATTCCCACACATCAGGCCACATGAACAGGCCACAAACATTTCCACTCATTAGCATTTATTTACCTTTGAATAACCATCCCTCCTCTCTTTCACTGCTCTCTCTCTCTCTATTTCCACACTATATCTTTTCTCTATATCTCTTTTTCTCTTCCTCTGTCTCTGCCTTCTCTTTCGCCTATGTCTCCCCTTTTTTCTCCCTCTCCCTCCCCTCACTTTTCTGAAGTGATTTTTCATTCTGAGTGGTAGGTGTGTTTAATTGTGCACAGCGGTGGAGGTCTGCCTCCCAAATGACACCCTATAATATAGTGCACTACTTTTAGCCAGGGCACATAGGGCTCTGTTAAAAAGTAGTGCAATATACAGGGAATAGGGTACCATTTTGAACACAGTAGTAGAGGTTATCAGTTCCCTGACAGAGAGAGGCTACATAAATATCCAACAGCACAGGTGCCACTTAGGGGACAGGGCACTTGTTTGTTTGGGAATAGGGGTGAGGGAGAGGGGACGAAGGGTGATGGATATAAGAGGTGTTGGTCGCTATGTGTTTAGGTGAATACAATATATGATAGGCAATAGGTAATAGGTTGTTGCTCACGTAGATAGGGTTTGGCCTCAGGTAAGCCTGAGGCCCCTGGTTGTAATGCTACTCATTTACATCACGTCACTCTCTGACACCTCCAGGGGATGCACACATGCTCGTACACACACACACACACACACATAAATATAACTGTGTTAGTTAGCATTGCGCGCTAGTAGTGTTTCAACTGGTGACGTCACTTGGCTTTTGTGGAGCAATAAGAACCCTTGTGGCTCAGTTGGTAGAGCATGGTGCTTGCAACGCAAGTGTTGTGGGTGCGATTCCCACGGGGGACCAGTATGAAGATGTATGCACTAACTAACTATCCAGAGTCCCTCTGGATACGAGCATCTGATAAATGACTAAAATGTAAATGTAACGATACTTTGTTGTTGTTGTGTTCAGAGAGTCCCTGTTTTGAGGCGAGGAGAGGGAAGGAATGAAGGAACACTGTGCTACATTGCTGCTGTTGACCCGGATCACTCAGTTGGGCTCTGCCCGGTTGCTGCGGAGAAAGAGGAGGTCAAAGAGGCCATCCTTTGTTGGCCCCTATGTTGAACATAATAAACGGCTCTCTATCCACCGGATGTGTACCAAACTCACTAAAAGTGGCAGTAATAAAGCCTCTCTTGAAAAAGCCAAACCTTGACCCAGAAAATATTTAAAAAATTATCAGCCTATATCGAATCTTCCATTCCTCTCAAAAATGTTAGAAAAGGTTGCTGCGCAGCAACTCACTGCCTTCCTGAAGACAAACAATGTATACGAAATGCTTCAGTCTGGTTTTCGACCCCATCATAGCACTGAGACTGCACTTGTGAAAGTGGTAAATGACCTTTTAATGGCACCAAACCGAGGCTTTGCATCTTTCCTCGTGCTCCTAGACGTTAGTGCTGCTTTTGATAACATCGATCACCACATTTTTTGGGAGAGATTGGAAACGCAAATTGGTATACACGACAAGTTTTGGCCTGTTTAGATCTTATCTGTCGGAAAGATATCAGTTTGTCTCTGTGAATGGTTTGTCCTCTGACAAACCAACTGTACATTTCGGTGTTCCTCAAGGTTCCGTTTTAGGACCACTATTATTTTCACTATATATTTGACCTCTTGGGGATGTCATTCGAAAACATAATGTTAACTTTCACTGCTATGCGGATGACACACAGCTGTACATTTCAATGAAACATGCTGAATCCCCAAAATTGCCCTCGCTAGAAGCCTGTGTTTCAGACATAAGTGGATTGCTGCAAACTTTCTACTTTTAAACTCGGACTAAACAGAGATGCTTGTTCTAGGTCCCAAGAAACAAAGAGATCTTCTGTTGAATCTGACAATTAATCTTAATGGTTGTACAGTCGTCTCAAATAAAACTGGGAAGGACCTCGGTGTTACTCTGGACCTTGATCTCTCTTTTGTTTCAAGGACAGCTTTTTTCCATCTACGTAACATTGCAAAAATCTGAACATTTCTGTCCAACAATGATGCAGAAAAATGTAGCCATGCTTTTGTTACTTCTAGGTTAGACTACTGCAATGCTCTACTTTCCGGCTACCCGGATAAAGCACTAAATAAACTTCAGTTAGTGTTAAATACGGCTGCTAGAATCCTGACTAGAACCAAAAAATTTGATCATATTACTCCAGTGCTAGCCTCCCTACACTTGATTCCTGTCAAGGCAAGGGCTGATTACAAGGTTTTACTGCTAACCTACAAAGCATTACATGGGCTTGCTCCTACCTATCTCTCTGATTTGGTCCTGCCGTAAATACCTACACGTACGCTACGGTCACAAGACGCAGGCCTCCTAATTCTCCCTAGAATTTCTAAGCAAACAGCTGGAGGCAGGGCTTTCTCCTATAGAGCTCCATTTTTATGGAATGGTCTGCCTACCCATGTGAGACACGCAAACTCGGTCTCAACCTTTAAGTCTTTACTGAAGACTCATCTCTTCAGTGGGTCATATGATTGAGTGTAGTCTGGCCCAGGAGTGTGAAGGTGAACGGAAAGGCTCTGGAGCAACGAACCGCCCTTGCTGTCTCTGCCTGGCCAGTTCCCCTCTTTCCACTGGGATTCTCTGCCTCTAACCCTATTACAGGGGCTGAGTCACTGGCTTACTGCTGCTCTTTCATGCCGTCCCTAGGAGGGGTGCATCACTTGAGTGGGTTGAGTCACTGATGTGATCTTCCTATTCGGGTTGGCGCCCCCCCTTGGGTTGTGCCGTGGCAGAGATCTTTGTGGGCTATACTTGGCCTTGTCTCAGGATGGTAAGTTGGTGGTTGAAGATATCCCTCTTGTGGTGTGGGGGCTGTGCTTTGGCAAAGTGGGTGGGGTTATATCCTTCCTCTTTGGCCCTGTCCGGGGGTATCATCGGATGGGGCCACAGTGTCTCCTGACCCCTCCTGTCTCAGCCTCCAGTATTTATGCTGCAGTAGTTTATGTGTTGGGGGGCTAGGGTCAGTTTGTTATATCTGGAGTACTTCTCCTGTCTTATCCGGTGTCCTGCTCTGCCGTGCTGCCTCCTCATACCACCGCCTCTCGGCTTTCGCTGCCTCCAGCTCTGCCTTGGGGCGGCGATACTCTCCCGGCTGTACCCAGGGTCCCTTGCCATCCAGGATCTCCTCACATGTCCAGGAGTCTGGAAATCGCTGCTGCTGCCCGTTACCACGCTGCTTGGTCCTTTGGTGGCGGGTGATTCTGTAACGGTTGTCTTCCTCTGACAAGGAGGAGTAGTAGGAAGGATCGGAGGACCAATGTGCAGAGTGGTAAGTGTCCATAACAATACTTTATTTACATGAACACTAAACTATAAAATAACAATGTGAATAACCGAAACAAACGAAACAGTCCCGTGTGGAACTGAGACTGACGCGGAAAATAATCACCCACAAATCAAGGGTGAAAACAGGCTGCCTAAGTATTGTCTCAATCAGGGACAACGATTGACAGCTGCCTCTGATTGAGAACCATACCAGGCCAAACACAGAAATCCCAAATCATAGAAAAAGGAACATAGACAACCCACCCAACTCATGCCCTGACCATTCTAACACAAAGAAATAACAAAATAACTAAGGTCAGAACGTGACAGTAAATTTACGTATGCTCACTCTAATTCTCTCTTTCTCTCTTTCTTTCTCTCTCTCGGAGGACCTGAGCCCTAGGACCATGCCTCAGGACTACCTGGCATGATGACTCCTTGCTGTCCTCAGGCCACCTGGCCATGCTGCTGCTCCAGTTTCAACTGTTCTGCCTGTGATTATTATTGTTTGACCATGCTAGTCATTTATGAACATTTGAACATCTTGGCCATGTTCTGTTATAATCTCCTCTTCTGGCTGTGCCGGGTGGACTGGCCACCCCTCATAGCCTGATTCCTCTCTAGGTTTCTTCCTAGGTTTTGGCCTTTCATGGGAGTTTTTCCTAGCCACTGTGCTTCTACTCCTGCATTGCTTGCTGTTTGGTGTTTTAGGCTGGGTTTCTGTACACCACTTTGAGACATGAATACATTTGATTTGAAAGATGGTGAGCGTAACCGGTGTGAAATGGCTAGCTAGTTAGCAGTGTGAGCTAGTAGTGTATAAATTGGTGACAAGCCTTGCTCTGAGTCCTTGAAGCAAGTGCCATGTCTAATGATGCTTTGTGGGAGGCAGTTGTTGATGTGTTCAGCGGGTCCCTGACTTCAAGTCAAGGTTGGGGTGAGGAGAGGGATGGAAGCTATACTGTTACACAAATACACACATAGATAGAAACAGTAAAGCCCAAGTTTTAAAAGATTACCTTGCTAATAGGTGTTTTTGCACTCTGTGAAGGCCTTGGACAATGTTTTCACATGTTGAGCTTAAATTTCACATGTGAAATCATATTTTCACGTTTATTAAATTTAGAGTTCACATGTTAATTTTAACACCACCTTTTCCCATGTGATGAGAATAGCATGTTTTCACCTCACATGAATTGCAGTTTCAAGTTCACATGCGAAAAACAATAACGTGCAAATCACATTTGCAGTTTCACATATAAGAAAACTCCATTTGAAAATCTAACACTCACGTGTGGAATTGCAATTTTCACTTTTCAATTGCAAATGATGTAGTGCCATTCTGTATAAAAGTTAATTTGACTGCCTGAGTATAATCATTCAAATAAGTATTTCTTATTTCTTAGCCATCCACTCCATTATGTAGTCATCCATGGTGTTGCATTGATATGCATGTATACTTAGTGCTACCACTCGGGAGATTGTTACTGCTGCAGACGCTCAACCTTCTCTTTTTCATATGTTGGTCAGCGAACCGTTGGAAAAAGCTCAGTGAAAAGAGCAGAGAAGTTCTATATCTGTGTCTCCATATATTATATCTTGTTTTTTTCTCTCCCATTAACCCTTGTTTGGTCTTAACATTCTGCATACACCCTTGTCCTAAGGGTAAAAAATTACCCGCCTTCACTAAACCTCTAAAATAAAGCATCTTAATTTACTTTTTTTGCATGAAGAAACAACCTGTAGTTCATCACAAACTTTGTGAATATCTGTGTTTTCCTCTTTACAATGCAGAAAGACTGCATTTAATCAGTGGACACCACTCATTTTTATTACAACACACCTGTCATCATTGTTTTATTTACTAAAGTCAAGGTTTCTAATTATTATTATTATTGCTAAAGGTACTGCATAAGTGTAAGCATATATTTTTTTGCAAGAGATAGCACTTGTATAGCCTAAGAAAGTAGCAGAAATGTGCAGAAAGTAGTTTTGAACATTTTTATTGAAGAGAAACAATAACAGTCTTGATTTTTTTTGGGCAACATAGTGATATGTTCTTATATACTGTACAATGAGGAATTCAACTACAAAATATTAGTTTTTACCCATTTTTTAAACCATTTGTCACGTTCTGACCCTAGTTCTTTTGTTATGTCATTGTTTTAGTATGGTCAGGGCGTGAGTTGGCTGGGTTGTCTATGTTCCCTTTTCTATGTTGTGTTTTGCTTTTGGCCTGGTATGGTTCTCAATCAGAGAGCAGGTGTCGTTAGTTGGCTCTGATTGAGAATCATACTTAGGTAGCCTTTTCCCACTTGTGTTTCGTGGGTGATTATTTTCTGTTATGTGTATGTCACCTTTCAGAACTGTTTCATTTCGTTTCTCCTTTGTTATTTTGTTTAGTGTTCCCGGTTCAATAAATATATGATGAACCCTTACCACACTGTGCTTTGGTACTCACCTCATTCCAATGATGACCATCACACCATTACCTCCACTCACAAGGTGTGTAAACAATAAATAACAATAAAATAAAATAATAGATTTGTTTTAAATGTGAAGTACATAAATCAACTCTAATTAGCACATGTAGGACAGTATGCGTGTTCATGGACTTTGCAGATGTATTTTTCATATGTGTAGCACATAGTATTTGTTTTACTGTCCTCCTGTCCTTCAGGCAGCCTAAGTATGGTTCTCAATCAGAGATAACGACAGACAGCTGTCCCTGATTTAGAACCATACCCGGCCAAAAACATAGAACGCCCACCCTAGTCACACCCTGGCCTAACTAAAATAGAGAATAAAAAGCCTCTATGGCCAGGGCGTGACATTCCCCCCCCCCCCCCCCCCAAAGGTGCGGACTCCAGCCGCAAAACCTGACTCTAAAGGGGAGGGTCTGGGTGGGCCTTCTTACGGTGGCGGCTCGGGTGCGGGACGTGGACCCTCAGTGTACCGCTCCACCTCAGTCTTGAAACACTTAGGTGGCGCCTCTGGAGCGGGGACCCTAGCAACGGGCCCCGGACTGAAGACCCTCGTAGAGGGTGCCACTGGACTGAGGGGCTACGATTCTAGCAGCTCCGGAGTGAAGGGCGACTCTGGCAACTCCGGAGTGACGGGCGGCTCTGTCAGCGTCTGACTGATGGCCGGCTCTGGCAGCTCCGGACAGAAGGGAGAACCTGGAGGAAGGAGACGGAGAGAAAGCCTGGTCCTTGGAGGCACAGGATTCACCGGGCCGTGGAGGCACACTGGAGGTCTCGAACTAAGGGCCTGCACAACCCGTCCTGGCTGGATGGGGATTTTAGCCCGGCACGTGTGGGCGTAGGCTCAGGACGCACTGGGCTGTGCAGACACATGGGAGACCCAGTGCGCAGAGCCGACGCAGGATATCCTGGCCCGAGGAGACGCACTGACTGTCTGGAGAGCAGATCTGGCACCATCCGCCCTGGCTGGATCCTCACCCTAGCCCGGCAGATGCTGGGATGTAGGGCACCGGGCTAAGAACGCGTACTGGAGACACCGTGCGCTCCACCGCATAACATGGTGCCTGACCAGTACGACACCCACCACGGTAAGCACGGGGAGTTGGCTCAGTTCTCCAACCTGTCTCTGCCACACTCCCCGTGTGACCCCCAAAACATTTTTTGGGGCTGCCTCTTAGGCTTCCTTGCCAGCCATGTTTGTGTCGCCAACTCCATTCTCCGGTACCCCTCCTTGCACTGTTCTAGAGAATCCCGGGCTCCGGCACGCTCCCTGGGTCGACCGACCACCTCTCTATCTCCTCCCAGGTTATCTCATCCTCCAGATAGCGCTGCTCACCTGTCCAGGAGTCCCTTTCACCACGCTGTTTGGTCCTTTGGTGGTGGGTAGTTCTGTAACGGTTTTCCTCCTCTTTTGAGGAGGAGTAGGAAGGATCGGACCAATATGCAGCCTGGTACGTGTCCATGTTAATATTTATTTGAACTGAACACAAAAACAAAACAACAAGAGAACGAACGAAAATGAAACAGTTCTGTCTGGTGCAGACACATAGACAGAAAACAACTACCCACAACCCATAGAGGGAAAACAGGCTGCCTAAGTATGGTTCTCAATCAGAGACAACGACAGACAGCTGTCCCTGATTGAGAACCATACCCGGCCAAAATCAAAGAAATACAAAAACATAGAAAAAAAGAACATAGAACGCCCACCGTAGTCACACCCTGGCCTAACCAAAATAGAGAATAAAAAGCCTCTCTATGGCCAGGGCGTGACAACCGCACGTAACGCGCCAATGTAAACTGAGATTTTTGGATATAAATTTGCACATTATCGAACAAAACATACATGTATTGTGTAACATGATGTCCTATGAGTGTCATCTGATGAAGATCATCAAAGGTTAGTGATGAATTTGATCTATATTTCTGCTTTTTGCAAAATGACTGTTTTTTTGGGGCTCTGACCTTATTCTCTACATATGTTGTGATTTCGCTGTAAAGCCTTTTTGAAATCAGACATAATGGGTAGATTAACAATAAGTTTATTTTTCATTTGCGGTATTGGGTTTGTTAATGTGTGAAAGTTACATATTTAAAACAAATATATGAATTTCGCTCGCTGCCTTTTAAGCGGAAGGTTGTCGAAGGGTTCCGCTAGCGGAACGCCTGCGCTAGAAAGGTTAATTAACAGAGTTTACAGTCATTTTTTAATGGGTGAATGCTTGTTAGTAACTGGAATAAGCAATTTCATAAATGTGTCAAGTGCAGCATCATTACACACCACAGACCAACAAATATTCTTTACATCAACAACATAGGAATCGCTACAAAATGTATTGTATGACCTATTATACACTGTATTAGGCCCAGCCTTTGGAACTTTGGTTTTTCTAGATATGGCTACTTTATTGTGATCACTACATCCGATGGATTTGGATAGTGCTTTCAATCAAATTTCTGCAGCATTAGTTATCTTCTTGACGCTACCCATCCCTTAACCTCTAGTGACACCACAGCCCGTGAGCGGGACCGTTGTCATCATCTGACACTAATTAGCATAACGTAACGGACATAAATATTCCTAGGAAATATTCCTATTCATGAAAATCACAAATGAAATATATTGAGACACAGCTTAGCCTTTTGTCAATCACCCTGTCATCTCAGATTTTCCAAATATGCTTTACAGCCAAAGCTAGACAAGCATTTGTGTAAGTTTATCGATATCCTAGCATAGCATTTTGTCCAGCTAGCAGCAGGTAACTTAGTCACGGAAATCAGAAAAGCAATCAAATTAAATTGTTTACCTTTGATGAGCTTTGAATGTTTTCACTCACGAGACTCCCAGTTAGATAGCAAATGTTCCTTTTTTCCAAAAATATTATTTTTGTAGGCGAAATAGCTCCGTTTGTACTTCACGTTTGGCTGAGAAATCGCCCGGAAATTGCAGCCACGAAAACGACGAAAAATATTCCAAATTAGCTCCATAATATCGACAGAAACATGGCAAACGTTGTTTATAATCAATCCTCAAGGTGTTTTTCAAATATCTATTCGATAATATATCAACCGGGAATGGTGGCTTCTTAGTAGGAGAGAGAGAAACAATGGCCGCATTTGTCCTTTACGCACCAAACACTCTGAGAGACTTCAGCTGACCACTGACGCAATGTTGACGTTCAGGCTCATTGTTAAAAATAAAAGCCTGAAACTATGTATTGTGACACTAGACACATTAGGGAAACCATAGAAAAAGTAATCTGGTTGATAGCCCATTCACTGCTCAATAGGGACGCATAGGAACGCAGAGCCTTCTAAATAAGAGTCCCTTCCTGTTTGGATTTTTCTCAGGCTTTTTTGCCTGCAACATCAGTTCTGTTATACTCACAGACAATATTTTTACAGTTTTGGAAACTTTAGAGTGTTTTCTATCCTAAGCTGTCATTTATATGCATATTCTAGCATCTTGTCCTGACAAAATATCCTGTTTACTACAGGAACGTTATTTTTCCAAAAATGAAAAAACTGCCCCCTAATCACAAAAGGATAAGCGGGATAATTGTCATCAGCAACCACTGAATAGCATAGAGCCACAGTCAAATAATATTACTAAATAATATTAATACTCATGAAATCACAAGTGCAATTTTGCAAAACACATCTTAGCCTTTTGTTAATCCACCTGTCGTCTCAGATTTTGAAATGATGCTTTACAGCGAAAGCAATCCAAGCGTTTGTGTAAATTTATCGATAGCATAACAAAACATTATGTACACTAAGCAGGTAGCTAGGTCACGAAAATCAGAAAAGCAATCAAATTAATCGTTTACATTTGATCTTCGGATGTTTTCACTCACGAGACTCCCAGTTACACAACAAATGTTCCTTTTGTTCCATAAAGATTATTTTTATATCCAAATACCTCAGATTGTTTGTCGCGTTATGTTCAGAAATCCACAGGAAAGAGCGGTCACGACGCAGACGAAAATTCCAAATAATATCCATAATGTCCACAGAAACATGTCAAATGTTTTTTAATCAATCCTCAGGTTGTTTTAAAAATATATAATCGATAATATATCAATCGCATGTCTTTCAGAGTAGGAGAGGGAAAAACAATAGCTTTCCAAATTCTGTTGCGCGAGCAAAACTCATGTGACCACTTGACGCGATGTTATCGTTCTGGCTAATTTTTCAAAATAAAAGCCTGAAACTATGTCTGAAGACTGTTGACACCTTGAGGAAGCGATAGGAAAAGGAATCTTGTTGATATCCCTTTTATTGGAGCCATGGGAGGCAATGGAACATGGAGTTTTCAAAATAGAAGCCACTTCCTGGTTTGATTTTTCTCAGGGTTTCACCTGCAATATCAGTTATGTTATACTCACAGACAACATTTTTGACAGTTTTGGAAACTTTAGAGTGTTTTCTATCCTAATCTGTCAATTATATGCATATTCTAGCATCTGGTCCTGAGAAATAGGCTGTTTACTTTGGGAACGTTATTTTTCCAAACATAAAAATAGTGCCCGCTAGCTTCAAGAGGTTATTAAGATGTGATCAATACATGTTGATAGTTTCAATCCTGTGCTGTTTGTATTAATTAAAAACACCTTGAGGATGGATCCTAAACAACGTTTGCCGTGTTTCTGTCGATATTATGGAGCTAATTTTGAAAAAAGTTTGACGTTGTAGTGGTAGCATTTTCCGGTCGATTTCTCAGCAAAGCATAATGAACAAACGGGAGCTATTTCGCCTACAAAAATAATATTTTGGGAAAAAAGGAACATTTGCTATCTAACTGGGAGTTTCCTGAGTGAAGGCATCCGAAGTTCTTCAAAGGTAAATGATTTAATTTGGTTGCTTTTCTTATTTTTCGAGAAAATGTTTCCTGCTGCCAGCAGAGCCTAGCATAGCATTATGCCATGATAAACTTACACAAATGCTTTTCTAGCGTTGGCTGTAACGCATATTTTGAAAATCTGAGATGACAGTGTGATTAAAACCTCTTGGGGATAGTGAGAAGCAAGCGTCTCAAGTGGCCAATAGCCTCGGGAAATGCATAGCGCCAAATTGAAATAAAACCCAATAAAACTCAAACGTTCATTAAATCACACATGCAGGGTACTCAATTAAAGCTACACTCGTTGTGAATCTAGCCAGCATGTCAGATGTTAAAAATGCTTTTCGGCGAAGGCATGAGAAGCTATTATCTGATAGCATGCACCCCCCTGAACCAGCTAAACCAGTTGTAAACAAAATAACTATAGCGTTAGCAGGCACTACACAAAACGCTGAAATAAAATATAAAACATGCATTATGTTCCCATAAACATCACAATTGGTCCTTTTTTCGATTAATTCCGTCCATGTATACCCAAAATGTCCATTTATAAAGCAGGTTTGATCTGGAAAAAAACAGCTTTCCAAAACACAACGTCACTACAAAACATTTCAAAAGTTGCCTATAAACTTTACCAAAATATTTCAAACTACTTTTGTAATACAACTTTAGGTATTTTTAAATGTTAATAATCGATCAAATTGTAGACGGGGGAATCTGTATTCGATAGAGCAAGTAAACAAAACATGCCCCTTTTTCCCTCTTGCGTAACTCTCAACAGTGTAACGTTGTTCCAGGATGTGCCTCTTCTTCGTTTCACCAATGATTAACTTCAACCCAATTCCAAAGACTGTTGACATCCTGTGGAAGTCGAAGGAACTGTAAAATGGTCGCTATCTAATTTCCCTTGGCAAAGACAACTGAGGGAACGGTCAGAGGAAAAAAATTAATAATTCGGAACAGTTTTTCCTCTGGGTTTTGCCTGCTACATAAGTTCTGTTATAGTCACAGACATGATTGAACCAGTTTTAGAAACTTCAGAGTGTTTTCTATCCACAACTACTAATCATATGCATATAATATATTACTGGCATGAGTAGCAGGAAGTTGAAATTGTGCACGCTATTTATCCAAAAGTCTAAATGCTGCCCCCTATCCTTAAAAGGTTTTAACAAAAGGCTAAGCTTGTGTTTGAATATATTTCATTTGCGATTTTCATGAATAGGAAAAGTTTCTAGGGGTATTTACAGTGGGGCAAAAAAGTATTTAGTCAGCCACCAATTGTGCAAGTTCTCCCACTTAAAAAGATGAGAGAGGCCTGTAATTTTCATCATGAAGTGTACCTATGATGAAAATTACAGGCCTCTCTCATATTTTTAAGTGGGAGAACTTGCACAATTGGTGGCTGACTAAATACTTTTTTGCCCCACTGTATGTCCGCTGCGTTATGCTAATTCGTTTGAGGCTATGATTACGCTCCTGGATCCGGGATTGCTAGTTGCAAGAAGTTAAGTTCATTGGCAGCTTGATGAAAGCCAGTCAATATTTAAATCACCCATAAAAGATTCTGCTCCATTGATATAATATACAGTACATTGTCAAGCATTTCACACGTCATCCAAATACTGACTGTTAGCATTTGTTGTCTATAGCAGCCTCCCACCAGAATGACTTTAGGTGAGGCAGATGAACTTGTAGCCTTATTACTTCAACAGTATTTAACCTCTCTGGGATATGTGGGACGCTAGTGTCCCACCTGGCCAAAAGCCATGGAAAATGCAGAGCGCCAAATTCAAATAAATTACTATACAATTCAAAAGGCACTCGCACATCTGAGCAATCTAATTTTCAGGTGCATGGCAACAATTGAACAAGATGAAGGAAAAAGGAAACCGCAAACTGCTTTTGATAGTATCACTGATATTTAATAAGCTTACGTATCGGCCTCACGGCCTCCGTCAGAGCTTTCTGAATTTTTTGAAATTTGCACCCTTATGTAGACCTAGCCCCTCCCACATCCATTCTACACATCGAATGGGGTTGAAGGCAAAGTTCGTACAGTTCGTACTGTCAAGGCTCAGGAGAAGACCCAGATGCAGACAGTTTCGAAGTACAAAATGTTACTGCAAAAACTGGGGGGGAAGGCAAATGACAGTTCAAGGGCAGGCAGAGGTCAGTAATCCAGAGCAGATTCCGAAAGGTACAGAATGGCATGTAGGCTCAGGGTCAGGGGGGGTAGTGGTCAGTAATCTAGGGTGGAGTGACAAGGCACAGAACGGCAGGCAGGCTCAGGGTCAGGGCAGGCAGAATGGTCAAAACAAGGAAAACTAGAAAAGAGGAACTAGAGAAAGACGGGAGCCCGGGAAAAACACAAGAAGGCTTGACAAAACAAAAAGGCACTGGCAACAGACAAACAGAGACCACAGGTATAAATACACTGGGGATAATGGGGAAGATGGGAGACACCTGGAGGGAGGTGAAGACAAGCACAAAGACCGGTGAAAGAGATCAGGGTGTGACACAGAATGTGAATGCCATCTGTTACTAGCAAATTATACATACATACAAATTATACATGCATACAACAGCTGTAGGATCAGCAAAGGCATTAAGGGCACTAAGAGGGATATACATTAAGTTACTTACATTGTGTCTTCCAATGCCCCTGGGATAATGTACATTTGCTGAAGCATTATGAGAACTCAGTGAAACAATGGTAGGGATTAAATGAGCTGGGCGTGGGTCATTGATAAGTAATTGGCTCAACGCAGCCTTTATATTTCTGTCAAATAATCCAGGAACCCAAATGAATTGGGTGGATCCCATCCTCCTTATAATATCAGGTTTGTTTTCGAGCTTTGTATCAAAATTGTCAATAAATGTTACACCCACAGTCCTGCAATAGTCTCGTAGCCAGTTATGGAGGCCTAAAAGTTTGCTGAATGTTCAATGCCACGATTTAGGAAGGGCAGAGGGCCAGATATTATGGGGCGTTGGTTGGTGTCAAGTGTCAGTGTCAAGACACTGGTGAGCATGCAGATGAGCTTCCCCGAGATTTCCCTGAGAAATTCTTTGGTTGTGCATACCCAGTTTCATCAACTGTCCGGGTGGCTGTTCTCAGATGCTCCTGCAGGTGAAGAAGCTTGATGTGAAGGTGCTGGGCTGGCGTGGTTACACGAGGTCTGCTGTATTGAGACCGGTTAGACGTTCTGTCAAATGATCTAAAACGACATTGGAGGCAGCTTATGGTAGAGAAATCAACATTCAATTCTCTGGCAACAGCTCTGGTGGAGTTATCACTGTTCTGATGGCCAGAAGCTCTTTTCGGCCATAAGAGACGGTAGCATCAACATTATGTACAAAATAAGTTACAAACAATGCGAAAAAACAGCAGCCATCCCCTCCGGCACCATTATCAAGCAAATCACAACAAGTCATGCGATTAACTCGATTACATATTTTTACTCTTGACAGCCCTATTTTGAATTGAATTGTTTGAGATTAAGATTAATTGATAATAAATACACATTGGAAGAGAAACCCAGTGTTGGCCCTAATGGTCAAGTCATTGGCTTCTCCTGTGGTGAGACCTGCGTACTAATCCTGCTGATTACAAAAGCACACCTGAAACTACTTGCCATGTGTGCACCATCCTGTGCATGTTGGTTTTGTCCAGATGTGACAATGGCACGCATTTTACAATATCAAATCCAACTGTGAACCAACTATATTCATTTGTGGGCATGTCGAAACACACATGAAACATTCATGGACATTTACTTGCATCTGTAGCGTCCAAACAGTTTGGGCCAGTACCACTCTGTGGAAACATGAGACTCTCACAAACACAAACAGCAGAAGTCAGAACTTTTACAAACACTCAGGTTGGAGTCATTATTATCATTCAACAACTCCACAAATTTCTTGTTAACAAACTATAGTTTGGCAAGTCAGGTAGGACATCTACTTTGTGCATGACACAAGTCATTTTTCCAACAATTGTTTCCGGACAGACTATTTCACTTATCATTCACTGTATCACAATTTCAGTGGGTCAGAAGTTTACGTACACTATGTTGACTGTGCCTTTAAACAGCTTGGGAAATTCCAGAAAATGATGGCATGGCTTTAGAAGCTTCTGATAGGCAAATTGGCATCATTTGAGTCAATTGGAGGTGTACCTGTGGATGTATTTCAAGGCCTACCTTCAAACTCAGTGCCTCTTTGCTTGACATCGTGGGAAAATCAAAAGAAATCAGCCAAAACCTTAGAAAAACAATTGTAGACCTCCACAAGTCTGGTTCATCTTTGGGAGCAATTTCCAAACGCCTGAAGGTACCACGTTCATTTGTACAAACAATAGTACGCGAGTATAAACACCATGGCCGTTATACCGCTCAGAAAGGAGACGCGTTCTGTCTCCTAGAGATTAATGTACTTTGTTGTGAAAAGTGCAAATCAATCCCAGAACAACAGCAAAGGACCTTGTGAAGATGCTGGATGAAACAGGTACAAAAGTATCTACAGTATATCCACAGTAAAAGGAGTCCTATATCGACATAACCTGAAAGGTCGCTCAGCAAGGAAGAACAACAGCCTCAAATAGGCTATTTCATGTGGGGGTGAGGTGGGGTGGAGCGGCAGACACGCATCTCGGCCATGCTCCCTTTAATCCACAATATGTATATATATACACACAAACATAGGCTATGGGTCATACACATACAGTATATACAAACATACCCCCACCCACAATGTATAGCCAACGTGTACTTTACACATTTCATTACATTTTTATATATTGCAACTAAAATGTTTAAAAATCACAAATAATATTTTATATTATTAATTTCAAACAACGGCATTAGCATGAGAAGAACTTACCAGTCCAAAACGATGTCCTCTCCGTTCAAAAAATATTCCTCCATTTGGGAATCGCTAAATGAATCGTCCTCCAAAAATCTCTGGCTCACTTTCCAGATCAATTTCTTCTAAAATTGTGTGTACATCTGTATATCTAGACTTAGATTTAGCTTTCCCTGACTTAGTCGCCATACTGATTGATATATAAACAGCTGAAGATGCGCTTTACCAAAACAATGTGTGCGTAACATGCGTGGCTCCTTCCGGTATGAATCTTCAATGGCGAATGACCCTCTTTACGTCGGAGTTTACTACATGGGTTGGTCTTCCAACACATAAACATGACATATTGTCGTTTACCTCAGCTCATTGGCTATCTACCCAGCTAGATTTCAAGACGATCAGTGGTCATTGAGTTAAAATACATTCAATCAACGAAACACGGTCATATCATTGGTGCACAATGATGTCTTCAAATCGGTTTCTTTCAGTCAATTTGTCCCGCGAAATGACCAATCACGTTTGGTTGTGTTACAAACAAACCAGTTGATTGCAATGGAACCAAACATGACTGGATAAAGTCCCGTTTAGTGTGTGTATTTTCCATCGAACGTGTCGTTGAAAATGGAATGAGACGGAAATCACGACACAAGCGGTTCACAAAATGTTTCGTGTTAGGCTATAAAAATGGATTTTATCAAACAAAAGACCATTCATTGTGTAACAATGAGCATTGGGATTGCAAACAGAGGAAGATCGTCAAATGTAAACTATTTATTTTATTGCAATTTGTGATGTTGTTACGCCTGTGCTGGTTGAAATAGTTTTTTTATGGGGCTTTGTTCTCAGATAATCGCATCGTATTCTTTCGCAGTAAATCATTTTTTAAATCTGACAACGCAGTTGGATTAACACGATTCTAGGCTTTCGATCCATGTGAGACACTTGTATTTTCATGAATGTTTAATATGACTATTTATGTAGCGATCACCGTATGTTGTCGAATTTAATCCCACTAACGGGTTCGGTGCGCAGAGAGGTTAAATACATGTCAAAACGTGAATATCTGTGTGAATCGTCACACTTGTCCGAAAACCACAACAACAAAAAATGTGTTTGTGACATTATTTAGATGTAATTTATTCAAACGTGTGTCTGAAAACCACATATATTGTTTCCACATGATTTTTTAAATGTCTGTGTGTGCATACGCGTGTTTTTTGTGTTTGTGTTTAAGATTGTGTTTATGAGTGATTTTGAGGTGTCAATCATTATGTGCTGGAAAAGTCCCACGGGTCCAAAGCATTTGAGCAGTTACAGGGAATGAAGATGCTTATTGTAATTCTCGCTCTCTTTCTGGCTCTCCTCTCTCTTCCTTTCTCTCTCTTTCTGCCTCTCTCTCCCTCCCTCTCGCTCTCTCCCTCCATCTCTCCCTCCATCTCTCGCTCTCTCCCTCCATCTCTCGCTCTCTCCCTCCATCTCTCGCTCTCTCCCTCCATCTCTCGCTCTCTCCCTCCATCTCTCGCTCTCTCCCTCCATCTCTCCCTCCCTCTCGCTCTCTCCCTCCATCTCTCCCTCCATCTCTCGCTCTCTCCCTCCATCTCTCGCTCTCTCCCTCCATCTCTCCCTCCATCTCTCGCTCTCTCCCTCCATCTCTCCCTCCATCTCTCGCTCTCTTTCTCTCTGCTTTCCCTTTACTCTGTCGCCTGAAGGCACAGTACACGCCACTGCAAACGATCAATAAGCCAGCACACTAAAACTTTCAATACGAGGTAAATATCATCCCCCTCCCACCCCTCCTGTGTGATTTTGGCGCAGGCCGCGTATATTATGAGTGGAGCTGTAATAAGATCGTTCCACAGCCATCAGAGGGGGCAACGAGTGAGGCGGTGACATGGTATGGAAGTGTATAGAGAGGGTATGGATTTTTCCTCCATGGCGGTAGGAAGGGGCTGGCTCTAAGCCCTGGTTCCTCTCCTAGTCTGTTGCTGATCATGTGTGACACGATTTAAGCCCTACGCCCACGGCAGCAGGCAGACTCCACAAGTAAAACGAAAAATGGAACCTTTTTTGTGCCTCTGCTGAGCTGTCTGTCTTAACTCAAAACCACTCAACCAAAACGTTCCTGTGTCTCTTTTTCTCTCTTTTCCTTTCACCTTCATTCTCTGTCACTCATCTGCACTTCTGTCCACGGAAAAAATGTAATTATTTCTCTTTGGCAAGGATACCTGGAAGGGTGGTTTTTTAAAACGATGGTGGTGATTCTCTCAAGCTGTGGCTATGATCACCAAATCACAGCTAGAATCTGTGGTCAGAAAACATGAAAATGGCACAAATGTAGTTCACAACAACATGAAGAAATGGTCTACCAAATGTATGCAGGGTTGGGGAGGAATATCATTGAATATCCTGGTGGTCATTGTCCCAGCCAGACAAGCAGGCAGACAGGCAGCACAGAGAGAGCAGTGGCATTATTGTAACAGTTATTGTCACAGCCAGTCAGTTAGTGGTTGTGGATGTGGTCGAGTCATCATTCAGGGACTTTAGCTGTACAGGAAGCAACGCAGCAACCAACCCCAGGAATCACATGATGGATGGCTTACTCACTCTGTCCATGAAGAGTGTGTGTGTGTGGAGGGGGGGGGGGGGGGGGGGCTCCTCTTCCTTTAGCTCCAATCACTACCGGGGAAAACCACTCGTTAGGCATCACCTGACCCCCCTACATACCACTCTGCCCTTCCACCCCAATCCCTCCCTTCTTCAACCTACACACAGATAGAGTGAGGAGGGAGACCGTTTTGAAGGTCACCCACGATCTTGCTATTCACCCTGTCTCCTCTGACTGTTCTGCTGCTCTTTTCATGATTCCTTTACTTTCTTCTCTCTCTTCATTATTTATTACTCTCTTTTCTCAGCCCTCATTTGCCGCCCTCTGACTCTTGACTCCCTACACTCGTTCTTTAGATGTATCTTTCTTCACCTTCTCTATTATTGTCTCATCTCCTTTGTCACTCCTCACCATTTTCCCTCTCATCCCGCTTTCCCTATTCTCTCTTTAACTTCTTCCACTGTAAAAAAAACAATAATAATAATAAATAAAAAAAATGGGGACCTGTGGCCTCATTATTTACCTCTCCACATTCCACTTTAAGCCTGCTGATATAAAAAAAATAGAAAGATGAAAAATCACAAAAACAGAATAAAAAAATTCCAAGGGACCACAAATGCTGTCTACTGAACTCCTAGGGAACATCCCCCCCACTGAGCGATGCCCCAGAACGAGCAGATCAAACGCCTCTCTCCCAACATTTCTTTTTCCCTTTCTCTCTTTTTTTTCTCCACCCATCCCTCTATTTTGGTGTTCCTCTTTCATGTTAGGGAATAGTGGCTTAAGTGGCTATATTGGTTTCTGACGGGCCTCTCAAATGAAGCCTGTGTGAGTTGGCTGAGAGGGGAAGTAAATTGGTTGGTTCTGGGGGCTGTGGCCCTGGTGGCGACCAATGCTGTGAACTCTTTGATCTGCACCGTTGCAGGATGAGACAGCTAGACAGCCACACACATGCATGCAGGTACACACACACCCATACCAACACACACACACACACACATAAAGTGGAGGGGTCATGGGTGGGGAGGGAGATTGAATTGGACGGATGAGTCACACTATTTTCATTCTTGGAACAAGCCTGTTTCGTTACAGTACTGGTTATTGCCTATCATGACATGGGGATTGAGCAAGTGCCCTGAATTATTGATTTTCACATTGAAGGCAAGATTATGAAGGAGAAGATATGTGAAGCTACACCCCCATCTTGTGGCGGCCATGCAATATGGCACCACAGGTTTGACAGGCTTTTATTGAGAGATGTGTCCTTAAACTGAAGCAGAAGTCAGTTGACTGTCTACTACCAACAACAGCTCAACCATGTCACAATCATGGAGCTGTTTATCCTTTTATTTATCATCTTCTCAGATCTTCGTGGGCTATAATCAGCCTTGTCTCATGGTAGTAAGTTGGTGGTCTGTTGATATTCTCTCAGTGGTGTGGGGGCTGTGTTTTGGCAAAGTGGGTGGGGTTATATCCTGCCTGGTTGGCCCTGTCCGGGGGTACCCTCGGTGTCTGAGGCCTACCTGGCCTGATGATTCCTGGCTGTCCCCGGTCGACTGGCTATGAAAAGCCAACTGACATTTACTCCTGAGGTGCTGACCTGTTGCACACTCTACAACCACTGTGATTATTATTTGACCCTGCTGGTCATCTATGAACATTTGAACATCTTGAAGAGCAATTGAGCCTTAACGGCCATGTACTCTTATCTCCACCCGGAACAGCCAGAAGAGGACTGGCCACCCCTCAGAGCCTGGTTCCTCTTCCTAGGTTTCTGACTTTGTACTCACTGTGCTTCTACATCTGCATTGCTTGCTGTTTTGGGGTTTAAACCTCTTAAGGATTAGCACTTTTTTTTCAATTGTCGCCTAAAATGACATACCCAAATCTAACTGCCTGTAGGTCAGGCCCTGAAGCAAGGATATGCATATTCTTGGTACCATTTGATAGGAAACAGTTTGAGGTTTATGTAAATATGAAAGGAATGTAGTAGAATATGACACAATAGATCTGGTAAAAGATAATACAAAGAAGAAAACAACCATTCTTTTGTATTTTTTTTTGTACCATCATCTTTGAAATGCAAGAGAAAGGCCATAATGTATTATTCCAGCCCAGTTGCAATATAGATTTTGGCCACTAGATGGCATCAGTGTATGTGCAACGTTTTAGACTAATCCAATGAACCATTTAATTTCTGTTCAAAATGTTGTATCAAGACTACCCAAATGCCTAATTTGAATACCTAATACCTACCCAAATACCTAATACCTACCTTAAATACCTAATACCTACCTAATTTGTTTATGAACTTTTCATGTTCAAAATTGTGCACTCTCCTCAAACAATAGCATGGTATTATTTCACTGTAAACAGTTACTGTAAATTGGACAGTGCAGTTAGATGAACAACAATTTAAGCTCTCTGCCAATATCAGATATGTCTATGTCTTGGGAAATGTTCTTGTTACTTACAATCTCGTGCTAATCGCATTAGCCTACATTAGCTCAACCGTCCCGTGAAAGGGAACCCGAATACGTTTTTAAGACTGGGTTTCTGTTTAGCACTTTGTGACATCTACTGATGTAAAAAGTGCTTCATAAATAAATTGTATTTTATTTTGTCAAAGTCCACCACTATGTCCTCTGTGGGTGTGCCCTTATAGGAGGAAGTATGTTGCTGTATTCAAATGATCTACCCTTGTCCCAAACTGGGTGAAGCCAGGGTAGAGAATCTGAAAGAAGCCAGTGTCTTGATTAATGTAGGAAGATGTCTGATGCCTATGATAAAGAAAACCAAGTTCCTCAAATGATCTATATCTTCGCAGTGTGGGATTAGGTTGTGGCAATATTTTTAGGACATGTCATTGTCTTTGTTTTTCATAACATATTTATATATTTTATAATTATGAATTGCGTGTTCAATAAACTCAACCTTTATTGTGTTGTTGATGCCATGACCCTGATGTTGGTTTGCAGGTAAATGGAGCTGTTTCCTTGTGCATATATTTGGCAGATTTACTCAATTGTACCTGTCAAACAAGCGGGCCTACAATATAGGCTTGCCCACAAAAATTCAACCATTTATATTCATAATCTGCGCACAACATACTTCCCACTCTCTATTCACTATCTCGCATCCAGTGAAAAGCGCTTGTTTATGACAGCGCAAAAACTGTTTATGACAGGGTTTTGGGTAGCGACCTAGGGCGAAACCGGTGTTTGGTTGGACGCTGTTGTATCAGGAAGTGTCAAACATCCAATGACAAGCGGATTCTTGTTTCCACTGCGCTGATCCACCGATATATGGTTTATCCAGCAGAAAAGTGAGTAAGGTTCACTTTTGCAGATTTTAAACATTCAAAATAGACTATTATTCACCAGAAATTACTCACGGACTATGAAGTGAGAACTTTATTGGTAGGTGAGGGTAAGCACATAGCTGCCTAGAAGTTAGTAGCCTACTCTCCCCTTCTCCAGGACAAATTGAGCGCACAAGGTGCCTCTGTTCTCGAACTCACTCTCTACCGGACCTGACAGTTTGAAGAACTCGGTCAGAGTAAAATGGACTGGCTGTACCCACGATTTCACAAGGAGTCCCTAGCTCAAATTCTCTGTCGTTTGGGATTGTTCGTGATCTGTATGGTAAGTTCATTATTTTGTTGAATAAAATGCTCTGTATCCAGCAGGTGGCAAATTATTTTCGCGCTGGATACAGTTTTGTAGTAATAAGTAACACATTAGCTATATAAAATCAGTTAAATTATATGGGGCAACCCTCACCAAATAGGCCTAGTCACATATTTATTTAATTAGCCTAGGTGAAATGCGTCTGTTTAATTATAAAACATTTTGGCGGATGTTTTGGACGGGGAGGGGGGGGGGGGGGGCACTTTAATATTGATTGAAATGCCAATCATTCCATCTCATACCATGCCGCTTGCAATGAAGCAGGGACAGGAGCTGAAGAGAGAGAGAGAGAGAGAGAGCGGATTATAAATTGGCCGCTATCTGTTCCAACTAACCATTCAGCTGTGGCAGTGCAATGATAAGAGGATAGAGGACAGAGAGAGTCACCAAGCTGTATCCTGGACACAGCATTCCAGCATTCTGAGAGGACAGTTATATGGATAATACCTGGCTTTGTTCGCTACCAATGAATGACCGTCAGGGTCAGGACCGTGTCCTAACTCCTTTCACCACTTGTCCTGATGTGACCTCAACTCAGAGATGTGATATGTGAAATATGTCCCTATAAACACTGATGGAGGGTTAGGTTTTGTTCAGCTCACTAATGGTTAAGATTAGGAGTTGCGGTAGGGTACTGTATCTAATACTAGATCTGTGACTAAGGGCAACATGGTTGCCTGAGGTATTCTGTATAAGGTATTCTGAGTAAATAAATGTTAAATAAAAAATATGTTAAAGTATTATGTTTGTTATGTCATCATCATTACTACCACCTCAAGGTGCACTGTAAAACATTTCCTGTCGTTTTTCAAGGAAATTACAGGCAGTACAGTAGCCAGAAGGTTGCTGTAAATGTACAGTAAATTACTGTACAGTAAATTACCATAGATTTACAGGACTTTTACTGTAACACAAATTTACAGCATAGTCCTGGAACACCTGACTACAGTAACATGCTGTATTTCTAGAATTTACAGTACATTACTGGAAGCAGAGTGGTTAGTAAACTGTTGCAGATGTGCAGTATTTCTGTTACATGTATTTGAAATAGGTATTTCAATACTTCCAATACTTATTTTGTCATTAGTATGTCACTGGCCTAAAATACATTTTGGTCATTTAGCAGACACTCTTGTCCAGGGCAACTTCCAGTCAGTGCATTCATCTAAGGGTGCTAAAGAAAACGCATGTCATAGTCATAGCAAGTAAAACAAATCTGTATCCGTTACTGGGAATGTTGTTTTAGTTAAGGATACATTGGTCTTCAAAATATCCTGTATTTGTAATAACATACCTTTTGGATGTATCTTTGCCCATCTCTGGCTAGTGCAAAGTACGTTATTGTAATATTCACATGAACTTGCCACCAGCTTCCTGTAGGTAACTGTAAAATGCAGAGCAATGACTGACATAGTACAAAACTGTGAAATGAGCCTACTATAATGTAAGAAAATAAATGCTACTGTAATCATGTTGGTATTTTACGGTAATCACATGGGATGAGTGCAAGCAGGTTGGCTGCTAGGTATTTGTATATTACAGCATATTTATGAATATTTGGTGTTTAATAACTTTAAGTTGATATCTAAACAAAGGCTTGCAAACTGGCAAAACAAATCAAAAGGACACTGCTTAACCTTCCTGCTGTGTTCTGGTCGAATTGGACCAATTTACAAGTTTTCTCTCTGAAAAATGTAGTTCATTTAATCTGATTGTCATAAGGTTCCATGACTTTGTCCACGTTTATTTTTTATTTATTTTACTAGGCAAGTCAGTTAAGAACAAATTCTTATTTTCAATGACGGTCTAGGAACTGTGGGTTAACTGCTTGTTCAGGGTCAGAACGACAGATTTAGTACCTTGTCAGCTTGGGGATTTGAACTTGCAACCTTTCGATTACTAGTCCAATGCTCTAACCACTAGGCTACCCTGCTGCCCCATAGGGCATCTGAACACACAAAATACATTGTGATGCTTTTCATAAGATTTTGGGTGTTTTATTTAACTTTTGTACACCTGTGGTGTACAAAAATGACCGGTCATTAGAAATGAATGGGTGAGACTACAATTAGTGTCTAAAATTGAGTTCAGGCACATGCCCATTCATCAGATGGGCACACTTCATCTCCCAGACACCCACATGCATGTCTGTTTGAGCGCACACACACACACCTCACTCTCCTTCTTGGCTTCCATGGCAACCCCAACAGGAACCTTTCCCCAATATAATCTTTCCCTACGGGAACCACACCTGTTGGCATTCTCACAAACAATTGCAACATTGTTTCAATAATATATATAACTTTTCTCGCAACTCTGATATATACAGTTTTTTTGAGGCCTTGCTCACAATTCATTCTGTGGCAGCACATGACCAAACGATATACTGAATGTGAGGTTCTTGATCATATCTTTGATCGTGACACTGGTAAGGAGGAGAGAGTCCTTGTTAAACTTTGACACAAAGTAGTCTGTGATAAATAGCACAATATGTTTCATTTGTTCAAGTCAAAATAATCCATACATTATGCTTTTTTTAAACTCAAAAACGAGTTGTATGAGCTCAGGTCAATGAGGCCTACAGGCCATAAACTGCAAATAGAAATTCAGAACTTGTAATGTTCACAAGAACATAAATTGATAAAAAGATGTAACACAACATTAGGTGATAATATATGTATTATTATGGATTTATAATCTGCTATAATGGGGTGGTCATTTTGGACCAGGAACACAACAGGAGGGTTAATATTCAACCATTATAGGTTTAAGACCCACTGTCACTGTGATCTTTACCCAATATACTGTACTTTAAATCAGTTCAATTGGTACAGAATTCTCACTAACGGGTGCAACAAACATAGCCACTTAAAATATGTTAATGAGCCAGCTATTCTTTCCTCTCCCACAACATTTTTCCACAATGCTCCATCCTTTACGAAACACTGCAGTAAATATATAGCAAAACAGTAATACAGTACTTTATTGTTAAATTGTATTGTAATACAATTGCAGCAATTGCTAACAGTGAATATGTAATTGTATATTACAGTATACCAATTAATATTTACTGTTATATATCGCTTGCACTTGTAGAGGCCTTAACAAAAGTTTCTAAACTGGCACTGACTACAGGGCGAAATAGATAATGCTCGCTAATGGGTGCAATCCTCAAAATATGATAATGAGCCTGAGATTATTTTGCCCCACAACATTTTCCCACAATGCACCATAATTCACAGTATGCTGCTGTAATTCTAAATCAGTGTAGCGGAACAGCACGGGTACTGTAATTTAGAATTACATTACCTCACAGTGAAATTTTGCTGTAAATTTACAGGAATTTGTTACTGTGTGGGTGACATCTTGCGATTGTATTAAAGTGAATTGTATTGCTGTTCTCCCTTCCATCCTCTTCTCCAGGGAATGGTGTTGACCATGTCCATGTATCCCATGCTGAGGGCCCTGTGTGTCCAGCTCCATTCTGCCTTCACGGGGAGCTACGTACCTGGACACCACTCGGTCCTCCTCATCAACTGCCCCAATGAACAGGCAGCCAAGGACATAGGCAGGTAGGCTACCGAACAGTCAGCCTGGTCTCATAGACGAGACATAATATAGTAAATGTAAAAGCAGGGTACTCAAATTAGTATGATATGTTACGTTTGGTATGGTTACATAAGACAGATGGTTACTTTAAAGAGTTTAACCCATCTCTGAAACTTAACCCTAACCCCTAGCCTAGCTAACGTTAGCAAGCTAGCTAACATTAGCACCCACATAGCAATCGTAACATATCCTACGTTTTGCATATTCTTTACATATTGTACATTTTCAAATTTGTAACATATAATACAAATTGTAATTTGTAGCACATCTTACGAAATGGGTGATGGACATCCACATATTAATACATACCATAACAATCGTAACACATCATACTAAACTGAGTTTCTCGGATTTAGATACAGAATTATACAAAATGCTCTGAGACCAGGTTGGGACAGCATACCATTACCACAACAGAATACTAGTCTCCAGTGTTGTTGTACTCAAGACCAGTCTCGGTATAGAGCCCAGAGTTTTTCCTGGTGAGGACACTTGGCCAGGAAAAAACTCCTGGCCCTATTAATATCACCCATGTGATATATCTAACTACTAACTAGAATATATGCTCAGTAATTAGTATTTCCACAATGCGTCAGTTCTCTCCTATTTGTAGATGAAAAATTACTAATAATAATAAATAAATACTTATTTGGAGCATTCCGGAATACTGAGTGATGTTATGTTCACTTCAGACCTAAGCTCTTGTTATTGCTTTCTCTTTCTGCATTTATAGGAAATAAGTGAGTAAGCTGTGAAAGCCATAAGCCAGTGGAGTACTACTGTGAGTGCAGCTTCCTCTCTCCCTGCGTCTGTGGTGCATGTAGATGAGCTATTCTCTGTTTACCGTGTGCCTGCCTGGAGAGAACACTGAGTAGCTTTCAAACAGGCCACGATCTTCTGCCAAAATGTGAATGGCCATCCTCCATCCTGTCTTCACAGGTTAGAGCAGTCAAATCAAGTTAAAAAAAAACAATTTTTTGTTGTTGTCATATGCTTCGTCAAACAACTGGTGTAGACTAACAGAGAAAAGCCTATTTATACAAGCCCTTCTAACAATGCAGAGAGAAAAAAATTATAACACAAGGAATAAATATACAATAAGTAACAATAACTTGGCTATATACATGGGGTAACAGCCGAGTCGATTTACAGGGGTATGAGGTAATTGAGGTAGATATGTACATATACAGTGCCTTGTAAAAGTATTCATCCCCCTTGGCGTTTTTCCTATTTTGTTGCATTACAACCTGTAATTTAAATTGATTTTATTTGGATTTAATGTAATGGACATACACTAAATAGTCCAAATTGGTGAAGTAAAAAAAATGACTTGCTTCAGAAAATCTTTTTAAAAAATTTAAAAAATGGAAAGTGGTGCATGCATATGTCTTCACCCCCTCTGCTATGAAGCCCCTAAATACGATCTGGTGCAGCCAATTACCTTCAGAAGTCACATAATTAGTTTAAAAAAGTCCACCTGTGTGCAATCTAAGTGGCACATGATCTGTCACATGATCTCAGTATATATACACCTGTCCTGAAAGGCCCCAGTGCCTGCAACACCTCTAAACAAGGGGCACCACCAAGCAAGCAGCACCATGAAGACCAGGGAGCTCTCCAAACAGGTCAGGGACAAAGTTGTGGAGAAGTACAGATCAGGGTTGGGTTATAAAGAAATATCAGAAACTTTGAACATCCCACGGAGCACCATTAAATCCATTATTAAAAACCTGAAAGAATATGGCACCACAACAAACCTGCTAAGAAAGGGCCGCCCACCAAAACTCACAGACCAGACGAGGAGTGCATCAATCAGAGAGGCAACAAAGAGCAAAGATAACCCTGAAGGAGATGCAAAGCTCCACAGCGGAGATTGGAGTATCTGTCCATAGGACCACTTTAAGCCATACATTCTACAGATCTGGGCTTTACGGAAGTGTGGCCAGACAAAAATAAGCAAACATGTTTGGTGTTCGCCAAAAGGCATGTGGGAGACTCCCCAAGCAATATGGAAGAAAGTACTCTGGTCAGATGAGACTCAAATTGAGTTTTTTGGCCATCAAGGAAAACACTATGTCTGGCGCAAACCCAACACCCTTCATCACCCTGAGAACACCATCCCAGGGACCGGGAAACTGGACAGAATTTAAGGAATGATGGATGGCACTAAATACAGGGATATCCTTGAGGGAAACCTGTTTCAGTCTTCCAGAGATTTGAGACTGGGACGGAGGTTCACCTTCCAGACAATGACCCTAAGCATACTGCTAAAGCAACACTCGAGTGGTTTACATCTTGGAATGGCCTTGTCTTGGAATGGCCTAGTCAAAGCCTGGACCTCAATCCAATTCAGAATCTGTGGTATGACTTAAAGATTGCTGTACACCAGTGGAACCCATCCAACTTGAAGGAGCTGGAGAAGTTTTGCCTTGAAGAATGGGCAAAAATCCCAGTGGCTAGATGTGCCAAGCTTATAGAGACATACCCCAAGAGACTTGCAGCTGTAATTGCTGCAAAAGGTGGCTCTACAAAGTATTGACTTTGGGGAGGGTCAAGATGCCCTCAATTCACTTTTTCAGCCAGTCAAGGTGCCCTCAATGGTGCAGCTGTAGAACTTTTTGAGAATCTGAGAGCCCATGCCGAATCTTTTTAGGATCCTGAGGGGGAAGAGGCGTTGTCGTTCCTTCTTCACGACTGTGTTGGTGTGTGTGGTCCATGATAATTCCTTAGTAGACACCGAGGAACTTGAATCTCTCGATCTGCCCCACTGCTGCCCTGTCGAAGTGGATGGAGGCATGCTCTGCCCTCCATTTCCTGTAGTCCACGATCAGCTACTTTGTCATACTGACATTGAGGGAGAGGTTGTTCTCCTGTCACCACACTGCCAGGTCACTGACCTCCTCCCTATAGGCTATCTCAATGTCGTCGGTGATCAGGCCAACCACTGTCGTGTCGTTTGCAAACTTAATGATGGTGTTCGAGTTGTGCATGGCCATGCAGTCATGAGTGAACAGGGAGTACAGGATGGGATTAAACACGCACCCCTGAGGGACCACCGTGTTGAATGTCAGTGTGACGGATGTGTTGTTGCTTACCCTTACCACCTGGGGGTGGCCCATCAGGAAGTCCAGGATTCAGCTGCAGATGGAAGTGTTCAGTCCCAGGGTCCTGAGCTTAATGATGAGCTTGGAGGGCACTATGGAGTTGTCCAGGTGGGAGAGGGCAGTGTGGAGCAGACCTGGGATAACTATAGTTTTAAATATGCTTTGTGGAAAGTAACTATTTTTTGGCAGAACAAATAGTTACATTGGAGGTGACAACTATTTAAATACAGATCTGAAAAAATGTATATGTTTAACTATTTAAATACAGATCTCAGAAAGTGTCTACTTTTCAGATTTGCTGCCTTCAACTAATGTCAGGGCTGCAACTGGGGCTGCATGTTCCAGATAGAAATATAATGACTAGAGCACACACAATGTCCTACAATATTTCAATCTATCGGAGAGCAGATCATATTTTATCTAAATCAAATCAAGCTTTATTTATAAATCACATTTCAGACATGGAATGCAAAGCAATGTGCTTTACAGGGAAAAAAAACAACAAATAAAAAAAATTGAAAATAATGCTGAAATATTTACTACACAACATACACTATATATACCACGGTAAGTGGACACCCCTTCAAATGAGTGGATTCAGCTATTTCAGCCACACCCGTTGCTGTTAGTTGTTTAAAATTGAGCACACAGCCATGCAATATCCATAGTGAAACATTGGCTGTAGAATGGCCTTACTGAAGAGCTAAGTGACTTTCAACGTGGCACCGTCATAGGATGCCACCTTTCCAACAATTTATCACATTTCTGCCCGTCTAGAGCTTCTCTGGTCAACTGTAAGTGCTGTTATTGTGAAGTGGAAACGTCTAGGAGCAACAACAACTCAGCCACACAAGCTCACAGAATGGGACCGCAGGGTGCTGAAGTGTGTATAGCGCATAAAAATTGTCTGGCAGTCAGATGGACTAATCTGGGTTTGGCGGATGCAAAGAAAATGTTACCTGCACCAATGCATTGTGCCAAATGTATAGTTTGGTGGAGGAGGAATGATGGTCTGGGGCTGTTTTTCATGTTTCTGGCTAACCCCTTAATTCCAGTGAAGGGACACCTTAATGCTACAGCATACAATGACATTCTATATGCTTCTGTGCTTCCAACATTGGATCTACAGTTTGGGGAAGGCCCTTTCTTGTTTCATTGTGACAATGCCCCCCGTGCACAAAGCGAGGTCCATACAGAAATGGTTTGTTGAGATCGGTGTTTAATAACTTGACCTGCCTGCACAGATCCCTAACCTCAACCCAATCGACACCTTTGGGATGAATTGGAACGCCGACTGCGAGCCAGGCCTCATCGCCCAACATCAGTGCCCGACTTCACTAATGCTCTTGTGCCTGAATGGAAGCAAGTCCCTGCAGCAAGTCCCTGCTGTTATAGCAGCAAAGGGAGGACGAACTCCATTTTAATGCCAATGATTTTGGAATTACATGTTCGAAGAGCAGGTGTCCACGTACTTTTGGTCATGAGTGTACGTAATGTGCATTCAGAAAGTATTCAGAACCCTTCACTTTTTCCACATTGTGTTACGTTGCAGCCTTATTCTAAAATGGAATAAATTGTTATATTTCCTCATCAATCTACACACAATAACCCATAATGCCGAAGCAAAATAATTTTTTTTTAATGCAAAAATATCACATTTACATAAGTATTCAGACCCTTTGCTCTGTACTTTGTTGAAGCACATTTGGCAACAATTACAGACTTGAGTCTTCTTGGGTATGACGCTAGAAGCTTGGCACACCTGTATTCTTCTCTGCAGATCCTCTCAAGCTCTGTCAGGTTGGATGGGGAGCATTGCTGCACAGCTATTTTCACGTCTCTCCAGAGATGTTCCATCTGTTTCAAGTTCGTGCTTAGGCTGGGCCACTCAACGACATTCAGAGACCTGTCCCGGAACTACTCCTGCATTGTCTTGGCTGTGTGCTTAGGGTCGTTGTCCTGTTGGAAGGTGAACCTTTGCCACAGTCTAAGGTCCTGATCGCTCTGGAGCAGGTTCATCTTTCCATCGATCCTGACTTGTCTCCCAGTCACTGCTGCTGAAAAACATTCCAACAGCATGATGCTGCCACCACCATGCTTCACCGTAGGCATTCAAGCCAAGGAGTACTATCTTGCTTTCATCAGACCAGAAAATCTTGCTTCTCATGGTCTGAGAGTTCTTTAGGTGCCTTTTGGCAAACTCCAAGTTGGCTGTCATGTGCTTTTTACTGAGGAGTGGCTTCCATCTGGCTACTCTACCATAAAGGTCTTATTGGTGGAGTACTGCAGAGATGGTTGTCCTTCTGAAAGGTTCTCCCATCTCCACAGACGAACTCTGGAGCTCTGTCAGATTGACCATTGGGTTCTTCGTCACCTCCCTGACCAAGGCCCTTCTCCCCCGATTGCTATGTTTGCCGGGCGGCCAGCTCTAGGAAGAGTCTTAGTGGTTCCAAACTTCTTCCATTTAAGAATGACCTTTAATGCTGCAGAACATTTTTTGTACCCTTCCCCAGATCTGTTCCTCGACACAATCCTGTCTCGAAGATCTACAGACAATTCCTTCGACCTCATGGCTTGGTTTTTGCTCTGACATGCACTGTCAACTGTGGTACCTTATATAGACAGGTGTATGCCTTTCTAAATCATGTCCAATATATTTAATTTACCAAAAGTAGACTCCAACCAAGCTGGAGAAACAGACACCTCACAAGTCCTCAACTGGCAGCTTCATTAAATAGTGCCCGCAAAACAGCAGTCTCAAAGTCAACAGTGAAGAGGCGACTCCGCGATGCTCTAGGCAGAGTTGCAAAGAAAAAAGTACATATCTCAGACTGGCCAATAAAAATAAAATATTAAGATGGGCAAAATAACACAGACACTGGCTAGAGGAACTCTGCCTAGAAGGCCAGCATCCCAGTCGCCTCTTCACTGTTGACTTTGAGACTGGTGTTTTGGGTACTATTTAATGAAGCTGCCAGTTGAGGACTTGTGAGGCATATGTTTCTCAAACTAGACACTCCAATATACCTGTCCTCTTGCTCAGTTGTGCACCGGGGCCTACCACTCCTCATTCTATTCTGGTTAGAGCCCGTTTGCGCTGTTCTGTGAAGGGAGTAGTACACAGCGTTGTACAAGAGCTTCAGTTTCTTGACAATTTCTCGCATGGAATAGCCTTCATTTCTCATAATATGAACAGACTGACGAGTTTCAGAAGAAAGTTCTTTGTTTCTGGACATTTTGAGCCTGTAATCGAACCCACTAATGCTGATGCTCCAGATACTCAACTAGTCTAAAGAAGGCCAGTTTTATTGCTTCTTTAATTAGCACTACAGTTTTCAGCTGTGCTAACATAATTGCAAAAGGGTTTTCTAATGATCAATTTGTCTTTTAAAATCATACATTTTGATTAGCTAACACATCGTGCCATTGGAACACAGGAGTGATGGTTGCTGATAATGGGCCTCTGTACGCCTATGTAGATATTCCATTTAAAAATCTTCCGTTTCCATCTACAATTGTCATTTACGACATTAACAATGTCTTCACTATATTTCTGGTCAATTTGATGTTATTTTAAAGGAACAAAAACAAGGACAATTCTAAGTGACCCCAAAGTTTTGACAGGAAGTGTACATGTAAATGAATCAATACATTGTAGTATGGTAACATGAATAAGTATATTTCAAGCTAGAATCCAACAGCTGGAAATAATCCTGGAACCCCTGTGGTTAGGGTGAATCCTGTCTCTGTTAAAAAGTGCTGGTTTCTTCCACAGCAAATCAAGCAAGTTGTCACACAAAGTTGCAAAGTTTCTTCAGGTACTTGTTGATGAGTCGGCTGAAATGTTCCGAACCCCTTCGGTATCACGGGAGGGGAACAGAGATTATTATTATATTCCCTGTGTTAGCGAGCATGTTTAAAACATGTTTGTTGTCCTCCCTCAGATCACCTAAAACGAAGGTCGTTAAACCTATGTGAGTGACGATGATCTCAATGTTAGAGTAGTTGGCCAGAACCGTGGGCAGGAGGGAGTTGATGTCATGGACACAGGCTCCTTGTTGACAGTGGACCTTGGTCGGTTCACAGATCATAGGCAGGCCAAAATCTCTCACCATGATGTTGGTCGTGATGGAATCCGATGGGGAAGCATCCTGTTGAACTGTGGTTGCCATGGCCGTGAGGGAGGTGCCACTGGGCGGCCGCCGGCTGTTGGTAAACATCCAGGATCCGTGCTGACTCCCGGGGCTGGTAGGTCCGGCACCAAGGGGGGCAAACCAGTTTGATAACTGGATTGTATCTTCTTGGATAGATGAAGGGTGCCCAGACTGCCTCCCCAATCTCTTACGCCTTGTGAGTGTCCAGTCTCCCATGGGCCACGGAGTTGAGTTTAACGTCTGTCTGTTGGATTGGGACAGATGACGTCTGTTTCTATATGAATATTATTTTCATTTCCATTCTCCTGAACATACCCCAGGTGTAGATAATCAAGTATACCCAAGCAACCAACCAATGATATTGTGTACAGATAAGTAGAAATAAAACAAATTAACACTGACATATAGACACAGGAACAGTGTTAAATTAATACACTGCTTAGTCTAAAGCCGTATTCAAATATTTCCCACCGTGCCTTGCCTTTCGGTTACTGTATTTGTTATGGGTTCATCCATTTTCTGTCCGATTGATTTCACGGATCTCTCAAGTGAGGTCCAAAGTGAATAAAATACAAAATAGATATATGTTTCCTAAGGCCTTATTTTGAGGACCTAGTTTTACCCTAATACAGGGACCTGAAACTCATGCACATTTTCTGCCCAGTTCTGGTGTGGAGTGCAATAGGGATTGCATCACCTGTGGATCTGTTAGTGAGGTATGCGAATTGGAATGGGTCACGGGTGTCTGGGATGATGATGTTGATGTGGAGCCATGACCAGGCTGTCAAAGCATTTCATGGCTACAGACGTGAGTGCTATGAGGTAGTCATTTTAGAGTGGTTACTTTGGCATTCTTGGGATGTTGGTATGTCCATGGCTTCTGTTTGAGATATGTACGTACTGTCACTGTGGGGACGACATCGTCGATGCACTTAAGGAAGCCGGTGACTGATGTGGTCAACGCCTCAGTGTTTTTGGATGAATCTCGGAACATATTGCAGACTGTGCTATGAAACAGTCCTGTAGCTTTGCATCCACTTCATAGGGCCACGTCCGTATTGAGCGCATCACTGGTACTTCTTGTTAGAGGGCGAGGGAGTAAAGGTGATCTAGAGTTTTATCTCCTCTAGTTGCTCAGGTGGCATGTTGGTAAAAAAATTAAATATAAATGAGGTGACACAGATTTCAGTTTTTTAGTAGCATTGAGGAAATGTTCTCAATTGTTTTCAAAATTAGAAACAACATATCCTCAAAATAACCAGATCATATCCATAAGTGTTTTAATTGATCTCTCTCTCTCCTCCTTCCCACTCTCGTCCACAGAGCCCTTATGGAGAGGAGGATGGCAGCATGCATCAATATTCTGCCCAGGACTTCTACGATGTAAGTTCTGTCTGGCTAGCTGGCACGCATGCACTTCTTGAGTATGGCTACCCGTTGCTAAGGAAATCACTATTGTGGTTACTTGACTGAATGTAAATGACTCACATTACCACAAGAGAGTGAGAAAGTTTCAATCTAAAGTGTGTAAGCCTGTAAATGCATTGGCCATGAATAAGAAAGTGTGTTCTGTTCTCATAGAGGCTTGTCAATGTTTTACCAGCTACTCAAGGTGCTACTGGATTTACACCTTCAGGAAACAGAACAGCAGTGACCTGCTACTAAAATAGTTACTTATCTACAAGTTGAATGCACAATGTCATTGAGCCACCAAAAGAAGGTCAGATAAGGCCAGAGTGCAATGACTGGCATTTTATTTTACCAGGCAAGTCAGTTAAGAACAAATTCATTTTTTGAATGATGACCTAGGAACAGTGGTTTAACTGCCTTGTTCAGGGGCAGAGTGACAGATTTTTACCTTGTCAGCTCAGGGATTCAATCTTGCAACATTTCCGTTACAAGTCCAACGCTCTAACCACTAGGCTACCTGCTGGGTATCGCCATGAACTCTCCTTTAACTCAGTATTCAACTGATTGATACGTAACTATTTTAGTAGCAGGTCAGGTTGTTCTATTTCCTCAAAGTGTAACTTCAGTAACACCTCGTTGAGTGGCTGTTTAAACATTGACAAGCCTCTATGAGAACAGACCATACATTCTTATCCATGGCCTAAGATAAGAGAAAGCTAGATGGAGTAAGATATAGCAACAGCCACCAGGCCAGAAACAAGTGCCAAACCCTCAACTTAGCAGGCCATTGTGTGACTTGTGTCACTGTAGAGAAACTGTGGATAGCTGTCAGTCAAAGTGGCTGTGTCTGTTACTGAATGTCCTGCTTGACTTGAGACTAACTTTTTGTGCAACCATGAGTGAGAGTGTTTTATTTCAGTTTATCTAATGTGTTGTGTTATGAAATGACATTATCTATGACTATGGGCAAAGATGGTCTCTTGTGAAAGAGTCACGTGTGGCCTTGTGTCAGTCAGTGGTTCTCAATTCTTTCCTCAGGGACCCCCAGCTGTTCCAGATGTAATTCACTTCATTCAACGTGTCAATTAACACAATAATAACATGTGTGGAATTGTAATAATATAATATGGCTGACCAGATGTTTCTTCAAAAGGATCTAAAAATAACCTTTCAGATTATCCATAAAGGTTCTATAAAGAACTATCGTGTCTTTACTATAATTTCCCAATATAACCTTTCAGATATTTTGATATCTGATCAATAATCTTCTGATGAATGATTTATTTATTTTCCCTCACCTTAGTCTCATTCCAAACATTGTAATTTGTTGGTTATCTGCACGAATCCAGTCTTCACTATGAGTCATCCATACATCAATTGTCTTAAATAATTGATTTATTACTAACTAAGTCATTTACATAAATGCATAAACAAACAGTAAATATGGTTACATGAGATGATAGAATGTGACCTAGTGGGCTGAACCGGTATGGAGGCGTGTTAGACAAAGGGGCAATGGGGGTGTCGACTAAGAAGTCCCTACAGAGTTAATTATAACAATTAAAATGCTAATCCCTTACACATGAACGCTCACTCATTCGGGAACAATTGCAATCAATATATATATTTACGCTCAGTGTCGTCTTGATCGCTGGTGAAAAGTCTTTCTTTTGTAGAATTGTCCATCTCTCTCTCTCTGTCTTGTTTAGAGGGGATAGTTCAAAGTGACATTCGTTATAGAATAGATGTTTCGGCGGTTGTCGTTCTTCGCGTTCAATGATACCGAATTCCTAGCTGCAGACTAGTAATCAATATCAAAGACTTGTTCTTATTCTGTCGGTATCGATAGTATAAGAGTAACCACGTGGTATGGTTAAAAGATTCAGCAATGGTCTACAACCTTTGTCCTCCCCTAATGGAGAAAAACATGGTCTGCTGATAATTTCTCAAAGTTGGGTTTTATTCGGAATGGCAGAAAAGGGCTGTCCCAGGATGTCTGACCCTAACTGGGCTCAAGGGCCGGTCCTCTAATTTAGTTCAAATCCAATTGGGAATTGTAATTTTCTTCATTAAACAGTCCACAATCATATTACACCATTATACAAACAGTATCATACTCACTCGTTCATCTTATACAACAATTAGATTTAAACCTCATATCTGAGGCTATTATATAAACAGCGTTATGGTAATGTGGCCACACCGTCTCTCTTGAGCTTCCCAAGTTGTGACAAACGCACCAGTTCGTAGCTGGATTCTTCACCGATCTTTTACACTTTCTCTGGAACATGAAATTTGTTCGTACCTCAAGTTCTGTGAGGTGGAAGGATTTCCTTTGTCCTCTGAAAGTTTACCCTCTAATACTGTGTGGCCATGAGGCAGGGTCTTCTGAGGAATTTACGACCTCTGACCACAGCAGCCTAGTTGAAGGAGGAAAGGGGGGCGGCAGGGAGCGGGGGATGGGGTTGCTATACTCAGAGACCAACGTCATGACAGAACCATAAAAAAAGGGTTCTAGATAGCCCCACAAAAGGTAACCATAGTGGAACCCATTTTTGGTCCTTTTTAGAAAAAAATGTATAGTTCTTGATAGCACCAAAAAGGGTTACTCTGTGGTTACAAGCAGGGCATAACATTTACTTTTTAGTCCAGGAAGATGGCAGCCACTCAGATTTTTTTACAACCCAAAATATTTTTTCTCCCGCTAATATTACACCAATAAAACACCCCAAAATTTATGAGCACGCTTTGTAATGTTTCTAAAACAATAAATGTATTACTAGTAAGAAGTAATGTGCAATATTGTTTAATTTATTTACATTTTTGTGACCTAATTATTTTAACCAAAATATCACAGATGAGACAAGAATGTTAATCTGCCAGTGTAAGGACGGAAGGATACCGTGGTTGCATGACTAGAGACATATTTGTGCCTGTGAGATTGAGTTTGACAAGTAGAAACATTGTCTTTTCTTCCCTAGCAGTTGAAACTCAAACTTAGGGAAAAAAACGTTTAAATAGCCAAGAAACACAAGGACAAATTCTCACTTCAGTAGACGTTCACTTCAAGTAAATTAGACCAACTTTTATGCCTGTGCTCAGCGCTTCTAAAAATGAATCTTTTACTCAGCTCTTCATGTGTGCACAGCCACATGAAGCCGGAATAGGCTAAATCGGATTCATAGTTCTTTGATTTTGTGCGATTATTTAACCAGCTATGAAACAAAACGTCAAAAATAGTTTGAAAACAGCTCCTGCAGCATTTATTTTACTATTTATGATAATACTTGACTATTGTTATTAACAAATGTGAGTGGAATGCTCGCGCTGGGGGGCCCTGCCCACCCGCTAATGTGGCTGGTGAAATTAACATCTTAAAGGCACTGCATGGATATTCCGATCGCTGGATTTGCCGTGCAGCATTTACAGTGATATGATTGACCGGCTCAGTCTTATGTAGCAAAATTTGAAAGTTGATAAACTCACTTTTGAGAAAAGGGCCTTTGAATGTTTTGGTACCTCCTGGAGAGCTCTCCTTTGTCTCTCCTTTGTCTACACCCATTCAGCATTGTTCAAACTCTCTTAAGCCAGCCCCACCTATCTCTTTAAGGATTCACATGTGAGGTCATGTGCTAAACAAGAATAAGACTAAAAGTGGGATTAGCCTACAATAAGGAAAAATTCCAGGTAAACAGAAAGTGTCCAGATGAAAATATTTCAGAAATATTAGGTGACGCTAGCCCAGACACCGTTGTCTAAATTGATGGGTCATGTTAAAGAAATGCTATAACCGCCAGCCACATCCAGTGGTGGAAAAAGTACTAAATTGTCATACTTGAGTAAATGTAATGATAGAAACCTTCAAAGTAAAATACTTGATTAAAAGTATTTGGTTTTAAAAAATAAAGTATCAAAAGTATAAATAATTAAAAATTCCTTATATTAAACCAGACAGACCATTTTTTTTATTTACAGATAGACAGGGGCACACTCCAACATAATTTACAAATGAAGCATTTATGTTTAGTGTGTCTGCCAGATCAGAGGCAGTAGGGATGACCAGGGATGTTCCCTTGATAATGATATATAATAGTGAAGTAAAAGATTCCAAAAATATAAATAGCAAAGTAATGTACAGATACCCCCCAAAATACTTATAGTACTTTAAAGTATTTTCTGAGGCAACCTTTGTCAGCCTCAGAAAGCCTGGCCTCTCAACAATTTGAAATGGCATCATGTCCTTTGCAATGTAATATGAAAAGGACTGCAGTGAGGTCTTGAGCATTTTTTTGACGTGGGTCCATAAGCAGCCTGACTTTTTAAATGCGTGCTCGAGTGTCTGTGTCACAACCAGTAGCATCACTGGGTTTGTCTGCTGCATACCCACTCTGTAAACAAGGGAATAGCAAATGTATTATTATTACTAGTATTGTTACTTTATGATTATTATTCACTTACACACAGTCTATCTTCGGTGTTGCATTTGAGTATATGCAATGACCCAATGGACAATTGACATAAATACAAATGAGTCTTAAGACCGTGATAGCAATTGTAATGAGCCCAACAATTGACATAAATACAGGAGTCTTGTATAGTGTTTCTCCTGTTGGAACACTTTTACAACCAAGTCGACGTCTGCCGGATTTTAAATGAACAAAATATGTTGGCGGGTGACTAAACTACCTAACGTGTTATCGTGTGCAATGGGCGAATAGAGTCTGCAGACACACGATGCATACAGCAGCAGAACAACGTGTAGTGTTTTTACAAGAGTAAATAACACTGAAAGCTTCAGTTTACATTATTGACAAGCTATTAGCAAGTTAGACTAACCTTAAAATGTTTCCCCATTCCAAAGTCCCCACATCATGCATTGAGCTAAAAGTGAACTTACCTTGCATTCGCTATGAAGTAGTGGGTGGTGGTCACCAAGATGACTCAAAAGATTTTAAATGTTGCCCCCTTTCGCATCAATTTTTTGTTGTTGCATGTTCTGCAGACAGGGTGACCATCTTCGATTAAGTTTCCCTCAGCACTCTTATGAACCCCAAAATACGACGACACTTCAGATTTGGTCCTCTTGGAAGGCTGAAAAATCTCCCGAGCGCTGTCACCGCCATGTTTTCACACAAAACAACAAAACCCACGTTGCATGCTGCGCCTGCTTCAGACTGTTGCTAACTTTGGTTGATGCTGGACAGTATTTACAGTGAGTTTTTCAAACCGTGGTAATCAAACATGGTTTTAATTATAATTAATATTTGAAACGGTAATATTAATCGTCTGGAATTTTACCGTGGTTTATCGTGAAACCGGTAACCGTTTCATCCATACGTTACACACACTTCATACACGTAAGTTAATGTTAGCTAGCAAGCCAGCCACCACTAATGTTAAGCTAATTTAGACATGTCAAGTTAACGTTAGCTAGCTAGCTAATTTCTTTTACTTGAATCCCAGTCCATAAAGTAACGTTACCAGCAATACAAACCGATTGTCATAGACAGCTAAATAACTTCAATGTTAATCAGCAAGCAGCCATCGAAATGCAGCTGGCTGTCTAACAGCAAGCTTTAACTAGCAATACAAACCGGTTGTCATAGCTAGCTAAAGTTAACCAAATAGGTTCAATGTTAGCTAACTAACATTAGGCTATAACTAGACATGCCAAATGGCATTCTGAGAAAACATCACTAACGCTACCCACACTTCATACACGTAAATTAATCTACAATGTCTTCTTCAATTAAATTGTTTTACCTAAATTTATCATCTGATTCATTTTCATAATCAAAGTCTCAGCATTCCACGACCTTCCTCCAGAAATTAGTCCAACTTTTTCCCACTGATCTTTGTCAATAGTGCCCGATAAATTCAGGGCAGCAAAGTTATTGAGAGCAGTAGCAACATATTTGCAGTTCTCCATGGCTAACGTTATATATATATTTTTAAACTGCAGTAGAAAGCATTTTCTACGCATAACGACCAGCTAATTTTATAGACACAAGATGCTACACCGCAGACCTATCTGAAACTAATTTCTCTGAATGTCCAGCCGACTCATTATCTCAGCCAATCATGGCTAGTGGGAAGGTTCCTGACTTTTTCTTTGGCTAATCCCACAGGGCTTGTAATTTAACAACTTTATTCATATTTACAGATGACATAAGTTTGTTATCGAGAAGGCAATTCTGCCAAAAAACGCATATTGCTAAAAAAATAAAATAACGTTCAAACGTCTCTCCTGTGAAGTCATGACTTGCGACATATGGCAAGTTTCCTGAATTGGGTCATATATGTCCACTGCTGAAGTCAGTGCATTCATACTTCTTGCGCTTCGCAGCACAGAGCTGTTGTGAAGGTAGTTGTCAAGGAAGTGAGTTTGTGTTTATGCAGGATCTCCTACCTCAACTACCGTCAACCAATCATGTCAATGCGGAGCTATATGGAGCCCTCCGCATTGTTACAAAATATGAGAGGTGCATGGCGATGCGTTACAAAGCTCATTTTGGCCTTTGCGTGCCTATGGAGGCTCTGCATTTGCGTCACACCATCCATATAGCACCTCCAACCACATTTTCGGATCAAGCATGAATTGGCTCTTACCTGCCAATGTCAAAATCTACCAGCATTTGGCAGGTGGTGGATGTTAACTTCTAGGTCCTGGTTACAAGCCAAAGAACCTCTATCTGGTACTATTTAGAACCATTATATTTGAGTGTGTATTTTTTTGTATCTATTTTTTTTAATTTAACCTTTATTTAATTAGGCAAGTCAGTTAAGAACAAATTCTTCTTTACAATGACGGTCTACCCCGGCCAAATCCGGACTACACTGGGCCTATTGTGCGCCGCCCTATGGGACTCCTAATCACGGCCGGATGTGATACACTACACAGAAGTATACTTTTCACTGTGTGTGTACAATTTCCTACTGCATGTCCCAAAGTTGTTGTTTTTTGTCCCATAGGTATTACTGGAAAGGAGAGGTTCAAGATGCGACAGAAATTCTGATGGTAAGGTTATTTGGCAGAGCTTTTAAGTCTCTGGCCAGTCATTCAGAATTACGCTGTGAGTTGATACCAACTTTCCAGAGTGATAACAGGGACTTTTCTGCATTGTAGTTTGTGAAGACGAGGACCTCGAAGATCCAGAGGGTCACAGACTTTGTCAAGTAAGTTACATTTGGTTCCTTTAGAAATCATCCCAAGCAGTTACATGTCAGGTAAAGCCAAAGCATTTCTGGGTCCAGGGCAACAGTACTTCAGGTCTCAGGAAGGCAGTAGGGATGCTAATTTGCCTAATGTCTATGTTGTTCCATCCCTCCACCCCAGATCTGTCCATCCCTATGAGACTCCAGAGGTGCTGAGTTTTCCAGTTGAGGACGGGAGCCTGCCATATATGAAATGGATGGATGAGGCCGTTCCTGACGACTGACGAATGAGGGAGCATAATATCCCCAATGGTCTGTGATCTTATTGGATGTGAATCTCCAATCGGTTGATTAACAGGAGAGTTAGGCCACAGGGATTGGCTAGGAACCAGGAATCTTTGGATTAGATCGAGGGGTCCAAAGTTTAACTCATGCTTTTGAACTCTCAATCCACAGATGATAACGGATTAGCTCCCACCAGAGGGGCATACAGTGCCTTGCAAAAGTATTCATCCCCCTTGGCGTTTTTCCTATTTTGTTGCATTACAACCTGTAATTTAAACTGATTTTTATTTGGATTTCATGTAATGGACATACACAAAATAGTTAAAATTGGTGAAGTGAAATGAAAAAAAATTTAATGGTGCATGCATATTGTCACGTCCTGACCTTAGTTCCTTTTTTTAATGTCTCTATTTTAGGTTGGTCAGGGTGTGAGTTGGGTTGGGCATTCCATGTTTTGTTCTATGTTTGTATTTCTATGTGTTTGGCCTGGTATGGTTCCCAATCAGAGGCAGCTGTCAATCGTTTTCTTTGATTGAAAACCATACTTAGGCAGCCTGTTTTCACCCTTGAGTTGTGGGTAGTTGTTTTCTGTCTCTGTACCAGACAGGACTGTTTCGTTTGTTCCATTTTGTTATTTTTGTTCTAGTGTTCAGTGTAATTAAAAGATAATGAACACGTACCACGCTGCACCTTGGTCCTCTCCTTCTTCCACCAATGATAACCGTTACACATATGTATTCACCCCCTTTGCTATGGAGCCCCTAAATAAGATCTGGTGCAGCCAATTACCTTCAGAATTCACATAATTAGTTAAATAAAGTCCACCTGTGTACAATCTAAGTGTCACATGAACTCAGTATATGAACACCTGTTTTGAAAGACCCCAGAGCCTGCAACACCACTACGCAAGAGGCACCACCAAGCAAGTGGCACCATGAAGACCAAGGATCTCTCCAAACAGGTCAGGGACAAAGTTGTGGAGAAGTACAGATCAGGGTTGGGTTATAAAAAATATCCAGATCTTTGAACCTCCCACGGAGCACTATTAAATCCATTGTAAAAAACAAATGGAAAGGATATGACACCACAAAAAACCTGCCAAGAGGGCCACCCCCCAAAACGCACGGACCAGGCAAAGAGGGCATTGATCAGAGAGACAACAAAGAGACCAAAGACAACGCTGAAGGACCTGCAAAGCTCCAGAGCAGAGATTGGAGTATCTGTCCATAGGACCACTTTAAGCCATACACTCCACAAAGCTGGGCTTTATGGAAGATTGACCAGAAGAAAACAAGCAAACATGTTTGGTGTTTGCCAAAAGGCATGTGGGAGACTCCCCAAGCATATGGAAAATGGTACTCTGGTTAGATTAGACTAAAATTTAGCTTTTTGGCCACCAGGAAAAAAATGTCTGGTGCAAAACCAACACCTCTCATCAACCCAAGAGCACCATCCCCACAGTGAAGCATGGTGGCCATCTCATGCTGTGGGATGTTTTTCCTCAGCAGGGACTGGGAAACTGGTCAGAATTGAAGTAATGATGGATGGTGCTAAATACAGTGACATTCTTGAGGGAAAGCTGTTTGTCTTCCAGAGATTTGAGACAGGGACAGAGGTTAAACTTCCAGCAGGACAATGAACCTAAGCATACTGACAAAGCAACACTCAAGTGGTTTAAGGGGAAACATTTAAATGGTCTTGGATTGGCCTAGTCAAAGCCCAGACCTCAATCCCAATTGAGAATCTGTGGTATGACTTAAGGATTGCGGTACACCAGCGGAACCCATCCAACTTGAAGGAGCTGGAGCAGTTTTGCCTTGAAGAATGGGCAAAAATCCCAGTGGCTAGATGTGCCAAGTTTATAGAGACATACCCCTAGAGACTTGCAGCTGTAATTGCTGCAAAAGGTGGCTCTACAAAGTATTGACTGAAGTATTGGTGAATAGTTATGCACGCTCAAGTTTTCACTTTTTTATTTCTTGATTCTTTCACAATAAAAAAAAATATTTTGCACCTTCAAAGTGGTAGGCATGTTGTATAAATCAAATGACACAAATCCCCAAAATAATCCATTTTAATTCCAGGCTGTAAGGCAACAAAATAGGAAAAATGTCAAGTGGGGTGAATACATTCACAAGCCACTGTACTACAAAGCATGATCAATGAGTTAGCCAGCTAACATTGATGAACAACCAGAAATAACCTTATTTTTGTGTGATTCATTTAAGAAAGCTACATTTACACATGTTTATGTTGTTGAGTCAACTAGATATGTCCATTTCAAGGTTATCTTAAAAAAATCTAAAAAAGTTGGGTCTGAATATTTAGGCAAGTTAGCTTGCTAACTCATTGATCCTCCTTTGTACCCCTCTGGACATTGAGATTAAGTCAGACTCAGAGTTGTTAGACTCTTGTTGTTAGCGCTCTGTGTTATACAGGTCTGTGTTTTGTCATGTGTTTGATATGACCTCTGTAATGTTTGTTGTCAGTTTGTTAGACCTGAAAGAATTTGTAGCTCCAAATCTGAAAAGAATTGCCTGGAAACAGCATTAGGCTTGAAACAGTAATGTTATGTGTTTAATCAAGGTATTATAGTTTACTACATAACATTATAAACTCAGCAAAAAACTAAACGTCCTCTCACTGTCAACTGCATTTATTTTCAGCAAACTTAACGTGTAAATATTTGTATGAACATGACAAGATTCAACAACTGAGACATAAACTGAACAAGTTCCACAGACATGTGACTAACAGAAATTGAATAATGTGTCCCTGAACAAAGGGGGAAGGATCAAAATGAAAAGTAACAGTCAGTATCTGGTGTGGCCACCAGCTGCATTAAGTAGTGCAGTGCATCTCCTCCTCATGGACTTCACCAGATTTGCCAGTTCTTGCTGTGAGATGTTACCCCACTCTTCCACTAAGGAACCTGCAAGTTCCAAGACATTTCTGGGGGGAATGGCCCTAGCCCTCACCCTCCGATCCAACAGGTCCCAGACATGCTCAATGGGGTTGAGATCCAGGCTCTTCGCTGGCTATGGCAGAACACTGACATTCCTGTCTTGCAAAAAATCAAGCACAGAACGAGCAGTATGGCTGGTGGCATTGTCAGGCTGGAGGGTTATGTCAGGATGAGCCTGCAGGAAGGGTACCACATCAGGGAGGAGGATGTCTTCCCTGTAACTTACAGCGTAGAGATTGCCTGCAATGACAACAAGCTCAGACCGATGATGTTGTGTCACACCGCCCCAGACCATGATGGACCCTCCACCTCTAAATCGATCCCGCTCCAGAGTACAGACCGCGGTGTAACGCTCATTCTTTCGACGATAAATGCGAATCCAACCATCACCCCTGGTGAGACAAAACCGCGACTCGTCAGTGAAGAGCACTTTTTTCCAGGCCTGTCTGGTCCAGCGACGGTGGGTTTGTGCCCATAGGCGAGGTTGTTGCCGGTGATGTCTGGTGCCCTCAGTCCAGCCTCTCTCAGCCTATTGCGGACAGTCTGAGCACTGATGAGGGATTGTGCGTTCCAGGTGTAACTCGGTCAGTTGTTGTTGCCATCCTGTACCTGTCCCACAGGTGTGATTTTCGGATGTACCTATCCTGTGCACGTGTTGTTACACGTGGTCTACCACTGCGAGGACGATCACCTGTCCGTCCTGTCTCCGTGTAGCGCTGTCTTAGGCTTCTCACAATATGGACATTTCAATTTATTGCCCTGCCCACATCTGCAGTCCTCAAGTCTCCTTAAAGCATGCCTAAGGCACGTTCATGCAGATGAGCAGGGACCCTGGGCATTTTCTTTTGGTGTTTTTCAGAGTCAGTAGAAAGGCCTCTTTAGTGTCCTACGTTTTCATAACTGTGACCTTAATACACAAACCGCTTACAGACGGTAGGCAATTAACGACCATTCCACAGGTGCGTCTTCATTAATTGTATGGTTTATGGTTCCTTGAACAAGCATGGGAAACAGTGTTTAAACCCTTTACAATGAAGTTATTTGGATTTTTAGGAATTATCTTTGAAAGACAGGGTCCTAAAAAAGTTATTTTTTATTTGTTATAAGTTATTTCCATTGAATTGTATTCCTAAAACATCAGATTAATGATTAAATCACATTTGTTTTTCTTATCTGGTTTCCGTAAAGCTGGCACAGCATCCCTGTTTATCGTTTCACTGTGAAGTGAAAGTTGATAGTACTGCATTTTGAGTAGGGATTATTGAGCTGAGTTTGATATTATTGCTCTAAGGATAGCGTTTTGTAATATATAATGGGTCACAAATACTTTCCTTCTTCCTTGAGGTGATACATGATGCTTTGTACCAGTTAGGGTTCTATTCAATCTGTATCACTGAATATACATTTTAAGGTAAATTCCAATTGAGCCGACATATACAGTGTTTCTGTGAATGCAGTCTTCGCTAACACTGGAACATTGCTTTTAAATTTCAATCATGCTGTGATGCTGAACTTCCGTGGTACGGATTGAATAGAGCCCTTACATGTTTGAATTGTAGGGTGGGGTGAAGGCATTTACACATATTTCCGGGTTTTGCCTTACATGGAAAGAGGAGATTTGGTGCATGCACTAGCACTCTGTATACTGTAGTGTGTTGTGTTCACCAATTTTTAGCCCGTGATCCCTGACTGTTAGATCCAGAGAGGAAGCTGTGTGTCCACATTAAACCTGTTCCCCTGGGTACATGGAGCACAGAGAAGAAAGGTCCACCTGTTCAGGGCCCAGATGGATCTGGGCCTGGTGAAAGCAGGGCCTGTTGTGTATACACATTAAAACAACCACACGGTTAGGTCACTGTTTACATTGCATGCTGTAGATTACTGAGCTCTAGTTTATATACACATAGACACACACAGTTACATTCACACTTCGGCACCCTGCATCCTCTGAGGGTCATCTCTCTTGCTCACACATACACAGTGAACATAGTATACCTGAGGGACTAACTGAACAATGTTCTGTAATAAATGATAGACAAGATGTCAAACAGCTACAGTTTGTGTGGAGTGATTTATCATGGTACTGTTTTCAGAGCCAGTTTAGTTTGCTTCCTCATAGTCTTGAATAGAAGAATGCTGGTTAAACCATTGATGCAGCATAGTTTCGCTTAACTCGCTGAAGTTAGAATAGGGGTTAGTCCCCCATCGGAAAACTGTTTCCAGCATCAGAACCTCACAAAGGAAATGCAGACATGGTTAAGCAAGGTTTTGTTCCCGTGGATTTACCCATAATCCACTTTACCCCCAAAGTCAGAGGAAAGGGCAGTAGCGAGTAGCCTATTCCCTATATAATGCACTACTTTTGACCTGGGCCCATAGGTCTCTGGTCAAAAGTAGTGCACTTATACTGTATAGGAAATAGGTTGCCATTTGGGACTCACATTTTCCTTTTCACCATTGGATTAATGAACGACCCGAAAAATGTACAGCTATGATGTATATGTCATCACTATTTATTTGATGTTACTATCAGGGTCATGAATAGTGGATTGAGTTCCTATGAGACTAAATCACATAATGTTATGTCAGCGTAATATGTTGCTGACGGATCATGCCCACTGGAGGTTATCACTGAGTGGACTGCATACTGATGACCATTTACATTGAGGGGGATCAAAGATTGTGTTCACCACTATCGTATTGTGATGGATAGGCCTACTTTCTATTTTGGAAAACTACATTCAATAAAGGATCTCAACATTCAGTTACTAGCAAACAGGGTTGGGGAGTAATGGATCACAAAAAAAAATGTAACTAATCCGTTACCATCAAAAATATTGCAATCAGATTAGATACTTTTGAAAAACTAGATGAAAAATATCTTTCACACTTCTCTGTTTTCTCAATAACAATCAAAAGAGCATTGAAAAGTTTGTTCCACCTGAGCGAGTCTGACCACAAGTTAGAGACCACTATGACACACCAAATGTGTTTGATGGATCGCGGGAAAAGAGTAGGAATAGGCTTTTTTAGGCTACAGTCCAAGCTATTTCTTCACATGGTGCGAGGGCTGTCGGCATCCAAAGATTATCCAACTTGAATAAATGCTTGGAGGTAAGGATGACAGCAGTGATGTAGTCTACGGCGATACGGATATCACTTATTATTGATTGTTACATAGCGCATTGATGAGAATCACACTGCTGCTCTCTCATTTAGCTATTTGCGTCTTACGGATTGAGGTTGTTGTGGAAGGCTGTTCACAAATCTAAATGTTTATTTGAACTCAATAATGGTTGAATCGAATTGAAAAATTGAAAAATTGAAAAATCCACTCTTGCAATAGATAATGCAGATCCAAACCTATGGAATAAATGCATCTAATTCATGCTGATGAAAAAAAAATCCATAGGCATAAAGGACACATACTCTCACTTTTAATAGATTTAAAGGGGCAATCTGTAGTTGCTACATCAATTTTTGGACATATATTTAAATAAATTATATATACACTACCGGTCAAAAGTTTCTACATTGTAGAATAATAGTGAAGACATGAAAACTATGAAATGACACATATGGAATCATGTAGTAACCCCCCCAAAAAGTCTTAAACAAATCAAAATATATTTTATATTTGAGATTATTCAAAATAGCCACCCTTTGCCTTGACAGCTTTGTACACTCTTGGCATTCTCTCAACCACCGTCACCTGGAATGCTTTTCCAACAGTCTTGAAGGAGTTCCCACATATGCTGAGCACTTGTTGGCAGCTTTTCCTTCACTCTGCTGTCCAACTCATCCCAAACCAACTAAATTGGGTTGAGGTCGGGTGATTGCGGAGGTCAGGTCATCTGAAGCAGCACTCTATCTTCTTGGTCAAATAGCCCTTACACAGCGTGAAGGTGTGTTGGGTCGGGTCATTGTCCTGTTGAAAAACGAATTATAGTCCCACTAAGCACAAACCAGATGGGATGGCGTATCGCTGCAGAATGCTGTGGTAGCCATGCTGGTTAAGTGTGCCTTGAATTCTAAATCAATCTCAGACAGTGTCACCAGCAAAGCAACCCCACACAATTACACATCCTCCTCCTCCATGCTTCACGGTGGGAACCAGACATGCAGAAATCATCCTTTCACCTACTCTGTGTCTCACAAAGACACGGCGTTTGGAACCAAAGATCTCACATTTGAACTCATCAGACCAAAGGACAGATTTCCACTGGTCTAATGTCCATTGCTCGTGTTTCTTGGCCCAAGCAAGTCTCTTCTTATTGGCGTCCTTTAGTAGTGGATTCATTTCAGAAATTCAACCATGAAGGCCTGATTCACACAGTCTCCTCTGAACAGCTGATGTTGAGATGTGTCTGTTAATTGAACACTGTGAGGCATTAATTTAGAATGCAATTTCTGAGGCTGGTAACTCTAATGAACTTGTCCTCTGCAGCAGAGGAAACTCTGGGTCTTCCTTTCCTGTGGCGATCCTCATGAGCCAGTTTCATCATAGCGCTTGATGGTTTTTGCGACTGCGCTTGAAGAAACTGTCAAAGTTCTTGAAATTTTACAGATTGACTGACCTTCATTTCTTAAAATAATGATTTACTTTGGGGGGGGGGGGGGGGAATAGTTCTGCATGTTTTATGTTTTTTTTTGTTATTTCTTGTTTGTTTCACAAGAAAAAATATTTTGCATCTTCAAAGTGGTAGGCATGTTTTGTAAATCAAATAATACAAACCCCCCAAAAATCTATTTTAATTCCAGGTTGTAAGGCAACAAAATAGGAAAAATGGCAAGGCGAGTGAATAGTTCACAAGCCACTGTAAAATATAGAAAATAATACAAATAAAGAAAAACCATTGAAATAGTATTTTTGTCCAAACTTTTGACTGGTACTATATATATATATATATATATATATATATATATATATATATCTCCATTGATTCTTGAAGAATATACCTTATAAATGCCTCATGAGCTTAGTTCAACTATCACAGTCCATGAGAACCCAAAATATGAGCTTGTTTTACTCCAATGTTTGTAAACACTGTAAATGTAAACAACCACTGTATAGTCTCATAACATGGTTAAAAACATAAACAACAGAGTAGGGCTGGCTAATAAATCCTTAGTTTTGGGGACATGCTCAGGTAAAATCATTTGGCTAATCTATAGTTCCATATTTCCCAGTCCTATTCTTGAAGATCAAGAGGTATACCAGTTATTGGAATGACTGGAATTATAATAGACTTTGTTGTTGATATAATTTAATCGTAGTATTATATTTAGTAGAAAGTGATGGGTTAGAAGAAGCCTACATAGCCAAACCATAAAGTAACACTTGACATCCATATTTGGCCAGCTACGTAAACCTTAACATTGATTTATCCTGCAATAGATGTTGTCCAATTGGTAACATACATTTTTGTCTTCTAATGCCTCTTAAGGGAAAAGTAATCTAAAAGTCACGGAAGGTAATCAGATTACATTTCTGAGATGGGTAATCCAAAATTGACTGATTACAATTTCACAGGTAACTAGTAACTACAACGGATTACATTTTGAAATGAACCTACCCAACTCTGCGAGCAACTACACTTTCTTATAATTTACTTGAAATTAATAAAATACTTGCACTTGCCCTGTCATGCTCAAAATCCTGGAATTATCTTTAACACCCATTTGTCAATAATAAAACCATATGACATATGGCTCAATGTTATTTGTCTTTGCGTGTGATAAAAGTACATTCTGTGAGCAGAACTAGAACACAGTAATTAAGAATAGGCTATAAACCGTCGCCTTTAGCATTCCAATCGTTAAAAATTGGATCAAATGAACCGACAGAGCAATTACAATCCCCTTGGAAACAGAGAAAACTCTCAGGGGAATCGCAGGAGGCCCGACAACCTTTAGTAGTTATCTGAAGCTGTCTCCAACTCTCTATGTTGTTATCAAAATGACAGTCAGAAACAGTGCAGTGTTATTAAGTAGAATAAGCCATTTTTCAACTACTGGAGACCAGTGAATGTCAATCACATGACAACATTGATTCTGTGTGACACATACTCATCCAAGGTTGTGGTGGACATTGTCACTAGACCAGGCTGCTCCAGGCCTTGAGGCCACGGTCAGCCAATAGAAGACCAATATTGAAAAGCCCTTAGTAGGCTACTGGTGTGGGTGAAGTTCTAAAGGCCCCTGGAAATAGGGAGTCTCGCAATTACATTTCAGATTCATCATTGAATTTATTGCCAAATATTCTGTGCACCCCAGATGCTTCTCTTTAGTTTTTTTGCTACCTGTTTTTCTCTCTGGCCAACAGATAGGACAGTAGCTTAGGCCACATGAGCTGGACAAGCATGGGGAATACAGCAGCGTGGTCAATAACTTTCTAGGGTGGTCTGTCACGGTCTGTCACGCACCACCATGCAGGCATGCGTTTCCCAATGTGTATACAGTTGAAGTGGGAAGTTTACATACACTTAGGTTGGAGTATTTAAAACTCGTTTTCAACCACTCTACAAATGTCTTGTTAACAAACTATAGTTTTGGCACAATCGTTGGGAAATAATTTTTCCAACAATTGTTTACAGAGAGATTGTTTCACTTATAATACACTGTATCACAATTACAGTGGGTCAGAAGTTTACATACACTAAGTTGACTGTGTCTTTAAACAGCTTGAAAATTCCAGAAAATGATGTCATTGCTATAGAAGCTTCTGATAGGCTAATTGACATTATTTGAGTCAATTGAAGGTGTACCTGTGGATGTATTTCAAGGCCTACCTTCAAACTCAGTGCCTCCGAGCATACTTCCAAAGTTGTGGGAAAATGGCTTCGGGACAACAAACTCAAGGTATTGGAGTGACCATCACAAAGCCCTGACCTCAATCCTATAGCATATGTGTGGGTAGAACTGAAAAAGTGTGTGCGAGCAAGGAGGCCTACAAACCTGATTCAGTTACACCAGCTCTGTCAGGAGGAATGGGCCAAAATTCACCCAACTTATTGTGGGAAGCTTGTGGAAGGCTACCTGAAATGTTTCACCCAAGTTAAACAATTTAAATGCAATGCTTCCAAATACTAATTGAGTGTATGTAAACTTCTGACCCACTGGGAATGTGATGAAAGAAATAAAAGCTGAAAAAAATCCTCCTCTACTATTTGTCTGACATTTCACATACTGAAATAAAGTTCTGATCCTAACTGACCTAAGCCAAGGAATTTTTACTTGGGTTTAAATGTCAGGAATTGTGAAAAACTGATCCGACGTCAATTGTAGATTTAAACTCAGTTTCACAATCCCTGACATTTAGTCCTAGTAAAAAATTCCCTCACCTTTGTTTTTAACACTAACTTTACCCCTACCTACATGTACAAATGACTTTGAATAACCTGTACACCCGCACATTGAGTCGGTACCTATACCCCTGTATATAGCCTGATTATTGTTATTTTGTTGTGTTACATTTTAAAATTTATTTGTATGTAAAAAAATTTACTGTAGTTTACTAAGTAAATAACTTTATTTTCTTAACTGCATTGTTGGTTAAGGGCTTGTAAGTAAGCATTTCACGGTAAGATCTACACTTATTGTATTTGGCGCATGTGACAAATAACATTTGATTTGATTTGCACTGTTTGGATTATTTTGGAGTGGGCGAACATGCACAGGAAGCCTATGATTAATTGTTCAGCAGTCTTATGGCTTGGGGTTAGAAGCTATTAAGGACCATTTGGACCTAGTCTTGGTGCTCCAGTTCCGCTTTCCACGTGGTAGCAGAGAGAATAGTCTATGACTTGGGTGACTGGAGTCTGACAATTCTTTGGGCCTCCTCTGAAACCACCTAGTATATAGGTCCTGGATGGAAGGAAGCTTGGCCCCAGTGATGTACACTACCCTCTGTAGTGCCTTACTGTCGGATGCCGAGCAGTTACCATACCAGGTGGTGACGCAACCGGTCAGAATGCTCTCAATGGTGCAGCTGTCGAACTTTGAGGATCTGGGGACCCATGCCAAATTTCAGTCTCCTGAGGGGGAAAAGACGTTGTAATGCCCTTTAACAACTTTCTTGGTGTGATTGGACCATGATAGTTTGTTGGTGATGTGGACACCAAGGAACTTGAAACTCTCGAACTGCTCCACTACAGCCCCGTCGATGTGAATGGGGGCATATTCGTCCCTCCTTTGTCTTGCTCAGATTGAGGGAGAGGTTGTTGTCCTGGTACCACACTGCGTCATCTGTGGATCAGTGGGTCTAGTGTTTCCGGGATGATAGTGTTAATTTGAGCCATGACCAGCCTTTCAAAGCACTTCATGTCTACCGACATGAGTGCTACAGGGTGGTAGTCATTTAGGCAGGGACTATGGTGGTTTGCTTGAAACATGTAGGTATTACAGACTCGGTCAGAGGTTGAAAATGTCAGTGAAGACACTTGCCAGTTTGTCCGCTCATGCTCTGAGTACACATCCTGGTAATCCGTCTTGCCCCACGACCTTGTAAATATTGACCTGTTTAAAGGTCTTGCTCACATCGGCTACGGAGGGCGTGATCACACAGTCCTCTCATGCATGCTTCAGTGTTGCTTGCCTCGAAGCTATCACAAAAGGCATTTAGCCCTTCTGGTAGGCTCGCGTCACCAGGTAGCTCGCGGCAGGGTTTCCCTTTGTAGTCTAATAGTTTGCAAACCCTGCCACATTTGACGAGTGTCAGAGCCGGTGTAGTAGGATTCAATCTTAGTCCTGTATTGACACTTTGCCTGTGTGATAGTTCGTCTGAGGGCATAGGTGGTTTTCTTATAAGCTGCTGCTCCTTGAAAGCGGCAGCTCTAGCCTTTAGCTCGGTGCAGATGTTGCCTGTAATCTATGGCTTCTGGTTGGGATATGTACGTATGGTCACTGTTGGGACGACATCGTCGATGCATTTATTGATGAAGCCGAGGACTGAGGTGGTAAACTCCTCAATTCGATTGGATGAATCCCGGAACATGTTCCAGTCTGTGCAAGCAAAACAGTCCTAGAGCATAGCATCCATGGCATCTGACCACTTCCGTATTGAGCAAATCACTGCTACTTCCTGCTTTAGTTAATGCATGTAAGCAGGATTCAGGGGGATAGAATTATGGTCAGATTTGCCAAATAGATGGCGAGAGAGAGCGCTTATTACCCCTCTCTGTGTGTGGAGAGGTGGCCTAAGGTGGAGTTTTTTTCCCTCTGGTTGCACATGTGACATGCTGGTAGAAATTAGGTAAAACGGATTTAAGTTTGCCTGCATAAATGTCACCGCCCACTAAGAGTGCCGCATCTGGATGTGCATTTTCTTGTTTGCTTATGGCCTTATATGGCTCATTGAGTGCAGTCTTAGTGCCAGCGGTGGTTTCTGGTGATAAATAGACAACTATGAAAAATATAGATGAAACTATCTACCAAAAGAGTTGTTTTCTACAGCTTATCATGAGGTACTCTACCTCAGGTGAGCAATACCTTGAGACTACCTTAATATTAGACATCTAACATAACAGCTGTTATTGACAAATAGACACACACCCCAAACCCTTGTCTTACTGGACGTAACTGTTCTGTCTTGCCAATGCACGGAAAATGCAGCCACCTGTATATTATCAGTGTCGTCATTCATCCACAACTCAGTGAAACAAGATTTTTACCATTTTTAATGTCCCATTGGTAGGATAGTCTTGAAATGAGCTCCTACAATTTATTCTCCAGTGATTGCACATTGACCAATAGAACAGATGGGCGGGTTACCCACTCGCCAGCGAAGTCTCACAAGGCCCCCTGTATTTCCTTATTTTATGTGAATGATGGGGATTTGGTCCTTGTCTGGGAGCAACATTATATCCTTCGCATCAAATGTTCGTCCAGTTCGAGGTGAGTAATCGCTGTTCTGATATCCAAAAGCTATTTTCGGTCATAAGAGATCTACCATCAACATTATGTACAAAATAAGTTACAAATGATGCGAGAAAACACACAGAATAGCACAATTGGTTAGGAGCCCGTAAAACGACAGCCATCTCCACCATCTCCATCTCCATTCTTCAAATTTACATTTTTACAAAACACCAAAAAGTGTGCCTAATGACAGTCATCGATTGCCTTTGATTTGGCTTATATTATTTGATGGTTCTCGCTGACAAATTGACCTTTTTTGTAGCCTGAAAAGTTGGGACACCTAAAATGGGTCTGAAACTGTCCCGGGAAAAACAGGATCGTCACCCTAACACAAGTTCAATTTACTAGACTAGGCTACAATGTGTAGGCCTATTACCATGAACTTTAAAATAGGCCTACCTGTAGCCAGTGATGTAGTGGTAAAAAAAAAGCAGGTTTGCCGTCAAGGTGATAAAAGTAACACTCCCTATACTTTCAATGCATTTATCTGAAAAAAAGATAGTAAACTGAGTTTAGTTGAGTTTACCCTCCACTGCCTACACCGCTGCTGGTAGCCTACCCTCACAGCCAAGGCAATATTACACACATGAAAACACATTGAATGCAGGTTACCTGTTCTGCATAATACATGAGTTCAATCAAAACATGTTTACACCCTAGTTCATGAGTTGTCCATAATTCAATGAATGCTTGGAGTCTTCACAGATCGTGTGACATAAAACACCACTTTTCTGTCCTTACATTAATGACATTTATGACCGTGTTATTAGTAATTATTACACATTTAACAATTGAATTGAACTTAACCCTGTACGATTCCTGGATCTTGGAGATCTTGGAAAATGTGTAACAAAGTGCAACTATGCCTACATAACAATTTGTTATGTTTCGTCATGAAAACAGTTCTCAGGGGCACAGAAATCCAAAATAATGTAGGCTTATGCCATTGCGAAACGGAATGCTTCTAACAAAAAGAGTCAACTATAGGCCTACTGTCATTGTTGGACGGATTGGATGCGCATTGGTGTCTAGCTGCAGGCTAGTTGTCTGGTGATATTGGCGACCCTCATCAGCTGATCCAGGAAAGAAAATAAATAGTGATAGAAAATTATAATGCTAAATAAATAGTATACTTCTTCTGGCCACGGATGGCACGGAGAACACTAATACCCACGTGCACATGAAAATCAAAGCAATGAGTGCTCTACAAAAACAAACATTGATAAATCCAACATTTTAATTAGCAAGTACAAAGGAAAATCTATGAGTTTAAAGAAGCTCAGCTGAGGCCACATTCAGCACTACTGACCAGTGGAGGCAGGTAGGAGGAGCTATAGGACTCCGTTCCTTTATCACATTCCAGCCATTACAATGAGCCCATCCTCATATAGCTCCTCCCACCAGCCTCCACTAACACTGAGTGGACAGTGCCGTGGATAGGGAAACGGGGAAACGTACAAATAAATGGTTTAAACCATGACAGAGAGGTAGGGGTGTTTTTTTCATTTGGAAGTTTTGATTTTCATATTTACCACCGTAAGACCACTGCATTTGAAACAAATAGGAGAACGGTTAAATTAGCATTATTTAGAGAACCCCCTTAAAGATAAATTTTTGTTGCATTTAGGGGAGCTAATGTCTCATCCAGGGGCACTGAGGCCCCACTGGCTTCCCTGTCATTCACACCCTGCCTGTACATCATGTTATGGGTATGCTTGTCATTGTTATGGACTGGGGAGTTTCAGGGGAAAAAAACTAATACAATGGCGCCAAGCACAGTAAAAATCCCGGAGGAAAACCTGGTTCAGCCTGCTTTCCACCAGAAACTGGGCGAATAATTAAACTTTTAGAAGGAGAATAACCTAAAACACAAGGCCAAACTTAGTTGCTTACCAAGAAGACAGGGAATGTTCCTGAGTGGCTGAGTTACAGTTTTGACTATCTGCTTGAAAATCTACGGCAAGACCTGAAAATGGTTGTCTATCAATGGTCAACAACAATTTGACAGAGTAAGAAGAATTTTGAAAAAAATAAATGGGCGAATGTTGCACAATCCAGGTGTGGAATAATCTTAGCTGTAATCACTGCCAAAGATGATGTATTGACTCAGAGGGTTGAATACTTACTGTATCAAATGAAGATATTTTTGTGTTTTAGTTATCATTATTATTTTACAAGTTTTAGAATTTGTATTCAACTTTGACAGAGTATTTTGTGTAGATTGTTGACAAGAAAATGAAAACGAAATCATTTTTATTAATCCTACTTTGTAACATTACATAATGTGGAAAAGGTCATGTGCACTCTCACCCAGTGCACATGGGTGAGAGTGGGGGGGATTTTGAGAGGCAGAGTACCTCAAGTGGTGTAGTCCTGGTCTAAGCAGTTTTGGTGTTGATATGGTGTTATGTTAGTATGAACAGACAACACCAACTGGTGTTACTTTTTAAGCTGTTTAAAAAAAAAATTGTTGTTAATACAGGGTGTCAAATTGGCCAGTGTTGCCTAGTGTACATTTTAAAGTGTAAAATTTGAGTGATGATTCAATTGTTAAATTAACACTTATTGTTGTAAAGGAACCCCCATTGAGTGTTGGTGTTAATAACCAGTGTTAAACAAAAAACACAACCATCATTATCATATTTCCCAGCATGCACTTTTGCAGTTCGATTATTTTCATTATTTGATTCAATATCTATGTTTTTGCATGTACATTGATTAATTAATCAATCTTATGCTTCTCAAATATAAATAACATTCACTTTTCTAAACGAATCCAATCTGTTATATGGACTTATTGCACCTGTTACTGAAATGGTTGTTCCAGTTAAGATGCTTAAGGTAGAGCTCATGTTTTTGAGAAAGGGAACCAGTGTGGCCATGAGGTCGGGAAAAGATGGTGGACAGGGAAAAAAAAGGAGAAAAGTGGAATATATTAAAACTAAATAAGGAATGGGGGAATGCAGAAGCCTTCTGGAAGACCTGATGAAGAAGATGGTGGACAGGTAAAAAAAAATAGACATTTTGTTCGTGAATATGGAGTGGTGGATAACAGAGAACTTTTGGAAGAGCTAGAGAAGGAAATTGAATGTGACGAGGGTGACGATAAATTAACTGCCGTGGCAGGTGTAGTGTAGACTGGCAAATTTGGGCCTCGGCCTGATGATGACAAATACGATTCTGGCCCAGTGGGAGAGATTTTTGGAGAGAACTTTGGCAGATCCATATGTGGTATAAGGTTGGGAGGAGCAGGACATTTTGGGTTGGTCAAAGTGACTCGAAGTGTAATTGTTGAAGGAATTTTGTCAATAATGGCTAAATAAGGTATACATTTGGAGTAAATGTATAACTCACAGAGTTATGTTGTCTATTAAAGAATATGTTGGTACATAGGCAAAGAGGAAGGGTCAACAGACAACTCGTGATCACAGTGAAACTAACAGGAAATATGTCTGGTCCCCAACCAGGGTGAGGAGAAACCGTTGGGCGTGCAGTAGATTGTGTAACATATGGTAGCAGAAGATAAGCAATGTGTATGTGTTGGAATTGAATTGACAAGCAGCTTTGTGATCCAGGAGGAGGAGAGACATTATCGTAAGATATGACTCAATGTGTGATATATAAACTAATGTACTTTGTGATTGTGTTCAGAGCTCTCGGAAATAAATGCTACTGATTAATTTTGAGACTGGTCTCTGTCCATTTTATGCAAATAAGTATCTTACAAATTCTTAGAAACGGACAGAGTGTTTTAATTGAATTGGTTAATGAACATATAGGAAATAAATTCCTCTAACAGTTTGGTCCTTTGAGCCGGATCTAAATACCTGTTCCTGTCATCTGAAGGTAACAAGCCGAGAACCGTGCACGGGCGGGCCGTCGTCCAGTAGAACAAAGTCCTGTCCCCTGACATTGGGGCTCTATAACAGGCCGGTACACACCCCAGGGTGACAGGAACGGTGACTAGATCCAACCAACATTGCTTTTCCCAGTCTACGGCAAGGTCAGTAAGCTTTATTTTCGAATTTGGGGGGAATGATTTAAGATATTTTTGATTTGTTGTTCTAAAAATGCTTAGAATTTATCAATAATATGAGCTTGAGTATTCCAAACAGATTCACTCAGGGGTTACACACTGTTGTTTAAAGATCGATAGGGAGGCAGGTCCGAAAAGACCTGAGGTAAGGCGCTGCCACAAATAAATATAACGAGGATATAGTATGTTGGTAGTATAGGATGGTCGTTTTGTACAAATAGCATAGTCATGGTTAAGCATTAAAGCGGTAAATTATCCATAGTCCAAATGTAAAAGCTGGTATGCGAACAGGATAACTTAAACCTATTTAACGCTGAAAGAAATGAATATCCAAACAGGACGAGAGGGAAATGTAATCTAGAGGAGTGGGATAAAAGCCAAATCTATAGACAGAAGGTTCCAGGAGGAGGGAAACTGTAACGGCGTTCTTCGTTTGTTGAAGGAGAGGACCGAAATGCAGCGTGGTGGTTAATCATGATCTTTAATGAAAACAAATGACGGAACGATACATGAACTAACTAATAAATACAAAAAACAACAAACGGAACGTGAAACCTAATTACAGCCTATCTGGTGAAACTACACAGAGACAGGAACAATCACCCACGAAAGACAAAGCGAAACTCAGGCTACCTAAATACGGTTCCCAATCAGAGGCAACGAGAATCACCTGACTGCTGATTGAGAACCGCCTCAGGCAGCCAAGCCTATACAACACCCCTAATCAGCCGCGATCCCAAATACTCCAAACCCCAATACGAAATACAATAACATAAACCCCTGTCACACCCTGGCCTGACCAAATATATAACGAAAACACAAAATACAATGACCAAGGCGTGACAGAAACCTAATCTAGAGAAGTGGGATAAAAGCCAAATCTATAGACAGAAGGTTCCAGGAGGAGGGAAACCTAATCTAGAGAAGTGGGATTAAAGCCAACTCTATAGACAAAAGGTTCCAGAAAGGAGAAACACATGTAGAGATCCATACACATAGATGGTAAACATTAAAGAGACACACACATAGTCAGACAGGAGAGCAACTATAGTAACCAGGTAACGATAAACACCTACATAGATCATATAAATACATATACATAAATAGTGAAAAATACCATAACTACTAGTAACGGCAAGGATTTATCAAACATGGGTAGTCAAATCCTCAAAGGAGGTCCCGGAATCAACGGGAGATCAGTGCTATATGGAACTTAAAAGGAACATTGAATTCTGTCCAAAATGGAGAAAGAAGCATGAATTTGATTCACGTCTGGATGTGGAAAAGCTATAATTTCTTATAAAACAGATACATAAGGAGTGTATGTGAAGAAGCAGAATAAACAAGGGCTGAACACAGCTAGAGTCTGGCTGTCGGAAGCCAGGAAAAGAGTAGAAGGGGATAGGAAAAAGAAAGATGCAGAGTACCAAGAAAAGCTACCCTCCGCTCCCGCAGCCGAATAAGTTAGCCAATCGGGCGGGGATGGGGGTCAAAAACGATATCCTTCTCTAATAGACCAAGCATACAGAGGTAATCCCCACGATGAGGTGGTGATGGCTCAAAGAAGAGTGCAATTGCCACTCCGTGCTGGGACTCCCCCAGCTTATGATCTGGGAGCGGATGGTGTGGGGCCAGAGGGATAAAGAGACCTGGAGAGGGAGCAGGAACTGGTTAGGGCTTCATTGAGGAAAGTGGAGTTGGAAAGGGCATGGGCAGAGGCTCAGGCAGTGAAGGAGATAGATAGATCTGGGAGGGGAAAATATCAGACAGAAAAATCTCCGATATAGGAGAGAAAAATAGATGGAGGCCTAGGAGAGATTTTCAGTATTATAATGGGGAAGAAAAAAGAGCAGAGAGAGGACCAGTATCCCCTAATAGAATTACCCAATCCCCAGGCGGGGGAGGGTGATCATGAACCTGTTGTTCGGGTCTATAGGCCCTGGACGCAGAGAGACGTAGAAAAGGTAGTAGAATGAATCCCCCACCAAAAGACTAGATTAGCGTCCAGTTTCAGGCTAAACACAGGGGAGGTGGAAAGAGCAGTTAGAACTATTGTGGGAAGGACTGGTTTGCTGCGCGCGGAGCGCGGGTTTGCCGAATTATGCGCTAACTTAACGGAATATTACTACAGACACGCAGACTTCTCTAAGGTAACTTAATGTAGACAGGGAGAAAGTGAGACAGTCAGTCAGTACCTAGAACGTTTAAAAGATGTATTCAATGCCAACATTGGTACACCAGAACCAGCCCCCGGGGGTGATCAAAATACCCCTTATCATCAGCAATTAAAAATACCCTTTTTAACCGGAATGCGCGTTGAAGTCAGTAAGGAGGTAAAAAAAAGAAGTTAGTGGGATGGGGTTGGCAACCCTAGCGGAGGTCAAAAGATATGCTGTCCACCATGAACAGCAAGGACAGACAGAAAAAAGAAAAAGCGAGAATAGGAAGGTTCTTAGTTAGTTCTTAATGGCAGTACTAGAAGACAGAGCTACCGGAGATAAGGACAGGGAGAACAGGACTTGGACAGACAGAAAGGGGAAGTCAGGGGAAGGGAGAAAGGGAGAGAGTATGTTTTAATTGTAACAAAAAATGACATTTTGCGAGAGAATGTAAGGCGCCTTGTGTACATTGCGATAAAAAGGGCCATTATCACCGTGATTGTAAACAGAAACCACATAAAAAGGGGGGTAAAAAGGAAAAGGGGGAGAGGTGCCTGAAGCCTGACTCAGGCAGCGACAATGATGAATCCTGACTAGAGACTGATACCGCTAAGATAGTCAGGAAGGAGTTAGTGGACTGGTACAGCGAAAACGACAGTGACTGTAGTGACAATTTAGACCTTGATATGTTGGATAAGATGGACTCTGAGACTGAGGTGTTTGAATTAGCAACAGTAGACCTTGCCTTCGCTCAAGAAGAGAAACCCTTTTTGACACTTACAGTTATGGGAAAAATAATCAAATTTATGTGTGATACCTGTAGCACAGCTGTATGCAGTGAGGATGCACCAAAAGGGATTCAATCTTTGGGGAAAAAAATATATTGTTAATTCTGCGTCTGACCACCATTGTGTAGAAAGACTCTCGACTCCCATAACCCTCAGACATGAAATGACTGAGGGGGAGGTGACGGTCCCAGTACTCATATCAAAATTGTGTCCTGTGAATCTGTTGGGGAGAGACGTAATGAAACTCTTGAATATTGCCATAACACCGACAGACAAAGGTATGAAAGCCCAGGTTGTTAAATATAACATGGTAATCTGTGGGGAAGGGGAGCCGTATTACTGGTATAGTCTAGATGTATCGAGGGGAGGTTTGACAGACATACCCAAAGCATTGATGGAACTAACAGATGATGTCATACCAGGACCCACTAAAATGTCTCCAGATGACTTGCACTGTACTCTGTGGTTTATAACAGACACCCCGGCCCTGACCCTGTATATGAGAGGGCACTTCTAAAAACCACTGAACGAACCATTGGTCTGAAATGGCTTCACTATGACTCTACTCATGCAGCCGTGGAAGCAGAACTGCCTACTCATATGCAGGCTCTTTACAAAATGGAGCCCCCGTGTGTCCCTAGCTAAAGAGCCCTCTGGGCAGTGGAAGGATATGGGATATTGGGTGACAAAGGGGAAAAGGCTAACAGACTGGGTAACGGGGGAGGGAGGTTTGCAACATAGCTCTCCAGTTCAGTTTGCGTCTGTGTCTGTCTGTGGTCGGGCTAACTGTACCCCCACAGTGCACATGGGTGAGAGTGGGGGGGATTTTTGAGAGGCAGAGTACCTCTTAACCATAGAACAGGAGGAAGATTTAAAATGGATACCTGAATATTTCTGGTCTCCGGGCCCCGCTAATGTAGGCTAAAAGGAGTAACTCCGGTGCAAGTAGTTCCAAAATCAAATTATGGACCTTACCAAAAACAGTACCCATTAAAGCTGGAAGCAGTTAAAGGGATAACACCCACTTTTGAACAGCTGAGAAAGGGAGGGGTTATCATATCAGGGGACAGAGCGTTCTGTACCTCTCCTCTTTTTCCAGTAAAGAAGGCGTTTCCTAGCACTGACTGGAGAATGGTAATGGACCTACAGGGGGTCAATAACAGTGTGACACCAAGAACACATTGTGTACCGGATGTGCGGACACTCTGTTAAACCAGTTGAAGCCTGAGAATGCTTACTTTACTGTGATAGACCTTGTTAATGCTTTCTTTAGCATTCCGATACACCCAGACAGCCAGGGGTGGTTCGGGTTCACCTTTTTAGGACAAAAATGGACGTATAGCCATTTAGCTCAAGGCTATTTGGAAAGTCCAACAATCTACAGTCAGGCTATTACCAGGAATCTTGGAAAATCTGACCGTCCCCAGGGGAGTCAAATTTTGATATACGTTGATGATATTCTGTCAAATTTCTCATGGGAGGCCTGTAAAGCGGATACTCTTGCTCTGTTCCTCTTCTTAGCAGACCAAGGTCACAAAGTTAATAAGAGGAAATTACAGCTCTGGCAGGAACAGGTAATCAATTTAGGACACATCATAACTCAGGAAGGGAGATCGCTTAATTCAACCAGAAAGACAGCTTTCTTAGAAGCACCCAAACCACTTAACAAAAAACAGATGAGTTTCTTGGGAATTATTAACTATTGTAGGGCATGGGTCCCACACTTTGCATTGCATACAGGGTTACTTAGTTATTTGCTCTATGGTAAGGCTATGACAGCAAAATACAAAATTGTATGGACAAAAGAGGCGGAGAAACAGTTTGTGGCTATTAAAAAGCTATTGATATCTGACACTGTTCACACAGACTGTGGATTGCAGGGAGGGGTTCATGACATCAGTGTTGACTCAGAAACACGGAGGGAAGAATAAGCCGGTGGCCTATTGTTCCTCCCGTCTTGATGAGGTGGCGCAAGCAATGCCCCTGTGTTTGCAGTCAGTGGTGGCTGCAGCACGGGCTGTGGAGGACTCAGCCTCTGTAGTACTTTACCATGATTTGACTTTGAGGGTACCACGTGCAGTCTCAATCTCGTTATTGGAACATAAAATGGCATACATGTTGCCAGCTAGACACTTGTCTTGTATGATCATTTTGTTAACTTCTTAAGATATAGGGGGCAGCATTTTCACTTTGGATAAATAGAGTGCCCAATTTCAACTTCCTGCTACTCATGCCAAGAATATAAGATATGCATATTATTAGTAGATTTTGATAGAAAACACTCTGAAGATTCTAAAACTGTTTGCATCATGTCTGTGAGTATAACAGAACTTATGTAGCAGGTAAAACCCAGAGGACTAACAGTTCAGATGTTTTTCTTTTGAGGTCTCCGTCTGTTCAGTGGATTCTCATTGGGAAACGATATTTCTTAGTCACTTGTTTTCAGTTCCTACCGCTTCCACTGGATGTCACCGGTCTTTGGAATTTGGTTGAGGTTATTCCTTTGTGCAATGAAGAAGTACGGCCATCTAGGAAATGGGTAACACTGTTGAGAGTTGTGCAAGACTTGAAAAGTAGCGTTGGTTTGTTGTGTTCCTGTATTGAACACAGATAGACCTGTCTTCAATTGGATCGATTATTAATGTTTAAAAATACCTAAAGTTGTATTACAAAGTAGTTTGAAATGTTTTGGAAAAGTTTACAGGCAACTTGAGATATTTTGTAGTGACGTTGCGTAAATTGGTAGCTGTTTTTTTCCTGGATCAAACGCGCCAAATAAATGAACATTTTGGATATATATGGACGGAATTAATCGAAAAAAAGGACCAATTGTGATGTTTATGGGACATATTGGAGTGCCAACAAAAGAAGCTTGTCAAAGGTAATGCATGTTTTATATTTTATTTCTGCATTTTGTGTAGCGCCTGCAGGGTTGAAATATGCTACCCCCTTTGTTTACTGTTGTTCTACCATCAGATAATAGCTTCTTATGCTTTCGCCGAAAAGCCTTTTTAAAATCTGACATGTTGCCTGGATTCACAACGAGTGTAGCTTTAATTTAGTATCTTACATGTGTGATTTAATGAAGTTTGATTTTTATATCATTTTATTTGAATTTGCCACGCTGCATTTTCCCTGGCTTTGGCCAAGTGTGACGCAAGCGTCCCGTATACCTTAAATATGCCAAATATAACAATTGAGCGATGTACTACCTTGAACCCCTCCACTCTAATTCCTATAGCTACCTATGGGTGTCCCCATGATTGTGTAGCAGAGACGGAGAAAGTAGTTCTCCCCAGACCAGATCTAACTGATCTGCCTTTGCCAGATGCTGAAATAACTGTGTTTGTTGGTTGGGTCTTCCAGAAAGAACCCAGATGGCTCAAATGCTGCGGGTTATGTAGTAGTGACTCTCACTGAGGTGCTTGAAGCTGAAGCTTTACCAAATAATTACTCTGCTCAACCATTTCTACAAATGTACCACAGGAATGGAACATAAATCATAGAGGATCAGTGGAGGCTCCTCAGAGGAGGAAGAGGAAGACCATTCTCCTCAGTGAATTTCATACAAATTGAAATTGTAATATAAATGATCCATTTTAGATTAAACTATACTAAATATAATCACGTCACCCTAATAACTGATTAAAACACACTATTTTGCAAAGAAGGCCTCAACAGCACTCTGTAGGTTAGCACCATGGTGTAGCCAGAGGACAGCTAGCTTCCGTCCTCCTCTAGGTACATTGACTTCAATACAAAACATAAGAGGTGTGACAAGAGATGAAAAGAATCTGCCCACTCCATCAAGCAATGGGGGCAACAACACAGGGCATCCACGGGACCTCATGGAACCATGGACCGCACCTGCAGAAACTGGACAACAGGGAGAAGCAGAGGAGATACCTATCATAGACTTCTCCCAGCTGACGCTTGACATACCACCTACGCCACCTCCAGTGGTAGAAACAACCAGCTGGTATGATTGAGTAGAATCAGCCAACAGTAACACAGAAGCAGCAATGTGAGAGTCAGTAGTGCATGACCTTAAAGGGTAATAATAGGAAGCTTCCGTTTAACACACAGGCCTACCTTTAAAAAGATATATAAAGAGAACAGAGATCATAACACAGCATGATCCTCACTAACATATGAAACAGACTTCATATGGAGAATCATCATAGGTAAATGTACTATTGCACTATACGCTTTTTGATAGAGTAAAACAATATTTTGAGAACCGGATATTTGTGCTTAAGTACTTATTGGGTCATACTCTGAAGAAGCTGGTTGAATCTTGTGAACCCGTGACACTTGGCGCCCAACGTGGGGCACCGATAGTAATAATACTCTGAAAACGAAATAAGTTAAGGACCTATATACCCAGAGAAAGAAAACCATGGCAACTACCATATATACTACGGCAGCTCATGAGGAGCAAAGTACGGTAGAAAATAACGGTACAGAACAGGAAATGATACGCAGGCAAAAGGCAGGCCTACCCAGCACTAGGCTCGCAATGTGCGTACCAGGGATACCCTGGGGCCGCTGACCAAGAGGGAACAGACGGCCCCTCCAATAACAGGATTAGGCAAATAGCCCTGAATCCTAAGAATTTGCCGTGAAGACTGATCAACTTCACTAGAAATTTTTGGAACAGGTGGAAATTCATTATTAAATGATTAAGGAACACCAGTCTCTATTCAAAGTGTATAACTACTTTGAAATTGTATTATTTCCTTGGTAAAGTAAAGCTAACATAGTGCGTAAGTGTCACTATGGGTGTTGTATGAGAAAAAAAATCCCTGAGAAATAAAAAAAAGTACTACAGAGTTTATAACTAAATAGGAAATCTAAATAAAATCTCAAGGTAAAGAGCAATGGCGGGTTAGAGTCTACTCTTTGAGAAAAAAAAATCCCTGAGGAAACTAGAAAATACTATAGAGTTTATAACTAAAATAGGAAATTTATACAAACCTCAAGGTGAAGATATGGCAACAGGAGTGAATTATTTTCAACGCCGTCAAGGCAGGCAGACCTCGTAGTAATATGAAATTGGGTTCTAATAAAAGTCATCCCAGAAAAAGAAGGGGGACCAGAGGATGTAAGTGTGTATTGTGGCAAAGTGGCCTTCTATGCACAGCCCTGGTACCCCATGGCAATGGCCCTGCTACAAGACGGGACTCCAACGAATCTAAGAGACACTAGTGTAATGTTGAGAGCCATGCAGGAAGACTTATGTTAAATATTTAGGATATATTTTAAGCCAACAGGGCAGAGAAAAGATGAAGGTAGAAAAAGAGTGATTTTATAATCATTAAATGTAATTTTGAAAATAAATATGTTGCAGTTCTTAGGGATAATAAAGTACTGTAGGTAATGGATCCCATACTATGCAACATATATAAAATGTTTGATGAGACTGAGTTAAGATTAACCCAGGTTATTGTTAGATAAAATACAGTGGACTCCCGAAAGAGAGATTTCATTAGTACAGAAAACATATGCTATGTTTAGCAGCGTTTTGGCCTTATCTAATCATTTGAAGGTTTGTCTTCAAATAGTAGAAAGATGGCAAGAATATATGGCATCTGTTGTGACCCAGGGTCATTGAGAGTATCGGGTTAATTAAGTTGAACTATATAATTATCTTATAGGTTCCTACATAGAAATGTTGAGTTCTATAAAATTCGTTGGTGTAAACAGGGAGACAGTGAGACAGTCAGTCAATATTTGGAAACAGAGACCATATCTGGTACTGACAGTATTAGCTGCGGCAACGGGAAGCAGATGCGGAGGCGAAAAAAGGCTGGTTTTGAACCACAGTCATTAAAGCAGCAGTTAAGAGGAAGTTAAACATAGACATAACTACAGTGAAAGAGCTGAGACAGATAGTGGCCCATGTGCAAATATATTAGGTCAGTTAGACACTGACACAGGAGTAGGGGAATGGGACTTTACAGGGAAGTAAATAATGCAAAGAGTGGACACCTCAAGGTACAATTTCAGGATGGACTTTAAAAAATATATGAAAATAATAAACCACTTCGGGATAAATATGCTACAAGGAGAAGAAAATCTCCTCAGGTTATCGGACGCTAAATAATTATAAGTAAGGGGAGTCATAAATATGAACCATTTTTTGTTCCAGACTAAATTGAGAGAGTCAGAACACACATAAAATAATTGGAGGAGTACATAAGCCAGGGAAGCAATGCAAAATAGCCAGACACAAAAGAGGCCTTAACCAAGATGAATACTGCAGGCAGGAAACTGAATCTGACAAAAAGCCAGATAGGCTAGAAGGAAGTCAGCTTTCTAGGTTTCACAATCAGTGACGGAATAACAGCAAGCAAGGGGTACTTAGAAAAGGTGCAAGAAATGGAGAAACCACAGACTGTGAACGAAATGCAGAAGGGCCTGGGCAAACTAGGCTACATTAGAAATCATATACCAGGCTATAGCAGAGTGGCAAAACACTGCTATAAGGGTATCACAAGAAGAGAGGATCAGATAGGTTTATCCCATAAACAGTTTGGAAGAGAACCGATAGTCTGGACGGATAAAATGGAAAGTTCTTGGGAAAAACTTAAAGATATGGCAGGCCAAGCACAAACAAATGAGCCAAGGAACCCAGACCTACCCCTATGGATTTGTATAAAGCTAGAAGGAGAGGAAGTAGACAGAGATGGGTACCTATGGGTATCCAATGAGAGCGCAGAAAGGACAGTAAAGTGCTACAGTAAACAGTTAAAGGGCCCAGTAATGAAATACTCTTCAGAAGGAGCGAAGATGGCGCTGCTGGAAATATACTGGGACAAGATAGTAGCTTTGGCCCAAGGCCAGCAAATTATCGTTAAAGATGATGAGTTGAACAAACTATGGGCAGCCAACAACACAAAAAAAATGTTAGGAGTAACCACCACTACATGGGACAAATGGAGGAACGTAGTGGGAACTAAGGGAGTACTTTTTGTTGCGGATAAAGGTTGGGATCCGGAAGGTGAACCCCCAAAATTGGAGAAAAAGAAACATAAAAAACCCACAGAAAAGCCTAGGGACATAGTTGTGTTCACGGATGGTAGTGAAAAAACGGAAAAGACAAGATGGGCTTTATTGTAAAAAATAAAGCCACGGGGGACCAAACAAAGTCGAACAATCATAGGAACAGCCCAGAAAGCAGAAGTGATGGCAGTACTGGAAGCACTCCTACACTGCATAGGGTCTAACCTAAAAAGGATTGAAGTAGTAAAGGATAGTTATTATTGTGCACAAGCCATGACCTCAGACAAAATAACAGGTACAGAGGTGCCAAAAATAAGCCAATACATATGAGGGAGAATGGAGGAAAATCCATGAGTTAATGGATAAAATGGATATAGTGGTAAGTCACCAAAAGGCTCACACTGCCGACTTGGCAGGGGCAGAAGCAGACTTTAACCAACTAGGAAACAGAGAAGTAGATGAGCTAGTTCAGATGGGAAGAATAGTTCTCTATAAACGTGAAACAGACAAACTGAGAGCACTCCATGAGGATTGGGGCCACTTGGGGTCCCGAATATTAATGAAAAGGCTGAAAAAACAAACGAGGGCATTTTCTATACTAGAGAAGAAGTACTAGAAATATGCAAGAAATGCATCATATTCCAAGAACAAAAGGTTAGTAACCTAGGCAGGATGGCAGGTCAACACATTAAGTGCAACACACCATGGAAGCAAATAGCATTAGGTACTATGGGTCCTATGAAGATTGCAACCTCCTTAGGGCACAGGTACGCTATAGTAGCGGTGTGTATGGCTACAGGATACTCAATAGTGCTCACATCAAATTCATCCAATGCGGTGCCAGTGTTGCAAATGCTTAACCTTCTAACCCTTGCTCTAGGTCCTTTCCCATCCATTAGAACCAATAATGGAAGACAGTATGAGAATAAGAAGGTGGAGGAGTGGTGTGTGGACCATGGGGTCGCACACATATACTCCCCCCCCCCTTACACCCCACAGGCCAATGGCTGTGCCGAAAGGACCATAAGGAAATTGAAGACGACCCTAGGGTTATGAAAGGCAGAGAAAGATTGGGGACCTAAATTGGCACAGGCCTGTGTGGAAATTAACTTAACTCCAACAGACACAGGGCCTAGCCCAAGAGAATTGATGGGACTACCCAACATCAGCACAGTGGTGGAAATAGCTAATGCTCAGTCTCCCCCTCTACCTTGTGTGTTACAGGTGGGAGACTGGATTAGGATTAAGACCAGGAGCTGACACGGGGAATAGAGTAATCCCAACAAAACAAAAACAAACAAAAAAAGATGGAAAAAGACGCCAGGTAATTGCCGTGATCAGTGCAAACACGATCAAAGTAGACGGTGATATAACGGTAGACGTTGCACAATTTAAAAAGGTATGTCCACCAGAGTAGTTAATCCAGAGTGGCTGCACATGTTGACCTGCAGGTCAGGAATACAGGTGAGACGCTCGGATGACTCAGTATGGATAACCACTCATCTAAGACACGAACAACTGGCGAAAGCAGGAGTGGTAGTTCGGGGGAATACCAGGGCTGTGTGGCACGAAAGCAGGTGCACAGATCCAGGACAGAAAGGTTATATGAAAATAGCCCCATGTGAGGTATGCGGAGAACCCACAGGGGAGGTGCAGTATAAAGGCCCGGCCAAGATGAGCATAAGGCAGATAGCCACAGGAAGTGACTGTGGTAAGCGAGGTGGTATGCAAAGAGTAGGAAGGGTTCTCTGGTGCAAGAGATGTGATAGGGACGTATTTTCAAACTGCATGGTAGGAGTACAGGAAGTGACATCAGGATGGGAGCCGAAGCGGTGCACATGTGTAGGGACGCACAGAGGTGTGTTGGTCCAGAAGAATTGTGTGGAGTGCAGACCTCAGAAACTGAGAGGGGAGAATGGCCTGTTAAGAGGTAGCCTACTCACTCCAGTGTGAAGGGAGGAAGGCCTATGGCCTGTGGAAGCAGGGCCCTTCAGATTGGCTGGAGGAATAAGTACCTACACAAATTGTGAATAGTGGCTGGAAGAAAGGAAAGGTGACCCAGTCCCAGTGACAGGATATGGCACACAACCAGGAGAACCAGAATGTTGGATGAGGGTAGACGGGAAATTTTCCCTATGGAACCCTAGGAATTACCTAAGTCAGATGTTGACAAACAGACGTGACTGGGAACAAGATGATGAATATGAATTAGACAATAACCATGAGCGAAACGACCACCATGGGGTAATGAGAAGATGCTGGTGGGAAGGAACATGTAAGCCAGTGAGAGAACATAACTGGGGCAGGTTTATGAGGAAAGAGAAGACAATGTGCTGTGTCTCCAAGCTTATGGCCATAGAGGATACAGAACCCGTCAGGGTTGACAAAAGAGAAAAGCACATGGTGAAATTGGGCTGGCAAATATACATTGCCCAGGACCCCAAAACCAAATTGGACTGTCTATACTCGTGCCACATGTTGGTGGACAGGAAAGCAGCTCCTGGAGAGGGAAGAGGTAGAAATGAAGCTGCTCTACCTGATCCACAAGGAAAAATTTGAAGGTTGATTAATAACCTAATAAAAAGAAAACTAACCTCAAACACACAAGACCCTGGAGAGGACACATCTAGACAAAGGGACACAGGCCATACTAGGTCCACCATTTGTAAAAAAGAAAGAAAACAAAACTAACTAGAATGTCTCCCTCTGTTTCTACAGGGAAATGAGGCTGGGAGAATATAGAACCAGGCATAGGGAATGTAAGGTGGGATGGTGCTGGTGGGTAAGTATCCTTTCCACCATAATATTAGTACCCACCGCCATAATAATAGGACTAAACCTAGGGATAGTGTATGAAAAACAAGAGAGAATTAGTACAGGGACTAAGAGATACTCCAAGAAAAATGTGCCAACTCTATACCAACCTATAGAGCATTTACAAAGAGATGGGGCACACCCGTACAATGCACCATAACAAATGACTCACTGTGTCCAGGACACCCTTCAGTCAAGTTAAAACAGAGATATAATATTACGAAATGGAATCTGACCTGGGATCATAATAATACCATAGTGGTGTTGTGGAAATTAGTGACCAGTAACACACTCCAAGGGTATATAGTAAATATAACTAAAGGACCAGTACTGGTTAATCAGACATGTGAAAATGGACAATATATGAATTCATATAAAGGCGGCCAGTGGAGGGGACAGCTGGGTGATGCAGAGAATATAACGGAGATCAAATTTATCTATGATCAAAGTACGACCAGTTCACCTTGCGAAAGTGTTGAGTGCCACAGTTTAATCTTGATTCTAGCCATCCCGGATCCGGGATCATGAATACAGCCTCAAGCTCATTACCATAATGCAACGTTAACTATTCATGAAAATCGCAAATGAAATGAAATTAAAATATTAGCTCTCAAGCTTAGCCTTTTGTTAACAACACTGTCATCTCAGATTTTCAAAATATGCTTTTGAACCATAGCTAAACAAGCATTTGTGTAACAGTATTGATAGCCTAGCATAGCATTAAGCCTGGCATTCAGCATGCAACATTTTCACAAAAACAAGAAAAGCATTCAAAATCATACCTTTGAAGAACTCTCAGTTAGCTAGCAAATGTTCCGTTTTTCCAAAAAGATTGTTTGTGTAGACAAATCGCTCCGTTTTCTTCATCACGTTTGGGTAAGAAAAAAACAGAAAATTAAGTCATTACAACGCAAACTTTTTTCCAAATTAACTCTATAATATCGACAGAAACATGGCATACGTTGTTTAGAATCAATCCTAAAGGTGTTTTTCACATATCTATCGATGATAAATCATTCGTGGCAGTTGACTTTCTCCTCTGAAGAGAATGGAAAGCGCATGGACCTAGAGATTACGCAATACTTTCGACGCAGGACACCGGGCGGACACCTGGTAAAAGTAGTCTCTTATGGTCAATCTTCCAATGATATGCCTACAAATATGTCACAATGCTGCAGACACCTTGGGAAAACGACAGAAAGTGCAGGCTCATTCCTGGCGCATTCACAGCCATATAAGGAGACATTGGAACACAGCGCCTTCAGAATCTGGGGCATTTCCTGTATGAAATTTAATCTTGGTTTCACCTGTAGCATTAGTTCTGGGGCACTCACAGATAATATATTTGCAGTTTTGGAAACGTCAGAGTTTTTTCTTTCCAAAGCTGTCAATTACATGCATAGTCGAGCATCTTTTCGTGACAGAATATCTTGTTTAAAACGGGAACGTTTTTTATCCAAAAATTAAAAGAGCGCCCCCTATCTCGAAGAAGTTAACGACTGCTTTCAACACCTCGGCGTGGCCTAGGAGGACAAAACCAACACGTTGGCCTCGGATGAGCAAAAATAGCATGACCACAAGTCATGCATCAGCAAGTCATCCATCGGCAAGTTCAGCAATAACGACACCCCGTGAACCAGGCGAAAACAATACTAGCACCCTAGAGCGAGCTAAAAGGAAAGTGGCCCCCCTGACCACACTGGCGCGCGACAAAACAGAAATGAACCTAACACACACAGAGGGCCCAAGACAGGGTATGGATCAAGGGGGCTTAGATATATTATGTCTGAAAGGGAATAGCTCCAGGTACCGAGTAAGGCGCAGCACGCAGAGGCGAATTACAGGACCAAGCCCTGAAGCTAAATGGTTGAATGATATAGTGTTATACCTACACCCTGGAAATTTCTCCTCATGGGATAATAGAATACTGGGAGGAAGCAAGGGTATTATTTTACCGTATGCAAAAAATAGGACCTATAAGTATCTGGGATTTACTAGTGGCCCATTAGATAGATTCCACCGGATGGAATATGGAGTGTGGGGACATGACATTCCCAACTCCACCAGGCCAGGAGAAAAACCAATAAAGTATTCCACCTCAGGATGGGTATGCCTTACGACACAGAATAATACAAACCCAGGGTTGGCCTATCCCAGGTCAACCCCATGGACAGCACTAGACCTTAGGAGTTTGAAAGAAAATGATCAACAAAGCCTTGAGATGGCCCAAAGAATGTGTGCTAAAGCCCCATTATGGAACTGGGGACAAGAACCAAATAACCCGTTCTATAGGAAAGAAGGGAAGACCGCCCAACAGTATTATGACCAATGGGTTAGACCCCCTGCGAATAAAACTGAGGCCTGGGCACAATACCATTGCATCTCAGCCCATGGCATATTGAAAGAATCAGGAATCCCCCACTTCCATAGATGGTCAGGGGGACATTATCCTTCACCTGGAATGCTGGGGGTAGCGCCGGCCTTCTCAGGCAGGAATGAGAACGCAAACCAAAAATTGGTAGACATGGTAAACCCACGGGGCGCTTGCCACTCCAGAGTATTGGCTGGAGGAGGTATTTTAAAACATATAAGAACACAGGACAAAATGGAACATGTGCATCAATTTGGATACAGTTTCCCCCCAATAGGAAGATTGAACACTGATACCCTTATATGGATGCAGGGATTAATGCTACAGAAATGGAATACAACCATGGGAAAAATGATTAGGAATGCATTAATAATGAAAGAAACGGTCATTAAAAACTTTGAAGCCAGCACTAGTATGAAGAGTACCATGGTGTCCAAAACATTTGACCCAATAGCAATGGGATGGGATAAACGCCAGTTAGACCCCACTCCGTTAACCGGAGGATACGTACAATTAGCATGCTATGGAGGCATTAAATTCCATGTAAACCAAGGGGATATAGCTGGCACCAGGGATCAGACCCTTCGAACAGATCCCTCTCTAGCAGATTGGGCTAGATATACCCTTGAACCCATGACCGCCCGGTGGCTGATGGGAGGGTATAAGGAATGGGCCATAAAGCTAATGTGGCCACAACAGGACGAACCATGGGGAGACCTATGGGGAAAAGGGTCAGACTGGGATAAGAATATGACCCTGACTTGGAATATGTCCACGTGTAAACAGTTATTTGACAATGGTACGGTATCAGAAGGGTGCAGTATAATTCAACGAAACTTGGAACTGTTAAAAACTATGGGGCAGGAAAACTACTGTAACATATTGAAGAGAAGGTTCTGGGACAAAGGAGCAGATGGCATAACGTGGTATCGAGACGAGGACACCACTATGAGTAATGGTTTAGGAGTCAACTGGTTAACTAGAGCATGGGGAGGTTTTACCACAGGGATGGCTAAAATGGCAAATGATATAATAGTGGAACCAGTAAATAAGGTGGTCACAGCCATAAAAGACAAATGGGAGGAAGTCACTTCATGGTGGCAAGAAATGAAAGAAAGATTCTGCCTAGGAATAAGTATCACAGTAGGGATCTTGATATTCATAGCGCTTATGATAGCCCTAAGTTACGTCAAAAGAATGGGACTTCCAGTAGATGCAGTACTGAGGAAGGGGTGGCTATCCCTATTTAAAATAATTAAAATAACCCTTAGACTACTGAGAGAGTTATTAAAGTTAATGCTAAAACTCTTGTGGAAGATATGCAAAGGAGTAATAATGTGGACTATGGTATACGAGAGAGTACATCAAAGATCTCCTGGCTGATTAGAGGAACGGGAGACAGAGGGAACACGGGTAGACCTACTAGAGGTCACGAACTTGTGACCCGCCGAGGTGTCATAGTAAAGGAAGTAGGCAGTGCCTGACAAGGGGAGGGGGCACTGGCTGAAGGTGAATAAAGGGTAGCTGTTTCTGCACAATAAGGCACAAATGACTTAAGCAGCCTGAGTACAACACAATAAAGAAAAGCTTCTAAACCATAGAAACTACCAACAACCTCCTAAGAAAATGGCATCCAACTCCTCCAACCAATCCGACTTTGAGAACAGGGACCTGACTCAAAGAGACCCCCAGGAGGAGGTAGCTATAACATTGTGTCAACTACTACAGATTATGATTTGGGGAATGTTGGGTTGGAAAAATAGGCAGGGTCAGGGGGTTATAACATTGTTAGCAATAATACTTAGCACCCTAGTGGCAGTGATTAGGTTTGGTTTGGTTTATCCAAAGGACAGACTGTAATGTTGTCTATGGTACCTGTGGTGGTAATACAACAAGTGGCACCAGTACTGGGGAAGCATTATGGGTTGATACAATTTGGAGAAACTATGGCAACAGTCTTCGGCGCAATAGGCCAGATAGGAGGCTTTAAAGTAAACATGACAGATACCACAGGGCTATGTGAACAATTGAAGGGATTTGCATACGCTGGATGGGTAATGGAAGGGCTAATTTTGGTAATAATAATAATGCAGTTGTGGAAAGAACTAAAAAAACAGAAAAATAAAAGAAGCCAAATTAGGAGACAGGTATTAGGAAAAGCACTACCCATGGTAATATGGGTAGTTATAGCTATGGCCCTTAATGCCATTGCACCATTTTCACGGGAAATGGAATGAACTATGGCAATTATGGGTTTTGTGCTTACCAATCTTTTCTCCCCCTCATATCCTTAGGAAAACCCAGAGAAGTGCGACAGGGTAAGACCTGGATATTATTTAAAACAAGACGGGGAGAGGGAGGAAAGGGTGGGCAAAAAAGGTAGGATAGTTAGAGTAGAAGAGAGTAGGTGGCTATGGTGTAAGGGAGCTGAGGACAGAGTCATGATAAATTGTGGGCGATGTGGGAGATTGGCCCCCGGAGAATTGGAGCAGGAAGACATACATGGGGTAGTCCTATCTGGAACCACATGCTATGCGAGGATTGTTATGAACCTCATGAGGCGTATCTGATAGAAAGAATAGGTGAGGAGGAGTACTTTGGCGCAGTTACATCCTGGGGATTCGGGGTTAACATGAAAGCCACAGCAGGAAGGCGTAGAGTGGCGATAGGAAGGAAAGAGATTACAATAGTAGACTTCAAAGATAGTAGCAAATGCCCATGTCGGCCAGCGAATTGGAAATATGGATCACCACCTCTGGTGATGAAAAATTTAAGGACAACAATGGAAAGAGACACAAGGAGAGAGCCCCAAGTTATGCTAGGGGACTTGGAGAAATGTTGGACCAAAGAGGACTTAGAAGTCCTGGAGAAACATCTGTGCTACACGAGGCGGGATAAGGCCGGGGCAGAGTGGCACGAGAGTACAGTCAGGAGGTTTGGCCTTAAGTGGAAGATGTTGGATTGCAACATAGGGGCTTGCATGACCGACAACAGATGGGTAGAAATGATGTTAGGAGATATCTATAGGCCAAGAGCTAGTAAACATGGAGTGAGGAGGAGATTAACTGAGGAAGAGGTACGGGCCCAGAAAAAGGTAGAGGGGCAAGGAAAAGAACCAGTTTTCCTTATAGAAGGAAGTAAGGAAGAACATGGAGAGGGACCAGGTTTGAAGATAAGGAGACTAAGAAGGTATACCCCAAGGCACAGACAGGATAATCAGAGATCAAGGAAAGAAAGGGAGGAAAAACAGAAAGAGAGAGGTAGGCAGTTAGTGAAAGGATGGTTTGGGTGTGGCTCAAAAGACAATGGCCCTAGCGGGCTGCCAGACGCAGGAGTTAGGAGGCAGACGGCACAGGGGCCAGCCTGGAGACCTATCTGGGCGCTAAAGGCAACAGAGGGAAGACAATGTAAAACCATACAAGGAGATGGATCAGAGCATAAGGGCGAGGGACCTAACTGGTCCAAAATTGCAGATCTTACTAGTTCAGTAGTAAGGTGTGAGGCAGCAGCAGGAGATCTGAGAAGGGAGCTGAAATACATTGGGGATGAACTTAGAAGCATGGTAAACCCCAGAAGTAGGAAGGGCAAGAAGAAGGCCAAGAAAGGGAGGTGACAATAACAATGGTCTAACCAATCTTCCCTGAATTATAGGAATCAGAAGCTTCAGAGGAAGAACAGATGTATGAGGAAGCAAAGATCCTAGGAGAATGGTGTATGGCTAGGATGGAGACATTCATTAAACATTGGCAAATAATGGATAGGCCTGACCTGAATGACTGTTGCGAGGGGCATATGTTGTGTTGGGAAAATACCAAGGAACTAGACCTATGTGGAGGGTGTGCATTTAATGTAAAGGGGACTCTACATGGAAGGCTAAATTGGCGAGGGAAAGATTTGGAGAGTGTGTGTTTAGGTTGCTTAGAGGAAGCCAGAGATTGGCCAAAAATGAGGGTAATGGTAAAAAGAGGGATGGCTTGGAAAATGACCCAGAAGAAGAAGAGGCAAAGTTGAGGGTTGTGTATAATGGTAAAGAAATATAATGGGACAGGCAAACAGGGAAGATAGAGTTATCAGGGCTAAACAATGAAATATATTACACAGGATGGAGCCAGGACCAGGGGAGGATGGAAGCATCGGTGCGAGCATTGTTCTAGCATAACCAAAGGGAAAATAATTAGAGACACAAGATCTGGGAATAGCCTTATTACATATTTTTGTAAAGCTTGCTTTTGTGGTGCAACATGCAATAAGTTAGGGTACTGTAAATATAATGAAGATGAAGCAGAGGACTGGCCCAAAGATGGGGCATATGCAAACATTGTGGTGAACGGAAGATTAGCAGTTAAGTCAGTAACGAGTGATGGTCAGTACATCAAGAGTAGGTATTGGTTGAAGATGGAAGATGGACAGGAGGTTAGCTATGGCATGGTACAGAGGATAGATGGGCTAATGTTAGGGGTACGCTATAATGGGAGAATAATGAGGCAAGGAACTAAGAGAAATGAGTGTTCAGATGCTGGAGCGGGTGTGACAAGAGATGAAAAGAATCTGCCCACTCCATCAAGCAATGGGGGCAACAACACAGGGCATCCACGGGACCTCATGGAACGCACCTGCAGAAACTGGACAACAGGGAGAAGCAGAGGAGATACCTATCATAGACTTCTCCCAGCTGACGCTTGACATACCATCTACGCCACCTCCAGTGGTAGAAACAACCAGCTGGTATGATTGAGTGGAATCAGCCAACAGTAACACGGAAGCAGCAATGTGAGAGTCAGTAGTGCATGACCTTAAAGGGTAATAATAGGAAGCTTCCATTTAACACACAGGCCTAAGATTACGTAGGTCTACAGCCCCAGTGGGAACTTCCCCTTTAAAAAGATATATAAAGAGAACAGAGATCATAACACAGCATGATCCTCACTAACATATGAAGCAGACGTCATATGGAGAATCATCATAGGTAAATTTACTATTGCACTATACGCTTTTTGATAGAGTAAAACAATATTTTGAGAACCGGATATTTGTGCTTAAGTACTTATTGGGTCATACTCTGAAGAAGCTGGTTGAATCTTGTGAAACCGACTGAGTCTCCGAAAAACAGAGGTCTAACCACCTCTTGATCACATAGACAAAGCGGGCGTTCGTATTTTTGACACCAGAAACCAGAGGTGATTAGCAATTCAAGGAAAAACAGCCAAGTACCAGTTACCATATATTGCATCTATGCACAGAGTTGGAAGTGAATAGTATTAGGATATACACTTTTTGTTGGACTAGAACAATATTTTGAGAGCTGGATATTTTTGCTTAAGTACTTATTGGGTCATACTCTGAAGAAGCTGGTTGAATCTTGTGAACCCGACTGAGTCTCCGAAAAACAGAGGTCTAACCACCTCTTGATCACATCGACAAAGCGGGCGTTCGCATTTTTTGACACCAGAAACCAGAGGTGATTAGCAATTCAAGGAATAATAGCCAAGTACCAGTTACAATATATTGAGTCCATACACAGAGTTGGAAGTGTATAGAGATACTGGAATTCGGAATCTAGCGTCATAGCTGCGAGAATACCGATTACGGGAAAGTGACCAAAGGGCTGAGCATTTAAGGTAATTGAACTATTTTTGCTATTTAGTCAATATTGTTAGAAGTGTTAACACATTTAAAGTTTTGCAATATTATCTGGCATAGCTTAATTAAAGCATTAAGGATTGATTGAGCATTATTGTTGATTTGAGAAACTGTATAACCATTGAATTGTAAGGATGTGTATAAGACAAAAAACAGAGTGACTTAATAAAAGCTTGAAACTTTGACAACTAGGCCAGATTAACGATCTGGAGAGCAAATGCCTTTGACACTCTCACTGAACAGCAAGTGACCCTGGTAATAGGTTAAAGTGATTGCACTAAAGAATATTTCATTGTGTGGACAATAATATATTTTTAAGAGAGTCAAAACATATACCAATACTAGTTTCCAAGTGACTACTAGCTGACGAGCATAATAACTACTAGGAGTTGTTATTAGGTATTGATATATACATAGGTAAAGATAACTTGAAAGTAAGGAAATATAGGAGGAATCCATAACACTTAAGAATATTTAAATAGGAGTATATCTATCCAAGGCCTCATACTAGACCGGAAAAGAACGGAGTGACAACGTGAAAGAAGGAACAAACCCAACTTACGCGAAGGGCCATTACGAATAAATAGAAGGGTTGGTAGAGCCGCACGGCTAGGCCCTTGTTACACCAAAGTAACTAAAGTCCCAAAGTACTCTGCCCAGCCAGAGGACGGGGTAGAGGCTTTTGCTGCAGGCATTGGGCAAAAGTCAGCACCGTGACAGAGGCTCATGGTTCTCATTCCCTTCCATAGACTTACACAGTAATTATAACAACTTCCACAGAACGTCCTCCAGCCTATCAAAGCTCTTGCATGTTGTCCACTGACTGACATGTTGTCCACACAATCAAAGGATCAGAGAATGAATATCATACTGAAAGCATAAGCTACTGCTAGCTAGCACTGCAGTGTATAAAATGTGGTGAGTAGTTGACTCAAAGAGAGAGAAAGACAATAGTTGAACAGTTAACAAATTAATTTATTCCAAAATGAAGTAGAAGCAAGAGAGAAATAGAGAGAAAGAGAGATTGTTATTATTATTTTTTTTACTTTGTTTCACTTACTTAGCTAGCAAATGGCAGCTAGCTAGTTTAGCCTACGGAAACACCCTGCTCAAACAGAGGGATGCTTTGTTAGCTAGCTGGCTATGACATTCCAACACAACACTGAAACTCTCATAAGGTACGTTTTTGGTATTATTAATTTATTGCCACCGGGGCCTGCCAGTGTAACTGCTTATTGACTGTACATTAACATGTTAGTGGCCAGATGGAAGCCACTCCTCAGTAAAAGGCACATGACAGCCCGCTTGGAGTTTTCCAAAATGCACGTAAAGGACACTCAGACCATAAGTATCAAGATTCTCTGATCTGATGAAACCAAGATTGATATCTTTGGCCTGAATGCCAATCGTCACGTCTGGAGAAAACCTGGCACCATCCTTAAGATCAATGGAAACAGGAAAAAGAGGACAGTGCATGCCCCCATTCTCAATGGAGCACGTTGAGAGCTTCAAGTTCCTTGGTGTCCACATCACCAACAAACTGACATGGTCCAAGAACACCAAGACAGTCGTGAAGAAGGTAAGACAAAACCTATTCCACCTCAGGAGACTGAAAATATTTGGCATGGGTCCTCAGATCCTCAAAAGGTTCTTCAGCTGCACCATCGAGGGCATACTGACTGGTTTCATCACTGCTTGGTATGGTAACGGCTCAGCCTCCGACTGGAAGGCACTGCAGAGGGTAGTGCAAACGGCCCAGTACATCACAAGGGCCAAGCTTCCTGCCATCCAGGACCTCTATACCAGGCGGTGTCGAAGGACCTAAAAATTGTCAAAGACTCCAGCCACCCTAGTCATAGACTGTGCTCTCTGCTACCACACGCAGGCATTACCGGAGCGCCAAGTCTAGCTCCAAGAAGCTTCTAAACAGCTTCCACCCACAAGCCATAAGACTCCTGAACATCTAATCAAATGGCTTCCCAGACTATTTGCATTGCCCCCCCTCTTTTACACCGCTGCTACTCTGTTATCATCTATGCAAAGTCACTTTAATAACTCTACCTACATGTCCATACTACCTCCACTAACCGGTGCCCCCGCACATTGACTTTGTACCGGTACCATCTGTATATAGTCTCGCAATTGTTATTTTATTGCTGCACTTTAATTACTTGTTCTTTTTATTTCTTATTCTTATCCATATTTTTTTAAACTGCATTGTTGGTTAGGTGATCGTAACTAAGCATTTCACTGTAAGGGTGTATTAGACACATGTGACTAATAACATTTGATTTTATTTAATTCGATGGTGAAGCATGGTGGTGGCAGCATCAGACTTTGGGGATGTTTTTCAGTGGCAGGGACTGGGAGACGAATCAGGATCGAGGGAAAGCTGAATGGAGCAAAGTACAGAGAAATCCTTGATGAAAGCCTGCTCCAGTGGTGTAAAGTACTTCAGTAAAAGTCTTTCAAGCACTACTTAAGTAGTTTTTTGGGGTATCTGTACTTTACGTTACTATTTATATTTTTGACAACTTTCACTTTTACTTCACTACATTCTTAAAGAAAATTATGTACATTATCTCCATACATTTTCCTTGACACCCAAAGTGTACATATTACCATTTGAATGACTTGCAGTACAGTAAAATGGTCCAATTCATGCACTTATCAAGAGAACGTCCCTGGTTATCCCTACTGCCTATGATCTGGCAGACTCACTAAACATACAGTTGAAGTCGGAAGTTTACATACACCTGAACCAAATACATTTAAACTGATTTTTTTCACAATTCCTGACATTTAAACCTAGTAAAAAGTCCCCGTCTTAGGTCAGTTACGATCACCACTTCATTATAAGAATGTGAAATGTCAGAATAATAGTAGAGAGAATCATTTATTTCAGCTTTTATTTATTTCATTACATTCCCAGTGGGTCAGAAGTTTGCATACACTCAATTAGTATTTGGTAGCATTGCCTTTCAATTGCTTAATTTGGGTCAAACGTCTCGGGTAGCCTTCCACAAGCTTCCCACAATAAGTTGGGTGAGTTTTGGACCATTTCTCCTGACAGAGCTGGTGTATCTGAGTCAGAATTGTAGGCCTTTCTATAGGATGGAGGTCAGGGCTTTGTGATGGCCATTCCAATACCTTGACTTTGTTGTCCTTAAGCCATTTTCCCACAACTTTGGAAGTATGCTTGGGGCCATTGTCCATTTGGAAGACCCATTTGCGACCAAGCTTTAACTTCCTGATTTATGTCTTGTGATGTTGCTTCAATATCAGAAGCTTCTAAAGCCATGACATAATTTTCTGGAATTTTCCAAGCTGTTTAAGGCACAGTCAACTTAGTGTATGTAAACTTCTGACCCACTGGAATTGTGATACAGTGAATTATAAATCTGTAAACAATTGACAGAAAAATTACTTGTGTCATGCACCAAGTAGATGTCCTAACTGAGTTGCCAAACTATAGTTTTTTAACAAGTTATTTGTGGAGTGGTTGAAAAACTAGTTTTAATGACTCCAACCTAACTATGTAAACTTCCGACTTCAACTGTAAATGCTTAGTTTGTAAATTATGTCTGACTGTTGGAATGTGTCCCTGGCTGTCAAATAACAATAAGGAAATTGTGTCATCTGGTTTGCTTAATATAAGGAATTTGAATCATAGCATTTATTTGATGACAATTAAGTCCTTTTTGCACCACTGTACATTTAAATACACCACTGTACATTTAAAACCAGATGCTTTTAGACTTTTACTCAAGTATTATTTTCTATTAACCTCTCTAGGGTACGTGGGACGCTAACCCCCCACCTGACCAACATCCAGTGAAAGTGCAGGGCGCCAAATTCAAACAGAAATCTCGTAATTAAAATTCCTCAACCATACATGTATTGTACACCATTTTAAAGATAAACTTGTTGTTAATCCCACCACAGTGTCCAATTTCAAAAAGGCTTTACGACAAATGCATACCATGTGATTATGTTGGGTCAGTACCTAGTCACAAAAAACAGCCATTTTTCAAGCCAAAGAGAGGAGTCACAAAATCCGAAATAGAGATAAAATTCATCACTAACCTTTGATGATCTTCATCAGATGGTACTCATAGGACTTCATGTGACACAATACATGTTTTGTTTGATAAATGTTGTTGAAAATACAATTGTTATGCATGGAATTAAAGATATACTTCTCCTTAATGCAACCGCTGTGTCAGATTTCAAAAAAGCTTTACGGAAAAAGTACACCATGGAATAATCTGAGTACAGCGCTCAGAGACCAAAACAAGCAACCAGATACCTGCCATGTTATGGAGTCAACAAAAGTCAGAAATAGCATTATAAATATTCACTTACCTTTGATGATTTTCATCAGAATGCACTCCTAGGAATCCCAGTTCCACAATAAATTATAGTTTTGTTCGATAAACTTTATGTCCAAATACCTCCTTTTTGTTCGCGCATTTAGTGCAGTAATCCAAATGCGCAAGCACTATGTAACGGCTCTCGTAGGTTGAAAGAAGGAGACCAAGGTGCAGCGTGATAGGCGTTCATGATTTTTAATAAAACTGAACACCGCAACAAAATAACAAAGTATAAAAACGAAAGCGCACAGTTCTGCCAGGCAGCAAAACAGCTAAACAGAAAATAACTCCCACAAAACCCAAATGGAAAATCACAACTAATATATGATCCCCAATCAGAGACAATGATAGACAGCTGCCTCTGATTGGGAACCACACTAGGCAAAAACAACAAAGAAATCGAAAACATAGATTCTCCCACCCGAGTCACACCCTAACCTAACCAAACATAAAGGATAAATAAGGATCTCTAAGGTCAGGACGTGACACACTAGGTCCAGACAAAGTCATAAAAGTTATATTACAGTTCATAGAAACATGTCAAACTATGTATATAATGAATCTTTAGGATGTTTTTATCATAAATCTTCAATAATGTTTCAACCGGAGAATTCCTTTGTCTTTAGAAATGAAAGGGAACGGAGCTAACTCTCACAGGTGCGCGCCTGACTGAGCACATGGCCTTCTGGCAGACCCATGACTCAATCAGCTCTCATTCTCTCCCACTTCACAGTAGAAGCCTGAAACAAGGTTCTAAAGACTGTTGACATCTAGTGGACATTAGGAAGTCCAATATGACCCCACAGACACTGTATATTGGATAGGCTAAGACTTGAAAACCTACAAACCTCAGATTTCCCACTTCCTGGATGGATTTTATTTCTCAGGTTTGTGCCTGCCATATGAGTTCTGTTATACTCACAAACATCATTCAAACAGTTTTTGAAACTTCAGAGTGTTTTCTATCCAAATAATATGCATATCCTTGTATCTGGGCCTGAGTTGCAGGCAGTTTACTATTTTCATCCAGACATAAAAATACTGCCCCCCACCCCAAATAAGTTTTAAGGCATCTTTACTTTTACTCAAGTATGACAAATGAGGAATTTTTCCAACTCTGCTCCAGAGCTTTCAGGACCTCAGACTGGGGTGAGGGTTCAACTCCCAATTGGACAACAATCCTAAGCACACAGCCAAGGAATTGCAGGAGTGGCTTCGTGGCAAGTCTCTGAATGTCCTTGAGTGGCCCAGCAATAGCCCGGACTTGAACACGATCGAACATCTCTGGAGAGACCTGAAAATAGCTGTGCAGCCACGCTCCCCATCCAACCTGACAGAGCTTAAGATAAGAATTGGAGAAACTCCACAAATACAGATGTGCCAAGCTTGTAACATCATACCCAAGAAGACTTGAGGCTGTAATCGCTGCCAAAGGTACTTCAACAAAGTACTGAGTAAAGGGTCTGAATACTTATGTAAATGTGATATTTCAGTTTTGCATTTTTAATACATTTGCAAAAATAAAGTAAAAGCACTTTTTGCTTTGTCATTTGGGGGAATTGTATTTAGATTAATGAGCAAAAAAATTCTACATAAATTTAGGAAAAGGCTCTAACGTAGCAAAATGTGGAAAAAGTCAAGAGGTCTGGATACTATCCGAATGCATTGTAAATCAGTTAAGGAGGATACATATTAATCAGTCAAGGATACCCATCACTACACATTCTGTGAACTTTAAACTTGTAGAATGCACGCCAACTCAAGCTGCACGTTTTTAAAACGTTTAAAATCACTGTATATTGTTATTGATGATATCTAGTAAGCCTACATACCCAGCTGTGCACACCTACCATAGCCTAAACAGCCCTCCTATTTGCCTCGAGTGATGGGGTTTAATGGGACAGCCATTGAGCAATGCATGAGTCAGAGCTCTCTCTTCATCTTAATAACAAACCATTGTCCTTCATCTTCAATCCATTATCAATTTCCAAGCACATGCTGCTCTGCCCTGCTGTGAAATATCTGTGTTGTGCTTTATGGTGTGTACATAATCAGTCCGGCGACCACGCACTGCAGGTCCATACCAGAGCGGCGCACACTAAAACCAGAGTGCCATGTGATGAGCAGATGAACAGAGTGTCGTACGGTTCTGTTGGGTTGTGGTTGTAAGGAGTTTTTTTTATGTACTTGAGAAGGGATATCATGGATAAGAACCCCGTATTTCAGATGTCTTGCGCTCAACACCAACGATGGATCAAAGTGTCAGGTAGGTCTTAGTCTCTGTTAACCCAGAAATGCAATCTTGCATAATTTGGTAAACTGTGTGATTTATTTCTGTGTTCATACTTGGTAGAAGTTTTAAAGAAAAACTATTTTACCTCTTAAATATAGTTGTGCTAGAATTTCAAATTCATAAATGTAAATTCACTAATAAAAATATCACTATATTAATTGTTTTCTATAAGGAGTTTGACCAGTATATTAAGATCATTTTACATTCTTCTAATAAGAAAGCTGTAAAATGTGTCAATCAATGTGTTTTAAGGCCTTTGTATAATCCATATTTTTTTGTACCCCCTAGAATAGTGAATATATTGTTCTTGTTTGTTTTATACTTCCTGTATGTCTAATTTTGTTTTGTGCAAAAGAATATATCATTTTAAAAGTTGTGTCAAAAATCAAGTCTCCACCAGAGAATGTGTATTTCATGATGAGATGCTTGTGTCTCCGCCCTAACAATGGGAGTCATTGTCCACAAAGGAAGGCAGGCAATAACAGGCAAGATAAGGTGGGATAAGATGACAGATACAGTGGGGCAAAAAAGTATTTAGTCAGCCACCAATTGTGCAAGTTCTCCCACTTAAAAAGATGAGAGAGGCCTGTAATTTTCATCATAGGTACGCTTCAACTATGACAGACAAAATGAGAAAAAATATCCAGAAAATCACATTGTAGGATCTTTAATGAATTTATTTTTGAATAAGGCTGTAACGCAACAAATGTGGAAATGTTAAAGGGTTTGAATACTTTCCAAATGCACTGTATAGAAAGTGTTGTGATGCAATCTCGAAATTGAATACATTTCCACTCTATTTCTGACATGGTACAGGTGTCTTCTGCTTTTATAGCCCATCACCATGTGTGTTTCAAAGTAGATTTAGTTTAAGACTACCAAGAAACACTCTGTGTGATCATGATTTAGCCCACTGCAGTGAAAGATGAATGACATCACACTTGCTCAGACCAACATGTTCCCATCGTATCCACACCCAGTTTTGTTTCTAATGCTTGTAAGACTCTGCCCCGTATGACTTCAGATACTGTCATGTTGTTTCTTTCGGTGTCCAGATTTGTTCGATATTTTTAAAATGAAGCATTTGATTCTTCCATTCACCTAACATTGGAGTATCATTTGACTTCCAATATTGAAGTAATAGCTTCTTCAATATGTGACACAAATAATATAATCCTACCTGTTGGGTATTTCACCAGACCCTCATATGCCATGTCTTAAATATGCCCGATAGCTGGATTAAAAGTTAATTTACACTGACAGCCAACATTCTAAATCTGCTGATAACTTTTGGACTTTTATAGCACTCCCAAAAGTTATTGACTCATGGTAAGTTTTACACTTAAGATATGACTTTCCGTTGTGCTGTAGAATTTGACAATTTTGTCTCTTGTATAATACATCCTATATCTTAGTTTATACTAGATTAAGAGTACATTTTCCTTAACAGTTTTTTCATTCTACATGTTCCAACACTCCCTCCATCTTGTGCCCATATCAGTCTCGGTTCCTATATTTTATATTTTTCTTCTAAGAGATTGCTAGTTGGATAGGTTCTCTGCAAGGTTTTGTATATCTTACCTATCATATGAGTATCTTTTTCTGTCTCAAATGGGATTCCCTCAACATTGATTTGATGTCTTAAAGCTTTCAGGTCAAATTATTTTTATATCAAACTTTCAAGTTGCATATATTTTAAAATGTCTACATTGGTCAGTCCAAAATTGCTTCATAATTCTGTCATGAAAATAATCATATTTCCTATTGCCACATCATTTACGGTTTCTATGCCTTTAGTTTAGGGCCAATTTATTATGGAATTCTGAAAAGCTATGTAAGGATTGTTCATTAATAAGGCTGTGTTTTTAAGGAGTTACATTGGTTCTTGTAGAATCTGTTTCATTTTATTTCATACTGTTATGTAAGGGATAAGTTCTGTACATTACCTTGGAAATAATGGATGACGGAGTTCATTTTTTGATAGGTAATGTACAGAACGGAGGAGTTTATCCCGCATATACTACAGTTGACTAAGAAAACAATATAAAAGCACATTTACTGGTAGAAATACATTTTTGTTGTTGTTGATATTTGTATTTTTATAAGCAAATGTATAATTTCTCATATTTTGTTTTCTAGAGACGCGACCCAGTCGTTTCGTTCGATATTTACGGACGCACCCCAGTAGTTTTTCTTTAAGTTCCATTGCCTTGCTCAGTGTTAACGTTCTAATCTCTTGCTTGCTGCTAGCTAGCCAACTAGCTACAGCTACACAGTCACGACCTCTGCAGACAGAATAACAGCCACGTTTATTCTGTTGTGTTTGTTTAAGCTGTCTATCCCGCTAACACCAAAATTGCCAAAGAAAACAATATTAATCACACATTTACCGGCAGAAATAAAACATTTTCGATTATATTTTCATTTATATCAGCAAATTCATACGTTCTCATCTTTTGGTTGCTAGAGTTGCAACCCAGTCGTTCCGTTGCCATGCTCTCTGGCAACATTCTTATTCCTTGCTTGCTGTTAGCTAGCCAACTGTCTGAAGCTAACACAGTCACAACCTCTGCGGCCAGAATAACAACCAAGTAGCTGTTGTTTTCTATATACATATTCTATATACATATTCATTTGGATACATCCATAACAATTATCTGATAAGGCCCAATTTTTGACTGGCATAGCTATAAAAGTTTGCCTTCTCATCAGAACACTTGTCAACACTGACTGTAAACTACTGACTGTTAATTAAAAATATATATATATATTTCACCTTTATTTAACCAGGTAGGCTAGTTGAGAACAAGTTCTCATTTGCAACTGCGACCTGGCCAAGATAAAGCATAGCAGTGTGAACAGACAACACAGAGTTACACATGGAGTAAACAATTAACAAGTCAATAACACAGTAGAAAAAAAGGGGAGTCTATATACATTGTGTGCAAAATGCATGAGGAGGTAGGCGTATAATTACAATTTTGCAGATTAACACTGGAGTGATAAATGATCAGATGGTCATGTACAGGTAGAGATATTGGTGTGCAAAAGAGCAGAAAAGTAAATAAATAAAAACAGTATGGGGATGAGGTAGGTAAAAATGAGTGGGCTATTTACCGATAGACTATGTACAGCTGCAGCGATCGGTTAGCTGCTCAGATAGCAGATGTTTGAAGTTGGTGAGGGAGATAAAAGTCTCCAACTTCAGCGATTTTTGCAATTCATTCCAGTCACAGGCAGCAGAAAACTGGAACGAAAGGCGGCCAAATGAGGTGTTGGCTTTAGGGATGATCAGTGAGATACACCTGCTGGAGCGCGTGCTACGGATGGGTGTTGCCATCGTGACCACTGAACTGAAATAAGGCGGCGCTTTACCTAGCATGGACTTGTAGATGACCTGGAGCCAGTGGGTCTGGTGAAGAATATGTAGCGAGGGCCAGCCGACTAGAGCATACAAGTCGCAGTGGTGGGTGGTATAAGGTGCTTTAGTGACAAAACGGATGGCACTGTGATAAACTGCATCCAGTTTGCTGAGTAGAGTCTTGGAAGCAATTTTGTAGATGACATCGCCGGAGTCGAGGATCGGTAAGATAGTCAGTTTTACTAGGGTAAGTTTGGCGGCGTGAGTGAAGGAGGCTTTGTTGCGGAATAGAAAGCCGAATCTTGATTTGATTTTCGATTGGAGATGTTTGATATGAGTCTGGAAGGAGAGTTTACAGTCTAGCCAGACACCTAGGTACTTATAGATGTCCACATATTCAAGGTCGGAACCATCCAGGGTGGTGATGCTGGTCAGGCGTGCGGGTGCAGGCAGCGAACGGTTGAAAAGCATGCATTTGGTTTTACTAGCGTTTAAGAGCAGTTGGAGGCCACGGAAGGAGTGTTGTATGGCATTGAAGCTTGTTTGGAAGTATATAGAATGGTGTCGTCTGCATAGAGGTAGATCAGGGAATCGCCCGCAGCAAGAGCAACATCATTGTTAAGCATATCCCAGTTTATGTCACCTAACAGAACAAACTCTGAAGCTAGATGGGGGGCGATCAATTCACAAATGGTGTCCAGGGCACAGCTGGGAGCTGAGGGGGGTCGGTAGCAGGCGGCAACAGTGAGAGACTTATTTCTGGAGAGAATAATTTTCAAAATTATTAGTTCGAACTGTTTGGGTATGGACCTGGAAAGTATGACATTACTTTGCAGGATATCTCTGCAGTAGACTGCAACTCCTCCCCCTTTGGCAGTTCTATCTTGACGGAAAATGTTATAGTTGGGTATGGAGATCTCAGAATTTTTGGTGGCCTTCCTGAGCCAGGATTCAGACACGGCAAGGACATCAGGGTTAGCAGAGTGTGCTAAAGCAGTGAGTAAAACAAACTTAGGGAGGAGGCTTCTGATGTTGACATGCATGAAACCAAGGCTTTTTCGATCACAGAAGTCAACAGATGAGGGTGCCTGGGGACATGCAGGGCCTGGGTTTACCTCCACATCACCCGCGGAACAGAGGAGGAGTAGAATGAGGGTGCGGCTAAAGGCTATCAAAACTGGTCGCCTAGAGCGTTGGGGACAGAGAATAAAGGAGCAGATTTCTGGGCATGGTAGAATATATTCAGGGCATAATGCGCAGACAGGGGTATGGTGGGGTGCGGGAACAGCGGAGGTAAGCCCAGGCACTGGGTGATGATGAGAGAGGTTGTATCACTGGACATGCTGGTTGTAATGGGTGAGGTCACCGCATGTGTGGGAGGTGGGACAAAGGAGGTATCAGGGGTATGAAGAGTGGAACTAGGGGCTCCATTGTAAACTAAAACAATGATAACTAACCTGAACAACAGTATACAAGGCATATTGACATTTGAGAGAGACATACAGCAATCACAGGTGTTGAATTGGGAGAGCTAGCTAAAACAGTAGGTGAGACAACAACAGCTAATCAGCTAGCACAACAACAGCAGGTGAAATGGCGTTGACTAGGCAGGGAGGGTCGGATTAACTACACACAGAGCCTGAGTGCGGCTGGGGCCGACAGATAAAACATAAACAAGCAGAATGGAGTACCGTGATTAATGGACAGTCCAGCATGCATCAGCTATGTAGCCAAGTGATCAGTGTCCAGGGGGCAGCGGTAGATGGGGCAGGGAAGCTAGACTGGCGAGTATTATACAAGGGACACGACACGACAAGACGTCTGACTGCTACGCCATCTTGGACCAAAAACTAGGTTAGAAGCTAAATAAATAGTTTGTTGCTAGCAAACCTGTCAATATAACAACATAATTCAAAAATATCAGTTGCTGAAAACAGCTGGTCAAACTAGAAACATGTGGGAGGATTTGACAGAAAAAGCGGCGGAGGGGACCAGTGAAATTCATGCTAATCCCTTACCATGCTAGGTCATCAAAGCTCCAAAGAAATATGTCTCTGCAATGCTAACTTGCTACGTTTTTTCCCTCATTGGACCTGTGTTTACAATGTATCCAATTTCAGTTTGTGCAGTTGTTGGTTTAGCTTTCTGTAACTTTGCAGCAAGCACCGTCTGCGTATGTAGGTGCATATTGCATCATGATTGCAAGGTGTCCAAATGTCTTTTCCAACTGTCCCAATACCTTTTCCAACTGTCCCGTGATTTGGTTTTAATGTCAATTCTAGAATGCCATTCTAGCCAATCTGAAATGAGTATTCAACAAAGCTGTGGTATAAAGTGTTCTTAACTAAGAAAGTAGTCCTGTCTAAGTCATTCTTAGTTATATCCTTTGAAAATAGACATGTGAAAAGGATGCAGGCGAGGGATGCCTGGGAGGAGCATCTTTAAAATGCACCCATTGTTCCACTTTAGTGCATTTAACAATAAAATGCAACTGTGTTCGTTGTGCATAGTTTATGCTCGCCCGTAGCGTAACCCCACGCTACTATGGGGCACTCTGTTCACAATGTTGACATCAGCAAACCACTCGCCCACACGTTGCCATAAACGCTGTCTGCCATTTGCCCGGTACAGTTGAAACCGGTATTCATCAGTGAAGAACATACTTGTGCAGTGTGCCAGTGGCCAATCGTAGAGGAATTAACATAGAATTCTCTGGCAACAGCTTGGGTGGACATTTCTGCAGTCAGCATGCCAACTGCACGCTCCCTCAAAACTTGAGACATCTGTGGCATTGTGTTGTGGGACAAAACTGCACATTTTAGGGTGGCCTTTTATTGTCCCCAGCACAAGGTGAACCTGTGTAATGATCATGTTATTTAATCAGCTTCTTGACACCCCTCCCCCTTTGTTTTTCACTGCTGCTATTCACTGTTTTTTTTATCTATGCATAGTCACTTTTCCCCAACCTACATTTACAAATTACCACGACTAACCTGTACCCCCGCACATTGACTTGGTACCGGTACTCCATGTGTATAGCCTCGTTATTGTTATTTTATTGTGTTACTTTTTATATAGTTTTTTACTTTAGTTCATTTAGTAAATATTTTCAACTCTATTTCTTGAACTGCATTGTTGGTTAAGGGCTTGTAAGTAAGCATTTCATGGTAATACCTGTTGTATTCGGCGCATGTGACATATATAATTAGATTTTAATTTGAAATGCCACACCTGTTAGATGGATGGATTATCTTGGCAAAGGAGAAATGCTCACTAACAGGGATGTAAACCAGAAATAAGCTCTTTGTGCGTATGCAACTTTTCTGGGATCTGTTATTTCAGCTCGTGAAACATAGGACCAACACTTTACATGTTGTGTTTATATTGCTGTTATATGTATTTCCCCCTTTGAATTGTCTTATCAGTGTACCTGTAGCCTGTTGGCATCGACTACTTCTATCATTACCTCATAGAAAATAAAAGTTACTTGGGGAAAGTAGATTATAGAATTCTACTGAGGGTAAGGTAAATTAATATTGATCAAACTTACGATAAGCAAGTCTTTAGGTATCACTGTATCCAGCCTACAGTGTACGTCTAGCGCACACTGTGTTCATTGCTTTCTCTTCTTCTCAGTACAGGGGGTTCAATTCTGTCAGCGGCGATCTCCATTACTCGTAATGTTTGTAAGCCTTCAAGTGGAAAGGTTTCTTACAGCTTAATTAAGGCTTCATCAGCGCATCTGAATTCCATCCTTTGCGTTCCCTTCTGTACCCACAGCACTGAGATTTGATCCCATTTTCCTCCAGTGACTGTCTGATTGGCAGGTGTTCCTTGCATTTCTTTCTCAGCTTAGCAGACAGGTGGATGAATAAAATGGTCTGGCCTTGGATTTTGATCTCCTTTCCCTGTTGTGCCGTCAGCACGTTGAGTTTGGTCTGATAGTTCCATATGCGTGGGTATTTGACATTCTTCTCTTTCATGCCTATTTTATGGCATCATTCCAGATCCTCTAGTGATATGTCAACATCAAGATCCTCTGATATCAGTTTGACCACGTAACTGGAAAGGTCTACTTTTTCCTCGTCTTCTGGTAAGGGCAATATTCTCATGGTACATCTCATTCTGTTTTCTTGGTCCAATTCCTCTTCTAAAGTTTGCATCTTTTTTGTCTTGTTCGATTCATGTGCCTTTACTGTCTTTACAAAGGATTGTAGCAGTGTGTTGTTTTTTGTTTTTGCATTGACAGTATTGTAGCTTTCCTGGATAGCAGTTTGCATTACTCTCGTTTGCATCTCCAAGTTGCAATTTGTCCTTTCCTTTTCCATTGAAGGAGGTCATGCACTGTTGGAATCTACTGAATCCTTCTCTGTTGGACAAGACTGACAGCTCACACTCTCCCAGTTGCTTGGGGATATGTTGATTTATCAAGTTTGGAGGCTTGATTTAACTTTGTTGTCTGGTTTCTACATATAAATCAAATCAAACTGTATTTGTCACATGCGCCGAATACAACAAGTGTAGATTTTACTGTGAAATGCTCACTTACAAGCCCTTAACCAACAGTGCAGTTGAAAAAGAGTTAAGAAAATATTTACTAAGTTGTCTAAAATAAAAAAGTAATAATAAAACTAACACAATAAGAATAACGAGGCTATATACAGGGGGCACTGGTACCGAGTCAGTGTGCGATGGTACAGATTAGTTGAGGTAATTTGTACATTTCGGTGGGGGTGAAGTGACTATGCATAGATAATAAACAGTGAGTAGCAACAGTGTACAAGAGGGAGGGAGAGGGTCAATGTAAATTGTCTGGTGGCAATTTTCTTAAATGTTCAGCTGAGAAAACAGTCTGTTTGGGTGACTGGAGTCTCTGACTATTTATGGGCTTTCCTCTGACACCGCCTACTGTATAGGTCTTGGATGGAAGGAAGCTTGGCCCCAGTGATGTACTGGGCCGTTCACACTACCCTCTGTAGCGCCTTACGGTCAGATGCTGAGCAGTTGCCATACCAGGCGGTGATGGAACTGGTCAGGATGCTCTCAGTGGTGCAGCTGTAGAACCTTTTGAGGATCTGGGGACCAATGACAAATCTTTTCAGTCTCCTGAGGGGGAGAAGGTTTTATCTTGCCCTCTTCAAAACTGTCTTGGTATGTTTGGACCATGATAGTTGGTAGGTGATGTGGACACCAAGGAACTTGAAACTCTCGACCCGCTCCACTACAGCCCCGTTGATGTTAATGGGGGCGTGTTGGGCCCTCCTTTTCCTGTAGTGCACGATCAGCTCCTTTGTCTTGCTCACATTGAGGGAGAGGTTGTTGTCCTGGCACCACACTGCCAGTTCTCTGACCTTCTCCCTATAGACCGTCTCATTGTTGTCTGTGATCAGGCCCGCTGTTGTGTCGTCAGCAAACTTAATGATTGGGTTGGAGTCGTGTTTGGCCACACAGTCATGGGTGAACAGGGAATTCAGGAGGGGACTAAGTACACACCCATGAAGGGCCCCAATGTTAAGGATCAGCGTGGCAGATGTGTTGTTGCCTACTCTTACAACCTGGGGGCGGCCCGTCAGGAAGTCCAGGATCCAGGTGTAGAGGGATGTGTTTAATCCCAGAGTCCTTAGCTTAGTGATGAGCTTTGTGGGCACTATGATGTTGAACGCTGAGCTGTAGTCAATGAAGAGCATTCTCATATAGGTGTTCCTTTTGTCCAGGTGAGAAAGGGCAGTGTGGAGTGCAATTGCATCATCTGTGGATCTGTTAGGGCGGTTTGCGAATTGTCCGGGAGTCTAAGGTGTCCGGGATGATGCTGTTTATGTGAGCCATGACCAGCCTTTCAAAGCACTCACTGCTACCGACGTGAGTGCCATGAGGCGGTAATCATTTAGGCAGGTTACCTTCACTTCCTTGGGAACTGGGACTATGGTGGTCTGCTTGAAACATGTAGGTATTACAGACTCGGTCAGGGAGAGGTTGAACATTTCTGTGAAGACACTTGACGGTTGGTCCACGCATGCTTTGAGTACACATCCTGGTAATCCATCTGGCCCCGCGGCTTTGTGAATGTTGACCCGTTTAAAGGTTTTGTTCACATCAGCTACCAAGAGCGTGATCACACAGTCATCCAGAACAGCTGGTGCTCTCATGCATGCTTCAGCGTTGCTTGCCTCGAAGCGAGCATAAAAGGCATTTAGCTCATCTGGTAGGTTCGTGTCACTGTGAAGCTTGCGTCTGGGTTTCACTTTGTAGTCCTTAATAGTTTGCAAGCCCTGCCACATCCGACGAGTGTCAGAGCCGGTGTAGTAGGATTCAATCTTAATCCTGTATTGATGCTTTGCTTGTTTTATGGTTCATCTGAGGGCATAGCGGGATTTCTTATAAGCGTCCAGATTAGTCTCCTGCTCCTTGAATGCGGCAGCTCTAGCCTTTAGCTCAATGCGGATGTTGCCTGTAATCCATGGCTTCTGGTTGGGATATGTACGTACAGTCACTGTGGGGACGACGTCGTCAATGCACATATTGATGAAGCCGATGACTGAGGTGGTGTACTCCTCAATGCCATTGGATGAATCCCGGAATATTTTCCAGTCTGTGCAAGCAAAACAGGGCTGTAGTGTAGCATCCGTGTCATCTGACCACTTCCATATTGAGTGAGTCACTGGTACTTCCTGCTTTAGTTTTTGCTTGTAAGCAGGAATCAGGAGGATAGAATTATGGACAGATTTGCCAAATGGAGGGCGAGGGAGAGCTTTGTATGCATCTCTGTAGGTGGAGTAAAGGTGGTCTAGGATTTCTTTTTCTCTGGTTGCACATGTGACATGCTGGTAAAATTTGGTAAAACTGATTTAAGTTTGCCTGCATTAAGGTCCCCGGCCACTAGGAGCGCCGCTTCTGGGTGAGCATTGTCTTCTTTGCCTATGGCCTTATATAACTACAGTTTTGTCTGTACAACACAGAGCTACTCACACACCAAGCATCCTATTGGTACACCCATGCACCAATTTGTTTCTAATATCTTTTAAGACATTGTCTGGTAGATGTTGTCTAAGTCCCCTTTTCCATCTGTTTGACCAGAAATCCAAACCTTTGCTTATTCCACTTTTTTTTATGGAAAATGGTTGAAAAATGTATATGTGGCGTAATTTATCAAAAATGTAGACCCAATATGACATGCTCCTATAAACTTCACATGTGGGTGCTCATGAGTCCTTTTAGATGGAAAGGTGGGGCTTCCCACTTGTTCCACTAGATTGGGTACTGTGTAAGGAGATTACTTTTGTCTACGAGTTTATGATTTTAGAGAGAATGAGAGCCTTAGAATGCATCAGTACATGGTTTAATATTTGTGATGACCTTATGATCCTAGTTTCAGAGGATATACACTGTGTCACATGATGTCTGGGTTTTGTTATTTTAGTAAATCTTACTGAATCCTACCACCCACCACCACACTGTCCAGGTCATAACACAAACACACAAACACAGAGAGTTAGAGCAAGAGAGAGCTCTAGCTGGAAGAGGAGTCAGAGAGTCAGACTTCAGAACAGGCTCTGCCTAGTGCCCACGCTATGTGTGGGTGTCTTTATGTGGTGAAGAGCAAGCCGTGTAGTCTGCACACCTGAGAATAACACCCACACACAGTAGACTTTGACTATAGTCCTCTCATCCCCATTCTTCCTGTCCTCTCTCTCTCTCTCTCTCTCTCTTTTTATTTCCTTTATCTCTCATTTTGTATTTCACTTATTTCTCTTTTTTTTCTCTCTCGCTCACTATTTGATTTCCTTTTCCTTTCTTTCATTTCATTTTTCCAATTCTCAATTCCGTTTTATTTTTCTCCAGAAGCTAGCACATTACGTTTTAAATATCACTCTCTTAGGGACATATCCCTCTCTAAAGCTCTGCCAGTCTCTCTCTCTCTCTCTCTCTCTCTCTCTCTCTCTCTCTCTCTCTCTCTCTCTCTCTCTCTCTCTCTCTCTCTCTCTCTCTCTCTCTCTCTCTCTCTCTCTCTCTCTCTCTCTCTCTCTCTCTCTCTCTCTCTCTCTCTCTCTCTCTCTCTCTCTCTCTCTCTCTCTCTCTCTCTCTCTCTCTCTCTCTCTCTCTCTCTCTCTCTCTCTCTCTGTATAGCTCTCTGCTTCCTCATGGGACTGGCTCTGTTTTACAGGCTCCGCCAGACTCTACACTCCACTAGAAATGTTCACCCTGCATTGGATGTTCCAATCATAGAATAAGAATTATTCATTCTAATTCTGTTTCCGATTCCTCATTTTTCATTTGAGGTAATCAGTAGCTGTTTTGTTGGTATATGCCTCAGTTCATGTTTCAGATATCCAAAGCAAATTGCTCTACAAAATGAGCTACACAGACAGGCCTACCTTTCTACAAGCCGGTGTGACTGATGCTCTCCTGAGGCTGAACTGAAATGCCAGCGGTAGTACTTTACAGCCAAGCACCTCACTCTGTCTGGTCTGATATGATATCATTGATGTCTGACAGCAGACCTGACAGAGAGACCTTCTGTGACTAACTTCCTCTCACCACGACTCAACACTCCGACAGCTCCCCTAGTAATGAATGGTGATAGTGATTATGTCACCACCACCACAAATGCATTTTCAGACGATTGACTGATTTAGGATCGTCAATCTGTGACTTGGATGCCTGTGTGGCGTTCTTCTGACCTTGATATCTGTCAGAGGGTTGCTTTTTCTTCTGTTCGACATCAGGACTGCTCAGTGGTAGAGATGTGAAACACACACACACACACTGTAGTAACTGGCTAGAGATCTAAGCTTTTTCTTTCTGGCTTTGTGGAGAGGAATCCCATGAACTTCACATCACTGAGCTCATTATGTGTTGCTGCTGGCCCATACTTTTACAACACTCAGAGTCAGCCAATCAAGACCTCTGTAATGAATTTGTATTACCATTACCCTTTGTCCTCCACTAAATGGGACTGACTGGCTCAAATCGGTCTTATGTAGCAACATTTGAAATAGTGGTTTTACATTGGATAAAAGTAGAGACTCAGAGCTAGAAAATGGTATATCATACACTACAGTTGAGGAACAATGGGAAAGTAATTCTGCATTGAAAGTTGATAAAATACTGAAGAGCACTTCTTTGTCTACACCCATGCAAACATCATTCACAACCTCTTAAGCTTTCGCCCCACTCATCTCTTTAAGGATTCACATGTGAGGCCAAGTACTTAACAACTAAAGATTTCAAGACTAAAGGCAGGTTTATACTATGGGTGTGTTCGTAAATTTTAATCTGGAGTGCCAGAGTGTGCTCTGGGCGTTCATAAAGTCAGAACGTTGTCAGGTTGTCCGTTTGTAAATTCAGAGCCTTTGACTCTCGGTGTGTTCACTCTAGCCGATGAGTAGGGTTGATTGAGCGTTCTGACCTAACAACAGCAGTCAAGCACACAAGCTAACCGGCTACCGTTGGCAGTGCTTGCTAGTTGCTTCCAGACACAAATGAAAGAACAGCTCACTTTTATATTATCCAGAGTGTCGGTGACTGCAACTGTGCTGCTTGCAACAATTGAATTACGCTTTTTTTGTGCTAACGTTTACTGACACCGGCCATATTCAATGGATGTTGAGCTTTCGTAAATGTGTCACTTATTCACCAGCTACGTCTATCGTTACTTGTATAGTGTATAGTCTTTTGTTGAAACATGTACAGTAGTTAGCTAGCTAAAAAATTAACCATAGTCCCAACTCAAAACGTTACTACTCTGCATGAATCTGCAGGTACCTAACAAACCAGGTTCAGTGTTTGCTAACTAACATTAGGCTAACTAGCAATACAAATGGCTCTGAGATACAAATAATATTACTACACAGATCATATATGTAACGTTAGCTAGCGAGACAGCCAGCTATCAGTACACTTTATCTTGAAATGAAAATAACTTTCTGACAAAATTAGAAATGTGCAATATCTGAAAATGTAGCTAGCTAGACTCTCTTACCCATATACATGGATAGACGCTTCTCCCTCTCTGTCACGGATGCCATGGTTGCCCTTAGTTTAAAGATGTAATCCGTAGACAGGTGTTTTATACAACAGCATGCTGTGTGTTCTCTTCTCGACTCCATCTGCATATTTGAAATCAAATTTTCTCCATCTTCTTAACTATCATACTCTAATTCCACTGATTTCAAAACTCCGTCCTCCAGAAAGTGGAGAACAACACTTATGCAGTTCTACTATGTGATATCTTTCAAAAAAGCTGCGTTAGAAAGGATTACCTACACATACTGACCAGCTCATGTTATAGATAGAAGCATGCTATATGGAAGACCAATCCAAACTCATCTCTCGGCATAAATATATAAATATACCTATATATATAAATATATGTCATTGTTTCACTGTGTTGCGGTATTCAGGAATTAGCGCCTTTCCTTCCTTACATATGCAGTAACTTTGCTAATGAAGTTGAGTCAGCTGCTGTTTATGATGTGGTGCACTCTGGTTGGTTATATTTGGCTGATGACATCACAACAAGTAGTTTACGACTGTTGTCTCTCTCTGAACAAAATGTCCCCCTCAGTGTGTTGACTGTCAATATAGGGATAAGGCGTGTTGTCAGGTAATTAGCTTGAATTCACATGATCATATCTGCATCCCTATGTGCCCCACTCCACCCCCTATATCTGTCTTTCGCTCCTGTACGAATGAATACGACAAAACAAAAGACTGATGTCTTATTTACAGTAAGGACAGGTGAGGTCAAGTGTAAAAATAAATGGGCAGAAATAACGAAACATTTACATAAACCTTCAGCAGGAGGACTTGTTCATCATAATGGCTGGAATGGAATAAATTAAACGGTTTCAAACACTTCAAACATATGGAAACCACATGTTTGACTCCGTCCCATTTATTCCATTCCAACCATTACAATGTTCCCGTCCTCCTATAGCTCCTACCACCAGCCTCCACTGACACGCTCACGCTAATAGACAGACATGCTCTCTGTGTCTCCAAATATTCACTGTCTGATTGGGGAAATAAGTATGAAGTTGCTTATCTCTTACAGGGTATTTCGTGTCCTTTAGATCTGAGTAGTGCACTTCGGATGAGTACAGTTTCCCATCCAAAAGTCAATGGTATTTTTCTCAGGGAGTGAAAGTACATCTTCAGGTCTCTACCAGTGTGATGGGACCAAGTGTCAGTTGATGTCAGTTATATAATGTGTTTGGAGCCAGTGATGTTGGACTGGTACTGTCTTAATCCTGTGCTTATAATTGAAACTCCTCAGCACACAATTTGATTTGTATGGCACCATTGTATAGAGTAGCCTACAATGTAGGAGTTAGGAGAGTGATAAAGGACTTTTTTTTATATAAAGAACTAGGCAAGTCTTATTTACAGAAGTTAGTCACAGAAGGTCTCTCTGTCAGGTCTGCTGTCAGACATCAATGATATCACATCAGACCAGACAGAGTGAGGTGCTTGGCTGTAAAGTACTACCGCTGGCATTTCAGTTCAGCCTCAGGAGAGCATCAGTCACACCGGCTTGTAGAAAGGTAGGCCTGTCTGTGTAGCCCATTTTGTAGAGCAATTTGCTTTGGATATCTGACACATGAACTGAGGCATATACCAACAAAACAGCTACTGATTACCTCAAATGAAAAATGAGGAATCGGAAAAAGAATTTGAATGAATAATTCTTATTCTATGATTGGAACATCCAATGCAGGGTGAACTACTAGACAGAGCCAGTCCCATGAGGAAGCAGAGAGCTAGAGAGAGAGAGAGAGAGAGAGAGACACAGACAGACAGACAGACAGACAGACAGACAGACAGACAGACAGACAGACAGACAGACAGACAGACAGACAGACAGACAGACAGACAGACAGACAGACAGACAGACAGACAGACAGACAGACAGAGATATGTCCCTAAGAGAGTGATATTTAAAACGTAATGTGCTAGCTTCTGGAGACAAATAAAAGTGAATTAAGAATTAGAAGAACTAGGCAAGTCAGTTAAGAACAAATTACATAAGTATGCACACCCCTGAGTCAATGCATGTTTAGAATCAGCTTTGGCAGCAACAACATATTGAGTCTTTCTGGGTACGTCTCTAAGAGCTTTGCACACCTGAATTGTACAAGATTTGCACATAATTATTTATTGAATTCTTCAAGCTCTGTCAAGTTGGTTGTTGATGATTGCTAGATAGCTATTTTCAAGCCTTGCCATCGATTTTCAAGCCAATTTAAGTCAAATCTGTAACTAGGCCACTCAGGAACATTCAATGTCGTCTTGGTAAGCAACTCCACTGTATATTCGGCCTTGTGTTTTAGGTTATTGAGTTAGGAATGATGTCTGTATCTTTGTAGTGACTCAGTTCTTTGATACACCATACAAAGTGTAATTAATAACTTCATTATGCTCAAAGGGATATTTACCCATCTACCAATAGGTGTCCTTCTTTGTGAAGCATTGGAAAACCTCCATGGTCTGTGTGGCTAAATCTGTGTTTAAAATTCACTGCCCGACTGAGGGGCCTTACAGATAATTGTATGTGTGGGGTACAGAGATGAGGTAATCATTTAAAAAATCATGTTAAACACTATTATTGCACACAGAGTGTGTCCATGTAACATCAAATCAAATTGTATTTGTCACATGTGCCAAATACAACAGTAAAATGCTTACTTACAAGCCCTTAACCAACAATGCAGTTTTAAGAAAATACCCCAACAAGTAAAAGAGATAAGAATAACAAATAATTAAAGAGCAGCAGTAAAATAACAATAGCAGGGCCATATACAGGGGGTACTGGTAGAGAGTCAATATGCGGGGGCACCGTTGTCGAGGTAATTGAGGTAATATGTACCTGTAGGTAGAGTTCTTAAAGTAACTATGAATAGATAATAACAGAGAGTAGCAGCAGCGTAGAAGAGGGAGGAAGGCGGGGGGCAATGCAAATAGGTTCCCCTCTCTCCACTGGGATTCTCTGCCTCTAACCCTATTACAGGGGCCGAGTCACTGGCTTACTGGTGCTCTTCCATGCCATCCCTAGGAGGGGTGCGTCACTTGAGTGGGTTGAGTCACTGACATGGTCTTCCAGTCTGGGTTGGCCCCCCCCCCTTGGGTTGTGCCATGGCGGAGATCTTTGTAGGCTATACTCGGCCTTGTCTCAGGATGGTAAGTTGGTGGTTGAAGATATCCCTCTAGTGGTGTGGGGGCTGTGCTTTGGCAAAGTGGTTGGGGTTATATCCTGCCTGTATGGCCCTGGTGGTATCATGGGATGGGCCACATTGTCTCCTGACTCCTCCTGTCTCAGCCTCCAGTATTTATGCTGCAGTAGTTTATGTGTTGGGGGCTAGGGTCAGTCTGTTATATCTGGAGTATTTCTCCAGTGTCCTGTGTGAATTTAAGTATGTTCTCTCTAATTCTCTCTTTCTTTCTCTCTCGGGGAACCTGAGGCCTAGGACCATGCCTCAGGACTACCTGGTATGATGACTCCTTGCTGTCCCCACTTCACCTGGCCGTGCTGCTGCTCCAGTTTCAACTGTTCTGCCTATGGAATCCTGAGCTGTTCACCGGACTTGCTACCTGTCCCAGACCTGCTGTTTTCAACTCTCTAGAGATAGCGGGAGCGGTAGAGATACTCTCAATGATTGGCTACGAAAAGCCAACTGACATTTACTCCTGAGGTGCTGACCTGTTGCACCCTCGACAACTACTGTGATTATTATTATTTGACCATGCTGGTCATTTATGAACATTTGAACATCTTGGCCATCTTCTGTTATAATCTCCACCCGGCACCTGGCCACCCCTCATAGCCTGGTTCCTCTCTAGGTTTCTTCCTAGGTTTTGGCCTTTTCTAGGGAGTTTTTCCTAGCCACCGTGCGTCTACACCTGCATTGCTTGCTGTTTGGGGTTTTAGGCTGGGTTTCTGTACAGCACTTTGAGATATCAGCTGATGTAAGTTGGGCTATATAAATAAATTTGATTTGAAATATTCTGGGTAGCCATTTGATTAGATGTTCAGGAGTCATTTGACTTGGGGGCAGAAGCTGTTTAGAAGCCTCTTGGACCTAGACCTGACGCTTGCACTTGCCGTGCGGTAGCAGAGAGAAGAGTCTATTACTAGGGTGGCTGGAGTCTTTGACAATTTTTAGGGCCTTCCTCTGACACTGCCTGGTATAGAGGTTCTGGATGGCAGGAAGCTTGGATTCTTAATAAGCACAGTTTTACTCCGGAGCTAATTTAGGCTTGCCATAACAAAGGGCTTGAATACTTATTGACTCAAGACATTTCAGCTTTTCAGATTTTCTAAAAGTGGTTTTGGAAATTATTGTGAATAAAAAACAAGAGTCAGACATGATTTTCGGACACGTGTGAAGTTTCATGTGAATTTTTCACATTACTCAAACACACGTGGCTTCCCAACATTTCACATGTGATATTCTACGTTTTCAGATTAGAACCTGGGTGAAGCCAATGTCTAGACCATTAGAGCAGGAATGCCAACACTGGTTTCTCGTCTAATGTATATTTATGATCAATTTCTCTCAATCGCAGAAAGCTGACGGTTCAATTTAAAATAGGGCTGTCAAACGTTTAAAATTGAATAAAGATAATAGCAGGATTTGCTGTGATTAATCATGATAAATCGCTTATTCAGAATTTGATCAAAATTAGCTGTAATTTAAGATTTTTCATATAAAAAGCTTTACAAGAATATTGACGTGTTGATTTTCTCCAAAATAACGGTTAGCAGAATCAGGTAACTTGATGAAGCACACTTTCAATGTAAGCATGTTTTGATATTGCATTGTTGTTTTTACCTTTTAAATTATGTATTTTTTATGTTTTCACTGTATTTTGAAAGACAATGTGGCTAATCACGATAAAAAAAATCACAATATTAACTTATTAACTCTGACAGCACTAATTCAAACGCATCGCTTTGTTGAAAGGTATCTGTTTACATTCATTCTAAAAGCATACACATTCACACATTTTCAAATACATTCAAATCCCTTTTAGGCCTGTGTATTAATATGGTATAGGGGACGGTTGCGTCCCACTTGGGCAAAAAACTGGGAAAATGCAGCGCGGCAAATAAAAAGAAAACAACATCAAAATCTGACTTACATTAAATCACACATATAAGATACTCAATTAAAGCTACATTCGTTGTGAATCCAGCCAACATGTCAGATTTTAAAAAGGCTTTTCGGCGAAAGCATAAAAACTATTATCTGATGATAGCCCAATAGTAAACAAAGAGTAGCATGTTTCAACCCTGCAGGCGCTACACAAAATGCAGAAATAAAATATAAAACATGCCTTACCTTTGACGAGCTTGTTTTGTTGGCACTCCAATATGTCCCATAAACATCACAATTGGTCCTTTTATTCTATTAATTTCATCCATATATTTCCAAATGTCAATTTATTTGACGCGATTGATCCAGAAAAAAACTGCTTCCAACAAATGCAAGGTCACTCCAAAATATTTCAAAAGTTGCCTATAAACTTTGCCAAAATATTTCAAACTACTTTTGTAATACAACTTTAGGTATTTTTAAACGTTAATAATCGATCAAATTGTAGACGGGTCTATCTGTGTTCAATACAGGAAGATAACAAACCATACTACTTTTCACGTCTTGTGCAACTCTCAACAGTGTTACCCAGTTCCTACTTATTCATTGCACAAATTAATAACCTCAACCAAATTCCAAAGACTGGTGACACCCAGTGGAAGCGGTCGGAACTGAAAACAGGTTCCTAAGAAATATAATTTGCCAATGAGAACTCAGTGAACAGACAGAGACCAACAACTAAAATCTGAACGGTAAGTTCTCAGGGTTTTGCCTGCTACATAAGTTCTGTTATACTCACATACATGATTCAAACAGTTTTAGAAACTTAAGAGTGTTTTTTTTATCCAAATCTAGTTATAATATGCATATCTTATATTCCTGGCATGAGTAGCAGGAAGTTGAAATTGGGCACGCTATTTATCCAAAAGTGAAAATGCTGCCACCTATACCTTAAGAAGTTAAATGTAACAAAAACCAATGGACAGCTAACAATAATAGAAGCTAAAACTAGCTAGCTAGGACAAAATGGAAGACTAGATAGCTAGTGGTTAGCAATTAGCATGTGACTATTAGATACACATTTCATAAAAAGTACACTTCTAAAATACAGGTGAAGTCAGAAGTTTACATACATTTAGTTTGTAGTCATTAAAAAAAATTTTTCAACTACTCCACAAATTTCTTGTTAACCGAATATAGTTTTGGCAAGTCGGTTAAGACATCTACTTTGTTCATGACACAAGTAATTTTTCCAACAATTTTTAACAGACAGAATATTTCACTTATAAATCACAATTCCAGTGGGTCAGAGGTTTACATACATTCAGTTGACTATGCCTTTAAACAGCTTCGAAAATTCCAGAAAATTATGTCATGGCTTTAGAAACTTCTGATAGGCTAATTGACATCATTTGAGTCAATTGACATCATTTGACTCAATTGGAGGTGTATCTGTGGATGTATTTCAAGGCCTACCTTCAAACTCAGTGACTCTTCGCTTGACATCATCGGAAAATCAAAAGAAATCAGCCAAGACCTCCACAAGTCTGGTTTATCCTTGGGAGCATTTTCCATATGCCTGAAGGTACCATGTTCATCTGTACAAACAGTAGTATGCACGTCTAAACTCCATGGGACCATGCAGCCGCCATACTGCTCAGGAAGGAGATGTGTTCTGTCTCCTAGAGATGAACTTACTTTGGTGCGAACAGTGCAAATTAATCCGAGAACAACAGCAAAGGACCTTGTGAAGATGCTGGAGGAAACGGGTACAAAAGTATATATATCCACAGTAAAACAAGTCCTATATCGACATAACCTGAAAGGCCACTCGGCAAGGACGAAGCCACTGCTCCTAAACCACCATAAAAAAATCCAGACTATGGTTTGCAACTGCACATGGGGACAATGATCATACTTTTTGGAGAAATGTCCTCTGGTCTGATGAAACAAAAGTAGAACTGTTTGGCCATAATGACCATCGTTATGTTTGGAGGAAAAAGGGGGAGGCTTGCAAGCCTAAGAACACCATTCCAACCATGAAGCACAGGGGTTGCAGCATCATGTTGTGGGGGTGCTTTGCTGCAGGAGGGGCTGGTGCACTTCACAAAAAAGATGACATCATGAGGTGGGAAAATAATGTGGATATATTGAAGCAACATCTCAAGACATCAGTCAGGAAGTTAAAGCTTGGTCGCAAATGCGTCTTCCAAATGGACAATGACCCCAAGCAAAATGGCTTAAGGACATCAAAGTCAAGGTATTGGAGTGGCCATCACAAAGCCCTGAAAAAGTGTGTGCGAGGAAGGAGGCCTACAAACCTGACTCAGTTACACCAGCTCTGTCAGGAGAAATGGGCCAAAATTCACCCAACTTATTGTGGAAAGCTTGTGGAAGGCTTCCCAAAACTTTTGACCCAAGTTAAACAATGTAAAGGCAATGCTACCAAATAATAATTGAGTGTATGTAAACTTTTGATCCACTGGGAATGTGGTGAAAGAAAGAAATGCTGAAATAAATTATTATCTCTACTATTATTCTGACATTTAACATTCTTAAATAAAGTGGTGATCCTAACTGACAGGGAATATTTACTAGGATTAAATGTCAGGAATTGTGAACAACCGAGTTTAAATGTAGTTTTTTTATTTTTTTTATTATTTTTTATTTCACCTTTATTTAACCAGGTAGGCTAGTTGAGAACAAGTTCTCATTTGCAACTGTGACCTGGCCAAGATAAAGCATAGCAGTGTGAGCATACAACAAAGAGTTACACATGGAGTAAACAATTAACAAGTCAATAACACAGTAGAAAAAAAAAGAGGGGGTCTATATACAATGTGTGCAAAAGGCATGAGGAGGTAGGCAAATAATTACAATTTTGCAGAGATGAATGATCAGATGGTCATGTACAGGTAGAGATATTGGTGTGCAAAAGAGCAGAAAAGTAAATAAATAAAAACAGTATGGGGATGAGGTAGGTGAAAAGGGTGGGCTATTTACCAATAGACTATGTACAGCTGCAGCGATCGGTTAGCTGCTCAGATAGCTGATGTTTGAAGTTGGTGAGGGAGATAAAAGTCTCCAACTTCAGCGATTTTTGCAATTCGTTCCAGTCACAGGCAGCAGAGTACTGGAACGAAAGGCGGCCAAATGAGGTGTTGGCTTTAGGGATGATCAGTGAGATACACCTGCTGGAGCGCGTGCTACGGATGGGTGTTGCCATCGTGACCAGTGAGCTGAGATAAGGCGGAGCTTTACCTAGCATGGACTTGTAGATGACCTGGAGCCAGTGGGTCTGGCGACGAATATGTGGCGAGGGCCAGCCGACTAGAGCATACAAGTCGCAGTGGTGGGTGGTATAAGGTGCTTTAGTGACAAAACGGATGGCACTGTGATAGACTGCATCCAGTTTGCTGAGTTGAGTGTTGGAAGCCATTTTGTAGATGACATCGCCGAAGTCGAGGATCGGTAGGATAGTCAGTTTTACTAGGGTAAGCTTGGCGGCGTGAGTGAAGGAGGCTTTGTTGCGGAATAGAAAGCCGACTCTTGATTTGATTTTCGATTGGAGATGTTTGATATGAGTCTGGAAGGAGAGTTTGCAGTCTAGCCAGACACCTAGGTACTTATAGACGTCCACATATTCTAGGTCGGAACCATCCAGGGTGGTGATGCTAGTCGGGCATGCGGGTGCAGGCAGCGACCGGTTGAAAAGCATGCATTTGGTTTTACTAGCGTTTAAGAGCAGTTGGAGGCCACGGAAGGAGTGTTGTATGGCATTGAAGCTTGTTTGGAGGTTAGATAGCACAGTGTCCAAAGACGGGCCGAAAGTATATAGAATGGTGTCGTCTGCGTAGAGGTGGATCAGGGAATCGCCCGCAGCAAGAGCAACATCATTGATATACACAGAGAAAAGAGTCGGCCCGAGAATTGAACCCTGTGGCACCCCCATAGAGACTGCCAGAGGACCGGACAGCATGCCCTCCGATTTGACACACTGAACTCTGTCTGCAAAGTAATTGGTGAACCAGGCAAGGCAGTCATCCGAAAAACCGAGGCTACTGAGTCTGCCGATAAGAATATGGTGATTGACAGAGTCGAAAGCCTTGGCAAGGTCGATGAAGACGGCTGCACAGTACTGTCTTTTATCGATGGCGGTTATGATATCGTTTAGTACCTTGAGTGTGGCTGAGGTGCACCCGTGACCGGCTCGGAAACCAGATTGCACAGCGGAGAAGGTATGGTGGGATTCGAGATGGTCAGTGTCCTGTTTGTTGACTTGGCTTTCGAAGACCTTAGATAGGCAGGGCAGGATGGATATAGGTCTGTAACAGTTTGGGTCCAGGGTGTCTCCCCCTTTGAAGAGGGGGATGACTGCGGCAGCTTTCCAATCCTTGGGGATCTCAGACGAGATGAAAGAGAGGTTGAACAGGCTGGTAATAGGGGTTGCGACAATGGTGGCAGATAGTTTCATAAATAGAGGGTCCAGATTGTCAAGCCCAGCTGATTTGTACGGGTCCAGGTTTTGCAGCTCTTTCAGAACATCTGCTATCTGGATTTGGGTAAAGGAGAACCTGGAGAGGCTTGGGCAAGGAGCTGCGGGGGGGGCGGAGCTGTTGGCCGAGGTTGAAGGAGCCAGGCGGAAGGCATGGCCAGCCGTTGAGAAATGCTTATTGAAGTTTTCGATAATCATGGATTTATCAGTGGTGACCGTGTTACCTAGCCTCAGTGCAGTGGGCAGCTGGGAGGAGGTGCTCTTGTTCTCCATGGACTTCACAGTGTCCCAGAACTTTTTGGAGTTGGAGCTACAGGATGCAAACTTCTGCCTGAAGAAGCTGGCCTTAGCTTTCCTGACTGCCTGCGTGTATTGGTTCCGGACTTCCCTGAACAGTTGCATATCACGGGGACTATTCGATGCTATTGCAGTCCGCCACAGGATGTTTTTGTGCTGGTCGAGGGCAGTCAGGTCTGGGGTGAACCAAGGGCTGTATCTGTTCTTAGTTCTGCATTTTTTGAACGGAGCATGCTTATCTAAAATGGTGAGGAAGTTACTTTTAAAGAATGACCAGGCATCCTCAACTGACGGGATGAGGTCAATGTCCTTCCAGGATACCCGGGCCAGGTCGATTAGAAAGGCCTGCTCACAGAAGTGTTTTAGGGAGCGTTTGACAGTGATGAGGGGTGGTCGTTTGACTGCGGCTCCGTAGCGGATACAGGCAATGATCGCTGAGATCCTGGTTGAAGACAGCGGAGGTGTATTTGGAGGGCCAGTTGGTCAGGATGACGTCTATGAAGGTGCCCTTGTTTACAGAGTTAGGGTTGTACCTGGTGGGTTCCTTGATGATTTGTGTGAGATTGAGGGCATCTAGCTTAGATTGTAGGACTGGCGGGGTGTTAAGCATATCCCAGTTTAGGTCACCTAACAGAACAAACTCTGAAGCTAGATGGGGGGCGATCAATTCACAAATGGTGTCCAGGGCACAGCTGGGAGCTGAGGGGGGTCGGTAGCAGGCGGCAACCGTGAGAGACTTATTTCTGGAGAGAGTAATTTTCAAAATTAGTAGTTCGAACTGTTTGGGTATGGACCTGGAAAGTATGACATTACTTTGCAGGCTATCTCTGCAGTAAACTGCAACTCCTCCCCCTTTGGCAGTTCTATCTTGACGGAAGATGTTATAGTTGGGTATGGAAATCTCTGAATTTTTGGTGGCCTTCCTGAGCCAGGATTCAGACACAGCAAGGACATCAGGGTTAGCAGAGTGTGCTAAAGCAGTGAGTAAGACAAACTTAGGGAGGAGGCTTCTGATGTTGACATGCATGAAACCAAGGCTTTTTCGATCACAGAAGTCAACAAATGAGGGTGCCTGGGGACATGCAGGGCCTGGGTTTACCTCCACATCACCCGCGGAACAGAGAAGGAGTAGTATGAGGGTGCGGCTAAAGGCTATCAAAACTGGTCGCCTAGAGCGTTGGGGACAGAGAATAAGAGGAGCAGGTTTCTGGGCATGGTAGAATATATTCAGGGCATAATGCGCAGACAGGGGTATGGTGGGGTGCGGGTGCAGCGGAGGTAAGCCCAGGCACTGGGTGATGATGAGAGAGTTTGTATCTCTGGACATGCTGGTAGTAATGGGTGAGGTCACCGCATGTGTGGGAGGTGGGACAAAGGAGTTATCAGGGGTATGAAGAGTGGAACTAGGGGCTCCATTGTGAACTAAAACAATGATAACTAACCTGAACAACAGTATACAAGGCATATTGACATTTGAGAGAGACATACAGCGAGGCATACAGTAATCACAGGTGTTGAATTGGGAAAGCTAGCTAAAACAGTAGGTGAGACAACAGCTAATCAGCTAGCGCAACAACAGCAGGTAAAATGGCGTAGACTAGGCAACAGATAAAACAAACAAGCAGAATGGAGTACCGTGATTAATGGATAGTCCAGCGTGCATCAGCTATGTAGCCAAGAGATCAGTGTCCAGGGGGCAGCGGTGGATGGGGCAGGGAAGCTGGACTGGCGAGTGTTATCCAGGTAAAAAAAAACTAACAATGACTAAATAGCTTGTGGCTAGTTAGCTGGTTAGCTTCTGGAGTTTCTTGAGTGTGTTCTAAAAATAAATAAAAATAATAGCGATTCCGTATCACATTGGGTGAGGCAGGTTTCCGGAAGGTATAAACAAATTAAAAGTCAAAAGAGATAGAAAGTAAATATGGGTCCGGTGAGCGTTTGGGACGCGGCGATTCAGGTGGTTAGCAGGCCTGTGCTAACAAGCTAACAGTTTGTAGGCCCGGGCTAGACAAGGTAGCAGTTAGCGGACCGGAGCTGGACAAGCTAGCAGTTAGCAGGCCGAATTAGCAAGCAGGGAGATAGCGAGGGCTAGAGAGTTAGCCTTTGGGGGACGTCGCGATGGGGTGAGTCTGTTTATTCCTCTTCATGCGGTGACATCGATAGACCGGTCGTGGGCCCGGGTATTGTAGCTCAGGAGTATGCTACGGTGGTAGCGCAGGCCGGGCTAGCTTCAAGCTAAGTGGGTGGAAACGCTAGCCAGGAGTAATCATCCGGGGTTGCGGTTTAGCTAGATAGCTAGTTGTGAAGATCCAGCTGAAAAATCCAGCTGAAAAATGTTCCGTTTGCGGTGGGAATCCGGGGATGAATCCGGGGATGAAAAATAAATAGGTCCGTTATGCTCTGGTTAGAGTCGCGTTGTTCGAACTGGCGAGAGCTTTCCGAACTACAGGTTAGCTGATGACCGGTTAGCTGAAGACCGCTAGCATAGCTGGTGGTTAGCTGGCCAGCTTCAGTTGAGGGGTTCCGAAGTAAATATAAATACTTTAGGAAAAATAGCTACATTGGGTGAGGCGGGTAGCAGGAGAGTATTTGGAAGCTTAGGTTTAGCAAAATGTTTTTAAAGGGATAGCTATGTAAAAAACGAAAAATATGTAAAAAAAAAAAGAAAAAGAAACTAAATATACAGGGACACGACACGACAGGACGACTTACTGCTACGCCATCTTGGAATTGTATGACTGAGGTGTATGTAAACTTCCGACTTCAACTGTATCTCTAGATTTTATAAACCTTACCATGGATATAAACCAAAAAAAGAGGATAAAAAATAAGGAGACACGGAGAGCTAGCTTCTCTGCTTTTTTCACTGGGCTTCTTTCAACAGTCACGGACCAAAATACAAAGAAGAGAGGCGCACTTGAAGAAGTAACACTCAGAATGCCTCTCCCTAGTGGCAGTGCTAAGTATACATGTGTAGCAATGCAACACAATGGAGACTACGACTACAATAATAATGGAATGATAACGCACTCTAAGTATTATACTAAGGTAGGCTAAGTAACCTTTTTACAGAATGGCATGAAATAATTTGCAATTCCACATGTGGAAACATTGCTACTGAAACATGTCAACTCCACCTTTTCACGTGAGCAGACTAACAATATTTCACCCCCACATGTGAACTTGCAATTCTACATGTGAAAGTGAGATTTGCACATAGTTGTCTTACATGTGAAATTATTTTACTCATTTGAACTTGCAATTCACATGTGAGATGAAAACATTTTATTTTCTTCACATGTGAAAAGGTGTTTCAATTTCACATGTTTGTAAGGGTGTAGTCACAGAGGAGCATAGAGAAGATAAAACACACGCACACACACGGACACACACACACACACAGAAAGTGTCACAGGAGACCATACTGATACTGATGAGAAGTTATAATAGGAAACATGATAATCATTGTTGCCTTATGCCCATTGGAAGTGTTAACGTCACCCTGGTTTTGCTGCACTGTACACTGCACACACAAACACATATATATGTTCTTGTAAATAGTACCAGATAGGAGTTCTTTGGCTTTTAACCATAGTGCAACCCTTTTTGGTGCTATATAGAACCCTTTTTTGAAGGTTCAATGAATAACTATGCTCATAAGGTTCTAAATGGAACCTGTCTGGTGCTACAAAGAACCCTTTCCTAAGGTTCTATAAAGGTTCTAAATGGCATCCTAAAAGGGTTCCTGCTTTTGGGGCAATATAGAATCCTTTTTATGGTTCTTTATAGAATTTTCATGGAAAGGTTCTTTGTAGATGCTTTGAAGAACCATACGTTTTTTTATTCTGGTCAGCCATATTAGATTGTTAAAATTCCTTAGGCTTTGGTATTGTGTTTATTGACAAGTTGAATCTTGTAAACTAACTCTGGATCAGCTGGGGGTCCCTGGGGAGAGAATTGAGAACCACTGAGTGATTTAGTCAACCATTCTCAATTGACACTAGGCTACAATGTTACATTTGTTATGCAGTACTTGAATTTTAATTTTTATTTTCTTTGTTTTTTAAAGCTAATTCAGCCCTTTAATCTTTAATATAATGCATTGGATAATCTGCGGATATTTCAAAAGTGAATCAAATGTGAAAAATACATTCCTACATTCAAATGAGCCACCTCGCTTACATTTTAGTAATCAATTTTGTGAACTGTAAAGAACCATTGAAGAGCTCAATGGCTATGAGTCATTATAGTTCCACATAGAAGAACCCCCCCCGCTCCCTATTTTCTGTTTTAACAGCAGGGTCGTTCCATTTGATTTCGATAACATTTTATGACCGAACTTTGGGCACCTCTATCTCGTGAATGTTTCAGCACACTTTCTGCCCACTTCTCCAGTGGGAAAATGTGTATGGGAAGTTTGGGGTGTGGTCAAAAAGTGATTGAAATCAAATGGGACGACCCAGCAACATTGCTTCAAACTGCAAACGCATAGTGGACTGAGTCCCGACACCAGGCAAATTCCACCCATTGTCTAAGCTACAACACACACACACAAACTCACACACTGCTGTGTGTACCCAGCCCTAGAGAGACTGAAACCATATTAGGCCCACTGCTTCTGTGGACTCATACTGTAGTGAGGTCACCAGAGGTGTGTTCTTTTCTGTGTATTATGATCTCCAGCCTTGATCTGGCTCAGGTGACAGACAAGGAGTAAGGGAAGAAGGATGACAGGAGAGAGAGAGGGGAGGTGGGATGGGTGGGTGAATGGATGGAGGAAAGGAGAGAGGCAGGGAGAGATGGAGGGAAAGAGGGATGCATGGAATGAGGGAGGGAGGGAGGGATGGGGGAATGACAGAACTGGTGTTTAATCAGGGACTATGGGAGAGCTGTCAGCCCCACTGTCAACTGACTGTCTCGACTGTACACGTGACCAGGGCACATGTCAATGACACACACGCATGCACACACATAATGCATGTGTGCACACACAAACACGCTCTTTTTTTTCTCTCCCTCCCTTTCACTCGCTTGTTCTCTCTCACTCTGCACACTTACAGGCTAACACATGCACACATTCACATACACACACATTCTCATACACAAACAAACACTTAATAATATGGTTCACTATCCATAGTGAGCCTTAATCCATTCATTTTCTCTCGCTCTCTCTCTCTCTCTTCCTGTAATGAGTGGCAGAACTCCAGGCGACCATTAGCTCCAGGGCTCCCATCAATCTCTTGTCCATCAAACACACACACACACACACACACACACACACACACACACACACACACACACACACACACACACACACACACACACACACACACACACACCATAGCCTATAGCCTATAGCCAGTCCTGAACTCTTCAGATAAAACACCTGAATGCCAGTCAGGGTAATCTCAGTATCAAACACATCCGTGAGGCTGAGCCAAGTATAGGTTGCCATCCCGGGGACCGTACAATGGCATACATATGGACCATATGATTATCAGCCTTAATGGGTTAGCATGGAAGTCTTTCAACTCCAAAGTCAGTGTTGCTGTGGAAACCGTTGCCCTCTCTCTGTTGCCTGGCTACTCAAACTCCTTGCTCCAGCCAAACGCTATGCCACGCCCACGGACAATTAGTTTCTTCTTAGCAATGAGTCTGGATCTGAGTACCTTCCCAATGAATTCTAGAACACAAACACATTCTAACCATTCTGATTGGTCCCAGGAACTGATGCCAGCACACACGTGGGTAAAGGGCCATTTTGAAAATGTGCCATTGGCTTCGATACTCTGATAGGTTAGAGATGATTCAATCGCTGATGACCTTGTTTTGTACAACATCTCTCATTTTGACCTCACCCCAAAACGACTTCAAAGATGGCAGTCAGACTGAAACATGTAGTGAATATAGAGTGCTGGACAGAGGAGGCAGACTCAATGCTGCAGGACTGGTTTGAGAATACTGTTCGGAATAGGTTCAAAGATTCTTCCACCCAAGGACTCATCCATCAACATTGAGGAATAGACATGGTCAGTCACAGGTTTCATTAGGAAATGTGTTGATGATGTTGTACCCTGAATAACATTCCGGGCATACCCCAACCAAAAACCCTGGCTATACGGAGAAATCCGTACTATGCTGAGAGCCGGTTCCCATGTCTTAGGAAGTCCCGCAGTTTCATCAAAGACCCCGCACACCCCAGCCACAAGCTGTTCACTCCCTTCTCGTCGGGAAGAAGGTATTAGAGCATGAAGTTTGATACCAACAGGCTCAGAGACTGAACCTTGAACTGGACTGACCACCTGCATTGACTCTCCGCACCTTAGCGCACATGCACTCACTCATGTACACACCCACACAGACATATAAATTCATGCTACACACACACATCACAATTGCTGCAACCAGATTCCTATTTACTATTGCTACTACTGCACAATTTAAACACTTGACCCCCAATCCTTTCTCTGATTCTCTGATTGATGTGTAAATATTGTAAATATTGTACCATAAATTGTTTTTATTAATTGTTTTTATGTATGCCAGCAAAGCCACTACACACACAACACTGAATAATACATTATTGCACTATAACAGTGACAAACGGTGCCCACAAACAGTTAGGGCCCACGCAGAGACAATTTTAGTATGTACATCTTGGTGGGGCAAACTCCCCCCAAAACTGTTCGATGTGTGCCAGCAAAGTCACTACACAACACAACACTAAACAATACATGAATTGCACTATAACGGTGACAAACGGTGCCCACAAACTGTTAAGGCCTACATAAAGCCTACAGCTCACCTTGTGCGGGGCTCACTTGAACAAGAAGGTGGCGCGGCAGTCCTCCTGGGCAAATTTTGTAATCAAACTTTGTCTGGCATTCTCTGGATTTATGCTGCTTTCAAGACAACTGGGAACTCTGAGAAAAACAAGGTTGAATCATGACGTCCGTGATCTTCAGGTCGGAGCTCTTGAAAGAGGTCCAAGTTCTCGACTTGGAATTCCGAGTTAGATGACGGTTCAAAAAGTATTTTGTTCTGAGTTCCCAGTTGTCTGGAAGTTTCTGAAGGCTGAGATTTCCCAGTTCCTAGTTTCCAGTTGTGTTGAACGTGGCTGAAATCACACTGGATTGACAGCACGACCAATGTATTCAACTTTTTCTGGCCCATGGTGTCGAATGTTTATCCTTTTAAGCTTGGAAAAGAAACGCTTAAACTCAGACACACACCCACTCCGCTGAATAGCAGGATAGGGGTAGCTTTGCAAGGTTTGCAGTTAGTTACTGATTCCTTCCAAAGCACTCATTGTTGAATTTGCGATTTCCAACTTGTGTGTAATGTTTGTGTCCAATAGCTGATGAGCACTGACACATTTTATCTATAATTTCTCTTCATAAGACATGGAATGAAAAGGATTTGCCAGTAGATTGTCTATGGGATTCATGATGATTACTGCTTGTCTAGCTTTCTATCTCAGATTTTGAAAGTATGATCAGTCCAATCAAAGCTACCGTAGATATAACGTGATTTGATGTGATTATATCTGTGGCCAATGACCTTGAGCTTTCTTGGATGGGCACTTCTAATGTAACTTTATGGCAGCACCCAAGGGGATTGAATTTTAGAGCTCCCTCGTAGATTCTGCTTTGACGTAGTGTCCTCATGAGTGACAGAACACTGAGCCAATCAAGGCACAAACTAGAGAACATTGGCAACTCCTAAGCGTGGTATTTACCACTGGCTGCAACACCAGCACAGAAAACATTGAGCTAGGCTGACACCTGCATTTCGGTTCTGCCTTACTCAAGAAAGCCAAAAATAGACCATGTTGGTATGCAGCTTTATTAAATCAATGATACATTCTTTTTTACATTGTTTGAAAGCTGATATGCGACACGTATTAATGCCAAAATAACATGTAAAACATACAAAAAAAATACAAATACAGTGGGGCAAAAAAGTATTTAGTCAGCCACCAATTGTGCAAGTTCTCCCACTTAAAAAGATGAGAGAGGCCTGTAATTTTCATCATAGGAACTATGACAGACAAAATGAGAAGAAAAACTCCAGAAAAATCACATTGTAGGATTTTTTATGAATTTATTTGCAAATTATGGTGGAAAATAAGTATTTGGTCACCTACAAACAAGCAAGATTTCTGGCTCTCACAGACCTGTAACTTCTTCTTTAAGAGGCTCCTCTGTCCTCCACTCATTACCTGTATTAATGGCACCTGTTTGAACTTGTTATCAGTATAAAAGACACCTGTCCACAACCTCAAACAGTCACACTCCAAACTCCACTATGGCCAAGACCAAAGAGCTGTCAAAAGCACACCAGAAACTAAATTGTAGACCTGCACAAGGCTGGGAAGACTGAATCTGCAATAGGTAAGCAGATTGGTTTGAAGAAATCAACTGTGGGAGCAATTATTAGGAAATGGAAGACATACAAGACCACTGATAATCTCCCTCGATCTGGGGCTCCATGCAAGATCTCACCCCGTGGGGTCAAAATGATCACAAGAACGGTGAGCAAAAATCCCAGAACCACACGGGGGGACCTAGTGAATGACGTGCAGAGAGCTGGGACCAAAGAACAAAGCCTACCATCAGTAACACACTACGCTGCCAGAGACTCAAATCCTGCAGTGCCAGATGTGTCCCCCTGCTTAAGCCAGTACATGTCCAGGCCCGTCTGAAGTTTGCTAGAGAGCATTTGGATGATCCAGAAGAAGATTGGGAGAATGTCATATGGTCAGATGAAACCAAAATATAACTTTTTGGTAAAAACTCAACTCGTCATGTTTGGAGGACAAAGAATGCTGAGTTGCATCCAAAGAACACCATACCTACTGTGAAGCATGGGGGTGGAAACATCATGCTTAGGGGCTGTTTTTCTGCAAAGGGACCAGGACGACTGATCCGTGTAAAGGAAAGAATGCTGAGAAGAATGCCATCGTTTTAAGTGGGAGAACTTGCACAATTGATGGCTGACTAAATCCTTTTTTGCCCCACTGTATATTATTTTATTATTTTGAGATAAACAGTTGTGGCTCAAAACAGGTGGGGAAGAGTCCTGAATGGTGGTTTTCCACTGATTATACTTGCTCAAATGTTGATTCTATTTTACGGAGCCATTTACTTTATGTTTCTTATCTTTTATTTATTTATGTTGTTGCGCTGTCAAGACGGAACCTGCAAGTAAGCATTTTGTTGGACGGGTGTATACCATGTGTATCCTGTACTTACTAAATAAAACATTTCATAATAATATATACATAGAAAAAATTGAACTTGAAACTAGAGCAGCAGAAGAATTCCATTTGAGTCATCAGGAAAATCTCTCTGTAACTTGGACTCAGCAGAGGTGTTATGTCTGCATATTATATGTCTCACTCCCAGAGATTCCCTATGTGTATAATTTAGTGGACACATTGATTGGATGGAGATAGTTCAGTGTTTGTTTTATCCTAGTGATGTTGATGATGATGAAGAGGATGATTGTTCAGGATCAGAGTGAAGATGAAGACCTGGAAGGAATAGCGTATACCTGCAGAATCGGATGTTACATGAGTCGGCGATGGGCATCAAGTTACGGTGGTCATACCGTAGATACCTTTCGATACAGCACAAACCTCAGACTTCTACTTCCCCGGTAAAAATGCACCCATCATCTTTCCCAATCGTCTTGTCTCTCTCCTCATCTTTTCTCCTTGAGGTGATTCCAATGAAAACATAGGCCTTGTTAATGCAGCCACGGCTCATCATAAAGCAGACATTTTGAGCCCTCTCTGTTCCATGAATCCCCCAGCCATGTCAATCAACAACACTCACAGCTGCGACTGGGTAGCCATATGGGATATTGTATTTGACAGGAAATGTATTTATAGGTATGTTTTCATGTGTTTCCCATACATCCCATATTGATGGGTTCCAATGTAAATGATCATACCATAAAGTTTGTTTACATGATTAGACAACTGTATGGTTCTGATAGCTACAATTATAGGCTATATCAGTGGTATTCATTGCGCCACCCGCAATCCCATAATTTGCAAGCTTGCGTAGATTTTCCATTCACAATACATAAATGGGACAATTTCAATTCAATGTGTTTAATACAGGCCTGAATCACTTAATTGAATATGTGTATATTTAACTAGGCAAGTCAATTAAGAACAAGTTCTTATTTACAATGACGGCCTAGGAACAGCGGGTTAACTGCCTTGTTCAGGGGTAGAACAACAGATTTTTACCTTGTCAGCTCAGGGATTCGATCTAGCAACCTTTTGATTACTGGTTCAACACTCTAATCACTAGGCTACCTGCAGCCCCATAGATACTGTATCTATTGTTCCCTGGATGGCAGATAGGTGGCAGAATAGCACACCTGCTGAACAGAAAGGCTGAAATAGAACGTTTGCCAAAATAGAACGTTTGCCGAAATAGAACTTAACTGCTCAGCTACAGCAACCGACACATATCAGTTTGCTACTAGCTAATTTTGCATACTGATCGACATGGATCAATTTATTGTAAAAAAATAAACGTAAATCTATTGACAATGACAATGAGGGGGAAGAGCTGGAAAACAACGTGACAGCTATGAACGAACAACCACTGGAGAACCAGGAAAATCAGGAAGATGGCGGCAGGGAAATGCACATAGCTAACTTTGCTAACGTGGCTACGGTGGCTAAGAGAAGGATACGGTCGATTCAAGAAGAACACAGAAAGTTCCAAGACAAATGGACAGACATTTATTTTTTTGTACTAGCTCACTTTGTCTTATTTGCCAGAAGGCAGTCAATTGTTTTAAAACTTCTTCGGGATCGGTGTCCCTTCCAAGGGACGATTGAGCGAACGTAGGCAAATGCGATTAGCATGAAGTTGTAAGTAACAACAACATTTCCCAGGACATAGACATATCTGATACTGGCAGAAAGCTTAAATTCTTGATAATCTAACTGCACTGTCCAATTTAGAGTAGCTGTTACAGTGAAATAATACCATGCTATTGCTTGAGGAGAGTGCACAATTTGGAACATGAAAAGTTATTAATAAACAAACAGATTAGGCACATTTGGGCAATCTTGATCCAACATTTTAACAGAAATGCAATGGTTCATTGGATTAGTCTAAAACTTTAGACATACACTGATGCCATTTAGTGGCCAACATTTTAATTGCATCTGGGCTGGAATAATACATTATGGCCTTTCTCTTGCATTTCAAAGATGATGGTACAAAAAAAAGAACAGTTTGTTTTTTCTTTGTATTATCTTTTACCAGATCTATTGTGTTATATTCTCCTACATTCCTTTCACATTTCCACAAACTTCAAAGTGTTTCCTTTCAAATGGCACCAAGAATATGCATATCCTTGTTTCAGGGCCTGAGCTACAAGCAGTTAGATTTGGGTATGTCATTTTAGGCGAAAATTGGGGAAAAAAAGGGGCTATTCCGAGGATTGTATCTCTCATACTCGACCAATACAAGATGCATAGAAGACATCGGCAAGGACATCGGTAAGAAACTAATTACTGATATATCCGTGGTACCGTGTTTTATTATTGCGCTTGACGAAAGCACTTGTAATTGACATTGCCCGTTTATGTGTTTGGGTCCATTTCCCTCAAAATGAGTCATTCAGAGAGGAACTTTTAGGTTCACTGTTAATTCAGGGACAAATACGGGGAGAGGAAATTCTGAAAGCCCTTGTTACATGTTTTGCTGATAATAATATTGACTGGTCAAATCTGGCATCTGTGTGCACTGATGGCAACCCAAACAAGCGAGGAAAGGAGAAGGGACTCACAGGCCTGATGAGAAAGAGAGAAGATATTCCCGAATTTGTTACGTTTCATTGTAATCATTTTTCAGGAAGCACTTGTGGCTAAACTCAAAGACTGTGATTTACAGAATGTGATGCAGCAAGTCGTGCACATGGTGAACATTATTTTTGTGAGGGCAGTGAATCACCGGCAATTCCGCGAGTTGCCAGAGGAATACCAGACAGAATACTGCGACTTGATATTTCACAATGAGGGGAGATGGCTGTCTTGTGGCAGAGTTTTGGAAAGATTTCTCTCTCTCCTCCCTCAAATCCATGAATTTGTTGCAAGCAAGGGGAGAGAGGAACCAGAGCTGGATGATCCACAGTGGATATTTAAGCTGGTTATTTTAACTGACATCACCTGCCACCTGAACATGCAGAATCTCCAGCTCCAAGGGAAAGCTAAAACTCATGCAAAATGCTGCCTGTAGTCACAGCATTTCAAATTAAAATCACCACACTGTTCATACCTGACAGACAGTTTGTTCATTTCCCGAAACTCAGAGCAGTCACCACATCCAACCCAGACATACTGCAACATTTTAGCTATGATGTATTTGTGTGTGTGTTGGAAGAGTTGAAGTTCGAGTTTGAGTCAAACTTCAAGGATATAATGAAAGAAAGAGAACCCCTTTCATGTGCCAGTGTCATCTCTGACCCCAGTCATCACATACCTCTGTCCTGACCGTGCTGGAATAGAGAGTGAGATAGTGGAGCTGCAGGCAAATGACACATTGCAAGGTGAACTAAAATCAGCTGTTACTCATTTCCGGAGCCTTGTGTCAGACACAGAGTATCCACTTCTGAATCAGTGTGTGCAAAGGGTGACATTTCTTTCCAGCACTCATTCATTTGAAGCAGCATTTTCAACAATGAACATTGTGAAACAAAAACAGACAAACAGACTGACCAATGCACACCTGGATTGCCTCACAAGGATAGCAACAACAGACTATACATTTAGAATGAATCCAGTCAAGGAGCATAAGGGACATTTTCGCTCATCCAACTACTGAGATAACCCTTAATATGGGTCTTATTTGTGCCTGTATATAAACTCAGCAAAAAAAGAAACGTCCTCTCACTGTCAACTGCGTTTATTTTCAGCAAACTTAATATATGTAAATATTTGTATGAACATAACAAGATTCAACAACTGAGACATAAACTGAACAAGTTCCATAGACATTTGACTAACAGAAATGGAACAATGTGTCCCTGAAAAAAGAGGGGGTCAAAATCAAAAGTAACAGTCAGTATCTGGTGTGGCCACCAGCTGCATTAAGTACTGCAGTGCATCTCCTCCTCATGGACTGCAACAGATTTGCCAGTTCTTGCTGTGAGATGTTACCCCACTATTCCACCAAGGCACCTGCACGTTCACGGACATATCTGGGGGGAATGGCCCTAACCCTCACCCTCAGATTCAGGCTCTTCGCTGGCCATGGCAGAACACTGACATTCCTGTCTTGCAGGAAATCACGCACAGAACGAGCAGTATGTCTGTTAGCATTGTCATGCTGTAGGGATGAGCATGCAGGAAGGGTACCACATGAGGGAGGAGGATGTCTTCCCTCTAACGCACAGCATTGAGATTGCCTGCAATGACAACAAGCTCAGACTGATGATGCTGTGACACACCACCACCCCAGACCATGATGGACCCTCCACCTCCAAATCGATCCCACACCAGAGTACAGGCCTTGGTGTAACGCAAATTCCTTTGACAATAAATACGAATCCGACCATTACCCCTGGTGAGACAAAACCGCGACTCATCAGTGAAGAGCACGTTTTGCCAGTCATGTCTGGTCCAGCGACGGTGGGTTTGTGGCCATAGGCAACATTGTTGCCGGTGATGTCTGGTGAGGACCCGCCTTACAACAGGCCTACAAGCCCTCAGTCCAGCCTCTCTCAGCCTATTGTGGACAGTCTGAGCACTGATGGAGGGATTGTGCATTCCTGGTGTAACTCGGGCAGTTGTTGTTGCCATCCTGTACCTGTCCCGCATGTGTGATATTCGGATGTACCGATCCTGTTGTTACACATGGGCTCATGTGTCCTCAAGTCCTCATGCCTCCTTGCAGGATGCCTAAGGCACGTTCACGCAGATGAACAGGGACCCTGGGCTTCTTTCTTTTGGTGTTTTTCAGAGTCAGTAGAAAGGCCACTTTAGTGTCCTAAAGTGTCCTTAGTGTCTTTACGACCGTTCCACAGATGCATGTACATTAATTGTTTATGGTCCATTGAACAAGCATGGGAAAAAGTGTTTAAAACCTTTCCAATGAAGATCTGTGAAGTTATTTGAAATTTTTGGATCCTGAAAAAGGGTTGTTTCTTAATTTTGCTGAGTTTATATATTTGTAATGTGCTGTACATCAAATAATTTGCTGGTTCTCTATTGCTCTGAATTTGCTCTCAATTGATAATTGATAATATTGGAAGAAAACATATAACACATTAAAGATCTCTGTGGCCCTCTGAATGATTGTATCAACCCAAAGTGGCCCCCTTACAAAAAATTGTGAGTAACACTGGTCTATATCATGGTTCTCAAGCTGTTTCTCTAGCTTGTGTGGACCTGTGTGCAGTGTGTAGTCTGCAGGGAGAGTGGGGTAAATTGAGTCACCCTTGTTTCTAGGAAACCATGCTCAAAATGAAACATTTGACCAAATATTTAGGAAAATGTCATCATTTCACAGAGTCTATGATGGAAGAAACCACTTGGAAAAAGTGGTAAGCAAGTTAGGTAAAGAAATATACATATATGGATTTTTACCAAGTGTTAGAGATTTCATAATGTTTTTATCTAAACCAAAGGAGATACTTTTAAGATTGTTCTATAAATCAGTTGGGGTCTATAAGCCTCAATATGAGGTCCTAAATCTAGCATGAGGTACATCCTTGTAGCTGTGTGGGCTAATACGTGAGGCGGCCTACGAGAACCCGTTGGATGTCGAACTGACTCTTGGGGAAAAGCCCTTTTAACCTCACCCCCGAATAAGATTTTGTGCAAATTTAGATTTTGGTTGTTTTGTTACTTTAAACCTTTTACTTTATTGTAATGGAAAAATATGTATGATATAAATGATGCCCAATATGAAAACTCTAGCTCAAACTTCTCTGAGCTGAGAGTGGGATAAAGGTCTGGAGTGTTTCCTGGCCATGGGCCCAAAATATCAAAGTTTTGTTCCCCGAGTTACTTAGTTATCACTTTTGCCTTATGGCAAGGTACTCCATCATGCTGTAAAAGGAAGTGTTTGTCACCAAACTGTTCCTGGATGGTTGGGAGAAGTTGTTCTTGGAGGATGCGTTGGTTCTTAGCCAAATTGTGAGTGAGCCCACTCCCTTGGCTGAGAAGCAACCCCACACATGAATGGTCTCAGGTTGTATTACTGTTGGCATGACACAGAACTGATGGTAGCGCTCACCTTGTCTTCTCGGGACAAGCTTTTTTCCGGATGCCCCAAACAATCGGAAAGGGGATGCATCAGAGAAAATGACTTTACCCCAGTCCTTAGCAGTCCAATCCCAGTACCTTTCACAGAATATCAGTCTGTCCCTGATGGTTTTCCTGGAAGGAAGTGGCTTCTTTGCTGCCCTTCTTGACACCAGGCTGCACTCACGCCTACCTGCTGCCATTCCTGAGCAAGCTCTGTACTGGTGGTGCCCCAATCCCGCAGCTGAATCAACTTTAGGAGACGGTCCTGGCGCTTGCTGAACTTTCTTGGGCACCCTGAAGCCTTCTTTACAATAATTGAACTGCTCTCCTTGAAGTTCTTGATGATCCAATAAATGGTTGATTTAGGTGCAATCTTACTGGCAGCAATATCCTTGCCTGTGAAGACCTTTTTGTGCAAAGCAATGATGATGGCATGTGTTTCCTTGCAGGTAACCATGGTTGACCAAGGAAGAACAATGATTCCACCCTCCTTTTGAAGCTTCCAGTCTGTTATTCGAACTCAATCAGCATGACAGAGTGATCTCCAGCCTTGTCTTCGTCAACGCTGACACGAGATAATCACTGACACGATGTCAGCTGGTCCTTTTGTGGCAGGGCTGAAATGCAGTGGAAATGTTTTTTTGTGATTCAATTCATTTACATGGCAAAGAGGGACTTTGCAATTAATTGCAATTCATCTGATCATTCTTCACAACATTCTGGAGTATATGCAAATTGCCATCATACAACCTGATAATATTTGTGTCATTTTTGTGTCATTCTCAAAAAAGTATTTCAATACTTTCAATAGCTATTTTGTAATTTGTATTGCATAGGCCTGAATTTGTGCTGCTTATTTCACAAGATATACTTGCAAGTAAACTGTTTAGATACAACATTTTCAGTAACAGTAACATAATCTCTTTACTTGCTATGACTGTGGTATATTCTTGGTCACCTTAGTTTAATACACTGACTGTAAGTCACTCTGGATAAGAGTATATGTTCAATGACCAAAATGGAAATGAAAATGAACACTGCTGGGTATTATTCTAATGACCTCTGTCCCCAAACAAGGCCAAATTTGATCAAAATACAAATTGTTTTAGGGAGGAGCTCATTAGAATAATACCCAGCAGTCTGCTTTACAAATGTGACCCATTCCAGGAAACTAGGCGTATGTTGGTGGTCACTACACAGGAGAGCCATTAGGATGTGAGTTTTTTATTTTTATCAAAATGCGTTGTTTTTTGGGCAGAAATTACTTCTCAAACATGTGAACTTTCATGTGCCTTAATAACAAAATTGTAGGCCATCTGTAAACATAAATAAAACTGTAAATTGCGAGCCTAGTTGGTTTAGCCACAGAAAAAGCCAGCAACCTTCCTGCTAGCCATGATTTGTTGAGATAATGAGAGGGCCATATAGCATTTGAGCAGGTCAGCATGTCTATGTATTTCTGTCTAACGATGCTTTTTTATGTGTCGCGTAGTAAAACTGCATAAGCCAAGTTAAGTTAAAGTGTTCTGTTAGCTAGCTAACGTTAGCTAGTGAACCCGCCAGTAGTACACAGTGTGGTACGAGACCTTCAGTTTCTTGGCAATTTCTCGCAAGAAGTAGCCTTAATTTCTCAGAACAAGAATAGACTGTTGAGTTTCAGAATGAAGAGCTTTGTTTCTGGTCATCTTGAGCCTGTAATCGAACCCACAAATGCTGATGCTCCAGATACTCAACTAGTCTAAGGAAGGCCAATTTTATAGCTTTTTTAATAAGCACAACAATTTTCAGCTGTGCTAACATAATTGCAAAAGTGTTTTCTAATGATCAATTAGCGTTTTAAAATCAAACTTGGATTAGCTAACACAACATGCCGTTGGAACACAAGAGTAATGGTTGCTGATAATGGGACGCCTATGATAATCTGATAATCTGTACACCTATGTAGATATTCCGTTAAAAAAATCTGCCATTTCCAGCTACAATAGTCCTTTACAACATTACCAATGTTTACATTGTATTTTTTGTATCAATTTGATGTCATTTTAATGGACAAAAAACGTGCTTTTCTTTCAAAAACAAGAACATTTCTAAGTGACCCCAACCTTTTGAATGGTGTACCTGTTTTGAAAGGCCCCAGATTCTGCAACACCTCTAAACAAGGGGCACCACCAAGGAAGCGATAGCATGAAGGCTAAGGTGCTCTCCAAACAGGTCAGGGACAAAATTGTGGAGAAGTACATATCAGGGTAGGGTTATAAAAACATATCAGAAACTTTGAACATCCCAACATTAAATCCATTATTAAAAAATTGAAAGAATATGGCACCACAACAAACCTGCCCAGAGAGGGCCGCCCACTAAAACTCACGGACCAAGCAAGGAGGGCATTAATCAGTGAGGCAACAAAGAGACCAAAGATAACCCTGAAGGAGCTGAAAAGCTCCAAAGCGGAGATTGGAGTATCTGTCCAATCCTTACACTCCACAGAGCTGGGTTTTACGGAAGACTGGCCAGAAAAAAGCCATTGCTTAAAGCGAACACGTTTGGTGTTCACCAAAAGACATGTGGGACTCCCCATGGAAGAAGGTACTCTGGTAATTTTAGAAGAGACTAAAATTGTTATTTTTGGCCATCAATTTTTGGCCATCATTCATTGGCAGGGACTGGAAAACTGGTCAGAATTGAAGGAATGATGGATGGTGCTAAATACAGGGAGACCTGTTTGTCTTCCGAGATTTGAGACTGGGACGGAGGTTCACCTTCCAGCAGGACAATGACCCTAAGCATACTGCTAAAGCAACACTCAGGGGAAACATTTAAAAGTCTTGGAATGGCCAAGTCAAAGCCCAGACCTCAATCCAATTGAGAATATGTGGTTTGATTTAAGATTGCTGTACACTATCTTAAACCCATCCAATTTGAAGGAGCTGGAGAAGTTTTGCCTTGAAGAATGGGCAAACGTCCCAGTGGCTAGATGTGCCAAGCTTATAGAGACATACCCCAAGTGACTTGCAGCTGCAATTGCTGCAAAAGGTGGCTCTACAAAGTATTGACTTTGGGGGGGTGAATAGTTATGCACGCTCAAGTTTTCACTTTTTTCGTCTTAAATCTTGTTTGTTTCACAATAAAAAATATTTAGGCATGTTGTGTAAATCAAATGATACAAACCCCCAAAAATCATTTTTAATTCCAGGTTGTAAGGCAACAAAATATGAAAAATGCCAAGGGGAGTGAATACTTTCACAAGCCAGTGTACTTACTTTATTGTGTATTTTATATTTCTTATTCTTAATTCTTGTGTGCTTTTTATATAGTAATACATTGTTCTTGATTATTGTGTTGTTGGGTTTTGAGTTTGCAAGAAAGGAATTTCACTGTACTTCACTGTACTGTACATTAAAATGTGAAACGGAAACTGTCAGTGTCAATGTTAGTCACAGCTAGGGCTGCACAATATATTTGTACCAAATATTGCGGTTTTGAATTTACTTGTGACTATAGATTAAAACTCTTGGATAAACTTTTGGAATCATAAAAATAGAATGATCAGTGGCCACTTGAAATGTAGTTTTGTTTGGCATGATAACGAATTTAAAAAATAAGGGAGAAGATGGTTGTGACAGAGAAGGAACCAAAATGTTGGTCAGTGTTTTCCATGGGGAGTCTAATTATATTTAAATAGATGGGTACATTCAGACAAAGCTTTTTGAATATTCTGCACCTTTTCCTCTCTTGTTAAGATCAAGCTGTTGCACAAACAATGCTGATATACTCCACCAATGGTACCGGCCTGTCTTAGAACAAAGGTTTGCTCAGGGGATTTATCTAGTCAGCTAGCTAGGTAGCTAGCGTTTAAAATTAGGGGCTAACACACATTTTTTGGGGCATATTTGCAGCTTACTTAGACCAAGTAACCAGCCTTTTGCAGAGAGAAAGTTACACAAACAAATAGTATAATATATAAAACGTGATTTATATTAAGAGGCAAAGTGAAAAGCTGTGTTCTTGTTTGAAAAAAATCTGTTGACTACATGCTGTTTTTTCGTCAATGCATGCAGTGAATCTAGAGCAGGAGGAACTGTCTGCTTAAGTAACATGGAGCGGGGCTTGGTGTGAATGGGATTCGGAAGTGGCCAAAAGATAAGAGACGGAGAGAGAACTATGTCAACTCGAGAAATAAATAAAACTGTTTTTTTAAATGAATTGGCGTTTCAAAATATCACAGCCTCTTGGATATTGATATTGCCCATGCAAATAACGCAATTTTGATTATTAAAATTCTAGAGATTAAGCTATCTAGAGATTAACACAGGTAATTGGGATGTCCCAGGACCACTCTTCACATTTCCCGAAAATATAAAATGACAAGATCCGGGAAATTGATCCCATAACATGGGCAGCAAAAGAACCCGGACCCAAAGGACGGTGAGCTGATGCCCAGGCCTGGTCCAACATCACAGAAATTATTTGAGCCCAAACCTGAAAAAAAGACATATAGGCTATATTGATTTAAACTGGTGTTGAGAACAACACGGCAGAGGCGGGCGGCAGCAGAGTGAGTAGAGGAGGAAACAGCCATAGCAAAAGCAGAATTATGATCATCTGAATGATTAAAATATTGGATTAAAGTAGGCTAACTCAATTGAAGGTATGTATCAAAGTCTTGCTTACACTGAAACTCCGAAAATTATATCCAACACGCAGTAGTCGTGTGTGTGTGGTCACCTAGATCAGGGTCTCCCAAACTCGGTCCTGGGGACCCCCGGGTGCACATTTCGTTTTTCCCCAAGCACTACACAGCTGGTTCAAATAATGAAAGCTTGATGAGTGGTTGGTTATTTGACTCAGCTATGTAGTGCTAGGACAAAAAACAAAACATGCACCCAGGGGGAGCCCAAGATCTCCGTTTGGATATTTGGTAACAATTAGGCTGTGGAACTGTTAGCTAACACGAGGTGAGTTCTAATGATAATTTGTATTCTAGCTTGTTCAGATATTAGGTGATCAGAACATTGTGCTCGCATGTTATACAAGTCTGCTTGCTCTTCATTTGCGTAGTAGCCTGTCCTACTCCTGACTAAAAGCCTGTGACTTGTTCTAAAATATAAATGCAATATGCAACAATTGCAAAGATTTTACTGAGTTACAGCTCATTCTGTAGAAGAAAATCAGTCAATAGAAATACAATAATTAGGCGCTAATCTATGGATTTCACATGACTGATAGATAGATGACTGATAGACAGATATTCATCTGTTGGTCAAAAACAGGTAGGGTTGTAGATAAGAAAACCAGTCCGTATCAGTATCTGGTGTGACCACCATTTGCCTCATGCAGTCCGACACATCTCCTTTGCATAGAGTTAATCAGGCTGTTGACTGTGGCCTGCAGATGGTTGTACCCCTCCTGTTCAATAGCTGTGCGAAGTCGCTGGATATTGGCGGGAACTGGAACACGCTGTCCTACATGTCGATCCAGAGCAGCCCAAACATGCTCAATGCATGACATGTCAGCTTCCAGGAATTGTGTACAGATCCTTGCAACATGGGGCCGTTTGTAAGGATCGACGCTGGAGATGAGAGGCAAGTACAGGGAGTGAACATTTACTGGAAAACGGACATCAAACAAAAACAAGAACAGTGTCTGGACAGGCGGAACAAAATGACATAACGACAATAATGCTGACACAGGGAACCAACTGAGGAACAGACAGATATAGAAGGGCAATCAACAAAGTAATGAAGTCCAGGTGAGTCCAATATTGCTCAGCTGCGAGTAATGATGGTAATTGGTGTGCGTAATGAAGGGCAGCCTGGCACCCTTGAGCACCAGAGAGGGGGAGTGCGATCAGGCATGACACTGTGCATTATCGTGATGGAATCTGAGGTGATGGTGGTGGATGAAGGGCACAGCAATGAGCCTCAGGTATCTCTGTGCATTCATATTGTCATCGATGAAATGCAATTGTGTTCGTTGTCCGCAGCTTATGACTGCCCATGCCATAACTCCACTGCCACCATCGGGTACTCTGTTCACAATGTTGCCATCAGCAAACCACTTGCCCACACAACGCCACACATGCTGTCTACCATCTGCCCGGTAGGGTTGAAACCGGGATTATTTTTCCACTGAAGTCGGTTACGACCCCGGACTGCAGTCAGGTCAAGACCCTGGTGAGTATGACGAACATGCAGATGAGCTTCCCTGAGATGGTTTATGAAAGTTTGTGCAAAAATTCTTCAGTTGTGCAAACCCACAGTTTCATCAGATATCCATGTGAAGAAGCCGGGTGTGGAGGTCCTGGGCTGACGTGATTACATGTGGTCTGCGGTTGTGAGGCTGGTTGGACGTACTGCCAAATTCTCTAAAACAACATTGGAGATGGCTTATGATAGAGAAATGAACATTCAATTCTCTGGCAACAGCTCTAGTGGACATACCTGTATTCAAATAAAATTAAATAAAATGTATTTGTCACATACACATGGTTAGCAGATGTTAATGCGAGTGTAGCGAAATGCTTGTGCTTCTAGTTCCGACAATGCAGTAATAAACAACGAGTAATCGAACCTAACAATTCCAAAACTACTACCTTATACACACAAGTGTAAAGGGATAAAGAATATGTACATAAAGATATGAATGAGGGATGGTACAGAACGGCATAGGCAAGATGCAGTAGATGGTATCGAGTACAGTATATACCTATGAGATGAGTAATGTAGGGTATGTAAACAAAGTGGCATAGTTTAAAGTGGCTAGTGATACATGTATTACATAAAGATGCAGTAGATGATATAGAGTACAGTATATACATATACATATGAGATGTACGCAAATTGAATGCTCCCTCAAAACTTGAGACATTTTCAGTATGGCATTCATTTACTATTCAGTATGGCATTCATATTCATTTAGAGTGGCCTTTTATTGTCCAATCAGCTTCTTGATATGCCACACCTGTCAGGTGGATGGATTATCTTGGCAAAGCAGAAATGTAAACAAATGTGTGCACAATGAGCACAATGACAAAAAGGCTGTTTGTTATTGCTCTGCCTTCAAATTCCGGACTTGTCTCTGTGCTGTTATGCTGTTTGTTGCAACTTTCGTTGTTTACTTTTATTACATTTACCAACGTCTTAATTTTTTCCTCGCTCAACTTTTTTCATTCAACTTTTTCACACCGGACACTTAATCTGGACATGGTTCTACAGGACCTCAACCAGCTGAAAAAGCTAAGTAGTAACATTAACACTATGCCATCTAATTGCAGTCTATGTACTCATAATATACACGAGAACTATTGCCTTATGTTGAGGATAGCCGTGTTACAAGCACAGCTTCAGGTGCAATCGTTAGGGCAATTTAAGAGTAGGAAAGGATGAAACAGCGTCTGTGCCACCAGTAAGTACACATAGTAGTATATATTCCCCCGCACCAGGACAATTTTCTCAAGACTTCTGGAAAGAAATGCTGTTGGCATGCTCAATCGGTGTCGCTCATTCAGCTGACAGCTGATTGAAAAGACTGCGTTTTCGTCTTTTGAGCTTCTGGTCATGAAATCTATGCAGCCTACTCAATCACTTTTTATAGCTACTGTTTACAGGCCTCCTGGGCCATATACAGCGTTCCTCACTGAGTTTCCTAAATTCCTATCGGACCTTGTAGTCATGGAAGATAATATTCACATTGTTGGTGACTTTAATATTCACATGGAAAAGTCCACAGCCCCAATACAAAAGTTGTTCGGAGCCATCATCGACTCAGTGGGTTTTGTCCAACATGTCTTCGGATCTACTCATTGCCACAGTCATTTTATTATGTTTGCAATCGCAACAAAGTATCTCATTAGACCCCAATCAAGCATCATCAAAAGCCGTGCTATAAATTCTTGGACAAACCAAAGATTCCTAGATGCCCTTCCAGACTCCCTCCCCCTACCCAAGGACATCGGAGTACAAAAATTGGTTAGTTTAATCCACCTGAAAGGACAGAACAAATAATACAACCAATATTGTGGTTAAATTCAAATATACTTATTGATAAAAAAAAACTGTATTTTGATATCATAAATAGGACTGGTGGAGTTGTTACACATGCAGCTAACACAGACATGGAAATGTCTGCTCTTACCCAAAATTACAATCTATTAATTGCAGCAAAATAACACAAAATGGAAGAGGCAAGTGGAAGGGGAAAAAAGTAAGGAACTTGTATGTCGGCCCTGTATTAAAGAACATAAATGGTTAAAGAAAAGTGTGATAAATAAAAACAGACAGCTGTGCCATATAAATTGCAAAATAGTTGGGAAGAGATTTTCGATGTACCCATTCCATGGCACATGGTTTATGAATTGATACGCAAAACAATGCCGGATGCAAAACTTAGAATATTTCAATTTGAATTACTATACAAAATCCTTGCAACTGTAACAGCTTTCTTGTGGTGAAGTAGAGGCGGACCAAAACGCAGCGTGGTGATGATTCATGTTTGTTTAATAAAGGAAAACTATACATGAATAAACTACAAAACAATGAAATGTGAAAACTCAAAACAGCCCTATTTTTTTTTTTTTTATAAAAAATAATTTATTATCTTCAATACCATTCATTCTTTACAACTCATAATTTTCATACATACTCAAATAATGGTATTTTAATTTAACTAATTTAACTAAACATAAACCCCAAACAAAACCTCAGGGGAGCATCTTCCCTCCCGTCACCCTACAAAATACCTTTCCCTATCTCCCCATCCCTAATCTATCCCCTTACAAATCTAAATGACACCCAGCCCTAAACCCCCCTTCCACCTCTCCCGAGCAGCATGCTGCCCCCACTTCCTCTCCTCCCTCTTCATCCTCCCCCTCAAATCTCCTTCCACCCTCCTCACTATCCCTTCCACCCCCCAATCTCTCCCTGTCTTCACCATGTTCTGCCTGGCTTCCCACAGCCCCCGTTTAAAGAGACTCATGAGAAGCCAGAGCAGAAACCTGTCCCTATCCGTCCCTCTCGCTCTCCCTACACCTCTCTCTAACCTGGCCCACGTCAATACAAAATCCCCCCTTACCAAACCTAACAACACCCGTGCCCTAGACCATACTACTCCGGCAAAGGCACAGTCCCAAAAGACATGGCGCACAGTCTCCTCCCTGCCACAAGAGGATCTTGGACAGGTGGGGGATTGCACCAAACTATACCGGTACATGATGGAACGTACCGGCAAGCACCTATGGAGGCTCAACCAATTCAGGTCCTTGAGCCTGTTGTCCAGACCCCGCGTCTGCACTCCCTCCCAGACCACTTCCGAGATGCCCACTACAGGCACCGGACTCCCTGCCTTTCTGGCCTCCTCGTACAGGTGCCTGTGATCTAAACCTACTCGGGCAACTTCAACCTCAGGGTGCGCACGCAGCCACTTGGCCGCATGACCAAAGTGCCACGGCAGCTGTTCTGCCCGAGGACCCGTGTTAGACCACACCATTATGCTTCTCGCCTGATATGAGAAGAACACCCGCAGGAGGTAACCGGATGGGTGTATCACTGGATGAGCAAGCTCCGTTAACAAGAAAGAAACAAAAATTGTGTCCAGCTTGAGGGGGAAATGTGGTACCCCCCTACCTCCCTCCCCGATGGGACAGATCATGCGCGCCCTGGCGACCCACTCGCACCTGCCACTCCACATGAACTGAAACACAAGCCTCACTAGAGGCCTCCTCAGACAAGCCGGCAATGGGTAGATGTACGCCAAATACAAAAGAGACGGCAACACATCCACCTTTAGGACCAGGACTTTGCCCATAAAAGACAAATACCTAGCCTTCCACATTGCTAGCTTCCTCTGTACCACTGCGATACGCATGTTCCAGTTCAGCGTCGCTGAGCCGGAGGTCTCAAAATGGATCCCGAGAATCCTCAGGGCCCCCTCACAGAGAGATAACCCCCCGGGCACATCCGTTCTACCGCGCCATCTACCGAAAAACTTGACGGAAGACTTTGCATGGTTCAGAACCGCTCCCGACGCTCGGGTGAAATCCCCAAAGATGGCAAGGGACCTTGTCAGGCACGAGTCCTTGCACAGCAGCAAGGAAGTGTCGTCGGCGTACTGCGTCATCTTAACACGCAGCCCACCACTTCCAGGGATCAACAAGCCTTCCACCCCTGTGTCTGCCCTAATGGCAGCCCCCAGAGGCTCCATGTACAGAACGAAGAGGAGAGCCGAGAGTGGGCACCCCTGCCTGACCCCAGACGAGAGGTCAAAAACGTCACCCAAGTGACTATTTACACTAACTCGGCACCCCGCTCCGACATATAATGTACGAATCCATCCTATGAACTTCTCCCCAAATCCTAATCGACCTAACACTCTGAATAAAAAGGATCTATTCACGCGATCAAAGGCTTTCGCCTGATCTAGCGCTGCTACCATTAAAGGCAGTCCTCTATCTTCAACCCAAGCGATGGAATCCCTGATTAACTGTAGGTTCCATCTAATAGAGCGGCCCTCTACCCCGCACGTCTGATCCTCATGAACGACGTAGGGAAGGGCTGTGCGCAACCGGTCTGCTAAAACCTTTGCAAGTAGCTTGTAATCTACGCACAGCATGGTCAATGGCCGCCATTTGCCAAGGTCTGTTACTTCCCCCTTCTTATATAAAAGTGACAGCACACCAACAGCCATTGATCCCCCCGGGACCCCCGTCTCAAGGATGGCCTTCAAGACTTCGAGGACCACTGGTCCAAGTATACCCCAAAACTTGAGATAAAACTCAGCCGGCAGCCCATCCATCCCAGGCACCTTCCCTTTTCCCATCCTCCTAAGAGCGCTCTCAACCTCTTCTAGTGAAATCTGGGCCTCCATCACTTCTCTAATGTCCTCCGGCAACCGCCTGGACAAGTGTTCTAAAAACACATTTCCCTGCTCTACATCTATTTCCCTTTCCTTAAATAAACCTTGGAAATGATCAGTTGTCACCCTGACCATATCCTCTGGTTCTCTAACTATACTACCATTTTCTTCCCTAATGCCATGCATTACCTTCCTACTCTGTCTGGCCCTAACCGACTTAAAGAACATAGCGGAACAAGTCTCATTGTGTTCTAGAAAGCCACTATGCGCACGCTCCAGGAAAGCTCGAGCCTTCCGCTCCTGCAACTCCCTGAGCTGCGCCTTTAGGGTAGCGGATCTCTCCCAGTCAAACGACCCGCCGAGGTTGCCTGCCTCATACTCGAGTTCAATTAACCTTTGGATACGATCCACCTCCCTCCTCTCCTCCCTTTTTTTCCTCTTGCAATACCCTATTATAAAAGCCCTAATCCTCACCTTAACTAATTCCCACCACTCTAACACCCCCTCGCACATGGACCGGAGGCCTTCAAGCCTCCAAAAGAAATCATAAAACCTGTCAACAAAAGCCTGCTCCTCCAGCACATCCCGATCTAACTTCCAGTACCCCCTACCAAAGAGGCAGACTGGAGACCCCACCTGCAGGAGCACCCCGTCGTGATCCGAAAAGAAAACAGGCAACAGCCGCCCAGACAACTTACCCAAAGACCTGGGTACAAAAATATAGTCGAGCCTCCGCTCAACCCCCCTGGAGTTGCGCCATGTAGGACCGGCCATTTTCGGAGTAGTGTGCAGACCACCATCAACCAGACCATGGCAAGCCATTAGCCTGGTAATGGCGCCTGCACTGCTATCCCCCCCTATTCCTAAATCTGTATTAAAATCCCCCCCTATCACTAATTTCCTATTTGTGACACACAGGGGCGTCAGACAGTCCACCATCTCCCTCCTGTCTGCCACCACCTGTGGCCCATACACCACCACTAATCTAAATTTACAATCCCTTATCGTGACATCCACCCCTATAACCCTCCCCTGCATTACCACAAAATAATCCTCCACTTTTACCTCCCTGTGCCCACACAAAATCCCTACCCCCGATGAGTGCACCCCCCCAATACCCCAAACCGACTCCCCCTTGTCCCACTCCCTCTTAAACCTACTAACATCCCCTCCATCCCTCAGGTGAACCTCCTGTAAAAAACAAAAATCAAACCCCACACCCTCCAAATAACTAAAAACCGCCCTCCTCTTAACAAAATCCCTTAAACCCCTTACATTTAAAGTAACAAAAGTAAAATTAGACCCCATGAAAGAATCAAATAAAATCATGTAATACACTCAAATTCTAAACCCAGACAGAAAAAAACAAAAACAGGAGACTCACCCGATGCTCCCCTGCTCCATATCTACCGGTGAAAACACCATCCGTACTCCCGACATCCCCCCCACTTCCTCCATCTCACCAACCCAGGATGCAGGAATAGTGTTTGGCTCCGGGGTGCCCTGCACCCTGGGTCTACCCCCACAATCCTCCCCCTCCCCAGTGCTGCAGCTGGATTGGAAAAAAATCGGGGAGGCTGAGTCCCCAAACAAAAAACTCCCCACCTCCTCCTGTACCCAGTCCTGAGTCTTGTTAGGTGTGTCCCCACCCAACAGAAGTTGAGGGCCTGGGGAAACCAGCAGCAACCCAGAGGTTTCTCCCACCCCCATCACTCTCTTGGCCATCCCCTCCCTCTCACTGTCGGCCAATCGCACCCTCCTCTTCATTCTCTTCTTTGGTGATGGCGGTAGTGGAGAGATACCACCCTCCCCCCCCACCAGCTCCTCCACCATACCCCTCATCTCTTCCACCAGGGCACTTTCCCCCCAGTCCACTTGCTCTTCCACCGTCTCCTTCTCCAACACTCCTCCCTCGCTTTCTTCTCTCTCATGCTCCTCCACTCGGTTGCCTTCTTCTGCCGCTTTTCCTGGTTCTCCTACTCCCGTGCCTTCCGTTTCCTTCTCTCTTCCATCCGCCGCTTCTTGCTCCTCCTCCTTCCTTGCGGCCTTCCCCTCTGGACCTGTACTCTGGTCATGAGGCTTGCTTCCTTCCCCCCCTCTTCTTCCCCCATCCCCCGCTCCTGCTCCCCCCCCAGCCGCAGACGCATATGACCTCTGACGAGCCGGGCACCCCCGCCACAGGTGTGCTGACGAGCCACACCCGTGGCACGCCTTAGGCTTGTCACAATCCTTCGCCTCGTGTTCCTCAGATCCACAAAATCTGCATTTTCTTGTGCTGCACGAGGCGAATATGTGGCCGTAGGCCATACAGCGCCTGCAAAATGGGGGCTGACGTGTATAAAACAACGTCCCCCTGTCAGCCCCTAGGGAGAACATAGCAGGAGGATGGAGGTAGCCACCATGTCCCTTTGGGTCCTCTCTGAGGAGGGCCTGGAAGCCTCTCCTCCCATTCCAAAACCCAAGGGAGTCTTTGAGGTGCCTTGCTGAGGAGACGTTATCCATGTATCTCCCCAGAAAGGCCCTCACCTCTTCATCCTTAACGTATGGGTTGTAAATGTTGACCGTTACAACCCTAAAGTTATTCTTCGCCAGGCTTGTTATTTCATAGTGGCTCATCGGCCTCTCGCCTCCCACTGCTCTTGCCCTTCTCAGGATATCATCGTGTTTCTCCTCTGTATATAGTGCCACGTCGTATGCTCCCTCCAACGAGTTGCCTTGGAAACAAAACACGTCCTTCACCGTCAGCTTTAGAATCCCCATCAATATTATCCTTCCAAAAGTTTCCCGTCCTAAAGGCTCCAACTCCTTTTCCTTCCAAGCAAAACGAATCGTGTTGGCCAGCCCAATCCCAGGGACCGACCGTGTTGATGTATTTAGCACCATCTCCGCAAGGAGAATGGCGCTCGTTCTCTTCTCTTCCAAAACAATGAAAAAAGAAAATCCAAAGTGACTGAGCCTATCTGGTGCAAACAAACACAGAAACAGGAACAATCACCTACAAACACACAGTGAAACCCAGGCTACCTAAATATGGTTCCCAATCAGAGACAATGACTAACACCTGCCTCTGATTGAGAACCATATCAGGCCAGACATAGAAATAGACAAACAAGACATCCAACATAGAATGCCCACTCAGATCACACCCTGACCAACCAAAACATAGAAACATACAAAGCAAACTATGGTCAGGGTGTGACAGCAACTAATAGAATGTTATATATATGGGAGATACAATCTTCCCAACTCTGCAGATTCTGCTGTGAAGAGGCAGAGTCATTAGATCGTTTATTTTGGTATTGTCCATATGTAGCTTGTTTTTGGTCACAGGTCCAGGAATGGCTGAAGAATTGCAACATTTGCCTAGAACTAACGCTGCAGACAGCAATACTGTGTGATTTGAAAAGCCATAGTCAATCAATCAATAATATAATAATTATTTTAGCAAAAATGTTTATTTTTCATTTACAATCTGTAGAAGCTATGAGAATAGAAAGGTTCAAGTCGTTTGTGAAGCATCACAGCACAGTTGAAAAATATATGGCAAATAGAAATCCAAAATGGATGATGTTGAGAGATAGATGGGAGGGGTTGAATGGAGCTGAAGGATGGGACTAATAGCAAGGTAAAACATGTAGAACATACAGGGTCTGTAAAATGTATATAGGTTCAGAACTGTTGTGAAACAGCACAGTTACAAATAGAAATCAAACTGGATGGACATCAGAAATAGAGGAAGGACTAAAAACAAACAAAAAATAACTATTGTAAAATAGACTGTGTCTGTAAAATGTGTATAAGATGTATAAATTGAAGGTAAAAGCCGAAGTGTTTATTAGTTTACTTCAATTGGGGGATCGGTGGTAGGGTTTGCGGGGAATAATAATAAAGGTATATTCTTTTAAAAAGTATGCATGTCTATATAGGTATGTGTATGTATATGCATGTGTGTATGGATCTATATATTTACCCCAAAAATATATGGTGGATTGGAAATGATGCAGACAATTACATTGATGGAACCAATATTCTTTCCGCAATATTTAGCTGATCCACACCTTTAAAAAAAATATATATATATAATAATAATAATAATAATTGGTTAGCCACCTAATTGATTTAACCTTATTTAACCTTATGTAATACCCTAGATGCAGTTGCACCCCTAAAAACCAAAAACACTTGTCACAAGAAATTTGCTCCCTGGCATACAGAAAATACCTGAAGCAATCTTCCACAAAATTGAAACTGAAATGGCCCTCCACCAAACTGGTAATCTTCCGACTAGCTTGGAAAGACAGTACAGTGCAATATTGAAGAACCATCACTGCTGCTCGATCATCCTGTTTGTCTAACCTAATTGAGGAGTATAAGAACAATCCAAAATGTATTTTTTTGATACTGTTGTAACAAACTAAAAGCAGCATTCAACAAGAGAGGATAGCTTTCACTTCAGCAATGATAAATTCATGAACTTCTTCTATGAAAAAAATCCATATGTGTTATTTAATAGTTTTGACGTCTTCACTATTATTCTACAATGTAGAAAATAGTCAAAAGAAAGAAAAACCCTGGAATGAGTAGCTGTGTCCAAACCTTTTGAATTGTACTGTTTATCGAATCTCCCATTCCTCTCAACAACAAAAAAAAGCTGTTGAGCAGCAACTCACTGCCTTCCTGATGACAAATCATTTATATGAAACACTCCAGTCTGGTTTTAGATCCCCTCATAGTACTGAGACTGCACTTGTGAAGGTGGTAAATTACCTTTTAATGCCATCGGACCAAGGCTCTGCATCTGTCCACATGCTCCTAGACCTTACTGCTGCTTTTGACACCATTGATCATGGCATTCTTTTGGAGAGATTAGAAACCCTAATTGCTCTACACGGGCAAGTTCTTGCTTGGTTTAGATCTTATCTGATATCAGTTCTTCTCTGTGGATGGTTTGTCCTCTGGCAAAACAATTGTACGTTTTGGCGTTCCTCAGGGTTCCGTTATAGGACCACTATTGTTTTCACTACCTCTTGGTGAGTTCATTCGAAAACACAATGTCAACTTTTACTGCAATGCGGACGACACACAGCTGTACATTTCGATGAAACATGGTGGAGCCCCAAAATTGCCTACCCTGGAAGCCTGTGTCTCAGCCTGTGCTGGATGGCAGCAAATGTTTTACTTTTAACCTCGGACAAAACAGAGATGCTAGTTCTAGGTCCCAAGAAACAAAGAGATCTGCTGTTGGATCTGAAAATCTTGATGGTTGTCCAGTCATCTCAAATAAAACTGTGAAGGACCTCAGCATTAGTCTGGACCCTGATCTCTCTTCAAGAATATTTCAAGGACAGCTTTTTTGCATTTTCGTAAAATTGCAAAAACCCAAAACTTTTTGTTAAATATTATGCAGAAAAGCCAAGCCATGGTAATGTAACTTCTACATTAGACTACTGCAATGCTCTACTCTCCGGCTACCCAGATAAAGCACTAAATAAACTTAATTTAGTGCTGAACACAGCTGCTGGAATCCTGACTGTTTGATCATATTACTCCAGTGCTAGCATCTCTAAATTGGCTTCCTGTTAAGGCTAGGGATGATTTCAGGTTATACTGCTAACTTACAAAGCATTAGGCTTTGGGCTTGCTACTACCTATTTCTCCAATTTGGTCCTGCCGTACATACCTAAACTTACACTACGGTCACAAGATGCAGGTGTCCTCTTATTGTCCCTAGAATTGCTAAGCAAACAGCTGGAGGCAAGGCAATCTCCTATAGAGCAACATTTTTATGGAATGGTCTGCCTATCCAAGTGAGAGAAGCATACTCGGTCTCGACCATTAAGTCATTATTGAAGACTCTTCTCTCCAGTAGGTCCAACGATTGAGTGTAGTCTGGCCGAGGGGTGCGAAGATTAATGGCAAGGCACTGGAGCGATGAAGCGCCCTTGCTGTCTTTGCCTGGCCGGCTCCCCTCTCCCCACTGGAATTCTCTGCCTCTGTTGGGGGCTGAGTCACTGGCTTACTAGTGGTCCTCCATGCCGTCCCTAGGAGGGGTGCGGCACTTGAGTGGGTTGAGTCACAGACGTGATCTTCCTGTCCGGTTTTGCGCCCCCTCAGGCTCATGTGGTGGAGATCTTTGTGGGCTATATACAGCCTTGTCTCAGGGTAGTAATTTGGTAGTCTGTTGATATCCCTCTAGTGGTGTGGAGGCTATGCTTTGGCAAAGTGAGTGGGGTTATATCCTACCTGGTTGGCCCTGTCCGGGAGTATCGTCGGACGGGGCCACAGTGTCCCCCGACCCACCCGTCTCAGTCTCCAGTATCTATGCTGCAATAGTCTATGTGCCGGGGGGCTAGGGTCAGTCTGTTATATCTGGTATAAAGTTCATAGAAACATGTCAAACAATGTTTATATTCAATCCTCAGATTGTGTTTAGCCTAAATAATCGATAATATTTCAACCGGACAATAACGTTGTCAATATAAAAGGTAAATAAGAAAGGGACTCTCTCGGTCGTGCGCATGAAAAAGCTATGTGACACTGCAGGGTCCACTCATTCAGACTGCTCTTATTCCCTCATTTTTCAGAATACAGGCCTGAAACAATTTCTAAAGACTGTTGACATCTAGTGGAAGGCATAGGAATGGCAATTTGAGTCCTAAGTCAATGGAGACTGTAATGGCATTGAATAGAAAACTACAGTAACCTACCAAATCAGTTTTGTTATACTCACAGACACTATTTTAACAGTTTTGGAACCTTTAGGGTGTTTTCTATCCAAATCCACCAATTATATGCATATCCTATCTTCTAGGCTTGAGTAGCAGGCAGTTTAATTTGGGCATGCTTGTCATCCAATTCCGAATGCTGCCCCCTACCCTAGAGAAGTTAATCCACCTGTTCCACTCGTTCAAAATGCATACAAAGGAATCCCAAAAGTTACAAATAACTTCACCAAAACAAGTCAAACAACATTTCTAATAAATCCTGAGGTACCATAATATGTAAATAAACAATACAATTTAAGATGGCGAATAGTGTGTTCAATACCGGAGATAAATAACGAAGTGCCCACCCTCATCCACGCACGCCACAAGACTACAGTCAAAATGAGAGACACCTTGAAAAATTACACATTCGAGCCAATTTTTCAAAAAACAAGCCTGAAACCCTTTCTAAAGACTGTTGACATCTAGTGGAAGCCATAGGAACTGCAATCTGGGGGATTTCCTTTGAGTTTCCCATAGACAAGCATTTTCAATGGGTGGTGGGGGCAGGGCTACCGACGTTAAGGCTAATCTGAAGATGGTGCTGGCTAAAGCTAAAACTGGCGAGTGTAGAGAGTATAGAGATATTGTTATCCACGTCGGCACCAACGATGTTAGGATGAAACAGTCAGAAATCACCAAGCGCAACATAGCTTCTGCGTGCATATCAGCTAGAAAGATGTGTCGGCATCGAGTAATTGTCTCTGGCCCCCTCCCAGTTAGGGGGAGTGATGAGCTCTACAGCAGAGTCTCACAACTCAATCGCTGGTTGAAAACTGTTTTCTGCCCCTCCCAAAAGTTAGAATTTGTAGATAATTGGCCCTCTTTCTGGGACTCACCCACAAACAGGACCAAGCCTGACCTGCTGAGGAGTGACGGACTCCATCCTAGCTGGAGGGGTGCTCTCATCTTATCTACCAACATAGACAGGGCTCTAACTCCTCTAGCTCCACAATGAAATAGGGTGCAGGCCAGGCAGCAGGCTGTTAGCCAGCCTGCCAGCATAGTGGAGTCTGCCATTAGCACAGTCAGTGTAGTCAGCTCAGCTATCACCATTGAGACCGTGTCTGTGCCTCGACCTAGGTTGGGCAAAACGAAACATGGCGGTGTTCGCCTTAGCAATCTCACTAGGATAAAGACCACCTCCATTCCTGTCATTACTGAAAGAGATCATGATACCTCACATCTCAAAATAGGGCTACTTAATGTTAGATCCCTTACTTCAAAGGCAATTATAGTCAATGAACTAATCACTGATCATAATCTTGATGTGATTGGCCTGACTGAAACATGGCTTAAGCCTGATGAATTTACTGTTTTAAATGAGGCCTCACCTCCTGGCTACACTAGTGACCATATCCCCCGTGCATCCCGCAAAGGCGGAGGTGTTGCTAACATTTACGATAGCAAATTTCAATTTACAAAAAAAAAATGACATTTTCGTCTTTTGAGCTTCTAGTCATGAAATCTATGCAGCCTACTCAATCACTTTTTATAGCTACTGTTTACAGGCCTCCTGGGCCATATACAGCGTTTCTCACTGAGTTCCCTGAATTCCTATTCCTTGTAGTCATAGCAGATAATATTCTAATCTTTGGTGACTTTAATATTCACATGGAAAAGTCCACAGACCCACTCCAAAAGGCTTTCGGAGCCATCATCGACTCAGTGGGTTTTGTCCAACATGTCTCTGGACCCACTCACTGTCACAGTCATACGCTGGACCTAGTTTTGTCCCATGGAATAAATGTGGTGGATCTTAATGTTTTTCCTCATAATCCTGGACTATCGGACCACCATTTTATTACGTTTGCAATTGCAACAAATAATCTGCTTAGACCCCAACCAAGGAACATCAAAAGTCGTGCTATAAATTCACAGACAACACAAAGATTCCTTGATGCCCTTCCAGACTCCCTCTGCCTACCCAAGGACGCCAGAGGACAAAAATCAGTTAACCACCTAACTGAGGATCTCAATTTAACCTTGCGCAATACCCTAGATGCAGTTGCACCCCTAAAAACAAAAAAAATGTCTCATAAGAAACTAGCTCCCTGGTACACAGAAAATACCCGAGCTCTGAAGCAAGCTTCCAGAAAATTGGAACGGAAATGGCGCCACACCAAACTGGAAGTCTTCCGACTAGCTTGGAAGGATGGTACCGTGCAGTACCGTAGAGCCCTTACTGCTGCTCGATCATCCTATTTTTCTAACTTAATTGAGGAAAATAAGAACAATCCGAAATTCCTTTTTAATACTGTCGCAAAGCTAACTAAAAAGCAGCATTCCCCAAGAGAGGATGACTTTCACTTTAGCAGTGATAAATTCATTAACTTCTTTGAGGAAAAGATTATGATTATTAGAAAGCAAATTACGGACTCCTCTTTAAACCTGCGTATTCCTCCAAACCTCAGTTGTTCTGAGTCTGCACAACTCTGCCAGGACCTAGGATCAAGAGAGACGCTCAAGTGTTTTAGTACTATATCTCTTGACACAATGATGAAAATAATCATGGCCTCTAAACCTTCAAGCTGCATACTGGACCCTATTCCAACTAAACTACTGAAAGAGCTGCTTCCTGTGCTTGGCCCTCCTATGTTGAACATAATAAACGGCTCTCTATCCACTGGATGTGTACCAAACTCACTAAAATTGGCAGTAATAAAGCCTCTCTTGAAAAAGCCAAACCTTGACCCAGAAAATATAAAAAACTATCGGCCTATATCGAATCTTCCATTCCTCTCAAAAAATTTTGAGAAGGCTGTTGCGCAGCAACTCACTGCCTTCCTGAAGACAAACAATGTATATGAAATGCTTCAGTCTGGTTTTAGACCCCATCATAGCACTGAGACGGCACTTGTGAAGGTGGTAAATGACATTTTAATGGCATCGGATCGAGGCTCTGCATCTGTCCTCGTGCTCCTAGACCTTAGTGCTGCTTTTGATACCATCGATCACGACATTCTTTTGGAGAGATTGGAAACCCAAATTGGTCTACACGGACATGTTCTGGCCTGGTTTAGATCTTATCTGTCGGAAAGATATCAGTTTGTCTCTGTGAATGGTTTGTCCTCTGACAAATCAACTGTAAATTTCGGTGTTCCTCAAGGTTCCGTTTTAGGACCACTATTGTTTTCACTATATATTTTACCTCTTGGGGATGTTATTCGAAAACATAATGTAAACTTTCACTGCTATGCGGATGACACACAGCTGTACATTTCAATGAAACATGGTGAAGCCCCAAAATTGCCCTCGCTAGAAGCATGTGTTTCAGACATAAGGAAGTGGATGGCTGCAAACTTTCTACTATTAAACTCGGACAAAACAGAGATGCTTGTTCTAGGTCCCAAGAAACAAAGAGATCTTCTGTTGAATCTGACAATTAATCTTAATGGTTGTACAGTCGTCTCAAATAAAACTGTGAAGGACCTCGGCGTTACTCTGGACCCTGATCTCTCTTTTGAAGAACATATCAAGACCATTTCGAGGACAGCTTTTTTCCATCTACGTAACATTGCAAAAATCAGAAACTTTCTGTCCAAAAATGATGCAGAAAAATTAATCCATGCTTTTGTCACTTCTAGGTTAGACTACTGCAATGCTCTATTTTCCGGCTACCCGGATAAAGCACTAAATAAACTTCAGTTAGTGCTAAATACGGCTGCTAGAATCCTGACTAGAACCAAAAAATTTGATCATATTACTCCAGTGCTAGCCTCTCTACACTGGCTTCCTGTCAAAGCAAGGGCTGATTTCAAGGTTTTACTGCTAACCTACAAAGCATTACATGGGCTTGCTCCTACCTATCTCTCTGATTTGGTCCTGCCGTACATACCTACACGTACGCTACGGTCACAAGACGCAGGCCTCCTAATTGTCCCTAGAATTTCTAAGCAAACAGCTGGAGGCAGGGCTTTCTCCTATAGAGCTCCATTTTTATGGAACGGTCTGCCTACCCATGTCAGAGACGCAAACTCGGTCTCAACCTTTAAGTCTTTACTGAAGACTCATCTCTTCAGTGGGTCATATGATTGAGTGTAGTCTGGCCCAGGAGTGGGAAGGTGAACGGAAAGGCTCTGGAGCAACGAACCGCCCTTGCTGTCTCTGCCTGGCCGGTTCCCCTCTTTCCACTGGGATTCTCTGCCTCTAACCCTATTACAGGGGCTGAGTCACTGGCTTGCTGGGGCTCTCTCATGCCGTCCCTGGAGGGGGTGCGTCACCTGAGTGGGTTGATTCACTGTTGTGGTCATCCTGTCTGGGTTGGCGCCCCCCCCTTGGGTTGTGCCGTGGCGGAGATCTTTGTGGGCTATACTCAGCCTTGTCTCAGGATGGTAAGTTGGTGGTTCAAGATATCCCTCTAGTGGTGTGGGGGCTGTGCTTTGGCAAAGTGGGTGGGGTTATATCCTTCCTGTTTGGCCCTGTCCGGGGGTGTCCTCGGATGGGGCCACAGTGTCTCCTGACCCCTCCTGTCTCAGCCTCCAGTATTTATGCTGCAGTAGTTTATGTGTCGGGGGGCTGGGGTCAGTTTATTATATCTGGAGTACTTCTCCTGTCCTATTCGGTGTCCTGTGTGAATCTAAATGTGCGTTCTCTAATTCTCTCCTTCTCTCTTTCTTTCTCTCTCTCGGAGGACCTGAGCCCTAGGACCATGCCCCAGGACTACCTGACATGATGACTCCTTGCTGTCCCCAGCCCACCTGGCCATGCTGCTGTTCCAGTTTCAACTGACCTGAGCCCTAGGACCATGCCCCAGGACTACCTGACATGATGACTCCTTGCTGTCCCCAGTCCACCTGGCCATGCTGCTGCTCCAGTTTCAACTTCCACCTGACTGTGCTGCTGCTCCAGTTTCAACTGTTCTGCCTGCATTGCTTGCTGTTTGGGGTTTTAGGCTGGGTTTCTGTACAGCACTTTGAGATATCAGCTGATGTACGAAGGGCTATATAAATAAATTTGATTTGATTTTGATTTGGTGACCTCCAAAAAATTCATTCCGGATGGATTTTCCTCAGGTTTTGCCTGCCATATTAGTTCTGTTATACTCATATTCTTTTTAACTTTAGAGTGCTTTCTATCCAATACTACCATTATATGCATATCCTAGCTTCTGGACCTGAGTAACAGGCAGTTTACTTTGGGCACTGGCTCTACGCACTATGCCTCCAGTGCGCCGTCATAGCCCAGTGTGTCCTGTGCCAGCTCTCCACACTCACCGAGCTAGAGTGGGTATCCAGCCAGGACGTGTTGTATAGGCTCCACTCACTAGGCTGCCAGTACGTCTCCTCAGTCTGGTGAGACCTGTTCCGGCTCCACGTTCGAAGCCTCCAATGATGATCCATGGCCCGGAGCCTCCAGTGGCCTCTCCTTTAGAGTCAGGTTTTGCGGCCGGAGTCCGCACCTTTGAGGGGACTTACTGTCACGCCCTGGCCATAGAGAGGCTTTTATTCTCTATTTTGGTTAGGCCAGGGTGTGACTAGGGTGGGCATTCTAGTTTCTTTATTTTTATGTTTTGTGGTTCCCAATCAGAGGCAGCTGTCTATTGTTGTCTCTGATTGGGAATCATTCTTTTCCCACCTGTGTTTGGTGGGTAGTTGTTTTCTGTGTAGTTTATTTGCCTTACAGAACTGTGTGTTTTTCACTTTGTTATTTTGTTCGAGTGTTTTGATCAATAAATATCATGAACACTTACCATGCTGCGCTTTGGTCCACTATTCCTTTCGACGACGAGCGTAACACTAGGCTATTTTCCCATCATCCCAATTCCACTGAAACCCCAAATCCTGACGCTTGTCTCACATGAAAATTCCAAACTTTATTATGTAATTCATAGGTTGCATTATCAAAGCACGTTTAGCCTATACATGTCAAAATACTGCTGCAACATTTCGTCCGTCTCGTATTCCCATTTGAGATCTTCAGTAGAGAATGTGTGATGAACAAACAGTATGAGAGTAGATATATATATTTTTGTAAAATTTTTATTATATTTATGAACAGCCTATTTCACAATTCACAACAACATCATTGGCGATCAAAGTTACTCTATCGTTACTAAGTATCAATTTAACTTGCTCGGAAATCTTTACATGGAGGCGCAGCCAAGCTGACAATGTGGCGCAGTGACAATCTTATTTTGAGAAAACCCTGGCATAGTGAACATATCATGGTTTTAAATGCTTTAAATGGGCAGTTCTTATTTTTTGCAAGATTTATCAGGATTCTCGGGATACATTTTTATTATTCCCCATATTGAACACTTTTTGATTTTCGGGAAAATATTAATCCATTTCTGCTAGCCAATGAAGTCTACACCGAGAGGAATGAGAGGCCATTCAGCCAGTGGACTCTTAGCCTGATTTGCTTACATCACACAGTCAGGGAAAGCAATTAAAATTTCAGTAGGTGTTGAATAGTGAACATGCACAGTAACGAGGCAAACATACACACTAACACACATACACAAGGGCTTACAATGGACGAGTGGAACGGTGCTACGTGAGCATGCATACCAAACACGCACACTGGTGAAAAAGTAGCTAATGTCAGAGGCTGCACCACTCACACTCTCACACACACACACACACACACACACACACACACACACATACACATACACACAGATAAACACACACACACCCACATAGTCTGAGAGGGGAGCAGTGTTAGGTGCTGCGAGGCGTGGCTTAACATTCAGCAGGCATTACAAGGTTATGCGGAGGGGAGGGAAGAGTAATGGCCCAGTGCCTGACTGTCTAAGCATGCACTAAAGGTGATTGCTTTCTTCCTCTCTCCTCCTCTCCCTCCTCTTTCCTGCTGCCTCCCTCAGATCCATGCTCACGCTCAGATCCACACACATGGTTCCTTCTTGTTTGTGTGTGTGCTTACTTGCGTGCATGTGTGCATGTGTGCGCGAGTGCGTGCCTGTGTGTGTTTGTGGTATATTTGTTATATTTATTTATTTTAGATTTTACCTTTATTTAAACAGGGAGTCCCCATTGAGACCAGGGTCTCTTTAGCAAGGCAGCGTGGGGTATTAAAGCCTTGCTCTCCCTCTATCCATCCATCCCTCGCTCGCTTTCTCTTTCTCACTTGGCTACGCCGCGGAATCCGTCATCAAAACACACACAAACCTATACGCACTCTTTGAGGCGTGCTCGCTGGCTCACGCTCCCTCTCTCTCACACAGTCACTCATAAAGGAGCCAAAGGAAAGCAAGAGATGCAGAGACAGGAAAGCATGTCTTCTGACTCCCTGTCAGGTATAGATTCTCTGTTTTATATCTATCTCTCTTGTGTCTCTCTATTCTTCTCTTGCTTTGCACTGTTCTCCTGTTGTTGGTTTCCTTCTCTTCCTGCTGTCCAATATCCTCTCTCTCCTCTTGTCCTCGTCTTTCTCTCTGCCTCTCCCTGTCTCACTGTCACTATTACAGTCTCTCACTTTCTCTATAGTTCTTGTATTTATCTGATCTGAAGTGAATGAGCTGAAGTAGCATAGCATGGAGCAGTAACTAGGTCTAATAGGGGGATCGGTGTTGTGGCATAGCATAAGAGCACTCAGACACAGTGGAGCGCAGAGTACAGCGCGGAGCCAGATACAGATGTTAGAGCTGGGAGGAGGACCACTGGAGCATACAGCACACTTTCACTGCACAGATGGAGAGGAGAGAAGAGAGGAGTAGTAGAACAGATGGGGTAGACTACAGCATTCTTCTGACCTATTAAGCGTTGTACCACTTTCCCTCTCATTCCCGTTTCTCCGTTTCACTGCCTGGGTTGCTTTGGGTTCTGTGTGTTCAGGCTGATTATGGAAGGAGTTCACGTGTTTGTGTGTGTGTGTGTGTGTGTGTGTGTGTGTGTGTGTGTGTGTGTGTGTGTGTGTGTGTGTGTGTGTGTGTGCGGGCAAGTTTCATCAAGGGTTCATTTCACATGAGGGAGAAACCCTGGGAAAATATATTATATGAAATGTAAGATGCAGCATAAAGTGGAATTCCTCTCTTGAAAGATTGGTTTGCTAAATTGTGACATTGTGTTGCAAGGGTCGCTGTTGGACATATTGTAAAATAGACCTATAGTGGATGCTTTCATCCAAAGACATTTTAAGAGTGACATATATTCAATATGTGGCCCATGCAGGATTCAAACCCACAACAACCGCTGTGTTTCCATCAACATGCTCTTAATAGCCCAGCTCTACTCAATGTCCCATGTATCTTCTGTGTGTGGTTGTATGATTCTGATGAACAGCTGTAGCCCTGAATCTAGACCTTAGGGATGATCTATGTTTGTACATTGCTATAAACAGGAACAGTAGGCAATTTGAAAATAATAGAAAGCTCAGGAAAGGGTCATTTCACACTACATGACCAAAAATATGTGGACCCCTGTTCGTCGAACAGTTCATTCCAAAATCATGGGCATTAATATGGAATTGGTCACCCCTTTGCTGCTATGACAGCATACACTTTTCTGGGAAGTCTTTCCACTAGATGATGGAACATTGCTGCAGGGACTTGCTTCCATTCAGCCACAAGAGCATCAGTGAGGTAGGGCACTGATTTTGGACCATTCATCCCAAAGGTCTTCGATGGGGTTGAGGTCAGGACTCTGTGCAGGCCAGTAAAGTTTTTCTACACCCATCTCGACAAACCATTTCTGCTTGGACCTCGCTTTGTGCACATGGGCAAGAAAGGGCCTTCCCTAAACTGTTGCCACAAGGTTGGAAGCACAGAATTGTCTGGAATGTTGTTGTATTCTGTAGCATTAAGATTTCTTTTCACTGGAACTAAGGGGCTTGGCCCGATCTATGAAAAACAGCCCCAGACCATTATTCCTCATCCTCCAAACTTTACAGTTGGCACTAGGGCTAACTGGGCATTGGTGCAGGTAGATTTCCTCTGGCATCCGCCAAACCCAGATTTGTCCGTCTGACTACCAGATGGTGAAGCTTGATTCATCACTCCAGAGATAGCACATCCACTGCTACATAGACCAATGGTGGAGAGCTTAAAACCACTCCAGCCGATGCTTGGCATTGCGCATGGTGATCTTTGGCTTGTGTGGCTGCTCAGCCATGGAAACCCATATCATGAAGCTCCCGACAAATAATTATTTGTGCTGACAATGCTTCCAGAAGTAATCAGTCAATTGAAATACGTTCATTAGGCCCTATGAATTTCATGACTGGACTTGGCACAGCCATTTATTTATTTATTTAACAAGGCAAGTCAGTTAAGAATAAATTCTTATTTTCAATGATGGCCTAGGAACAGTGGGTTAACTGCCTTATTCAGGGGCAGAGCAACAGATTTTTACCTTGTCTGCTCTGGGATTCGATCTTGAAACCTTTCGGTTACTAGTCTAACGCCCTAACCGCTAGGCTACCTACCGCCCCAATGCATGGGCCTGGAAGGGTATAGGGTATGGGCCAAGCCCAGCCAGTCAGAATGAGTTTTTCAGCAGACCGGTCTGCTGTTGTGAGTCTGTTTGGACGTACTGCCAACTTCTCTAAAACGATGTTGGAGGCAGCTTATGGTAGAGAAATTAGCATCCAATTCTCTGGCAACAGCTCTGGTGGACATTCCTGCAGTCAGTATGCCAATTGCATGCTCCATCAACTTGAGACATCTGTGGCATTGTGTTGGGTGGCAAAACTTTATACTTTAGAGTGGTATTTTATTGTCCCCAGCACAAGGTACACCTGTGTAATGCTCATGCTTAATCAGCTTCTTGATATGCCAAACCTGTCAGGTGGATGGATTATCTTGGCAAAGGAGAAATGCTCACTATATTATTTTGCAAAATAAGCTTTTGGTGCATATGGAATATTTCTAGGACATTTTCTGTCAGCTCATGAAACCAACACTTGACATGTTGCATTTATATTTTTGTTCAGTATATATTTCTATGATTTCAATAGGTTCTATTTCAATTAACCGTTTGGTCTCTCACTTTAGGGGGGAGTCTAGGAAGATCCAATTGCACAACGTCAGTCATGGCGGACCACTCCACTTCTCATAGGCTATAAGACACTCCTATCTTCACTACTTTTGTCTTCTATACAGATCTGATCAAGATCCTCTACTCTCCTCAAGTATTGACTTGGACCTCTGCTTTCCTGCTTAACTGTTCATAGATGGACCGAGCGTAGGACAGCAGCTTCTCAACCAGGAGATTAAGCTCACACGAAAGCTGCTTCTCAGTCTCTGGTTCAGCTTGTGCCACACAGCTCTCGCCCTACCAGCCCAATTAGCTTTCTATTTAAGCTTTATTTAACTAGGAATATTTAAATAAGAACAAATTCTTATTTTCAATGACTGCCTAAGAACAGTGGTTTAACTGCCTTGTTAAGTGGCAGAACAACAGATTTTTACCTTGTCAGCTCTGGGATTTGATCTTGCAACCTTTCAGTTACTGGGCCAATGTTCGATCCACTAGGCTACCTGCTGCCCTGAGCTACCTGCTTCCCTGAGCTACCTGCTGCCCTGAGCTACCTGCTGCCTTGAGCTACCTGCTGCCCTGAGCTACCTGCTGCCTTGAGCTACCTGCTGCCCTGAGCTACCTGCTGCCCTGAGCTACCTGCTTCCTGCTGCTTATTCCCACCAAGGTGGAAGGAAGGAAAGAGAAAGAGCCACACTCTAAGCTAACCTAGCTAGCTAACGATGAACGCACATTTTCTTCAGCTATTTTTTAAATAAATGTTTTTACCTTTATTCAACCAGGATTAGCCCATTAAGACCCAAAGTCTCTTTTTCAATGAAGACCTGCTATAACTAGGCTATTAACTCTCGAGGGCTAGCTATCTAAATGCCAGGACTACTTTAGCAGCGTACACAGCTAAGCATCAGCGAAGCACACGACTAGAACTAGATCTTTCGCCAACAATTTTTCTTTCCACCTAGCTTACCAGCACCCTCACTGGCTAGGCTGACAGGCCCTAGCTTCTGGTACTGCGATCTTGAGAGGCTTCCAGCAGAGGTGGGACCAAGTCACTATTTTTCGAGTTACAAGCATGTCTCAAGTCACAAGGTCCAAGTCTCAGCTTGAGTCCTAAGTAGAACAGGTCGAGTCTTGAATCAAGTCCAAGTTGTGCAAGTTGAGTAAAGTCACAAGATTGTTTGAAGTCAAGTCTCAAGACAAGTAAAAAAAAATACTATACATGAAATGACTTGTTCAACTACAAATCTTTGTATATTATTGAGGCTACCAGACAGCCCTTTTTATTATTTTGTTTACAACATATTTTGATTAGGACTATGTTATAATTAAAGCTGCAATATGTAGAGTGCCTTCAGAGAGTATTCATACCCCTTGACTTTACTCCACCTTTTGTTTGTTACAGCCTGAATTCAAAATGGATTAAATATATTTTCTCACCCATTTACACACAATAACCAATAATGACAAAGTTTTTAAAAAATTTTGGGGAAATGTTAGCAAATGTATTAAGAATGAAATACAGAAATATCTCATTTACATACGTATTTACATCCCTGAGTCAACACATGTTAAAATGACATGTGGCAGTGACTACAGCGGTGAGTCTTTCTCGATGAGTCTCTAAGAGCTTTGCACATCCGGATTGTACATTATTTGCACATTATTCTTTTAAAACATTATTCAAGCTCTGTCATTTTGGCTGTTGGTCATTGCTAGCCATTTTCAAGTTTGTCATAGACAGAGTCGACTACCTGTGCTAATTAGCTATATGCGTCTCTGAACACCTGTGTGTTCAATTTGGTTAAAACAGTGTACAGTATATTTTGAATTGTGATATTGTGATGTGATATGAAAGTAGAGGGCTTTATGTTTCTAGAAGGTATCGCAATTGAGAATCGATTCACGTTTAGATGGAGTATATGGCTGTTTTGACTTGCAGAGGCAATTCGCCTCTCAACAGGACATGTAAAGGAATGTCCTTGGACTATAAGGAGTAACGTTAGGCTCCTTTAGTTCATTATTGGGCAAGTTTAATGCCAACTGGGACACAGTTTCAGCTCTGTATTTCATTTAGTTACTCAACCTTTTCTGAATGTCTTTACTGTCGAGAAACAATCGCTGTTTGGTTACTGAGATATGTTGGGTAAAAGCATTCAAAGTGTTTCTTCCATTCAGAGACTCAACTTAATCCATGGATTAAAAACCATCACCATGGTAACGATGCTTGGCTGCTAGTGGATTATATAAAAACAAAAACTATTCATACTGTAGCAATAGACACCAGGAGGATATTATTGACTCAAGAAGATGCTTCACTCACCTGGAAATTACTTGAGGCCAATCCTCATAGTTCTATTGAACTACAGATAGAGGTGAGAGCAGGATTTCACTACTCAACTCTCTAAACACCTTATCTTTCAGTGTTGACTCTGTGTTGACAGCTGTATATGATCACTGCTGATAAAAAATAATCCATTGTTGTTCCCTTCGGTTCTTAACCCTACCGAATATGAACCCATGAACCCATGGCAGCAACGGAATATAGAGTGGAACAATATCCACGGCTGAGTCTGCATTAACCTGCTATGGGCAGAGATGATTTATGTACAGGGAGAACGGGGAAGGGGACCAACGGGGAGAGTGGGGTTGTAAAATAATAATATAGGCTCTATTTCATGTCAGCCATAGCTATAAATCCATGATGGTTCCACCTTTACCAATGGAGCTAAGACCGTCATCTGGACGACTTATATTCAGCAGAAAATGTGTCTGAAATGCAAAGCAAATTTTGGGGCTTGTCACCTTCGATTACAGAATCATAATAGGAAGGAATAATAGGAATAGTATTCTTCGGTTGACAAACATGATTGTGTTGTTTATTGCTGTCGAGGTATTGTCCATAGTCCAGTGAGGTATCCCAAAAACAACTTCTATTCTGCCACCCTGTCTGCCCAGCCCGCCACCCTCAACTCAATTTAATCACAACCAAAAAGAAGAATGGTATCGGCTTAGGGCCACCTCTGAGCACCTCTTCTGCCCAATGGCCCAGATTCCGGCCTGAGTTAAACGCTGGTAAATGGAACATTGTTCCCTTTTTACCCGCTTTTCTCTCTATGCGTATTCTGACCTTGAATTTAGGCATGAGAATAGCATGCTATTTGCCAACCATTCAGTTGACCTGGAGCTCGAATAAATGAAGGTGTGTCTAAAGATGTGTCATCCTATTCCGACCTTGACTTGATTTCCTAATAATCCCACCACCTTTACGCGTCAGGAAAGCATGAATAAGGTGTAGCGAGCCTACCACTTCCAAGTGAAAAAATAGAAATAGCACCATTTTCCATGCACTGTATTTTACAACTTAATAAGATCTATTGATAAGGTAAAATGAGTCATCTGTTTGGAGAAGGGGATAATACTTGCAAATAGAAATTGTTTTGGATGATTTTTCCTTGTGATCCCTGGAGATTAATGTGAAACCAGCCGTATGGAAACAAACTGAAAATCATATGTGTCTAAAATCCCTTTCTGGAAGACAAGGGTTCTTTATAAGGCAAATGATTCTACCTAGAAACTTTGACATCTTAAAAAATGTTTTTGGAAGAACGGGTTCTTTGATGATTTTTTGGAAGGGTTCTAGATATAACCATATATAATATGTCCTAGCATGCAGAGAGATTTGTCTGTGTTTTTGCATGTACATTGATTGATTAATAAATGTTATGATATACAGAGATAAATAACTTACCGTTTTCTAAACTAATCCAATCTGTTGGATTTATTGCACCCGTTACTGAGATTGTTGTTCCAGTTTAGATGATTGAACCCTCAGTATTCAATCTCCCCTACCCTGGCAGTAATTCTGAATGCAGTTTGCAAGTGAATAACAATTCCACTTGTTGAATATCCCAACTCTGGCTAGATTCCATTAGGAATTACACATCACTTTGCAAGCCAGCATAATGTGTCTTCCAGGCCGGATGTGGCCTATAAACCAGGAGATAACACCACGGTGTTAGGGTATATCTAGGCACTCAAAGAATGGCCTTACGATATACAGTATGCATGAATCATATAAAAAATAAACGGTTTGTAGAGCTTTTATGCACTAAATAATGTTCTATCATTTTCAAGTTCTATCCATGAAATATTGGAAAATGTACAAAAAAAAACAAAAGTGTACAATAGGGGTTGAACAATAATCCTATAAATATATATACCCTAATTCTCATTAATCATGGAACTGTACGACAGCAGTCCTGTCTTCGTGAATTGTGCGCCAAGCTCCAGGTTTAAACGGTTCCATAATGATTCAAATAGGCTACATGTCCTACGTTATTGAACAAATAATGGCCTAATATGATCCACTAATGCTAGCTACTAGAAAAGGTTCTAAGTAGAGGCCTACAGGGTTTTTCGGTTTGTCCCCACAAAGGGTACCCTTTTTTATGCTGGGTAGACCCCTTTACAGAGAGGTCTACCCTATTTTCCTGCTGTAGCAAATGGCCTCAAATTAACATCGTACATCTGTACACATTTTGTTATCTATAGGTTCTGATATTCTAAAGGCGTCCTTCACAGCACAAGTACAGTCACACACACACATACTCACAAACAGGGAAGAGAAGAAAAAGGGGAGGAGGTCTGTATCAGAGCTCTGTTGACTCCTATTAGCCAGGCCAGGAGTGTGTTGTGGCGTTTTAAGAAGAGAGCAGCAGGGATCCTTAATACATGCTAATCTAATGGACATGCTTGTTGTCTGAGACGATGACAGGACCTCCTGCACTCTCAGATAGAGGAGCACACTTATCTCCTGACCCAACATGCAGAACACACAGACAAGGGTGTGCACACACACACACACACACACACACACAGGCTTTCTCTCTTTCTGTTGCAGACACATATTGTCAGCACTCACATACAGACCCACATCTCTCTCTCTCTCTCTCTCTCTCTCTACAGACAATGACAGGACAATGACAGGAGATTGAAGAATGTTTATCAGTCTGCTAATTAAGATGTGTGATCAGATGACAGGGTACACACCTGTTTTATGACCTATGCAAACAACACACCTCATAAATCCCACAACCAAGGAACCCTTCTTCAGGGTGTTATAAAGCTCTGATATGATTTACATCATGTAAACAGGACAGTTTGGCACCAGCTACAGAAAATCAGCATTTTAGAGTCAGTGACCTTTAAGGGGGACACCTGAAAAAGTGCTTTTTTTTGGTGTGTGTGTGTGTGTGTGTGTGTGTGTGTGTGTGTGTGTGTGTGTGTGTGTGTGTGTGTGTGTGTGTGTGTGTGTGTGTGTGTGTGTGTGTGTGTGTGTGTGCATGTGCGTGCGTGCATGTTTTAGAGGCAATCATTTTATAAACGTCGGTCAACACAATCTGAGGAGTCAGCAGTACTCCCTTGATACAGTGTTGCATTGAGGAAATTGACACTGTTGCATTGTGGGAGAAATAGATTTCTGAATATAGACTGATCAGCATTTTAACACTGTCCTTTTCCCAGCCAGGTCACCTGTGAATCAAGTTAGTAGTCGACTTCCATCCTTGTCTGAGGACATCGGGAGTTGATGTGGTAACAGACCACTAGGGGCAGTGAGCTTTGTTATCTTCAAGTAGGTTTCGGTTTTGCTAGGGAATTGTGGAAGGGGATGGCGGACCATCCACATCTGGGCTACTGCCTCTGGTACCAAAGGATGCGTGTTCAAATCCAGTGATAAAAAGTTGTTAAGCCTATCCCAAACCTTAACCCTTACCTTAAACATGAACAATAAACAACAAATCTTAAGATTTCGGAATTAATGCCTAAACTTTACCTTAAACACTTTGAAATTTGACGTTTGGAGAAACATGGACTAACGTCTAATCCAGACATGAGACTGTGAGAGAGTTGCATTTTACACACAGATCGTTACATACGTTATATGCTCCACACACAATATAGTATTAAAGCCCACTAATGATCTCCATCCTCACTCTAAGCCATTTATCTTTAAACCTGACTAAGGCAATGGAAAATAATTGAGGAGCGTAGCATTTTACCTCACATCAGCACAATGTCCTGATGTCAGGCATGGGGACGGGCAGTCGGTAGCAGTTTGCCCAATGACTTTGATATGCACCCAGGTTGTGATTTAGTGCATGTCTAAACTGTACTGCCTTTTACGGTTCTCTCACACCCAGTCACTCCACAGTCAGTCAGTCCCTCAGCCAGCAAGGCTGTGATTTGTGCGTCTTGTTATTTTGCCTTCCTCTGCGCTGTAATGGATTGTTATCTTCCTCTAAGTCAGCTGACCTGCGTTGTGATGGACAGCTTTTGAACGAGCTCTGAGTCCCGGTTCTTTCTACTCCGGTTCATACGGAGTAGTGAAGCCAGACATATTGTGAAGCCAGACATATTGCCGGAACAAAGCTACTGTATCCCTTGGACCAAGGCTTTGGGTTATACTGTAGGAACTGAAGTCAGACAGATTCGGAGGACCAAAGATACTGTAACCCCTACCTGGAGAGATGGAACTGAATAATGACATATTGGGGGAACCAAAGCTATTGTAACTCCTATGGACTGAGCCCTCTCTTTGGACTGGAGCTCGCTCTTATTTTGTCAACACTCACTCTGGAACTATGGCCTATTCCAGAATAGAGACCTCTCTGGTTCTGAAGCTCTTTCTAGAATTTATACGGGTGGGTAGGTCTAATCCTGAATGCTGATTGGTTAAAAGCGCATTCCAACCGGTGTCTATTCCACAAGTTACCACCTGCAAAATCTATGACATTAAAATGCCTATTTACTCTGTTCCATCTGACTGCACAATCCACTGTCTCATCAAGCCAGCAAGGAAAATTATACATTTGATCTCCACTCTAAAAAGCATCTAGACATTATCTCACATTTCTTCTAGAATAACATTTTGTTTTCAATAGCAGAGATTTGTGTAAACCTTGCTATCTGTACTCTCCGACATTTGCAACATTGTTTCAATATTCAAATTCAATCTCCAGCTGTCCCATATTAATGAATATGTAGGGAACAGGAGTCGAGGCGAGACAGAGAAGCAGGCAGCGTTTCTCAGCCAGTCGAAATCATGAATCAGTTGGCATCATTTTTCTGGATATATACAATGAAATGTCAATTGAAAAAAGGTCAAACGAATCAATAGATACATAGATACAGAACAAAAATACTGAACGTCTGGGCAACCGAATCAATAGAACGAACGACCAGCCAGCTTGGGTAGCAACCCTAGATTTGTGTGGGAACTATATCTTGTGGAAGGATAAATTAATCAAAATGACAGTTTTAATGAAAATATGTCAATCACTATTTGAATATGTTGGTAACCCGTTGTATAAAAGTGATAATGCCCTCGATGTTGGTGTTTGGAGGATATATTGGCACGGTTTGCCGGCCCTTGAATTCGTCCAAGGCCTAACACCCGTGCCAATATATCCTCCAAACACCGGCTTCGAGAACGTCTGTCCCACGTGAGGCAGGAGTGCACAGGAGTTAGCCTTGGACTTCCGGACCCTGGCCGCCAGCACGGGATGGAATGAGAGGGCCCTGATCGATCACTACCGGTGCAGTCTGCGCGAGGACGTCTGTCGGGAGTTGGCCTGCAGGGACACCACTCTCACCTTTGACTAGCTGGTGGACCTGTCCATCCGGCTGGATAACCTGCTGGCTACCCGCGGATGTCCGGATCGGGGCCTGTCAGTTCCATCCCCCAGCACCACCGCTCCGATGCCCATGGAGCTGGGAGGTGCTGCGCTTAGGGCGACCGGAGGAGGGGCCGTTCCCTGTACCATCTGTGGCCGCAGAGGGCACACTGCTGGTCGGTGCTGGGGAGGTTCCTGTGGGAGTCGAGGCAGCAGGCAGTGCACTCTCGTGTCACCCCAGGTGAGTCGGCACCAGGTCCACTCAGAGCCCCCTGTTGCTCACATGTTTTTGTTTATACATTTTCCTGTGTTTTCCCCGCATTCCCAGCATAAGGCGCTCGTAGATTCAGGCGCAGCTGGGAATTTTATTGACAGAGCATTTGCCCATTGTTTAGGGATCCCCATTGTTCCTGTGGATATGCCTTTCTCTGTGCATGCCCTAGATAGTCGACCATTAGGGTCGGGGCTAATTATTGAGGCCACCTCTCAACTGGGCATGGTTACGCAGGAGGGTCACAAGGAAAGAATTAGTATTTTCCTTATTGATTCTCCAGTGTTTCCCGTGGTGTTGGGCCTACCCTGGTTGGCCTGTCATAACCCCACTATTTCGTGGCAACAGAGGGCTCTCAAGGGGTGGTCACGAGAGTGCTCGGGGAGGTGTGTAGGGGTTTCCGTCGGTGCTACTACGGTGGAAAGTCCAGACCAGGTCTCCACCGTGTGCATCCCCTCTGAATATGCCAATTTGGCTCTCGCCTTCAGTAAGAAGAGGGCGACTCAATTACCACCCCATCGATGGGGCACTTCCCAGGAGTCACGTGTATCCCTTGTCACAGGAGGAGACCGCGGCTATGGAAACATATGTCTCCGAATCCCTGGGGCAGGGGTACATTCGGCCCTCCACTTCACCTGCCTCCTTGAGATTCTTTTCTGTGAAGAAGAAGGATGGAGGTCTGCGCCCGTGCATTGACTATCGAGGTATCAACCAAATCACTGTGAGGTACAGCTACCCACTGCCTCTCATAGCCAGTGCGATAGAGTCAATGCACTGGGCGCGCTTCTTCACAAAATTGCATCTCAGGAGAGATGCGTATGCAACCTGGTGCGTATCCGGGGGACGAGTTGAAGACGGCATGTAGTACCACCTCAGGGCGCTATGAGTACCTCGTCATGCCGCACGGGTTGATGAATGCCCTATCAGTGTTCCATGCATTTGTAGACAAGATTTTCTGGGACCAGCACGGGCAGGGTGTAGTGGTGTATATCGACGACATTCTGATATACTCCGCTACACGCGCCAAGCATGTGTCCCTGGTGCACTGGGTGCTTGGTCGACTGTTGGAGCATGACCTGTACGTCAAGGCTGAGAAATGTCTGTTCTTCCAACAGTCCGTCTCCTTCCTAGGGTACCGCATTTCCACTTCAGGGGTGGAGATGGAGAGTGACCGCATTTCAGCCGTGCGTAATTGGCCGACTCCCACGGTAAAGGAAGTGCAGCGGTTTCTAGGGTTTGCCAACTACTACCGGAGGTTTATCCGGGGCTTTGGTCAGGTAGTGGCTCCCATTACCTCACTGCTCAAGGTGGGACCGGTGCGACTGCAGTGGTAGGCTGAGGCGGACAGGGCGTTTGGTCACCTGAGGGCTCTGTTTACCTCGGCTCCCGTGCTGGCACATCCGGATCCCACCTTGGCGTTCATAGTGGAGGTGGACACGGCTGGGATAGGAGCCGTGCTCTCTCTCAGTGCTTGGGTACGCCACCAAAGCTCCGCCTCTGTGCTTTATTTTCAAAGAAGCTCAGCCCGGCGAAGCGAAACTATGATGTGGGGGACCGGGAGCTGTTGGCTGTTGTCAAGGCTCTGAAGGCGTGGAGACATTGGCTTGAACCCTCACCAGGCATGGTGGGCCATGTTCTTTACCCATTTTGTTTTCACCCTGTCCTACAGACCAGGTTCCCAGAACGCTAAGGCAGACGCACTGTCCCGGATGTATGACACAGAGGAGCGTTCCATAGATCACACTCCCATACTTCCGGCCTCCTGTCTGGTGGCACCGGTGGTGTGGGAGCTGGACGCGGACATTGTGCGGGCATTACGTTCAGAGCCCACACCCCTCCAGTGTCCAGCTGGGCATCTGTATGTTCCATCTGCTGTCCGCGACCATTTGATCTATTGAGCCCACACGTCACCCTCCTCTGGTCATCGTGGCATTGGTCCGACAGTGCGCTGTTTTAGTGGGAATTACTGGTGGTCCTCCTTGGCCAAGGACGTGAGGGTTTATGTTTCCTTCTGCTCAGTGTGCGCACCGCGCAAGGCCCCTAGGCACCTGCCCAGAGGGAAGTTACAGCCCTTACCCGTTCCACAACGGCCGTGGTCGCACCTATCGGTGGACTTCCTCACGGATCTTCCTCCCTGACAGGGTCGTTGTGGATCGGTTCTCTAAGTCTTGCTGTCTCCTTCTTTTGCTCGGTCTCCCTATGGCCCTACAGACTGCGGAGGCCCTGTTTACACACGTCTTCCAGCACTACGGGGTACCTGAGGATATAGTGTCTGATTGAAGTACACAGTTCACGTCAAGGGTCTTCATGGAACATCTGGGGGTCTCAGACAGCCTCACCCCGAAAGTAACGGGCAGGTGGAGTGAGTAAACCAGGATGTGGGTAGGTTTCTGCGATCTTATTGCCAGGACCAGCCAGGGGAGTGGGCGGCATTCAACCCCTGGGCAGAGATGGCCCAAAACTCGCTCCCCCACTCCTCCACTAACGTCTCCCCCTACAGCCTGTGTCTGTAGAGTGTGTATAAGATGTATGGATTGAAGGTAGAAGCAGAAGTGTTTATTAGTTTACTCCAATTGGGAGATCGGCGGAAGGGTTTGCGGGGAATAAAAATAAAGGTATATTCTTTAAAAAAGTATGTATGTCTATATAGGTATGTGCATGTATATATGTGTATATATGTGTGCCGTGCGAAAGTATTCGGCCCCCTTGAACTTTGCGACCTTTTGCCACATTTCAGGCTTCAAACATAAAGATATAAAACTGTATTTTTTTGTGAAGAATCAACAACAAGTGGGACACAATTATGAAGTGGAACGACATTTAATGGATATTTCAAAACTTTTTTAACAAATCAAAAACTGAAAAATTGGGTGTGCAAAATTATTCAGCCCCCTTAAGTTAATACTTTGTAGCGCCACCTTTTGCTGCGATTACAGCTGTAAGTCGCTTGGGGTATGTCTCTATCAGTTTTGCACATCGAGAGACTGAAATGTTTTCCCATTCCTCCTTGCAAAACAGCTCGAGCTCAGTGAGGTTGGATGGAGAGCATTTGTGAACAGCAGTTTTCAGGTCTTTCCACAGATTCTCGATTGGATTCAGGTCTGGACTTTGACTTGGCCATTCTAACACCTGGATATGTTTATTTTTGAACCATTCCATTGTAGATTTTGCTTTATGTTTTGGATCATTGTCTTGTTGGAAGACAAATCTTCGTCCCAGTCTCAGGTCTTTTGCAGACTCCATCAGGTTTTCTTCCAGAATGGTCCTGTATTTGGCTCCATCCATCTTCCCATCAATTTTAACCATCTTCCCTGTCCCTGCTGAAGAAAAGCAGGCCCAAACCATGATGCTGCCACCACCATGTTTGACAGTGGGGATGTTGTGTTCAGGGTGATGAGCTGTGTTGCTTTTACGCCAAACATAACGTTTTGCATTGTTGCCAAAAAGTTCAATTTTGGTTTCATCTGACCAGAGCACCTTCTTCCACATGTTTGGTGTGTCTCCCAGGTGGCTTGTGGCAAACTTTAAACAACACTTTTTATGGATATCTTTAAGAAATGGCTTTCTTCTTGCCACTCTTCCATAAAGGCCAGATTTGTGCAATATACGACTGATTGTTGTCCTATGGACAGAGTCTCCCACCTCAGCTGTAGATCTCTGCAGTTCATCCAGAGTGATCATGGGCCTCTTGGCTGCATCTCTGATCAGTCTTCTCCTTGTATGAGCTGAAAGTTTAGAGGGACGGCCAGGTCTTGGTAGATTTGCAGTGGTCTGATACTCCTTCCATTTCAATATTATCGCTTGCACAGTGCTCCTTGGGATGTTTAAAGCTTGGGAAATCTTTTTGTATCCAAATCCGGCTTTAAACTTCTTCACAACAATATCTCGGACCTGCCTGGTGTGTTCCTTGTTCTTCATGATGCTCTCTGCGCTTTTAACAGACCTCTGAGACTATCACAGTGCAGGTGCATTTATACGGAGACTTGACACACAGGTGGATTGTATTTATCATCATTAGTCATTTAGGTCAACATTGGATCATTCAGAGATCCTCACTGAACTTCTGGAGAGAGTGCCGCACTGAAAGTAAAGGGGCTGAATAATTTTGCACGCCCAATTTTTCAGTTTTTGATTTGTTAAAAAGGTTTGAAATATCCAATAAATGTCGTTCCACTTCATGATTGTGTCCCACTTGTTGTTGATTCTTCACAAAAAAATACAGTTTTATATCTTTATGTTTGAAGCCTGAAATGTGGCAAAAGGTTGCAAAGTTCAAGGGGGCCGAATACTTTCGCAAGGCACTGTATATGCATGCGTGTATGGATATATATATTTACCAAAAAAATATGGGGGATTGATGCAGACAATTACATTGGAAGCAACATCCTTTCCGCAATATTAAGCTGATCCACCCTCCAATAAAAATAAATAAAAAGTGTTTTAAAAACTCTCCCCCTTCCAGTGCGTACTGGGGTATCAGCCGGTTCTGGCACCTTGGCATCAGAGCCAGATCGAGGCTCCTGCGGTGGACGAGTGGTTTAAGGGCTTGGAGGAGACCTGGAACGCCACTCATGTGCACCTGCAATGGGCCGTGAGGCGTCAGAAGGTGAGCGCCGACCACCAACACAGTGACCGGGTCTGGCTCTCGACCCGAAACCTGCCCCTCTGCCTGCTCTGCCGGAAGCTGGACCCGCGGTTTGTGGGGTCCTGAGGAGACTGAATGTTACAGCTTCCCCCCGATTACCTTACTGGACTCGAGGCGTCGGGCGAGGGGCCTACAGTACCTCGTGGAGTGGGAGGGGTACGGTCCGGAGGAGAGATGCTGGGTGCCGGTGGAGGACGTTTTGGACCCTTCGTTTCTGCGGGAGTTCCACCGTCTCCATCCGGATCGCCCTGTGCCTCGTCCTCCGGGTCGTCCCCGAGGTCGGTGTCGACGTACTTCTGGAGCCACGCGTCAAGGGGGGGTACTGTCACGACTTCCGCCGAAGTCGGTCCCTCTCCTTGTTCGGGCGGCGTTCGGCGGACGACGTCACCAGCCGTCTAGCCATCACATATCCACTTTTCATTTTCCATTTGTTTTGTCTTTGTTTTACACACCTGGTTTCAATTCCCCAATGACATGTTCATTATGTAAGCCTCTGTTTTCCCCATGGATTTTGTGTGTGATTGTTTTATGTATGTTCGGTCCGTTATTGTGGGCTCGGTAATACGACATATTGGAATATTTGAGTAAAGTTACTAGTGTTACTAATCTCTGCTGTCCTGTTCCTGACTCCTCTGCACCAGCTACACCCAGACCACTACAAATTAAAACAATAAAATAAATCAAAACATTTTCTGAAAGTATAATTTTATGGAAGTTATAATGTAACTGTCTTCACTACAACAACAAAAATACTCAAATCCATGTAATTCTGTCCCATTAAATTCATTCCTATGGAGGACTGCTCCTTCTGGAGAGTGCCAATATGGCCGACCGGTGGCCAATACATAGCATCAGCAATCCAGGGTTTATTACGTATGTACTGTACATCATTGGAAGGAACACACAGCCAGGTAGCTAAAGACATATGCACAGCATTCCCCAACATTCCCCAAGGCCAGAGTGAGACAGCCTAATTTCCTTCCTGGCTGTAATTGAGTTTAATAGGGAAAACACTAACATAATAAACAGGTATGTTAGCATGGTGACATGGCTGGAGGCATAAGCAGCAGTTTGGATGGTGATGTCCTCCTGAGTCACTGAAGACCTTACAGGCATGTTATTGTCAATATGCTTATCAGCAGAGTGGTGAGAATCTGGAAACACTCATGCGGTGTGTTTTAAATACTGTATTTGTTGATGGTGAAGGTTACAGAACTCTGTTAGACATGACTGTTTGTTCCTCGAGTTCTGTTTACATGTCCTTCTCCATTCACTCACTCTCCATTTGTCTCTCTTTGTTTCTAGTCTCTTCACATCATTGATTCTGTCTCTCTAAACGGACAGTGAAATCATTTCTCACTCTCATGAGAAACAGAGTGATGTATCCTAACCAAATCTGTAAACTCTCGCTCTAATGTGTTTCATTAAACCGTGTATCTAAAACTAGACGCACGGTCTGCATATTTACCAGCTCTCCAAAGTTTGAAATTTGCTTTTGACCAGCATACTTTTTAAGTTACAATAATTAGGTGGTTGGTTACATTTCTCCAATTCCAGAGATGTACAAGCGTGTATTAATACATGTGTGAATTGGAAATGAGTTTTTTTGCATTTCACAACTCTTCCTGAGACACCCTCGGAGAGTGTAGAAGCACAGTGGCTAAGAAAAACTCCCTAGAAAAGGCAGGAACCTAACAAGAAACCGAGAAAGGAACCAGGCTCTGAGGGGTGGCCAGTCCTCTTGTGCCTGTGTCAGGTGGAGATTATAAGAGTACATGGCCATTGGCCAGATCGTTCTTCAAGATGTTCAAACACTCATAAATGACCAACAGGGTCAAATAATAATCACAGTGGTTGAAGAGGGTACAACAGGTCAGCACCTCGGGAGTAAATGTCAGCTGGCTTTTCATAGCTAAGCATTCAGAGGTCGAGACAGCAGGTGCAAGTACAGCAGGTGCAGTATAGAGGGAGAGGGAGAGAGAGAGGGTCAAAAACAGCAGGTCCGGGACAGCTAAGGGTTCCCTAGCCACAGGCAGAATAGTTGAAACTGGAGCAGCAGCACGACAAGATCGCACGTCTGGTGAACAGGCCAGGGTTCGATAACCACAGCCAAAACAGCCGAAACTGGATCAGCAGGACGACCAGGTGGACTGGGGATTGGACAGCTAGGAGTAATCAGGCCAGGTAGTCCTGAGGCATGGTCCCTAGGGCTCAGGTCCCCCGGGAGGGGAGGGGAGAGAGTGTGAGGGAGAGAGAGTAGAGAGAGAGGGAGGAAGGGAGAGGATAATTTGAGGGAGCATACTAAAGTTAACACAGCACACTAGACAGCACACTTAACAGATAGGAGAGACTGACCGTAGCACCCCGGCACATAGACTATTGCAGCCTGGAACTGGAGGGGGGGGGGGTTCTGTGGCCCTGTGGAACGATACACTAAGACAGGGCCAACCAAGCAGGATGTAACCCCATCCACTTTAGTAAAGCACAGCCCCCACACCACTAAAATCAACAGACCACCTACTACCCTGAGACATGGCTGAGTATAGCCCACGAGCCCCAGGGGAATCACGTCAAGTTGAGTAGAGTAAAAAAAAGCCTACCACGACGTGACACACCCCTCCTAGGGGCGGCATGGAAGAGCAAGAGTAAGCTAGTGACTCGGCCTCCGTAATAGGGTCAGAGACAGAGAATCCCAGTGGAGAGAGGGGAGCCGGCCAGGCAGAGACAGCAAGGGCGGTTCATCATTCCAGTGCATTGCCGTTCAAGTTTGCACCTCTAGGCCAAACTACTCTCAATCATAGGAACTACTGAAGAGATGAGTCTCCAGGAAAGATTTAAAGGTGGAAACTGAGTCTGTGTCTCTCACATGGATAGGTAGACCATTCCATAAAAATGTTGATCTGTAGAGGAAGCCTTGCCTCCAGCTGTTTGCTTAGAAATTCTAGGGACATTAATGCATACTTTTAAATTATATTATGTGAGCTAAACATAAACATCGTATATTAGAACATATAAACTGTGGCAAAGCTACCTGAAAAGGAACAGTACCCAAGTGAGGATGGCCTTCAATTCAGCATTGATGAACTCATGAACTTCTTCAATGAAAAGATCATTAGAAAGAAGATTACGGATTCCTCTTTGAATCTGCGTATTCCTCCCAAACTCAGTTGAACAAGATGTTGCGCAGCAACTCACTGCCTTCCTGAAGACAAATAATGTACACTCCAGAATGGTTTCAGACCACATCATAGTACTGAGACTGCACTTGTGAAGGTGGTAAATTACCTTTTAAAACCTCTTAAGGATCTCTACAGATCTGTGTCCCACCCTCTGAACTGGTGCCCGACCTAATGTGCGCTAATGTGATTAGCATGACGTTGTAAGTAACAAGAACATTTCCCAGGACACAGACATATTTGATATTGGCAGAAGCTTTTACAGTAGCTATTACAGTGAAAGAATAGCATGCTATTGTTTGAGGAGAGTGCACAGTAATGAACTTGAAATGCCATTAATGTCACGTTTTATCAAGGTGGGTGGAATCAGGCGCAGAGAGCAGGTTTCAGTGATTCGACAGTTTATTCTTCTTAAACACGGTCAACCCAACACACAGGGTGAATAATCCAAACACAGGATCAAAATAGACCGAAGAATAAAACACAAGTACTACACCAAATGACATGAATACAAAAACAATCCCGCACAAAACAAGGGCGGGACAACCTACCACATATAAGGACGTTAATTAAACTAAAATACACACAGGTGAAACTAATAAGACAAAACCAACAGACAAACGAAAAAGGGATCGGTAGTGGCTAGTAGGATGGTGACGACGACCGCCGAGCACCGCCCGAACAGGCAGGAGAGCCAACTTCGGCGGACGTCGTGACAATTAATAAACCAATTAGGCACATTTGGGCAGTCTTTATACTACATTTTGAACAGAAATACAATGATTCATTGGATCGGTCTAAAACTTAGCATATACACTGCTGCCATCTAGCCAGGGCCAAAATCTAAATTGCCCCTGGCCTGGAAAAATACATTATTGCCTTTCTCTTGCATTTCAAAAATGCATGTTTTTTTTCTTTGTATAATCTATTACCAGATCTAATGTGTTATATTCTCCTACATTCATTTCACATTTCCACAAACTTGTGTTTCCTTTCAAATGGTGTCAAGAATATGCATATCCTTGCTTCAGGTTCTGAGCTACAGGCAGTTAGATTTGGGTATGTCAATTTAGGTGAAAATGTATCAAATGAGGCAGATCCTTAGTGACTATGCATAGATTATAAACAGAGAGAAGCAGTAGTGTAAAGTGTGTATGTGTGTGTGTACAGTGGCTTGCAAAAGTATTCACCCCCTTGGCATTTTTCCTATTTTCTTGCCTTACAACCAAAACAAATCAATTTTAATTCCAGGTTGGGGGGGGTGTATCATTTGATTTACAAAACATGCCTACCACTTTGAAGATGCAATATATATATATTTTTTTTTTAAGTCAATACTTCATAGAGCCACCTTTTGCAGCAATTATAGCTGCAAGTCTCTTGGGGTATGTCTCTATAAGTTTGGCACATTTATCCACTGGGATTTTTGCCCATTCTTCAAGGCAATCTTAAATCATACCACAGATTCTCAATTGGATTGAGGTCTGGGCTTTGAATAGGCCATTCCAATACATTTAAATGTTTTTCCTTAAACCACTCCAGTGTTGCTTTAGCAGTATGCTTAAGGTCATTGTCCTGCTGGAAGGTGAACCTCCATCCCAGTCTTAAATCTCTGGGAGGCTGAAACAAGAATGTCCTTGTATTCAGCACCATCCATCATTCCATCAATTCTGACCAGTTTCCCAGTCTCTGCCGACGAATAACATCCCCACAGCATGATGCTGTTGCCACCATGCTTCACTGTGGGGATGGTGTTCTCGTGGTGATGAGAGGTGTTGCTATTGCACCAGATATAGTTTTCCTTGATGGCCAAATAGCTCAATTTTTGTCTCATCTGACCAGAGTACTTTCTTCCATGTGTCTGGAGTCTCACACATGCCTTTTGGCGAGCACCAAACGTGTTTGCCTTTTTTTTTAAGCAAACACTTTTTTTCTGGCTACTCTTCCATAAAGCCCAGCTCTGTGGAGTGTAGGCTTAAAGTGGTCCTATGGACAAATACTCCAATCTCCGCTGTGAAGCTTTGCAGCTCCCTCAGGGTTATCTTTGGTCTCTTTGTTGCCTCTCTGATTAATGCCATCCTTTCCTGGTCCGTGAGTTTTGTTGGGCGGGTTTGGTGTGGTGCCATTTTCTTTCCATTTTTTAATAATGGATTGCTGAAATGTATAGCTGAAAGGTTAATGAGTGTACAGTACTGTATATGGGTCATGGTGTACTATAGAGCAGTAGTAGCAGCTGCTCCTACTACTGTGTTGCTTCCATGAGGGGGCTCTTTAAGTAGACCACACCGCCAACCCAGATACACACACTCAAATGCACGCACGAGCGCACACAAACACACACACACACACACAGTATCACACACATTTATAATAATACATAGGTGGGTGCTTACATTGATCCAATTTCACACATTCAAGTGTGTGTTAATACCCTGATTTAATTGGAAATGTGTTTTTTGCAATTCCTCGCAGAACATTTGGTCATGCAGAAACGAGATACCAGATGCGTGGCTGTTTTATGAAAATTAGGGAATACTTGAACAAGGGAACATTTCTGGTTGGTCTCAGGGAATGTAAAACAGTTAGCAATGGAAACTTTGAAAATCAAGTGTAGTAAAGTACCAGAAAAATAGTTTGAATGAGCATGAAGAGCCTCACAAGTTTGACAAAATCATTGTATATCTTTTCAGTCTAATGACCTTATATATTTTCTGTCTAATATGGCTATTTACATACCCCCAAGACATGTTAACCGCTCACCATTACAATAACAGGGGAGGTTTGCATTTTTGGGGGAGGGGGGGGTATATTTATTTATACCTCTGTAACTTTCTTACTCATCATTATTCATGATTCATTCGGGTTTACCCATAATCATGGTAGCATCCACATTAATGTATAAGTGTTTAGAAATATATTCTCTTCTTATTTACAATAAAAGTGACTTCAAAATGACACAATACATAATTTATTATTCATTTACTATATTTGGCACAAAATAATATCAAACACAACCAAAATGTTTGTAGATTCACAGGCGTGATGTTATCATTCTGTGCTAGGAATATGGGACCAAATACAAACTTTTGACTACTCTTGTGCTTTCGCCGAAAAACCTTTTTGAAATCTGACACATTGGCTGGATTCACAACGAGTGTAGCTTTAATTGAGTATCTTACATGTGTGATTTAATGAAGTTTGAATTGTATAGCATTTTATTTGAATATGGCGCTCTGCATTTTCCCTGGCAATTGGCCAAGTGGGACATTTGCGTCCCCCCTATCCCAGAGAGGTTTTAAATGAACATATAAGTGAATTTGTCCCAATACTATGTACAAAAAGTGCTGTAATTTCGAAGTAATTCACCCGATATGGATGAAACTACCCTCAAATTGAAGCAGACAGTCTGCACTCTAACCGCACAGTCATTTTTCCATTTCAAATCCAAAGTGTTGGAGTACAGAGCCAATAATACAAACAAAAATGTGTCACTGTCCCAATGCTTTTGGAGCTCACTGTATATTGGCACCCTTGCATGATTCACAATTTCTACTCAAATTAGTTAAATTAAAAATACTTTTGGTGTTCATATGTGTATTCTTTTTCTTTACAACTGCATAGGACTTTCACTTCAAAGTAAAAAATGGCCGGTGCCCGGTTTCCCAAAAGCATAAGTTCATTGTTAGAACCATTGGGATCCTATGGTTCTAACAATGAACTTAGCCTTAAGATGCCTTTGGGAAAATTTGGTTGGTTGGGGGAAAGTGATACTGTTTAATGTCTAATTTATCTCACCTGTGGTAAATTGCAGGTACCTGCAGGGTTGAACAAGTAGTTCAACCAATTTTGAAAAGAGAAAACAGAATATTCTGCACCATTGACGTCCATTGAAAACGTGAAAGAGTGCTTATTTATGACCGGACCTGTGTTTATCTCATAAGATCTGAGATCCAGGTGCTGCAGCTTTAGCTGTCTAAGAGGCCTACAGTAGCCATGTGTTTTGTATGCATCCTATTCCTCCTCTGACATCCTGTTGATGAGAAAAGAAGAAGCAGAAAGCACTCTACCCGCTTGGCACACACTGGTTGAATCAACGTTTTTTCCACGTCATTTCAATGAAGCAACGTGAAATAGACAATGAATTGTTGACATCTGTGCCCAGTTTGCAGTGACTACCCTTGACTCAGATATCTCACTAAGGAATAAAGTATACAAGGTTTTATATTGACTGAGCTGAATAGTTTGTTGGGCGAGCCGTGGAAGAAATCCTATTTTACATAAGAAGAGAGACACATGGAATACAACTCTGATTGCCTTTTGGTTTTTCTGTTCACTTAGTTTCAGGTTTGTGTTTGTATTTGCATCTCACAGGTTGTCAGATCTGTTATTTTTAAAGTGTTAATCTTCTGGTTCTGTCTTGAAATCTGCTGATATATGAAACTGTGTTAAGTTGACAAGTTTTCCTTTAACTTTCTCTCTCTCTGTTCTTCTCTCTCTCTCGCTCTCCCTCTCCCTCCTCTCTCTCGCTCTCCCCCCTCTCGCCCTTCGCTCTCTAGACATGTGGGGTCCCCCAGCTCACTGGATGTCAAGTGGTCACCCTTATGATGAGAGGACTGTGTGGAACCCTAAGTTCTGTGTGGTCACTGACAGTCAGATGCTGCTCCTGGACAAAGAGGAGGTACCTACTGACCTGGCACAACATGAGTTCTCTTTTTCTCCTTCCCTTCACAGTTTTTCTCACTCTTCCTCTCCCTGCTCCTTCTCCTCTTCCCCCTACTCTCACCATCTATCTGCATCTCCTGTTCTCTCACCCGCTCTCCTCCATCTCTCTCCCTCTTTCTTCTGTGGTGTTACTGTGCTGGTGATGGTGCTACTGGTGCGTAGTGAATCAAATGACTGAACACTGTGGCGCTGTTGTGGACTGCTCTACTCTGTCATAGTAACGCGTGTGTGTGTGTGACACACAGAGAGATACTTACACACAGACACACAAAGCTGTACAGCGGAGTGAAATTCAATTATTAGATTTGTCTGAAGATTTTCTGCATATACCAGTACTTCATATCTCATAAAGCATGATGTTTTACTGCTACTCTTTATAACACCTTAGAGACCCATTCACACAGACTTTGGCTGAGGATGGGCTGAGGTTACGACTGTATAAATAATAACCCTACTAAAATATGTAGCTGCAGTGTGTGTGTGTGAGTGTGTGTGAGTGTATGTGTGTGTGTATGTGTGTATGTGTGTGTGTGTGTCTGTGTGTGTGTGTGTGTGTGTGTGTGTGTGTGTGTGTGTGTGTGTGTGTGTGTGTGTGTGTGTGTGTGTGTGTGTGTGTGTGTGTGTGTGTGTGTGTGTGTGTGTGTGTGTGTGTGTGTGTGTGTGTGTGTGTGTGTGTGTGTCTGTTAGAAGGTACAGCACGAGATTAGAGGGCCGAAGTGATGGTGTTGCTATTGCGCAAGGACTTCCATTCAGATGACACATGTAAAGGAACATGGTGGCATGGGGTGTTTGTCAAGGATATGTGTCAGGATATGGGCTTCTAGAGAGGAAATCCTACACACACACACACACATACACATACTCGTGAGATGAATGTGATGGCTAAAGAGGAATGTTTCAAAAAGTCATGGAGGAGATACAGGAGCTACAGAATGGATACCATTAGACCATATCATCTACGGAACACAACAACAACAACACACACACATGAACACACACACACGAGCACACACACACGTCATGACAGACGGCGTGGCTGTAACTCCTGGTGGCAGTGTGGCATCGTAGTGATGGGATTATCATCTAGCCAGTGGGAATTAACATGTACGACAAAATGCTGCTCCAAAAGAACATGAGGGAATTAGCGTGTGAGGATAATCCAGTGAAGATGCACTCGTCAAAATAAAGGTGCAGATTGGATCCAAATGAGGTTCTTGAAAACGATGCAATAGGGGAACCATTTTAGGGTCTCTGAAGAACCATACATGGGATGGTTCTTTGAAGAACCACACAAAAATCCAAAACCCAGAAATGTTTTGAATCTCCAGCACCGGAATTGAATAGCCCTGCTGTAATGTTTCAAGCCTTATTTGCATATTTTACATATTGCCTTTCGAGTGAATTTGACACTTACCAGTACCACCCATGACTGTGTTTGCAAGTGACAGAGACATGCTTGTTGTATTCATTCATGTTCAGATTAGTGGCCTTCACCAAGTGAGATCCTAATTTAAGATATTGTCATTACAATGGTCTTTAAGACAATACATATTTCATAAGGCCTTCTATTGAGAGCCTAGTTTTAACATAACACAGTTGCCATGTAATTATATTCAACCACAACTTGCATTCAGAATGACTGCCAGGTTGGGGAGACTAAGAAATGAGACTACCTTTAACAAACTGGTGCAACTATTTCAGTAACAGGTGAAATAAGTTAAAGTAAGAGATTGGAATAGTTTAGAAACATTTGTTATTTGTATTTGAGTAGCATAAGATTAATTAATCAATCAATGTGCATGCAAAAACATAGATATTGAAACAAGCATTTAAAAAAAAATCTACCTGCAATAGAGCATGCTGGGAAGTATGATAATGATGGGCATGGTTGTGGTTCAACTCTGGTTATTTTACACCACTGACTGTTCATTTAATTCTTTGCCCATGTGCAATGAAAGGGGCATATCTGCAGGCTTCCATACATTTCAAGAATCATAGATGCCATGTCAAGAACTCCACACTTAACTCAAAGGTTCTTCATTGGGCAAGAGTTCTCCAATGAACCTTAAGGGAGAACCATTTAATTAAGAACCTTGTTTTTTTTCAGTGTAGATTTGGGACTCCACCACCACCAGCACACCCACCACGGTTCAGTACTGTACTGTAGACCTACTGTTACATGCTGCTGGAGAGAGCGAGACCACTGAGTCCCAAATGGCACCCTATTACCTATATAGTGTACTTCTTTTGACCAGGACCCATAGTGCACTAATTTTCACCAGAGCCCTGTGTAGGGAATAGGGTTCCATTTGGGATGCAAACTGGCTGTCATGCAGTGAAAGAAGCAAGTTAAGCCTGTTTCTGACTGCGGGCCAGACTGCTGTACGGGCTGGCTTCGCTATTCATTCCGCAGCAGACACTCTGACAGAGCGGAGGGCAAGTTGGGTACAGTGTGCTTCCAGTGAGAGGACATACATGTGAACACATGTCCCTAACGCCTGGCTGGCCAGCACACTGCATCATTTGCTCACTCACACATAATATGCACATACATTTATACTGACTCTATACACCCACTCACATACAAGCTGCTGCTACTGTTCTTATATCCTGTTGCCTAGTCCCCTTACCCCTATACATGTCTACCTCCATCACTCCAATAAATATTGTACTGAAACTGTCTTTGTAAATATTTGCTGTATATGGTATGCTCACTTACTTACTTTGTTGTGTATTTCTTATTCTTATTTCTTTTTTTTCTTTTTTTGTCATACATTGTTATTGATTGTTGCATTGTTGGGCTTTGAGTTTGCAAGAAAGGCATTTCACTGTACTGATGCATGTGACATTAAAAACTTGAAACTTGAAACATAGAACCTACTGCTAAACACACTTCAGCTCCAAAATTCTGCCATGAAGCTTCTGAGTTCAAGCAAGAATAGTATGTGCTCTCTTGCACACACGTGCGCACACACGCAATGCTAGCATGTAGACAAGTTAATAGAGCACAGACACACTCCGATGGCGTTCTCTTACAATCGATTCAGCAGTTATTATTTTTGCAATTGGAAATGTGCTGATATATCCTCATGGCTAAAGGCAATTATGGACCATTTTAAAAGCAGGACGGATCTCAAGATGAGAGAGGGGGAGAGAGGGGGAGAGAGGGGGAGAGAGAGAGACAGAGACTTTGGACATGAAATAAAGAATGTTCTTACTTTTCACCCTCACTAAAAAGAGCTACTCATTTCTCAACTTTCATTGTACCTCATGTCCCAGGAACTCTGCCTCGCTCCCATTCATTCAGTGTACTCTGCTTCTCTCCCATTCATTCCCTAATGGGGAAAAAGGAGGGAACAGGAGTGACCTCTCTCTCCCTATCCGTTTCCCAGTGAATGTACTGTAATATCACAATGCACAGACAACATTTCACCAGTAGAGGGCAATCTAATAAAGTCCAATCATTAGTACTCAGTGGTACTCCATGCTGTGATATGCTTTAGGAGCGAAAGAGGGTGAGGGGAGGGGACGGGACAGGTATTGAGCTGACCCGAGTGCGCTATGCTCGATAAGCCATTATCACACTGCTGAAAGGACATCTGGCCCCCTCTTTTTACTCTCCCTCTTATCCTTCTCTCATTCAAGCCATCCCTCCTTTTTTTCTGTGCCTGTCTAATCAATGGAAGCTCAGTATTCAGTATGCATGGTAGAGGAGAAAGGTACTGTCCTGACGAATCAAATTAAATAAAAATCACATTTTATTGGTCACATACACACATTTAGCAGATGTGATTGTGGCTGTAGTGAAATGCCTGTTTTCCTAGCTCCAACAGTCCAGTAGTATCTAACAATTCACAACAATACACGCCAATCTAAAAGTAAAAGAATGGAATTAAGAAATATATAAACGTTAGATTGAGCAATGTCTTAGTGGCATTGACTAAAATACAGTATAATAGAATACAGTATATACTTATGCGATGAGTAAAGCAGTATGTAAATATTATTTAAACAGTATTAAAGTGACCAGCGTTCTATTATTAAACCGGCCAGTGATTACAAGTCTATGTATACAGGGAAGCAGCCTCTAAGGTGCAGGGTTGAGTAACCGCGTGGAAGCCGGCTAGCGATAGCTATTTAACAGTCCGATGGCCTTGAGATAGAAGCTGTTTTTTAGTCTCTCTGTCCCAGCTGTACTGACCTCACCTTCTGGATGGTAGCAGGGTGAACAGGTTTGGCCTTCCTATGACATTGGGTGTTGTAAGTGTCTTCGAGGACAGGTAGTTTGCCCCCCCAGTGATGCGTTGAGCAGACCGCACCACCCTCTGGAAAGCCCTGCGGTTGCGGGCGGTGCAGATGAGCTTGATGCTGCTTTCCAATAAATATCAAGGGTCTTATTCTGGTGACATGATGATCGATGCTTGACTATCGTTTGACAAATAAAAATACACTTTTGTCCATAATAATGTCATCATGTAGGCCAGAGGCGTCATGCTCATAAGGGGCACAGGGGTACATGCCACTCAGATTGGTCAGATAAAAATTTAAAAACATACTTTTTTTATGTTGTTTCTCTGAAATATTCTCACTCTTATCCACAATAACCTTATCATGTAGACTAGACAACCTGCACAGCCTATACGCACTGTATCTGCGAGCCACTGGCTAGAGCACAGGTGTCATGACCAGAGTAAGCACATTTACTCTTGTAACGCAACAGTTTCTGTTACAAAATTATCGGTAGAGCTAAAATATTTTGGAATGTAGGTAAATGTCAACACTAATGCTCAAAATCACCCGCAATCATCTTCTCCTCATGAACCATATGTCCGATTCACTCCATATTTTGTATTCAGTCTTTAATGGTTTTGAGAATAAAATGTTGCTGCATTCAAATATGGCCGCACTGTATCTATAGATGCACATTTACACATATGCTAATGCTAAAAATACTTTAGAATTCTTCTTCTCGTGAACTATAAGCTCCCGAGTGGTGCAGTGGTCTAAGGCGCTGCATCTCTGTGCAAGAGGTGTCACTACTGTCCCCGGTTTGAATCCAGGCTGTGTCACTTCCGGCTGTGATTGGGAGTCCCTTAGGGTGGCACACAATTGGCCCAGGTTTGCCCGGAGTAGGCCATCATTGTAAATAAGAATATGTTCTTAACTGACTGGCCTAGTTAATTGAAGGTAAAAACAAAACAAAGTCAAATTGACTCAAGATTTAGTATATAGACTTAATTAATTTAGCCTCAAATTAATTTGAGAATGATTTCTGTCTTCAAATTCAGCCAAGCTCCACCACTAGATGGCACCTTATCACACCGGTGCTATAAGAACTGAACCGATGGACATGGGGCTATGAAATGTGTAAACCTTAAGTACATGTCATTAGAAGCTGTGTGAATAATAAGTCACTGCAACCTCAGATGGCTGCACCAGACCAGTTAGTGGCACTTTAGATGTCAGTGGCACCATAGGATACTAGAGAAATAACTATTGATCAAGTGGAAATTAATATTAGATTTAAATTATGTAGATGAACAATGTGAAATATCGTGATTAGTATATCTGTACAATCACGTGTTATTGCCCTATACTGTGGTGAAAACGGCATATGTTATTTATTGAAATTAGAAACCGGAAGTCCTCTTGCACAGTCAACGTATCACAGGTGGGAGAGTGTATCGAAGTATTTTGCATTGCTAATGAGGAGTGTGCCAAATAAGATTTAAATAAATAACAGATTTCAACTAAATAAAGTCACAGAATTCAAAGACGACCACAGTACACCAGTACACTAACGCTGAAAATATTTCACAAATCTTAAAATAAATCATTTGTCTAATTAACCCCAGATTTGATATTTAAACTGAATACGTTAAGTAATGTGTTCATGCACGCCACCAACTCATTCATCAAGTTTGCAGACGACACAACAGTAGTGGGCTTGATCACCAACAACGACGAGCCTACAGGGAGGAGTTGAGGGCACTCAACTCCTGAGTGTGGTGTCAGGAAAACAACCTCTCACTCAACGTCAACAAAACAAAGAAGATGATCGTGGACTTCAGGAAACAGCAGAGGGAGCACCCCCCTATCCACATCGAAGGGACAGCAGTGGAGAAGGTGGAAAGTTTTAAGTTCCTGGGTGTACACATCACGGACAAACTGAAATGGTCCACCCACGCCGACAGTGTGGTGAAGAAGGTGCAACAGTGCCTCTTTAACCTCAGGAGGCTGAAAAAATGTGGCCAGTCAACCAAAACACTGACACACTTTTACAGATGTACAATCGAGAGCATCCTGTCGGGCTTAATCACAGCCTGATAGGGCAACTGCACCGCCCTCAACCGCAAGGCAATCCATAGGGTGGTGCGGTCTGCACAACGCATCACCTTGGGCAAACTACCTGCCCTCCATGACACCTACAGCACCCGATGTCACAGGAAGGCCAAAAGGATTATCAAGGACTATCATCCAGAAGGTGAGGTCAGTACAGGTGCATCAAAGCTGGGACCGAGAGATTGAAAAACAGCTTCTATCTCAAGCCATCATACTGTTAAGCAGCCATCACTAACTTAGAGGCTGCTGCCTATATTGAGACCCAATCACTGGACACTTTAACAAATGGATCACTAGTCACTTTAATTAAACAATGCCACTTTAACAATGTGACATATCTTAAAACTTCTTGACGCTACCCATCCCTTAAGCGGGATAATTGTCATCAGCAACCACTGAATAGCATAGCGCCACAGTCAAATAATATTACAAAAAAATATTCATATTCATGAAATCACAAGTGCAATATTGCAAAACATAGTTTAGCCTTTTGTTAATCCACCTGTTGTCTCATATTTTGAAATTATGCTTTACAGCGAAGGCAATCCAAGCATTAGTGTAAGTTTATCGATAGCATAACAAAACATTACGTGCACTAAGCATTTAGTAGCTAGGTCACGAAAATCAGAAAAGCAATCTAATTAATCGTTTACCTTTGATGATCTTCGGATGTTTTCACTCACGAGACTCCCAGTTACACAACAAATGTTCCGTTTGTTCCATAAAGATTATTTTTATATCCAAAATACCTCTGTTTGTTTGTCGCGTTATGTTCAGAAATCCACAGGAAAGAGCGGCCATGACAACGCAGTCGAAAATTCCAAATAGTTTCCATAATGTCCACAGAAACATGTCAAATGTTTTTTATAATCAATCCTCAAGTTGTTTTAAAAATATATAATCGATAATATATCAAATGCAAATGTCTTTCACAGTAGGAGAGGGAAAAGCAATACCTATCCAAATTCTGTTGCGCGAGCAAAACTCATGTGACCACTTGACACGATGTTATCGTTCTGGCTCATTTTTCAAAATAAAAGCCTGAAACTATGTCTGAAGATTGTTGACAACTTGAGGAAGCGATAGGAAAAGGAATCTGGTTCATATCCCTTTAAATCCAGCAAAGGGAGGCTATGGAAAATGGTGTTTTCAAAATAGAAGCCACTTCCTGTTTTCATTTTCCTCAGGGTTTCACCTGCAATATTATGTTATGTTATACTCACAGACAATATTTTGACAGTTTTGGAAACTTTAGAGTGTTTTATATCCAATACTAATAATAATATGCATATATTAGCAACTGAGACTGAGGAACTGGCCGTTTACAATGGGCACCTTTGCATCCAAGCTACTCAATACTGCCCCTGCAGCCATAAAAAGTTAAGTTACTCATATCACATATATATATACATATATACTGTATTGAGACCCAATCACTGGACACTTTAACAAATGGATCACTAGTCACTTTAAAACCTCTCTGGGATAGGGTCTAGTTTCCTGAATTTCTGCCTGACTTACGTGCCCAATGTAAACTGTCTGTTACTCAGGCCCAGAAGCCAGGATATGCATATAATTGGTAGCATTGGATAGAAAACACTTTTAAAGTTTCTAAAACTGTTAAAATAATGTCTGCGGCTATAACAGAATTGATATGGCAAGCAAAAATCTGAAGAAAAACCAACCAGAATTGTTTTTTTTAGCTCCCTGGCTCTTATAATGGAAACCTATTGTTTCTATGGATATCTGTCTCCCAGATTGCAATTCCTATGACTTCCACTAGATGTCAACCGTCTTTATTCACGGTTTCAGGCTTGTTTTTTCAAAAAACAAGCAAGAATTTAGAGTTTTGGTGAGAAGAGCACCAGAAAAAAATCTGTCTTTCAGCGAGCGAGGGAGAGGGCGCACGCTTAATAATTTTCCTTTCCTATTGAACATAGAATATCTGAGAATTAAATAGAAACATCGTTTGACCAGTTTGGATGAAGTTTAGTGGTAGCTTTTTGGACTCCTTTGTCTGCATGTTGAAAGAGTGGATTACTGAAATCGATGGCGCCAACTAAACAGACTTTTTGGGACATAAAGAAGGATTTTATCAAACAAAACGACCATTCATGTTGTAGCTGGGACCCTTGGGATTGCAAACAGATGAAGATCTTCAAAAGTAAGTGATTTATTTAATCGCTATTTGTGATTTCATGAAGCCTGTGCTGGTGCAACAATATGTTGATGTGGGGTGCCGTCCTCAGACAATCGCATGGTATCCATAAAGCCTATTGTAAATCGGACAATGCAGTTATATTAACAAGAACTGAAGCTTTTAATGATATACGATACGTAGATGTTCATGAATTTTTTTATATTGCAATTAATTATTTGAATTGCACGCCCTCCAATTTCACCGGATGTTGTCGGCTGGTGTTCCGCTAGCGGGACAACTTCCGGTGAAACTGGAGGGCGTATATTATATTATGGATTTTAAACATTTAGCTACATATAAGTGTCTTCTATTGGCGGAAAGATTAAATTATTTTTTATCTTTCTGCACTGTCCGATTTAAGTAGCTATTACAGTGAAAACATGCCATGCGATTGTTTGAGGACGGTGCCCCACATCAAAATATTTTCCCACAGGCACAGGTTTCATTCATTTTCATACTGTATAAAGATTAAATATTCACTTACCTTTTGAAAATCTTCCTCTGATTTGTCATCCAAACAGTCCCAGCTATAAATTGTAGTGTTTTTTTGTTAGATAAAATCCTTTTTCATATCCCAAAAAGTCAGTTTAGTTGGCGCCATCGATTTAAGTAATCCGCTCGTTCAACTTGCAGAGAAAGGAATCCGAAAATCTACCCCTAAACTTTGTTTTAACAAGTCAAAACACGTTTCTATTTACTTCTGACACCCTAAAATGTAATTAAACTATAATATTTATTTTGGAGAGAACTATGTTCAATAGGAAACCGATTTTAGCAGGTAAGCAACTTCGTCATGGCTCGTAGAAACATGGATTTCCAAGACAGTGTCCTCTTACAAAAACTGTTATTTCTTATTCATTTTTTAAGTTATGAGCCTGAAACCTTGAACATAGACTGCTGTCACCCTGTGGAAGCCATAGGAATTGCTTCTAGTGCGCTATTTTACAATATGACCTTTCTCTTGCATTTCTAAGAGGATGGTCTCTCTCAAAATAAATTCTGGTAGTTTTTTCTATGGATTTTCTCCTACCATTTATTGTGTTATATTAACTGACATTATTTTAACATTTATATACACGTCAAAGTATTTTCTTTCCAATGGTACCAATTATTGCATATCATAATAATAATATAACAATTATATAATAATTGCATATCCTGGCTCCAGGGCCTGAGCTACAGGCAGTTTACTTTGGGCATGTCATTCAGGCGGAAATGGAGAACAAAGGGGCCTAGCCCTAATTAAATAATGCCACTCTAATAATGTTTACATATCTTACATTACTCATATCACATGTGTAGATACTGTATTTTATACCATCTACAGCACCTTGCCTATGCCGCACGGCCATCGCTCATCCATATACTTATATGTACATATTCTCATTCACCCCTTTAGATTTGTGTCTATTAGGTAGTTGTTGGGGGATTGTTAGATAACTTGTTAGATTTGTGTGTATTAGGTAGTTGTTGGGGCATTGTTAGATTACTTGTTAGATATTAAGGCACTGTTGGAACTAGAAGCACAAGCATTTCGCCACACTCACATTAACATCTGCTACCGTGTGTATGTGACCAATAAAATTTGATTTGATTTAAAGATAATTACCTGCTGCATTCAAAGATAACTTACCTACAGCACTAGACTAAACTTCACTTGAGTCATCTTTGTGGTATTGAGAGATAAACATGTTAATGCTTTCACTGATTGCACAAAAAGGAAGATAGTTTGTACATGATAGTGTGCTTGCTTTTTTATCCAACAGATCTTGTGTCCTTTCTGTCATCCTGTGAACCCCGTTCATTGCTGCTCGCAGCTATGCTTTAATATTTTTATTCATATTTAAGGATCGCGTAGAAGTTCGTAATCAAGGCATATGAAAGTTCACATGTTCAAGAAGGCATTTCTGCCACATAAAAAAAACACACTACTGTGAAGTAAGACATTTGGTCAAATGACGAAGATCCTGAATCTGGTCAAAAATATATCTCATATCATTTTTATCTCTCTCTCTCTCTGTCTCTCAGCAGATCCATCCTTTGTTGTTGCAGGAGAGGAGGTCAGAGTCGTGTCAGGTTCGGCTTCTACGACGCACCATCAGCGTCCCCGTGGAAAACAACTTCCACAGCCCAGAGTCACACAGCCAGCTGTCCACTGAGAGCGGTGAGAACACACATAGTTACACACACGCACAAACACACACACACCTACAAGACTCACAGAGCTTGTTTCTTGTAATACTCTTTGACATCCACTAGAGGGTGAGCTTGCATTCCTCCTCAAATCAGCTCTGGTTTTATCCTCTGATGATAAGGGGAAACAGTTGATTTGGAAATCTGGTCTGAGATCAAGGATAATAAATGTTATATTGCTTTGTCTTTCAGATCATGCAATTGTTTTAGGCAAAGTTGAGTCTCTACATAGTTTCTCTTCTTTCTCTAAATTTGTTTTCTTTCCCTTTAAACAATCTATTTAAGGAGTAGTGCAGTATTTTACAACTTGATGTTAGATGGTTCCTCACCCTGAAAGTACTCTATGGGCCAGGGGAAATGTATTTTCAGCTTTATTTAAACAGCCATTACAAACTTCAGCTAACTTTAGCCAATGCTAGTTAAAAATCTGATGGAAGTGATGGGGGCATGTGAGTATGTTAAAGAAATATAAACTCAGCAAACTTAACATGTGTAAATATTTGTATGAACATAACAAGATTCAACAACTGAGACATAAACTGAACAAGTTCCACAGACATGTTACTAACAGAAATGGAACTATGTGTCCCTGAACAAAGGGGGGTCAAAATCAATAGTAAAAGTCAGTATCTGGTGTGGCCACCAGCTGCATTAAGCACTGCAGTGTATCTCCTCCTCATGGACTGCACCATATTTGCCAGTTCTTGCTGTGAGATGTTACCCCACTCTTCCACAAAGGCACCTGCAAGTTCCGGGACATTTCTGAGGTGAATGGCCATAGCCCTCACCCTCCGGTCCAACAGGTCCCAGATGTGCTCAATGGGATTGAGATCCGGGCTCTTTGCTGCTCCCCCACAACATGATGCTGCAACCCCCGTGTTTCACGGTTGGGATAGTGTTCTTTGGCTTGCAAGCCTCCCCCTATTTCCTCCAAACATAACAATGGTCATTATGGCCAAACAGTTCTATTTTTGTTTAATCAGACCAGATGACATTTCTCCAAAAAGTATGATCTTTGTCCCCATGTGCAGACCTATATCTATCCTACCGTGCCTTTCTAAGGTCTTCGAAAGACAAGTCAACAAACAGATTACCGACCATTTCGAATCTCACCATACCTTCTCTGCTATGCAATCTGGTTTCAGAGCTGGTCATGGGTGCACCTCAGCCACGCTCAAGGTCCTAAACGATATCTTAACCGCCATCGATAAGAAACATTACTGTGCAGCCGTATTCATTGATCTGGCCAAGGCTTTCGACTCTGTCAATCACCATATCCTCATCGGCAGACTCGACAGCCTTGGTTTCTCAAATGATTGCCTCGCCTGGTTCACCAACTACTTCTCTGATAGAGTTCAGTGTGTCAAATCGGAGGGTCTGCTGTCCGGACCTCTGGCAGTCTCTATGGGGGTGCCACAGGGTTCAATTCTTGGACCGACTCTCTTCTCTGTATACATCAATGAGGTCGCTCTTGCTGCTGGTGAGTCCCTGATCCACCTCTACGCAGACGACACCATTCTGTATACTTCCGGCCCTTCTCTGGACACTGTGTTAACAACCCTCCAGGCAAGCTTCAATGCCATACAACTCTCCTTCCGTGGCCTCCAATTGCTCTTGAATGCAAGTAAAACTAAATGCATGCTCTTCAACCGATCGCTGCCTGCACCTACCCGCCTGTCCAACATCACTACTCTGGACGGCTCTGACTTAGAATACGTGGACAACTACAAATACTTAGGTGTCTGGTTAGATTGTAAACTCTCCTTCCAGACCCATATCAAACATCTCCAATCCAAAGTTAAATCTAGAATTGGCTTCCTATTTCGCAACAAAGCATCCTTCACTCATGCTGCCAAACATACCCTTGTAAAACTGACCATCCTACCAATCCTCGACTTTGGCGATGTCATTTACAAAATAGCCTCCAATACCCTACTCAACAAATTGGATGCAGTCTATCACAGTGCAATCCGTTTTATCACCAAAGCCCCATATACTACCCACCATTGCGACCTGTACGCTCTCGTTGGCTGGCCCTCGCTTCATACTCGTCGCCAAACCCACTGGCTCCATGTCATCTACAAGACCCTGCTAGGTAAAGTCCCCCCTTATCTCAGCTCGCTGGTCACCATAGCATCTCCCACCTGTAGCACACGCTCCAGCAGGTATATCTCTCTAGTCACCCCCAAAACCAATTCTTTCTTTGGCCGCCTCTCCTTCCAGTTCTCTGCTGCCAATGACTGGAACGAACTACAAAAATCTCTGAAACTGGAAACACTTATCTCCCTCACTAGCTTTAAGCACCAACTGTCAGAGCAGCTCACAGATTACTGCACCTGTACATAGCCCACCTATAATTTAGCCCAAACAACTACCTCTTTCCCAACTGTATTTAATTTTAATTTATTTATTTATTTTGCTCCTTTGCACCCCATTATTTTTTTATTTCTACTTTGCACATTCTTCCATTGCAAAACTACCATTCCAGTATTTTACTTGCTATATTGTATTTACTTTGCCATCTTGGCCTTTTTTGCCTTTACCTCCCTTCTCACCTCATTTGCTCACATTGTATATAGACTTGTTTATACTGCATTATTGACTGTATGTTTGTTTTTACTCCATGTGTAACTCTGTGTCGTTTTATCTGTCGAACTGCTTTGCTTTATCTTGGCCAGGTCGCAATTGTAAATGAGAACTTGTTCTCAACTTGCCTACCTGGTTAAATAAAGGTAAAATAAAAATAATAAAAAAAAATTAATGTGCAGTTGAAAACTGTAGTCTGGATTTTTTGTGGCGGTTTTGGAGCAGTGGCTTCATCCTTGCTGAGAGCGGCCTTTTCAGGTCATGTCGATATAGGACTCGTTTTTACTGTGGATATAGATACTTTTGTACCTGCTTCCTCCAGCATCTTCACAAGGTCCTTTGCTGTTGTTCTGGGATTGCAAGTTCCCAGACATTTCTGAGGGGAATGGCCCTAGCCCTCACCCTCCGATCCAACAGGTCCCAGACGTGCTCAATGGGATTGAGATCCGGGCTCTTCGCTGGCAATGGCAGAACACTGACATTCCTGTCTTGCAGGAAATCATGCACAGAACGAGCAGTATGGCTGGTGGCATTGTCACGCTGGATGGTCATGTCAGGATGAGCCTGCAGGAAGGGTAACACATCAGGGAGGAGGAGGTCTTCCCTGTAACGCACAGCGTTGAGATTGCCTGCAATGACAACAAGCTTAGTCTGATGATGCTGTGACACACCGCCCCAGACCATGACAGACCCTCCACCTCCAAATCGATCCCGCTCCAGAATACAGGTCTCGGTGTAACACGCATTCCTTCGACGATAAACACGAATTCGACCATCAACCCTGGTGAGACAAAACCGCGACTTGTCAGTGAAGAGCACTTTTTGCCAGTCCTGTCTGGTCGAGCGACGGTGGGTTTGTGCCCATAGGCGACATTGTTGCCGGTGATGTCTGGTGAGGACTTGCCTTACAACAGGCCTACAAGCCCTCAGTCCAGCCTCTCTCAGCCTATTGCGGACAGTCTGAGCACTGATAGAGGGATTGTGCATTCCTGGTGTAACTCGGGCAGTTGTTGTTGCCATCCTGTACCTGTCCCGTAGGTGTGATGTTCGGATGTACCAATCCTGTACAGGTGTTGTTACACGTGGTCTGCCACTGCGAGGACGATCAGCTGTCCATCCTGTCTCCCTGTAGCGCTGTCTTAGGCGTCTCACAGTACGGACATTGCAATTTATTGCCCTGGACACATCTGCAGTCCTCATGCCTCCTTGCAGCATGCCTAAGGCATGTTCACGCAGATGAGCAGGGACCCTGGGCATCTTTCTTTTGGTGTTTTTCAGAGCCAGTAGAAAGGCCTCTTTAGTGTCCTACGTTTCCATAACTGTGACCTTAATTGCCTACCGTCTGTAAGCTGTTAGTGTCTTAACGACCATTCCACAGGTGCATGTTCATTAATTGTTTATTGTTCATTGAACAAGCATTGGAAACAGTGTTTAAACCCTTTACAATGAAGATCTGTGAAGTTATTTGTATTTTTACTAATAATCTTTGAAAGACAGTGTCCTGAAAAAGGGACGTTTTTTTGTTGTTGCTGAGTCGATGTCCAAATCACCTGAAATCATTTCCAGATTTGGTTTGATGTTTCTTTTTAAAGGTAGTTTGGCCATTAAAAAAACATGCTCACATGCCCCATCACTTGCACTGATGTTTAGCTAGCGGTCTACCTATACTACTTACATGGTGAGGAACCATCTAACATAGACTTGTAATATACAGTGGTTGCTCCACTAAAAGTTTTGCGATAATGCTGTGCGACTTAGAGGTAATTTGCGGTTTAGTACGGTACCCTGCGTCACCACTTCATTGCTCCAGACCAACACAAGGGGGAGTTAGAGCACTGATTATGCTTTTGAGTCCTATTGTATCTCTAACTGACAATGAATGGGTGACATAAACCTAAATAGAAACTGATAAATGTGCATGACTTCAGTATTAGTTAATAAAACTGTTGTTACAGTAAGGTTTTTATTATTTTATTTTGTTAGGATTGTTTTGGTTTTACTGTAGTACTGTAGGCCACTCCCGATCGGTCACGTTGTACAGCGCCTGAGTGAATTACTCCTTTAAAGTATGTATTTTTAGATTGACAGCCTAACACCCTGTTTTAACAAGGCATTTAACCTCTCTATGTTTTACTGTAGTACTGTAGGCCACTCCCGATCGGTCACGTTGTACAGCGCCTGAGTGAATTACTCCTTTAAAGTATGTATTTTTAGATTGACAGCCTAACACCCTGTTTAAACAAGGCATTTAACCTCTCTATGTTTTACTGTAGTACTGTAGGCCACTCCCGATCGGTCACGTTGTACAGCGCCTGAGTGAATTACTCCTTTAAAGTATGTATTTTTAGATTGACAGACTAACACCCTGTTTTAACAAGGCATTTAACCTCTCTATGTTTTACTGTAGTACTGTAGGCCACTCCCGATCGGTCACGTTGTACAGCGCCTGAGTGAATTACTCCTTTAAAGTATGTATTTTTAGATTGACAGCCTAACACCCTGTTTAAACAAGGCATTTAACCTCTCTATGAAGCCGAGGATGTTTGTCCTAAAATAAGCCCAATAGTTTACCTTAACAATGCCTTGGGGATGTCTCTGTCTCAGAAAGTTTACGTCAGCAGTGTCTGCACAGGGTCCCTTTAAGGGAAGAGAGGGGGAGAGAGGGGGAGAGTATATCAACTTTGGCTCAACCCTCAATCAACTTTTTGTCAGAAATGTTGTCCCACCAAAAGTGTCTGAACAGTTTCGTGAGAAAGTGTCAACACATGTTCATCCCACTCACTGTCTACCTCCCTTAAAAACGTTCAGAAACATTGTATAACATCGTAACAGCATCGGCCTAACTGATCAACGTTTTGATGGTATGCAGTAGTAGCCACGCAGGCGAAGTATCTTTGGCTTGTACTACAATACGTAATCACTTATGTGGTATACTGTTCTCTATATCAAAAGTACTGAGTTGTTTCTGAGTTGGCTGTCAGTATGTTACTGTTATCCCACCAATCCCAGGCCTTATTGCAATGGACAGTATGGTCATCAGCTTGGCACGGTTGTGTAAGTGTTTTGTGTGTGTTGTGAAAACCTTGTATGCTTACCCAGCAATTATGGGCACTGTTGTGTAGCACTGTTAGGTGCTCTACAACAACATATTTGGTGGTGTCTGCAAATAGACACTTGTTTGCCCCCCTCTGACAATACAGGTAGGTATTATGGACTATTAGAGTACTTAGAATAGCCATTTAGTTATTTGATGCTTTAGTTATCTGCATTTTAGGAAAAAGAGGAGGAACTCTAGCACTGGTAAGACAGCTCTTTCACTTTCTCTCTCTCTCTCTCTCTCTCGCTCACTCTCTCGCTCTCTCTCTCTCTCTCCTCATCTCTTTCTCTCTCTCTTTCTCTTTCTCTCTCGCTTGCACTCTCGCTCTCTGTCTCTGTCTCTCTCTCTCTCTCTCACACACACTGTCTCTCCCCCGTCATCTCTCTTTCTCACTCTCTTTCTGTGTCTTTCAAACACCAGGTGTGCATTTGAAGTCACAAACGGTAAAACTCATCTTGATCAAAATCAATGTGGGGGTCAAAAGGACACATTCAATGAAATTAAGTATTGATTTGTGAAATGATCTCACGTCATTGCTCTGTTCTGTCACTGAGGGGAGTGGTGTTTTCAATCAGAAAGCAGTAGAGATGGTTCTTTGATGTGTGTGAGATGGTGTGTGTGTGTGTGTGTGTGTGTGTGTGTGTGTGTGTGTGTGTGTGTGTGTGTGTGTGTGTGTGTGTGTGTGTGTGTGTGTGCGTGTGCGTGTGCGTGTGCGTGTGCATGTGCGTGTGTGTGTGTGTGTGTGCGTGCAAGTGCATGCACGAGAGAAAGAGAGAGACGGAGAGAGAGAGAGAGATGGAGGGAGATAAAGATTAATGCTACAAATGCTCTTGAAACCCTTTCAGAAATAAGAATGACTTTGCAGGAAAATGAACAACAATTCCAAGTGGTCAAAGGAACATTCATATCTGCTTGACTGGTGGGAGGATATGTGTGTAACCGTATGCTGACCTCTTTGACTCTTGCTCTCTTGCTCTCTCTCTCTTTTTCTCTCTCTCATTCACACATACACACACATACATACACAGGGTTGGGTAAGACGATGGTGACAGGTGTGCGGGGTAATCAGCAGCCTGATGACCTAGAGTCCGGAGAGGGAGTAGACGTGACAGAAAATGGATGTAGCAACTACAGATTGCCCCTTTTAAGTCTATCAAAAGTGTGCGAGTTTAAGCATGTGTCCATTAGGCTTATAGATGTATTTATTTTTATCAGCATGAATTCGATTGGGCAATAAAAGCTCCACTTTTATTCCGTAGGCTGGGATCCACAGTATGCAGCTGTTGTAAGAGTGCGTTTTTCACAGGCTGTCCACTGGTTTCAAGAACAATGATTGATAGGCAGCTTTAACTTCTTGAATTGAACCATTACTAGGTTCCAATACACATTTAGATTTGTGAACAGCCATCCACAACAACCACAATCCGTAAGGCGCAAATAGCTAAATGAGAGAGCAGTGGTGTGATTCTCATCAATGCGCTATGTAACAATCAATAATAAGTGATATCCGTATCGCCGTAGACTACATCACTGCTGTCATCCTTTATCTCCAAGCGTTAATTCAAGTTGGATAATATATGGATGCCGACAGCAGTCGCATCATTGGAAGATATATCTTGGACTGTAGCCTACAAAAGTCTATTCCTGCTCTTTTCCCACGATCTATTAAACACATTTGGTGTGACTTGTGGTTAGACTCGCTCATGTGGAACAAACTTAAACTTTCACCTGTTTTCAATGTTGATTTGAGAAGTGTCAAAGATTTTTTAAGTAGTTTTTCAAAAGTATTTGTAATCCGATGACAATATTTTGCTCGTAACGTAACGGATTACAGTTACCATTTTTTGTAATCCTTTACATGTAATGGATTACATGTAATCCGTTACTTCCCAACCCTGTACATGCACACACTAACTCAGTGTGGTGAATCATGTGCTATGCCACGTCTCTGGGATTATGTTCAGTTGGTTTCTCATGTGTGTGATGTATAGCACTGGGGTCAGTGCTTCAGTCAGTGGGTCCATTGTTATGGATGAAAGCAGTGCTGTATCCACTGTTCTGGGTTCAGCCCTTTATCTCAAGTGTTATGTAAAAAAATGACGTAATGCCTCTCTTCTTCCTCTCCTCTTCCCTCCCTCTTTTCGACCCTCTGTTATCCACTGGATGAGGTTGATGCAATTTTGTTTACGACCTCTTGTCTCTTCCCTTCTCTTGGGCATTGGAGATGTTCCCGTTCACACACACAGAAGTGTGTGTGTTCACTTGTTTATGTGTAGAAGCGTGTGTTTAGTGTTTCAGTAAAATTCCAGGTGAGAGCTACTAATTAGACGTCATTAGGTAATGTTCTCTCCAGATAGCTCTCCACTCCAGATGTTAACGTTCAAGTCATCCCCCCCTCAATCCCTCCCTCCCTCATCCCTCCTGCTAGTATATTTTAGTCTGTCTTGTCCTTGTCAGGGGTTACAGCATATGAGATAGGAAGACTCCATGTTTTTAACACCTATTGTCTTATCCTCCATTCAAACCCATTCTTTAACTTCACTTTTCATAAAACCGATATTCCTCTATTCACAGGTATGTCCTGCAGTCCCTTTCTGGCCTGTTGTTCCCAGTCTTTTCAGTGTGTCTGCTCACTATAATGCTCTCTAGTAGTGTAGTGTATTAACACACTGGGCTTAGTGCTCCAGGCCCACACAGGTCTGTTAAAGGGGTCTCTCTCTCTCTTTCTCTCTCTCTCTCTTTCTCTCTCTCTCTCTCTAATACAAATCAAATTGTATTAGTCATATGCGCCAAATACAGGTGTAGACCTTACAGTGAAATGCTTACTAACAAGCCCCTAACCAACAATGCAGTTGTAAGAATAAGAAATAAAAGTAACAAGTAGTTGAAGAGCAGCAGTAAAATGACAATAGCGAGACTACATACAGGGGGTACCAGTACAGAGTCAATTTGCGGGGGAACCGATTAGTCGAGGTAATTGAGGTAACATGTACATGTAGGTAGAGTTACTAAAGTGACTCTGCATAGAAAAATACAGAGAGTAGCAGCGGTGTAAAAGGGGGGGGGGGGGGAGGCAATGTAAATAGTCTGGGTAGCCATTTGATTAGATGTTCAGAACTGTTATGACTTGGGGGTAGAAGCTGTTTAAAAGTCCATTGGATCTAGGGATTTAGGGCCTTCCTCTGACACCTCCTGGTATAGAGGTCCTGGATGGCAGGAAGCTTGGACCCAGTGATGTACTGGGCCATAAGCACTACCCTCTGTAGTGCTTTGCGGTCGGAGGCCGGGCAGTTGCCATAACAGGCAGTGATGCAACCATGCTCTCGATGGTGCAGCTGTTGACCCTTTTGAGGATCTGAGGACCCATGCCAAATCTTTTCAGTCTCCTGAGGGGGAATAGGTTTTGTCGTGCTCTTTTCAAGATTGTCTTGGTGTGCTTGGACCATGTTAGTTTGTTGGTGATGTGGACACCAAGGAACTTGAAGCTCTCAACCTGCTCCACTACAGCCCCGTCGATGAGATTGGGGGCGTTCTCGGTCCTCCTTTTCCTGTAGTCCACAACCATCTCATTTGTCTTGATCACTTTGAGGCAGAGGTTGTTGTCCTGGAACCACATGGCCAGGTCTCTGACCTCCTCCCTATAGGCTGTCTCGTCATTGTTGGTGATCAGGCCTACAACTGTTGTGTCATCGGCAAACTTAATGATGGTGTTGGAGTTATGACTGGTCGTGCAGTCATGAGTGAACAGGGAGTACAAGAGGGGACTGAGCACACACCACTGAGGGTGAGAGCCCTGTGTTGAGGATCAGCAAGGCGGATGTGTTGTTACCTACCCTTACCACCTAGGAGTGGCCCATCAGGAAGTCCAGGATCCAGTTACAGAGGGAGACGTTTAGTCCCAGGGTCCTTAGCTTAGTGATGAGCTTTGAGGGCACTGTGGTGTTGAACGCTGAGCTGAAGTCAATGAATAGCATTCTCACATAGGTGTTCCTTTTGTCCAGGTGAGAAAGGGCAGTGTGGAGTGCAATAGAGACTGCATCATCTGTGAATTTGTTAGGGCGGGTTGCAAATTGGAGTGGTTCTAGGGTTTCTGGGATAATGGTGTTGATGTTAGACATGACGGGCTTGTGAATGTTGACCTGTTTAAAGGTCTTACTCACATCGGCTATGGAGAGCGTGATCACACAGTCATCCGGAACAGCTGGTGCGCTCATGCATGTTTCAGTGTTATTTGCCTCAAAGCGAGCATAAAAGTTGTTTAGCTCATCTGGTAGGTTTGTGTCGCGGTTCAGCTCTCGGCTGTGCTTCCCATTGTAGTCTGTAATGGTTTGCAAGCCCTGCCACATCCGACGAGCATCGGAGCCGGTGTAGTACGATTGTAGTAAGATTGATGATTGACACTTTGCATGTCTGATGGTTTGTTGAAGGGCATAGCAAGATTTCTTACAAGGTTCTGGATTAGAGTCCCGGCTCCTTGAAAGTGGCAGCTCTAGCCTTTAGCTCAGTGTTGCCGTAATCCATGGCTTCTGGTTGGGGTATGTCCTTACGGTCACTGTGGGGACGACATCATTGACGTACTTATTGATGAAGCCAATGACTGATGTCGTGGCCTCCTCAATGTCATAGGAAGAATCCCAGAACATATTCTAGTCTGTGCTAGCAAAACAGTCCTGTAGCTTAGCATCTGCTTCTGGCCACCTTTTTATTGACACTGGGGCTTCCTGCTTTAATTTAGACTTGTAAGCAGGAATCAGGAGGATAGAATTGTGGTCAGATTTGCCAAATGGAGGGCGAGGGAGAGCTTTGTACGCGTCTCTGTGTGTGGAGTAAAGGTGGTCTAGATTATTTTCCCTCTGGTTGCACATTTAACATGTTGATAGAAATGTCATAAAACAGATTTAAGTTTCCCTGCATTAAATTTCCCAGCCACTAGGGGCGCTGCCTCTGGATGAGCATTTTCCTGTTTGCTTATGGCAGAATACAGCTCATTGAGTGCGGTCTTAGTGCCAGCATCAGTACCTCCCAGTTCTCTTTCTATTCTGGTTAGAGCCAGTTTGTGTTGTTCTGTGAAGGGAGTAGTACACCGCTTTGTACGAGATCTTCAGTTTCTTGGCAATTTCTCGCATGAAATAGCCTTCATTTCTCAGAACAAGAATAGACTGACGAGTTTCAGAAGAAAGATGTTTGTTTTTGGCCATTTTGAGCTTGTAATCAAACCCGAAAATCAAAGCCGATGCTCCAGATACTCAACTAGTCTAAAAAAAGGCTAGTTATATTGCTTCTTTAATCAGAACAACAGTTTTCAGCTGTGCTAACATGATTGCAAAAGGGTTTTCTAATGATCAATTAGCCTTTTAAAATTATAAACTTATATTAGCTTACACAACATGCCATTGGAACACAGGAGTGATGGTTGCTGATAATGGGCCTCTGTACGCCTATGTAGATATTCCATAAAAAATCTGCCGTTTCCAGCTAACAATGTCTACACTGTATTTCTGATCAATTTGATGTTATTTTAATGGACAAAACATTTGCTTTTCTTTCAAAAACAAGGACATTTCCAAGTGATCCCAAACTTTTGAACGGTGGTGTATATATTCAATTTAAGGGATTTATTGGCATGGAAAACATATGTTTAGGTTGCCAAAGCAAGTGAAGTAGATCATTTTAAAAAGTGCAATAAACAAGAAAACATTAACTGTAAACATTACACAAACGTTCCAAAAGTAACACAAACATAGGCACAGACACATGCATACACACACATGATAACATACGCACTATACATGCACATACACATGGATTTTGCATTGTAGATATGTGGTAGTGGAGTATGAGCATGAGGGCACACACTTAGTTTTTTGGGAATTCTGTAATGAATGTATTGTAATGTTTTTCAAATTGTATAACTGCCGTAATCTTGCCGGACCCCATAATGACTACAAAACTCTCTCTCTCTCTCTGTCTCTCTCTGTGGGGGTGTGAGAGAGAGGTGGTTGGAGGTGGATGGGTAATACTGTTAGGTAAACAGTAACCTAGTACGGCAGGCCGTTAGCCTCCAAGCATTTTTATCTGCATTTGAGTAACAGTTTTAGGGGCTGGTTTCCCAGACCCAAATTAAGCCCACTCCTGGATCTGAAAGCAGTATCAGAGGAAAATCTCCTTTGAAAGTAGGAGGACTGTCATGCATAGGTGTAATAGGTGGCAGGGAAGTCAGGCGCAGGAGAGTCAAATGGAGTGTAAAATGGAGTCTTTTAATAAAGTCCACGGAGTATGCTCCATAACACTAAATGTACATAAACAAACAAACATGGGTACGAGGACCCGACGCGCACCTATACAACAATCACACTACACTGACAATAAAACTATCTCTGACAAAGACATGAGGGGAAACAGAGGGTTAAATACACAACAGGTAATGAATAGGATTGAAAACAGGTGTGTGGGAAGACAAGACAAAACCAATGGAAAATGAAAAAAGGATCAATGATGGCTAGAAGACCGGTGACGTCGAACGACGAGCACCGCCCGAACAAGGAGAGGCAACGACTTCGGAAGAAGTCGTGACAAGGACTAGGCTAAATCTGGGTCCAGGAGACCATCTGACCCTATGGAAGCACAGACTCGGCAGAATAAACTGTCTGGTCTTGTTTGTGAAACCTGGGGATGGAGGTCTGAGGAACAGTACATAAACACATCACTAACAAACAGGTTTCTGAACGTACTCCAAAAATGCCCCTTTAATAATTCCATTGCCCCTGCCCTTCAGTCTCCAAACTGTAGAATGACAGGCAGCAGCACTTAGCAACAGGCCACTATAAACTCTGTAAGAGCTATAAACACTCACGCTATTAGCCAAATATGGAGGTGAAAGATATTCAAAAAGTAAGTGTTTTTGGCGCATGCTTGACCTGATTTAGCATTTATACCTCTTTATTCGTTTAAACTGCAAACGTTAGATATTGATGGGGAGATGAAATAGAAACAGTGAAACGAATCAGAGAGAGTTGAGCTGACTCCTGCCTCTGAATGGAAAGTCAAGTGAGAGGCTGCTGTTTTTTTTGTCCCTTTTGAAGTTCAAGGAGTTCTAGCACAAACACAGAAGAGATGGGGCCTACACTGTCACACGCCTTCCCGAATGCACTGTACATACCGTGGAATGGTATCCCTTCTCCCAGTCTCTTTAGAGCAGGGATGTGCAACTTTGAGGTGGGTTGGGGCCCCACAAAGTCTGAACTCATCATGAGGGGGCTGCAGTGGCACATCCATACGCACACATGCAGTCATAGCTGGCCGTAGCTATCTCTGTCATTTTGATGTAAAAAAAAAAAAGGTGACACTGTATCTTTAAGATCAGAAAGCGAGAGAGAAAGAGAGCAGAGTGTACATAGCATATGGAGACATTAGCAGAGCTCTCTATCTGCCCTTGGCTACCACATGTGTCTGTTACTGTAACCCCCATCCACCCTGTAAAGGACCAACATGGAGCCAGACACCAGCACAACACAACAGGAGGGACACACTGGTAAGTAAGTAAGTAAGTGTGTGTGTGTGTGTGTGTGTGTGTGTGTGTGTGTGTGTGTGTGTGTGTGTGTGTGTGTGTGTGTGTGTGTGTGTGTGTGTGTGTGTGTGTGTGTGTGTGTGTGTGTGTGTGTGTGTGTGTGTGTGTGTGTGTGTGTGTGTGTGTGCGCAAGACAGAGAGATGGGAGTGAGCAAACGAATGAGAGCGAGAGAGAGAAGTGAGGAGGTGACGGAGTTAGGGGACAAGGTTGAGAGGCCAGTCAGGGGAGATTCTCTCTCTGTTAGCCCATGAGTCTCTGGGCATTTATTTCCTCTACCTGCCTGGTGAACTGAAACGGACAGTTGCGAGGGAGGGAGAGAGGAAGAGAGCGAGACAGAGAGGATATTGATGTGACGAGACTTTAAAAAGCTGTTGCAGTTCAAGATGTCTCCCTTAGTTGTCTCTGTCTTTCAGATGGGATCTGATGTCACTGTTACAGTACATTATTGCTCTCCATTGTGTTGCTGTGTATCTGTGGGGGTAAAATAAAGTTTGATTTCTCATTTTAAATGTCCAGGGAAAAGCAAGAGTGGATGCTCCCCAAAATGATGAGTGAGGTGCTGTCCTAACAGAATAGTAAACCTGTGTGTTTTATACCCATTAAATCATTAGAAGCATAGTTAGTGTATGACTTTGTATATTTTTTTTCATGAGCTCAAGTTATATGAACAGAAGAGAAGGGAGGCGAGCCCGTTCTCTTTGCAGGCTGTGAGTCTGTGAGTGTGTCTTTTCTCTCCTGTGTTGTTGTTCTGAGAGAGAGCCTTGGTCTTGGCTGAGGCTTCTCTCTTCTCCTGTCTGTTCCCTTTGAGCAGCGCCCGGTGAACAGAATAATTTAGTGCGGCAGACGTGAGATCTCTGTAGGTGTACTGTTTCAGTTCAAAAGCACTACGTTAATTTGACAGGTATGTGAATCCCGATAACTGTGTGGGAGTTGGCATGTGTGGGTGTACACGTGAGAGCGAGATGGAGAGCGAGATGGAGAGCGAGACAAACAGAGAGAGGGAGAGAGAGAAAGAGAAAGACTGAGTTATGTACACAAATAAATCCAGGGGGATCTAAACTGTGCGAACTCAGTTAATGTGTTCTCTCTCTCTCTCTCTCTCACTCTCTCTCTCCCTCGCTCTCTCTCACTCCCTCGCTTTTCCTTTCACTCCCTCATTCTTTCTCTCTGTTATTTTTAACCTGCTACACCAATGCCGGGACAGTTAAACTGTTAAAAAAAATGTTTTAAATAAATAAAATATGCTTCATTAGCAGGGCAAGACATTTTGTTTCTTTCTTTTCAGACCGTTTGTACAGCGTGCGTTGTAACTACCGTGGTTTAATGCAGTGGAGGGTCTGCCGATGTTTTGGACACTTTTGGTGAAGATGTGCTTTGTCTGGAAGGTGCTTTCTGTACCCATAAGTGTCTATATATTCATGACCTACAGTATGTGCGTGCGTGCGTGCGTGTGCGTGTGTGTGTGCGTGTTTGTGTGTGTGTGTGTCCCCTTCTCAGCCCGTTGGAAGAGACTGTGCTGCGCTCCTCTCCCCTGGAGGAATGTGGTTATGAGAATGAATCAACTCAGTCTGCTTACTGGTTTACACAGTCTCCCAATACCACTGCAGCCAGCACTGTCCAGCCCTTCTCTCGCTCGTGGGCCAACAAGCCAAAATAACAAGCCTCTCTTTTGGTTTTGTTCAGCCTAGCTGGCAGCCTAAACTTACTCCATGTGGCGAGGCCAGCTCTCACTTATAGTAGCAGCTGATTCATCCTGGCTGTTGGAAACTGCTATTCATCAACCCTATGAAGGAATAGATTAAATGAATTAATATTTTATTGTCCCTTGGGGAAATGTGTCTGTTAATGAGTACTTCTTAATATCAACCTTTTGGGGGGGGCTTTTGGACTTCAGGAAATGTGCATTTGTTGAGTTGAGGGAGATCTACACTAGGAAGCCGACTTTCACCTATGATTATGACCTGGAGTTTTACCTGGCCGTTGACCACATGACCTAACAAGTACAAACTCCAGACCCATGGTTTGAAGCAGGTGGCCTGAGGTTGCAATCCGTAGAATAACTAAAGCAGCATCAGCAACACTTGACAACCCATCCAAAACACGCTCATGTTCTTCGATATATTTACCTTCTGTGATTGCTTCGTACCTCACAACATCCATGGTTTCTAGAGTGTTGGAAGGGACAGAGGCGAGTGTGGATCGGAGACTAATCTTTGTGACATGTTCTAATTTCTTCCTCACACCCCATTGATTGTGATCTATAATTTGGCATTTGTTTAAAGTATAAATGGGCTCCCACTGGTTTGGGAGCCTGGCGGTAATTTACTGGTTGAACATTAGCTTTTTTTTACCCTGCCAATGCCAGGGTCAGATGGGACACGATATGGTCGTGTACGAGTACAAATGCTTTAGAACTTCACTAGCAGAGAGAGGCAGAGAGAAAGGGCAGAGAGAAAGGGCAGAGAGAAAGAGACAGAGGACAGAGAAAGCTGACATAGATGCTGAGAGAGAGAGAGAACAGGAAAGAAAGGGGAGCTCCCCCGCAGAAATCGTATTAGCATTATAATAATAAAACAATCCCCCATGCAAATCTGTCAGTTTAAGCTAGAGATTTAAACAAATGTTTGCATTGGATGCATCTCAATCCACCTGTCGCACTTCCTCATAGGCGGACGCAATGACAGAGCAGTGACAGAGCTAGAGTGGTATTTGTCAGATCATGAGACATCTCGAAAATCGGTCTTCTCACATAATCGTCTGTAGCGTAGTGTTCTCCGTTTTGCTCTGCAACCCCCACAAGTGTATTGGGGCTCGTCTGAAGTCAGTACAGCCGATCTGCCAACCTCTGTCTGTAGCGTCCGAACAGTTTGGCTCTAGGATGCCCACAGGCCTCACAACACTCATCTGAAGGTCCCCTGGTACCAGTTGAAAAAACAAATGGAAGTATACAGTATATGGAGGCTGTTCAGTGCCAAACATAATGGCTTAAATACATATATATATGTAATGTTTCCTGATATCTCTCAGATATATGACAGACACATACATTTCTTTCGATTTTAGTTTTTTTTTGGGGGGGGGGACTCTCTGTTGTTCCACGTAGTGAATATATTTTTTGTTGAGTTTGCATGGCCTAATAGCAGTAAGGCACAAAAAATAATAATAATAATAATTTCAAAAGAATATACTGTTTGATACTTCAAGGCTTCAAGGGGTGTTCAAATTCTAAATCAAATAGAAAAATGATTATTTGTATGACCTTCTTAATACAATTCCATATAGCTTAGTAGAACCCCCCTCCCCCCTCGGCTTAGACAGGGTTTAGACTCTTATGGGATAAAATTGTATTATTTATTACAATACATTACATATATCATAAGGCCTTTCTTTGAGGGCCTAGTTTACAGGCCACATCCGGCCTGCAAGTCACATTATGTTAGCTTGCAAAGTGATGTGTAATTCCTATTGGAATCCAGCCAGACTTAGTATATTCAACAAGTGGAATTGTTAGCCACCTGCAACCTGCATTCAAAATGACTGCCAGGGTAGGAAAAACTGAATATCTAGACTACCCCAATCATCTAAACTGGAACAACCATCTCTGTAACAGGTGCAATAAATCCAACAGATTGGATTAGCTTAGAAAACTGTATGTTGTGAATCTTTGTGTAGCATAAAACGAATCAACCAATCAATGGGCTCCCGAGAGGTGCAGCGGTCAAAGGCACTTCATCTCAGTGCTAGAGGTGTCACTACAGACCCTGGTTTGATTCCTGGCTGAATCACAACTGGCTGTGATTGGGAGTCCCATAAGGCGGTGCACAATTGGCCCAGTGTCATCTGGGTTAGGGTTAGCCGGGTTAGGCCATCATTGAAAATAAGAATTTGTTCTTAACTGACTTGCCTAGTTAAATAAATAAAAATACAATACAATACATTCAAAAATACTGGTATTACAGTAAAACAAACACTTCAGAAAGTCTCCTTCCAATAGAGGATGCTGGGAAATATTATATATGGTTCTTCTGATCAAAACAGTTCTTGGTAGGACCTGCCGCAAAGAACACTTTCGGGAACACTCTTTTCTAAGATTGCAGGGTGGGGTAGGGAAACCAGGGCAGAGGGGTAGGGGTACGAAAGGGAGTACACAAGGCATGGAGTGGGGTGGCGTGGACTCTGTCTGGCCTTTGTCACTTCACTATTGTCTGTACTTTAATGGATGCATAAAGTCAGTCGAACTGGGTACGCTCATTCCCTACAGCATGTGAACTATAGTCTCTGAAACATTTCGACTAGCACACCTGCATGACTTTGTACAGAAGGAGATTGGGAGAGAGCTGGGTATGGAGACGTTAAGAGGAGAGAGAGGTGGGAGAGGAGAGAGAGGTTGAGAGGAGAGAGAGGTTGACGAGAGAGAGAGGTTGAAAGACAAAAAGGGAGAGGTGGAAAGGGAGAGTGAAAAAACGTCAATCTGTGGCCTTCCTTCATTGACATGTAAATACTGTTTTTTGGTCCTAGTTGAGGAGAGCTGAATTCCTCTGCTGGAGAAGGGAGCACAGGGAGGGGTGCAGAGCGAGGCGCAGGGGGACACTCACACCCCTGGGGGGGTCACATTTTGTAAGGGAGTTAGGGAGGAGGACTGCACCACACTATTGCCGATTCACACTTACTAGTCAGTGAAACACTGGGGAAAAACAGACTCTCTCCATTTCTCTCGTTCCCTCTCTCTTTCCCTCTCTCTCTAACTCCATCTTTCCCTTTCTTTCAACTGAACCAGGGGACTGAATTACTGGACGTTGACCAGCTAGAAGCTTGTTTTCACTGCAGTTAGAAATGGACACAGCAGCAATTTGCAAGTGAGACGGTCTTGAGGGTTTAATAGAGGGATTTTATTGTATTGTCTCTTCCGTTTCCCTCTTTTGAACGAAATACATATATTTGTTTTTATCTTGCTCGCTGTAGTGTGCTAGTTGTATTCAGAATGTGTGTATGTGGTCTGAGACACACACTGCTCGGCTACCACACCGCCACGTACATAAGTGAAGGCTTTTAGAAAGGGACGGTGTGGTAGTTGAGGAGAGTGGACCGTAATCTTCTTCCTGGTCCATTCCTGTCCATTTTACAGGCTCTCAGTCAGTTCACTGAGGTTATACATTAGCCAAGGTGTTACCGTGTGCTTTATATACTTAGTCTGCTTCAATGGCCTGACATCCAAGCACTATGTAAGATGGTTTTCTGGTGTGTCCTCTATCCTGTCTGATGACAGGATATGGGCTTTCTGGTGTGTGGCTTTCTGGTGTGTGTGTTTGTGCGCATGTGTGCATGCGTGAATGCTTCTGTGCGCGCATGTGTGTGGTGTTTGTGTATCCATGTATGTACATTGGTGTGTGTGTGTGTGTGTGTTTCTGCACGTGTACAACACATTCGTGTCTGTGTTTATGCAGCAGCTAATCTGCACGGACGCTAACAGCTCATGAGCATCCGCCAATGGGCCTCCATCCAAGACCCGCACCAGAAGCATCCTCTCCTTTAGTCTGGCTGCGTGTGCTGTGGAGAAAGAAGAAGCAGCCTCCTGTCTTTGTCTGAGTCAGTCCGACAGATATCATTATTTACACCCGCCAAAAATGCACATTCATACACTATACTGCGTCCCAAATGGCACCCTATTCCCCCTCTGGGCCCTGCTCAAAAGTAGTGCACTATATAGACAATAGGGTGACATTTGCGATGGATCCAACACCTCCAAAACCGAATGTCCATCTGGGCACTATTCCATTTATGCAGATCTGATTGTGGCCCAGGGGAGTGAGCAGGGAATATAAGTATATTACAATCTGCACACAGCAGCACAGCACAGCTAGATCTTATTTATGTAAGTGTACAAGTTTTAAGAGGTAAACAGCCAACAGTCTGAAGTCACTTCAGCCAATGAGATCTCAGTACTTCTAGCTTTGCTGTTAGATCCTGAGGAGTTGAGGCCATCATCCTGAGGCCATCATGGATACAGACTCTGCAGAGAGTGAGAGAGAGAGAGAGTGAGAGGGAGCGAATGAGAGAGTGTACTACTATACTGTAACAAATAGCTGTAAATTTAGAGCAAAACTTTTACAGTTAGCTACTGTAACTCTATATTACAGTACAGTACTACAAAGAGCCATGCATTATGGGGTGTCAATGGCATTCGCTACACTGTTGTAAAATGTTACAATACCATTTTACAGTAAAGTACTAAATTTCTAGCAGTATACCGTGAATTATGGTGCATTGTGGGAAATAATCTCTGGCTCATGAACATATTTAGAGACATGCTTTGCAAGAGGCTATATGTTGCAGTCATTAGTGAGAATGCTGTTCTGCACAGAATGCAGTACCATACTGCATTTCAAAAAAATATTTGTTCAGTAAATTTCCAGTAACTTACTGTGCTGCCAGAAATGTACTGTAATTCAGTACTACCACAAAGAATACCATAGTGGAATTTTGTAGCGTCAAAAACCTTTGGTGTTGTTGTGGCTCATTTATCAAATTTGAGGCGTGCCTTATAAGAGGCTATACTTGTTGCACTCGTTAGTGAGAGTGCTGTACCAATTTAAGTGATATGTGGTAGTAGTTCCCTAGCAATTAAATGTATTTTTGCCTTGTAATCACAGTCAGTTTGGAAGCTTTTGTTTAGGCCCCTTGAAGTGCAAGTGATATAAAACACCACATATTCAGAAATATTGCTGTAAGATACACATACCTAGCAGCCAACCTGCTTGCACTAATCTAATGTAATTACAGTACCAACATGATTACAGTAGCCTATATTTTCTTACTGTATAGTAGGCTAGTTTTTACTGTAATGTACCGTGTCATTGCTCTGCATTTTCAACTACCAACCAGGAAGCTTGTGGTAAATTGCTGTGAATATTAAAGTAACATCATTTGCACAGAGATAGGCAAATACTTATATTCAAAAGGTATCTTGTTAAAAAATACAAGATGTGTTGAAGACCGATGTGTTCTTAACTTCAACAACATTCCCAGTAAACGGTTACAGAAATATTTGACTTGCTATGAGTGTGACGTGTGTTTTTTTTAAATCAGCCTTAGACGAACGCACTGACTGTCACTCTGGACAAGAGAGTCTGCTAAATGACCAAAATGTCAAATGTTAAAAATGTACATTTGCAAAGCACACTGCTGGATATTATTCTAATGACCTCCGCCCTCAAACTATTTGTATTTTAATCAAATTTGACTTTGTTTGGGGGTCGGAGGTCATTAGAATGATACCCAGCAGTGTGCTTTTCAAGTGTTAAATGGTACATTTACATTTTGGTCATATAGCAGACGCTCTTATCCAAAGAAGAATATACCACAGTCACAGCAAGTAAAAAGAGTGTTACTGTTAAAGAGAATGTTGTAGTTAATCGGGCTACTTGCCAGCATATATCTGTATTAGAAAATACAAAATAGGCTACGTGAATTGTAATCCAGGCCTGTGAAATACACATTTCCAAATAGGTATTGAACGTATTGAAACAATTATATCAATACATGGAACAGAAATACTGCCCGTCGCTGGTACTAACAGTTTATTAACCACTATGCTTCCAGTAGTGCACTATACATTCTAGAAATACAGCATATTGCTGTAGTCAGGTGTTCCATTAATATGCTGAACATTTTTGTTACAGTAAAGGTCCTATACATCTACAGTAATTTACTGGCTTCTGTGCTGCTGGTCATTTATTATAAATGTACAGTAACCTACTGGCTACTAGTAATTGACTGTAAAAATTACAGGTTTTCTTTTACTGTGTTAAAGGGATACTTCAGGATTTTGGCAAAGTCTCTCTTTAATGTCTCTGTGTCCAGTATGAAGGAAGTTTGAGGTAGTTTTGCAAGCCAATGCTAACATTGTGCTAATGCTAGTTAGCAATTGCGCTAGTGCTAGTTAGCAACGTCATTCAAACTGCATGCAAAGACGTAAAAATGGTATCCACAAGTTCATCTGACTCTGGGGAAGTAGATAAAGGGCCTCATTGCTAAAATCATGAAGTATCCCTTTAAAGCTGTTGGTGTATTAGGGATGCAATGATTCACCAATACGCATTGGTGCCCCGGTTCAAATGTTTAAGATGCATATGTTTAAGATGCATGATGCGTGCATCGGTCTGTGGGACCCCAAACCAATCAAAATGTAGCATGCATTAGTCAGGAAATTGATTCAAATGTTACGAATCGCCGGTCCACGCATTTCTTTTCCTCATATTACGATCTTTTTACCATTCAAAAATATCTCTCATCTTTTGTGACAACTGATGTATCCTCTCCTTCAGTGTCGAACTAAGCATGTAACTGTGTTGACAGTCATTGATCAACAAGTAATTTAGCATGTAGATCAACCCAGGCAATACATGTATCTGTAGCCAGTGTACTTAAGAAAGAAAGTACTTAAGAAAAATACTTTTGTTGGGTATATGTACCTTACTTTGCTATTTATATTTTTGACAACATTTACTTTCACTTCACCACATTCCTAAAGAAAATAATGTACTTTTTACTCCATACAATTTCCATGAGACTCAAAGTGCTCGTTAGGTTTTGAATGCACAGAAAATGTTCCAATTCACACACTTTTTAAGAGAACATCTCTGGTCATCCATACGGCCCCTGATCTGGAGAACTCACTAAACACAAATGTTTCTTTTGTAAATTATGTGAGTGTGAGTGTTATGAGTGTTGGTGTGTGCCCTTGGATATCCGTAAATAACACAAATAAAAAAAGACAATTGTGCAGTCTGGTTTGCTTAATAGAAGGACTTTAAAAATGTTCATACTTTAACTTTTATACTCAAGTATATTTTAGCAATTTCATTTACTTTTGATACATAAGTTTATTAAAAACCAATACTTTTAGACTTTTACTCAAGGAATATTTCACCGGGTGACTTTCACTTCTACTTGAGTCATTTTCTATTAAAGGTCTTTACTTTTACTCGCGTTTGTTTTAGATTGTTCTGGCACTGTCACCAATAGTTTTGGTAGTTTTGCTTAAAATAAAGGGTTGATAGTTTCACAACGATTGCTTTTTCAACTGCACGGCTGAAGCAGGAGTAAAACAAACCTTCCAAACGATCAAAATCATCTTTGATGTTGAGACAGGGGGGCAAGAAACAAATTTGTTAAGATCAACATTGAAACGTTACAAGCTGCAAAAATGACACATTAATTAGTGGATGATGGTGATTTCAGATCAAACATGTATGGACAAAAAAACAAACATTACCCCTCTTATCTGATAGCGGGTAGATGCCCAGTTTCCCTTATGGCTCCGCTCAGGTGCCTACATACACCATAGACATGCACTGGGTGTACACAATATTAGGAAAAACGTCCTAATATTAGGAAAACGTCCTATTATTGAGTTGCACCCCCTTTTGCCCTCAGAACAGCTTCAATGGGTCGTGGCATGGACTCTACAAGGTGTTGAAAGTGTTCCACTGTGACGCTGGCCCATGTTGACTCCAATGCTTCCCACAGTTGTGTCAAGTTGGCTGGTAGTGGATATCTACTCTGTATAGCTCTTTCCATCTCACCCCACAGGTGCTCAATTGGATCGAGATCTGGTGACTGGGCAGGCCACTTCAATAGCTGAATTCACTGTCATGTTCGTGGAACCAGTAACGGACAATCCTAGCCTTGTGGCATGAGGCATTATCCTGCTGAAAATGTTTTATTCACAGATCGATACACTGCTGCCACGAAGAGATGCACCTGGTTGGCAATGATGTTCAGACATCCCGTGGCATTCAAATGTTGCTCCACTTTTATCAAGGGACCCAATGAAAACACACCCCACACCATCACACCACCAGCCTGTAATGTGGACGCGGCATGATGGATGCATGTCCTCATGTGGTTTTCTCCATACCCTAGTTCTCCCATCAGCGTAAAACAGCAGGAACCAGGATTCATCAGACCAGGCAATGCTTTTCCTCATTACATGTTGAATGCTTAACAGGACAGAAAATGGTCCAATTCACACACGTTTGAAGAGATCATCCCTGGTCACCACTACTGCCTCTGATCTGCAGGAGTCACTAAACACAAATGATATCTGAGTGTTGGTATGTGCCCTTGGATATCCGTAAATTAAAAAAATTCAACTTGAAAATTGTGCCGTCTGGGTTTGGCACCACACGTCCCGCTAGGGCACCTCCCCCCACTGCTCAACTGACACAGTAGCACACAGAACGCAAAAAATATTCTTAGAAATATTTAACCTCCACACATGAACAAGTCCAATAGCTCAAATGAAAGATAAACACCTTGTTCATCTAGCCACCAAGTCAGATTTCTAAAATGTTTTACGGCGAAAACATAGCACATATTTATGTCAAACCACCACCAAAGATAGGCTAATTTACATAGCCATTTTGTAGAACAATAGATGCAATCACAAAAGCAGGATTAAAAGTAAAATAATTCACTAACCTTTTGAAAATCTTCATCAGATGACAGGAATAGGACATGTTATACAGTACATTTATGTTTTTTTCAATAATATGCTAATTATATCCATAAATCACGGTTTGCATAGAAGGTTATGGCTAAAAAATGCTACAACAATGCCTGGAGAAATTATGGTAACTCTGCCAGATAACAGAAATAAACATCATAAACGTTGACTAAATATACATGTTCTACATATACTTAGAAAGATACACTTCTTCTTAATAAAACAGCTGTGTTACATTTATTTTTAACTTTACAGATTTCGTTCACTAGGCTATAATGTGAGTCGGCGCTCAGGAATTAGCATTTTGGCTCCTCTATCTCGGAGTCCACAGAAACCCAAATTTAACACATAAATGTTCCCTTACCTTTGCTGTTCTTCCATCAGAAGACCTGGAAGGGTTTATACTTACCAAAAACAGCTTTAGTTTTGAAGTCTGTGTCTTTCGGTTATCAAACACGACATATTTCGGTTGAAATGCAGCCAAAAAGTAAAGTTAGTTCGCACCAAAACGTCGAAATTACATATTATATGTCGACTAAACTTGTCAAACTTGGTTCAGAACACAGCGTTAGCATGCTATATAGCTTCACCGCAATTCTCAGGACAAAGAGAAACACACGCATCGTTTAATCAATCTTGAAAGAAAGACACCACAGGCGCAGATTGCGCGTGAGAGTAACCTGTTTTCGCGCGCGACCGAAAGGATTCGGCCAGTCATTAATCTCGTGAGCGAGCGATTCACACAATGAGAAGCCCCATTGAAAGCGGACACCGCGCTGAAGGCATAGGAACTGTTCCCAGGACTGTAGGTGCTTGGGAAGGGTGGGGGCGATGACGTCAAAGTTGGGCCAACTTTTTGGATGACAAGAGAGAGTTTGGGAGAATGAGTGCCCTGTGAGTTCTGCTTTACTTACAGACATAATTTAAACGGTTTTAGAAGCTTTAGAGTGTTTTCTATTCAATAATATTTATTATATGCATATATTAGCAATTAAAAAAAATAAAATTGTCAGTTTACTATGGGCACGCATTTCACCAACGGGGGCAGTATTCTGCCCTAGCCTTAACTTAATATAAGGACTTTTGAATGATTCATACTTTCACTTGTAATAGTTACCGTAAGTGTATTTTAGCAATTACATGTACTTTGATACTTAAGTACATTAAAAAAAACTATACTTTTAGACCTTTACTCAAGTAGTATTATACCGGGTGACCTTCACTTTTACTTGAGTCATTTTCTATTAAGGTGTCTTTGCTTCTACTTAAGCATGACAATTGGGTTCTTTTTTCCACCACTACTGGAACTACAATTGTTGACACATTCAAACCGGCGCCCCTGGCCACTATTACCATAGCCCATTCACACTCTGAGTGGCACACATGCACAATCCCTATCTCAATTGTCTCTAGGCTTGAAAATGCTTCTTTAATAAACCTTAAGAGTCTATTGACGTAATAAAAAAAATCCCCTCCAAAGTCCTTCAGTTAAAGCTAGCTATATCCGTTTTTTTGCATGGGCTGTGGTGGATTGAGACGCATCTCAATCCACCACATCAGCCTACGTTGACATTTTAGCAAATTTATTAAAAATAAAAAACACATTTTATCACATTTACACAAGTATTTAGACCCTTTACATTGTTGAAGTACCTTTGGCAGCGATTGCAGCCTTGAGTCTTTGTGGGTATGACTTTACAAGCTAGGCACACCTGTATTTGGAGAGTATCTCCCATTCATCTCTGCAGATCCTCTGAAGCACTGCCAGGTTGGATGGGGAGTGTCACTGCACAGCTATTTTCAGGTCTCTCCAGAGATGTTCAATCAGGTTCAAATCCGGGCACCGGCTGGGCCACTCAAGGACATTCAGAGACTTGTCCCGAAGCCACTCCTGCGTTGTATTGGCTGTGTGCTTAGGGTCGTTGTCCTGTTGAAAGTTGAACCTTCAGCCCAGTCTGAGGTTCTGAGTGCTCTGGAACAGGTTTTCACCAAGGATCTCCCTGTACTTTTTTCCGTTCATCTTTCCCTCAATCCTGACTAGTTTCCCAGTCCCTGCCACGGAAAAACATCCCCACAGCATGATGCTGCCACCAACATGCTTCACTGTAGGGATGGAACCAGGTTTCCTCTAGAGGTGACATTTGCATTCAGGCCAAAGTTTCATCAGACCAGAGAATGTTGTTTGTCATGGTCTGAGAGTTTTTAGGTGCCTTTTGGCAAACTCCAAGCGGGCTGCCATGTCCAGGAGTCCTGACATCGCTGCCGCTGCTGTTGCTGCCCGTTACCACGCTGCTTGGTCCTTTTGTGGTGGGTGTTTCTGTAACAAATTTCCTCCTCTTCGTCTGAGGAGGAGTAAGGATCGGACCAAAGTGCAGCGTGGTAAGTGTTCATGATGATTCTAATTAAAGAAAGCACTGAACACTGAATCTAAACAATAAACGATGACGTGAAATTACAAACCCGAAACAGTACCGTGTGGCCCAAACACTCACATGGAAACAAACACCCACAACTCAAAAGTGAAACCCAGGCTAACGACACCTGCCTCGGATTGAGAACCATACTAGGCTGAACTCAAAACCCCAACATAAAAAAACACACATAGACTGCCCACCCCAACTCACGCCCTGACCATACTAAATAAAGACAAAACAAAGGAAATAAAGGTCAGAACGTGACACTTTGATATCCTTCCCCAGATCTTTGCCTCAACACAGTCCTGTCTTGGAGCTCTACCGACAATTCCTCAGAACCTCGTGGCTTCGTTTTTGCTCTGACATGCACTGTCAATTGTGTGTAGACTGATAAGGGGAAAAAAGTAGATGTAATACATTTTAGAATAAGGCTGTAGCATAACACAATTTGGAACAAGTCAAGGGGTCTGAATACTACACCTGGTCAGTCTATGTCATAGAAAGAGTAGGTGTTCCTAATGTTTTGTACACTCAGTATATACATGTTCATCATCTACACACACAATAACACACACACACATACAGGGAAGTCAGCTCAGACAGACCCAGCTCAAAGGACCCGCTCATGAGCTCCATCAGCAGCATATTTTAATTTAGAATGGAAATTGAATGTGTTAATGCAGCAAATGTTTGTTCATCTGATCGTATCACATCAAACTGAATCGCATTGATTCGTTCCTCGAATCAAACCAAATCGCACCGAATTGTTTCAAACTAAACTTATCGTTCCTGTATTGTATCGAAGCCCATGTATCTAGAGACGTATTGAATCATCTTGAAAGGGAAAGATGCACATCCCTAGTATTGGTGCTTTAAAGGCTGGTCCTGGTTCAGTTCTGTAATGATGGGGCCAGGTTGCTTATTGTTGTGTTTAGCTGATCTAGGATCAGTTCCATAATAAAGCTGTCATCAGTGTCATTAGTATGATAGTCTGTTGCTGACCTCTTCACGGCTAATCTAGGATCAGGTAATCAGTTAGTGCAATTAAGCCTGGCTGTTGTGTTGGTCTGTATTGGTGCTGTAAGCATTGTAAGCACCTGAATCTGATCTGTGTTTAGTATTCAGCATGACTCCATTTTGGCCCCATCTGTCAGGATCCCTGCTGAGAGAGACGTGTCATTATCCTACCTGGGAGGGAGGGAGGGGTAGAGACTGGGAGAGAGAAAGGAACAAGTAAAAAAACTAACAGATAATGTTGTTATAGCAAATGTACTGATTCTCTCCAGTTTGCATATGTTTATATGGTGTGTGTGTGTTCACAGTGTGTCGTGTGGGTGTTGTTTCGTGTTAGTCGCCATGTGTTGTATATAACATGGAGTGACGGCAGGGTATGTAGTAGAGCCAAGCATAGCCCTGAGCCCGTTACACAGTTAGAAAAAATGTATGGAGGGAATGTGCTTTTCATAGCAGTGTGTAAATCTTATGTAAATTAGCTAACATGTTTGCCAGAGAATGCGAGAGAGCGAGAAGGAGTGAGAGAGAGAGAGAGAGAGAGAGAGTGAGAGAGAGAGAAGAGATAGTGAGAGAGTGAGAAATACATAGAGAGAGAAAAAGGTAAGAAAGAGACACAAGCCGAAAAGAGAGACAGAGAATGAGAGGAAACAAGTGAGAATGATCACAGCCATTTCCTGGGTGATTCAAATCAAAGTTGAAAAGAAAAGACAAGCTGAATTTGATCTGTTTTGTTTATCCTGCTTTTATTGTTTGTGGGATTTATCCCTGAGGGCTGAACTAACTACACTGTGTTTTAGGGGTGTCATCTTATCTTCCCACAATGACTGGGCCCAAAGAAATATAGACACCTTAATCAATCTATACAACTTACCAAATGTGTTTTTTAAAAGTTCGTTTTGGAGAAGGTCAAACATTATATTACTATGATGACATATTATTATCTACAAATCAGCTGGGCTAGACAATCTGGACCCTCTCTTCGTAAAAATATTCACCGCCATTGTTACTAGTCTGTTCAACCTCTCTTTCATATCGTCTGAGATTCCTAAAGATTGGAAAGCGGCCTCGTTCATCACACTCTTCAAAGGGGGTGACACTCTAGATCCAAACTGTTACAGACCTATATCCATCCTGCCCTGGCTTTCTAAACTCTTCAAAAGCCAAGTGAACAAACAGATCACTGACCATTTCGAATCCCACCGTACCTTCTCCGCTATGCAATCCGGTTTCCGAACTGGTCACGGGTGCACATCAGCCACGCTCAAGGTCCTAAACGATATCATAACCGCCATCGATTGAATACAGTAGTGTGCAGCCATCTTCATCAACCTGGCCAAGGCTTTCGACTCTGTCAATCACTGTATTCTTATCGGCAGACTCAACAGCCTTGGTTTCTCTAATAGCTGCCTCGCCTGGTTCACTAACTAGTCAGATAGAGTTCAGTGTGTCAAATCGGGGGCCTGTTGTCCGGACCTCTGGCAGTCTCTATGAGGGTGCCACAGGGTTCAATTCTCGGGCCGACTATTTTCTCTGTATATATCAATGATGTCGCTCTTGCTGTGGGTGATTCCCTGATCCAGCTCAACGCAGACAACACCATTCTGTACACATCTAGCCCTTCTTTGGACACTGTGTTAACAAACCTCCAAACAAGCTTCAATGCCATACAACACTCCTTATGTGGACTCCAACTGCTTTTAAATGCAAGTAAAACAAAATGCATGCTCTTCAACCGATCGCTGCCCACACCCGCTCGCCCGACTAGCATCACTACTCTGGACGGTTCTGACTTAGAATATGTGAACAACTATAAATACCTAGGTATCTAGCTAGACCGTAAACTCTCCTTCCAGACTCAGATTAAGCGTCTCCAATCCAAAATGAAATCTAGAATCGGCTTCCTATTTCGCAACAAAGCCTCCTTCACTCATGCTGTAAAACTGACCATCCTACCGATCCTTGACATCGGTGATGTAATTTACAAAATAGCCTCCAACACTTTATTCAGCAAATTGGATGCAATCTATCACAGTGCCATCAGTTTTGTCACCAAAGCCCAATATACTGCCCACTACAGCGACCTGTATGCTCTCGTTGGCTGGTCCTCGCTACATATTTGTCGCCAAACCCACTGGCTCCAGGTCATCTATAAGTCTTTGCTAGGTAATGCCCCACCTTATATCAGCTCACTGGTCACCACAGCAACACCCACCCGTAGCACGCGCTCCAGCAGGTTTATTTCACTGGTCATCCCCAAAGCCAGCACCTCCTTTGGCCGCCTTTCCTTCCAGTTCTCTGCTGTCAATGACTGGAACAAATTGCAAAAATCACTGAAGTTGGAAACATATCTCCCTCACAATCTTTAAGCATCAGCTGTCAGAGCAGCTTACCGATCTGTAAATAGACATCCAACCAACTGCCTACCTCATCCCATTTTTGTTTTTGTTTTTCTGCTCTTTTGCACACCAGTATTTCTACTTGCACATCCTTATCTGCACATCTATCACTCTACTGTTAATTGCTCAATTGTAATTACTTCGCCACTATTGCCTGTTTATTTCCTTACCTTCTTACTTCATTTGCACACACTGTATACAGATTTTTCTATTGTGTTATTGACTGTACGTTTGTTTATCCCACGTGTAACTCTTAATTGTTGTTTTTGTCGCACTGCTTTGCTTTATCTTGGCCAGGCCGCAGTTGTAAATGAGAACTTGTTCTCAACTTGTTCTCAACTTGTTCTCAACTTGTTCTCAACTGGCCTCCCTGGTTAAATAAAGGTGTTAAATAAATAAGTTAAATATTTAAAAAGTATCACAATATGTGTTTCTTCCTCATCTGTAACTGGTATTCTCCTTTACATATGAACACTATAAACGTGCATTCAATATTATCAGTATGTCCTAATCTGTCTGTCAATGGTGCCCCTGTAGCTCTGATCGACAAGGATCCTTCGGCAACTGTCTAAATTAGTTTAGCTCTTGGAAGTTGTAAGGATTCTTTTACTGCTAAAAGTATACACAGTGTACAAAACATTTGGAATACCTTCCTAATATATAGTTGCAATCTGGTGACTGGGCAGGCCACTACAGTAAATTGAATTCACTGTCATGTTTGTGGAACGAGTCCTGGACAATCCTAGGCTTGTGGAATGGGGCATTATCCTGCTGAAAAATATTCACTCACAGATCGATACACTGCTGCCATGAAGAGATGCACCTGGCTGGCAATGATGTTCAGATATCCTGTGGCATTCAAACGTTGCTCCACTTTTATCAAGGGACCCAATGAAAACACACCCCACACCATCACACCACCAGCCTGCAATGTTGACGCGGCATGATGGATGCATGTACTCATGTTTTTCTCCATACCCTAGTCCTCAAATCTGTGTGAAACAGCAGGACCCGGGATTCATCAGACCAGGCAATGTTTTTCCAATTCTCCGGTGTCCAGTGTTTTCGTTCCTTAGCCCACTGCAAGCAGTTTCTTGTTTTTTGCTAAAAGAAGTGGAACTCTGTAACGTTGTCAGCTGCCATACCCCATTCTTGTCAAGGTACGACGAGTTGCTCATTCTTTTATGGGCAATGTTGTACTGGACTGTCAGTGGACTAACTCTAGCCCATCTATTGCTCAGTACAATTCCTGTCAGCCTCTGTCCTCTTTCATCAATAACCTGTTTTGAACCACTGGCCTGCCATTGGCTGGATGTCCTTTGGGTGGTGGACCATTGTTGATACACACGGGAAACTGTTGAGAGTGAAAAACCCAGCAGCGTCGCAGTTCTTGACACACCTGGCACCTACTATCATACTCCATTCAAAGGCACTTGTGCATTTTGTCTTGCCCATTCACCCTTGGAATAGCACACGCGTCCACAATCCATGGCTCAAGGCATAAAACCTCTTCTTCAACCCGTCTCCTCCCCTTCATCTACACTGACGGAAGTGGATTTAACAGGTGACATCCATAAGGAATCATAGCTTTCACCCTGGATTCACCTCGGTGCAAATCACATTGTATGTCCCATGTCCCACTGTAAACTCTCCAGAAAAGTTATTATTTACTGAAACAGATCACAGGTCCCCTGTGACAGTGAGCAGATGTGTCTGTAAGCCAGTACCTTTTTGGTGTGTGTGTCAGGCAGTGGCGATTGTAGCATGTAAAAATATCCTGAACTTCAATTTCAAATGTTGGTTGAGTGTGTTTGTTACCGCTTCCATACAGGGGCGTCATGCCCATTGACACTAAAGAGGCAGAGGGTTTTGGCACGGTTTGGACTACCTCAGTTTTAATCCAATCTCTTTTTAAAAGCTATAGCCATCTTCACTCAAGTCTGGGCCGAAAGGAAAGCAACATCACTTCATTTAGTAATGCACAATTAGGGATTCAGCACAAACATTCTCATTGCCATAAATACCTCAGTCTTTTCAATGCCTATTTGGCATCCAAAGATCCAAACCTCTGACTCATGTTGTGAGTATGGAGATCAGAGGATGACTCATCCAATTGAGTGACTGAGATAATGTCACTGACAGAGATACTGAGTCTGTTGTTCCTACACTCATTTAAATGGGTCTGACAGATGAATAAGCAGTGCCCTGGTGGAGTGTGTACGTGTGACTAGCACTGACGCTAATGAGACGCAACGAGCACCGGATGACAATCAGAGATAACTGTGGTCTGTCCTGCAAATACAACTCAGCCTGAAAATGGGTGAATCATATATTTATTCATTCATTCATTCATTGTCATTCATCTATTTAAAACATGAAATGGTTGAACCTTGCGTGTAGAGCTCCAAGTGATCCACAGTTCCACACGCAGATTCACTCTCACACACACACAGTGAGTGAAGTTTTAAGTTGCTCTACCATTTCTGTCTTGTTCCATGTGGAGTAGGGATGTTCCTATGGGTTGCCTGCTGTTGCATTGTGGGTGGAAAGTGGGCTGTCTCTCCTGTGCCATGTGTGCGTGTGTGTGCGTGTGTATGTGTGTGTTTGTGTTTGTGTGTGTGTGTGTTTGTGTCTGTGCGTGTGTGTGTGTGTGTGTGTGTTTGTATGTGCGCGTGTGTGTGTGTTTGTGTCTGTGCGTGCATGTGTGTGTCTGTGTCTGTGCGTGCGTGCGTGTGTGTGTGTGCGTGTGTCATTTGGGCTGCAGGAGAACATTTCGGAGCAGAGTGGGCGTCTCCGCCTCCACGCTGTCGCTCTTCATCTCTTCCTCCCGGCCCGCTGCACTCGTTTCAATCCCTCTTTCTATCTATCCACTTACATTTGAGTGATTTAGCAGTCGCTCTTATCCTCTTTTCCTCTCTCCGCTCCGCTCTCCTCGCCTTTGTCTCTTTCCACTGCCTTTGTATCTTTCTCACTTTCTGTCGTTAACAACTCGGCTTTATCTCGCTCCCCATCTTTCTCCCTCTCTCTTCCCATCTCACTCTCTCTCTTATTCCTCCTCTTTTCGCTCGTTCACTTTCTCCTCTCAGGTTTCTCTGTGGTCTCAGGGGAGGGTGAGGACACATGTAGAAGCCTCAGAGGCGTAAAGGATTAATGGACGACCTCTAGCCTGACGGAGACTGTACACCTTTCAGTCTGCTGAGACATATGCATATCAATGCACACACACACATGTACACAAACAGTTAGACACATTGTTTGGACATACCTTTGACGTCGAAAAACAAACAATGGGATAGAGAGAGAGAGAGAGAGAGAGAGAGAGAGAGAGAGAGAGAGAGAGAGAGAGAGAGAGAGAGAGAGAGAGAGAGAGAGAGAGATTAGTGACAGAGGAGAAGGAAAAATAGTGGAGATACAGTGAAAGGTGTCAGAGAGAGTTACCTACAGGATGAGAGGATTCACTGATTCTTTCTCTTTGTGTTCCTGTGTATGTCACGCCCTGGCCTTAGTATTTCTGTGTTTTCGTTATTATTTTGGTTAGGCCAGGGTGTGACATGGGGATTTATGTGGTTTGTTTTGTCTGGGGTTGTGTGTAGGTATATGGGATTGTGGTTAGAGTAGTACTCTAGGTAAGTCTATGGTTGCCTAGAGTGGTTCTCAATCAGAGGCAGGTGTTTATCGTTGTCTCTCAGCCATATTCTTTATGTTTCTTGTGGGTGATTGTTCCTGTCTTTGTGTTTGTGGCACCAGATAGGACTGTTTTGGTTTTTTCACATTTCTTGTTTTGTAGATTGTTGTACTTTCATCTTTATTAAAGATGTACAAAACTAACCACGCTGCATTTTGGTCCGCCTCTCTTTCACCAGAAGAAAACCGTTACAGTGTAACAGCCCATATTCCAGTGCCCTCTGTCTTCTGGAAGGTTCTCCTGGTCCCCTCCTTCTCTCTCAGTCTCCCTCACTCCCTCTGTCTAGGTCATTCTCTCGGACACCTTTCAATTCAATTCAAGGGACTTTACTGGCATGGGAAACATATGTTAACATTGCCAAAGCAAGTGAAGTAGATAAACAAAACAGTAGATAATAAACAATAAAAATGAACAGTAAACATTACACTCACAGACGTTCCAAAAGAATAATGACATTACAGATGTCATATTATGTATGTATACAGTGTTGTAGCGATGTACAAATGGTTAAAGTACAAAAGGGAAAATAAATAAACCTAAATATGGGTTATATTTACAATGGTGTTTGTTCTTCACAGGCTGCCCTTTTCTTGTGGCAACAGGTCACATATTGCTGCTGTGATGGCACACTGTTGTATTTTACCCAGTAGATATAGGAGTTCATCAAATTTGGGTTTGTTTTTGAATTCTTTGTGGATGTGTGTACTCTGAGGGAAATATGTGTCTCTAATATGGTCATACCTTTGGCAGGAGGTTAGGAAGTGCATCTCAGTTTCCACCTGATTTTGTGGGCAGTGTGCACTTCTCTTGGGAGCCAGGTCTGCCCGCGGCAGCCTTTCTGAATAGCAAGGCTATGCTCACTGAGTCTGTCCGTATTCAAAGCTTTCCTTAAGTTTATGTCAGTCACGGTGGTCAGGTATTCTGCCACTGTGTACTATCTGTTTAGGGACAAATAACATTTTAGTTTTCTGTTTTTTTGTTCATTCTTGCCAATGTGTCAAGTAATTATCTTTTTGTTTTCTCATGAATTGGTTGGGTCTAATTGTGTTGCTGTCCTGGGGCTCTGTTGGGTCTGTTTGATAACAGAGCCCCAGGACCAGCATGCTTAGGGGACTCTTCTCCAGGTTCATCTCTCTGTAGGTGATGGCTTTGTTATGGAAGGTTTGGGAATGGCTTCCTTTTAGGTGGTTGTAGAATTTAACAAATCTTTTCTGGATTTTGATAATTATCAGGTATCGGCCTAATTCTGCTCTGCATTAATTATTTGGTGTTTTACGTTGTACACAGAGGATATCTTTGCAGAATTCTGCATGCAGAGTCTCAATTTGGTGTTTGTCACATTTTGTGAGTTCTTTGTTGGTGAGAGGACCACAGACCTCACAACCATGAAGGGCAATTGGTTCTATAATTGATTCAAACATTTTTAGCCAGATCCTAATTGGTATGTCAAATTTTATGTTCCTTTAGATGGCATAGAATTCCCTTCTTGCCTTGTCTCTCAGATCATTCACAGCTTTGTGAAAGTTACCTGTGGCGCTGATGTTTAGGTCGAGGTATGTATAGTTTTTTGTGTGCTCTAGGGCAACGGTGTCTAGATGTAATTTGTATTTTTGGTCCTGGCGACTGGACCTTTTTTGGAACACCATTATTTTGGTCTTACTGAGATTTACTGTCGGGCCCAGGTCTGACAGAATCTGTGCAGAATATCTAGGTGCTGCTGTAGACCCTCCTTGGTTGGTGATAGAAGCACCAGATCATCAGCAGACATTTGACTTCAGATTCTAGTAGGGTGAGTCTTTTCAGTCTTTTCTAGTGCCCTCGCCAATTCGTTGATATATATGTTGAAGAGGGTGGGGCTTAAGCTGCATCCCTGTCTCACCCCACGGCTCTGTGGGAAGAAATGTGTGTTTTTTACCTATTTTAACTGCACACTTGTTGTTTGTGTACATGGATTTTATAATGTCGTATGTTTTTCCCCCCAACACCACTTTCCATCAATTTGTATAGCAGACCCTCAAGCCAAATTGAGTCTAAGGCTTTTTGAAATCAACAAAGCATTATTTTGGTTTGTTTGTTTGTCAATTAGGGTGCTCAGGGTGAATATGTGGTCTGTCGTACGATAATTTGGTAAAAAGTCAATTTCACATTTTCTCAGTACATTGTTTTCACTGAGGAAATGTACGAGTCAGCTGTTAATGATAATGCAGAGGATTTTCCCAAGGTTGCTGTTGATGCATATCCCACGGTAGTTATTGGGATCAAATGTGTGTCCACTTTTGTCGATTGGGGTGATCAGTCCTTGGTTTCAAATATTGGGGAAGATGCCAGAGCTAAGGATGATGTTAAAGAGTTTTAGTGTAGCCAATTGGAATTTGTTGTCTGCATATTTTATAATTTCATTGATGATACCATCAACACCACAGGCCTTTTTGGGTTGGAGGGTTTTTATTTTGTCCTCTTGTTAATTCAAGGTAATTGGAGAATCCAGTGGGTTCTGGTAGTCTTTAATAGTTGATTCTAAGATTTTGTATTTGATCATATATATATATTTACTGTTTGTTCTTTGTTATAGAGCTGATTTATACATACATCTCCATTTTGGAGAGATAATGCTTCATTTTATTGTTTGTTTAGTTTTTTCCAATTTTCCCAGAAGTGGTTAGAGTCTATGGATTCTTCATTTACATTGAGATCATTTCTGACATGATGTTCCTCTTTTTCTTTAGTGTATTTCTGTATTGTTCGAGTGATTCACCATAGTGAAGGAATAGACCCAGGTTTTCTGGGTCTCTGTGTTTTTGGTTGGATAGGTTTCTCAATTTCTTTCTTAGGTTTGGTGTAGGTCCTGGGGGGGGGATACTTGTGTTTACCTGCTGTATGGTAGGGTGGAAGTCTATCGTGGTAGCAGTGTGGGTATAACCACTTGTGCATTGGGGAAAGTAGAAGACGCTTTTTCAATCACTCCCTTGAGTGCTGTGGCAACGCACTCGTTTGTAGTCCCGTGGTACAGTTATAGGGGGTAGTGGTGAGTGGATGTACTGGTATGTCTTCTGTATGGGTAGTTTGTAGTCCCGTGGTACAGTTATAGGGGATAGTGGTGAGGGGATGATCTGGTATGTCTTCTGTATGGGTCGTTTGTAGTCCCGTGGTACAGTTATAGGGGGTAGTGGTGAGTGGATGTACTGGTATGTCTTCTGTATGCGTTGTTTGTAGTCCCGTGGTACAGTTATAGGGGGTAGTGGCGAGTGGATGTACTGGTATGTCTTCTGTATGGGTAGTTTGTAGTCCCGTGGTACAGTTATAGGGGGTAGTGGCGAGTGGATGTACTGGTATGTCTTCTGTATGGGTAGTTTGTAGTCCCGTGGTACAGTTATAGGGGGTAGTGGCGAGTGGATGTACTGGTATGTCTTCTGTATGGGTCGTTTGTAGTCCCGTGGTACAGTTATAGGGGGTAGTGGTGAGTGGATGTACTGGTATGTCTTCTGTATGGGTAGTTTGTAGTCCCGTGGTACAGTTATAGGGGGTAGTGGCGAGTGGATGTACTGGTATGTCTTCTGTATGGGTAGTTTGTAGTCCCGTGGTACAGTTATAGGGGGTAGTGGCGAGTGGATGTACTGGTATGTCTTCTGTATGGGTCGTTTGTAGTCCCGTGGTACAGTTATAGGGGGTAGTGGTGAGGGGATGATCTGGTATGTCTTCTGTATGGGTCGTTTGTAGTCCCGTGGTACAGTTATAGGGGGTAGTGGCGAGTGGATGTACTGGTATGTCTTCTGTATGGGTAGTTAGTAGTCCCGTGGTACAGTTATAGGGGGTAGTAGCGAGTGGATGTACTGGTATGTCTTCTGTATGGGTCGTTTGTAGTCCCGTGGTACAGTTATATGGGGTAGTGGCGAGTGGGTGTACTGGTATGTCTTCTGTATGGGTCGTTTGTAGTCCCGTGGTACAGTTATAGGGGGTAGTGGTGAGGGGATGTACTGGTATGTCTTCTGTATGGGTAGTTTGTAGTCCCGTGGTACAGTTATATGGGGTAGTGGCGAGGGGATGTACTGGTATGTCTTCTGTATGGGTCGTTTGTAGTCCCGTGGTACAGTTATAGGGGGTAGTGGTGAGGGGATGTACTGGTATGTCTTCTGTATGGGTAGTTTGTAGTCCCGTGGTACAGTTATATGGGGTAGTGGCAAGGGGATGTACTGGTATGTCTTCTGTATGGGTCGTTTGTAGTCCCGTGGTACAGTTATAAGGGGTAGTGGTGAGGGGATGATCTGGTAGGCTTTGTGGTGGGGTTTAATTGAGGAATTGTGAGGTGTTTAGAGGGGGATGAGGTAGTAGCCCTGTTGGTGGGGCTTGGGAGGAGTGGGGGGTGGAGGAGGAGGTATTATGTTGATTCTGTGGATGAATGTCTCTCTTCCTCCTGGGCTAGAACAGCAGCAGAAACCTGAGAGGATTGATCAGGTTGGGAGGAGAAAGAAAGAAAGATTTAAGTTCACGTTATGCATGTATGGAACAGCCAAGTCAACTACAGTGTAGGTTCTTTATAATAGGGCATAAAGTTATAGCAGTGGAATAGCCTGTATGTATATGTGTAGTAAGAGTCTTCTTTCTAGCTGTAGTTTGGTGGGGAGAGAGTCCTGGCCTCATCCATGCACTTTTTTTCTGGTCAACCACAGCTCTGGCTCTGATTGGACCATTCTCAGGAAGGAATTCTGCTCTCTGAGGTCTAGATCCCGCCCCCTCTGAGCCCGGGTTGCACTGGAACACAACGGCATTCCCTCTGCACACACGCAGGGGGAAAGTGTGTATGTGTGAGGGAGAGAGTGACATTGTGTATGAGAGGGAAGGAGATAAAGAGAGTGACTGAAGCATTTAGGGACAGTTCAAATTTTACCGGAGGGGGTCTGATCCAACTCGAAGCACCTGCACAATGTAATATTTTAACGTGAACATTGCAGCAAAAGCGAACTCCTTCCTCCTCTACAACATTTCGAAGCCAGCTGTAGACTATTGTGTGATTGTGTTTGAGTCTGTTATTAAATGTCAATGTTTACTGCTTTTCATTAAATCATGTATGGCTACAAATATTGTATATGCATTCCTTTATATGGGCAGAATATTGTAGCCTAGGCCTATGAAAAGTCGTTCATATCCTCAGAATGTTTTATATACATTTGTTCATATGGTTATATAAAGCCTGAATGCTAAAAACAGCCAATAGCCCGTCTAGTTTCTACAATGTATTTTCATTTTCAAGAATGTTTTTTTTTTTTTTTTTTACGCTACCCATTAACGCCAACCATTCACTATAAAACATGTATTTATCTATGGAAAAGCTTAGGAAAATACAAAAATCCTGGTGAAACAATAAGTAGGCCTAAAACATGTACTCCAAAAAAATAAGAATAGGCTACATGAATGCAGGGCCATAAAAACAAGTTCATGAAAAAATCTTCCAAGAATATGCTTAGTGTTCTGGTCTCAAAAGGATTTTGGGGTCATTGAAAAGGATTGAAATGGATGTGTCATGAATAAGTGTCGAAGTAGGCTAGGCGCTCATTTTTCTCAGATGCAACATGAAACGGCAACTTGAAAGTGTAGCCAACGCTCTTCAGGTAAGACTCCAGCCGTTCAGTCGTGGTGTACTTCTGAACCAGTGACTTCAGTTCCTTCTGTTGCTTGCGCCAGCGAGGTCTTTGCCATGGCGGTGGAACGCCAGCGTTCTCATTTAGCCTCTTTGCTGCTGTCGTTGCAATGGCTCGATTTAACGTCCAAATGGTGGGGTGGGTAGCGACAAGATTCGCCATGTCTTGCAGGACCAGCGTCATAGCAGTTCCATAATTCTGAAATGAAAAAAAGGAACCATGTTATTGGCCTTGGGCATGCTCTCATCGATAATAAGAATACGAGTAATAAAGCCATTACTATGTTAATCAAGACATGCATATTGGCTTTCTTCGAATACGTTCAACCTTCTCCCCAACCCATGTTGCCTGAAAGTATGTCCGAAGCTTCTCCAGTGGATGTTCTGGACCCTGAAAGAACCGTGTTTCCAGCATCATTTGGAGATTACCCCGTCAGTGAGCGTTACAGTATGTGACCCCTGCACTTCTGGAATAACTTATTTGCACTCTGTCGTTCCCGTCTGTAGGTGTAGCCTTCGTGCGCCAGGATATCTTTGGGAAGCACAGAGACGATACATTTGGTTAGGGATGTAGCCAGGACCTTGGATAAGTGAGTGCCACTGGAAAGTTGGTGGACTCTCATTTCCTCCCCATATTGTAGGCCTACAATCTGTGTATCCACTCTTTTCATTGGTCTATGCTATTGGTTGCATTTAAGACCTGGGTCGTTCGTTTTATTGATCTCAGTATGTCAATGTCAGTGTATCTTGTCATTTTGTGATTTTTGTGGTATTAGAAAATTTTATTGTAATGTCTCTAGTCATGCAAAACGATGTAGAATTGCAGGAAATTGTTTTAGAAAAGGCAATGACGATTTGCGGTTCCCTGTCAGCCCCTGGTCTTCAGGGCTGAGCCCCTGGTTATGAAACTGTGATGACCTCCCTGTTGCTTGTTCTGACCTCCACTAAGAATAATGAATGCTGAACAAGATCTTTTTAAGCAGAATATTTGGATTATTAACATATGAAGGACTCGCAATTAGTTTTCTGGACAATCAAAGCCATCCATCCAACCCATTTATTCAGATCTGGCTGTTCAAATGTCATTAGTCATGTGACCGAGTCTTTTTTCAATTGAAACGTCCAAATGTCCGCCCTTTTACCTGATATTTGTTTTTGCATGGAATATTCTATTTTCATAAGTGATCAAAAATGTGGAATGCTGTAGATACTATAGATACTAACAGCTATGCATGATTTAATGAAGAGCAGAAAACAGACACGGCATTGTTTCAAATTCTTCAATAAAAGACTTGCAAACAGGAACAGGAAATAGTCTATACAGCTGGCTTCACCGTTTCCCCCCCAAATAGGTCTACATGGAATATCTACATATTATATCTCGACGACATTGAGTGTGCAAAGGGTTCTATGTGCTGTTTAGTAACTTCCATAAAAGGTTTTGCTCCACAAAAAGACTCATAAGCGATCAAGGTTTCATTTAAAAAATGCACCACCCTCCCCAACGTAATTTTTTTTTTCGCCTGACCCTTCCCTTCCACTGTAAAAACAAATTGCATAGACTTAACTCAAAATAATATTTATAACTACAAATAACAATAACTGTAGAGACACTGTGTTTCTAAAAGTGGATATCGACTTTTCCACGTTAGCATTCTTATGTTGCACAGTCAACGCCATGCAGAGATATGGGCCAGAACGTTGAGGGATTGCCGCCCACCACAGACAAGCTCACTCTCCCTGCCTGTTACATTAGGCTTACATTACAATCAGAGCCGGCATCAGACAATGATCAGCTAGCCATATTTATAATTATATAAAATACAGTGCCTTGCAAAAGTATTCATCTCCCTTGGCGTTGTCCCTATTTTGTTGCATTACAACCTGTAATTTAAATGGATTTTTATTTGGATTTCATGTAATGGACAAAATAGTCCAAATTGGTGAAATGAAAAAACAATTAGTTGTTTCTAAAAAATAACTAAAAATGGTAAATGGAGAAGTGTTGCATGCATATGTCTTCACCCCCTTTGCTATGAAGCCCCTAAATAAAATCTGGTGCAATCAATTACCTTCAGAAGTCACATAATTAGTTAGATTGTACACAGGTGGACTTTATTTAAGTGTCACATGATCTGTCATATGATCTCAGTATATATTCACCTGTTCTGAAAGCCCCCAGAGTCTGCAACACCACTGAGCAAGGGGCACCACCAAGAAAGTGGCACCATGAAGATCAAGGAGCTCTCCAAACAGGTCAAGGATAAAGTTGTGGAGAAGTACAGATCAGGGTTGGGTTATAAAAAACTATCAGAAACTTTGAACATCCCACAGAGCACCATTACATCCTTTATTAAAAAATGTAATAAATATGGCACCACAACAAACCTGCCAAGAGAGGGCCGCCCACCAAAACTCATGGACCAGGCAAGGAGGGCATTAATCAGAAAGGCAACAAAGAGACCAAAGATAACCCTAAAGGAGCTGCAAAGCTCCACAGCGGAGATTGGAGAATCTGTCCATAGGACCACTTTAAGCCGTACACTCCACAGAGCTGGGCTTTACGGAAGAATGGGCAGAAAAAAAGCCATTGCTGCTTAAAGAAAACAATAAGCAAACACTTTGGTGTTGCCAAAAGGCATGTGGGAGACTCCACAAACATATGGAAGAAGGTACTCTTGAGCTTTTTTGTAAAATTGAGCTTTTTAGCCATCAAGAAAAATGCTATGTCTGGCACGAACCCAACACCTTTCATCACCCCGAGAACACCATCCCCACAGTGATGCATGATGGTGGCAGCATCATGCTTTGGGGATGTTTTTCAGAGACTGGGAAACTGGTCAGAATTGAAGGAATGATGGATGGCGCTAAATACAGGGTAATTCTTGAGGGAAACCTGTTTCAGTCTTCCAGAGACCCCCCCCACCAATACATTTTTGGGGCTTCCTCTCATCCCTGTTGCGCTGCCGTGCTAGCTTCTCATAATGCAACCTCTCGGCTTTCGCTGCCTCCAGCTCTGCCTTGGGGCGGCGATAATCGGCAGCCTGTGCCCAGGGTCCCTTGCCGTCTAATATCTCCTCCCAAGTCCAGTTCTCTAGGTATCGCTGCCTCTCGTCACCATGCTGCTTGGTCCTTTCTTGGTGGGTGATTCTGTAACGGTTGTTGGTGGAAGTGCAAAACAAACTAAACAGAAAAATAATCACCCACAACTCAAGGGTGAAAACAGGCTGCCTAAGTATGGTTCTCAATCAGGGACAACGATTGACAGCTGCCTCTGATTGAGAACCATACCAGGCCAAACACAGAAATACCAAATCATAGAAAAAAGAACAAAGACTGCCCACCCAACTCACGCCCTGACCATACTAAAACAAAGACATCACAAGGGAACTAAGAATCTCGGTATCAGAAGTAAAAATACAGCCAGACTGGGCTGCTGCTGTGCCTTTCTAGACTTTAATACTCATTTGAAAGCAATAATTCAATTATTCATTGCATTGTGGTGTTGTAGTCTAGTCTACGTAGGATAATTGTATATTCCTTAAACAAGATAAATAGGGGTGCTTGTTGAGCTGCATGTCTCATGTCTTCGCTGTTCTTTCATGAGCAGTGGTGCACCTGGCCTCTCCGCTGCCTATCAGCTATTCCTATTTGTTCTTGTGGATTCCTATTGAAAATTGCTGCATGCATGAATGGTTTTTATGTGTGGTATGATTGCTTGTTAGCCTATTGCAGATCTGGACAAGCGATCCACCTTCCACTATTGTCACTATGAATGGTGGATAGTGGGCAGGATAGGCGAGTAGACTATATCGACCTGTGGTACAGTAAAATATAGCACATGGAAAAGTGTAGTGCATAAGGGAAGTACCAAAACACCTTGATATAGGGGAGGAGCACGCAAGCGGATGAGGACATTTGCTTGCGTGGAAGATATTACATATTAAAACCTGCAAATGAGTGAATGTAAAGCAGAGAATAAATGCACTACCCTCACCTGTGCTCAAAACAAAACACAAAGTTTGACAACAATCCCCTATTTTGGTTTCAAGGCTTGAAAATGGGAAAGCAAGCAAGAGGGCATGAGGTAGGGAAAGAAAAGTGTGTGTGTGTGTGTGTGAGAGAGAGAGAGAGAGAGAGAGAGAGAGAGAGAGAGAGAGAGAGAGAGAGAGAGAGAGAGAGAGAGACAGGCAGGGAGGGAGAGCACACACACTCTCACACACTCCCTCAGACCACTGCAGCTGAGTGAGTGGAGTGGAGTGGAGCGAAGCAGAGGCAGAGGCAGAGTGATAGAAAGAGAGGGGGAGAAGGGAGGGGGAAATCATTCCTTGTTACTACTTGTTGCTCTTGCCTTTCCGTGCGGAGTGTTGGGGATGACATTCCCTGTGTTTTCCTGGCTGGAGTGGGAGCTCGTCTGAGGTAAGAGCCTCGCAGCTTTTTGCCATTTACTGCTGCTGTTTCTTGGGGTGAGAGGGAAGGAGACAGGAGGAGACAGGAGGTAAAACGGGAGTAGTATTTCAATCCAGAGTTTGAGGGGGTTTCTGTGGGAATGCTGGCTTTGTGGAGCGGGGGAAGAGAGGGAGGTGTGGAGGGAAGTGCCAGAGAGAACAGAGCTACACTCCTCTGAGTAAAGCAGAAGACAGAGAGCCCTCACTGAATGAACAGACTGGCCCCTCTGTAAGAACAGACAGAGTGAAAAAAACTGAGGGAGAAAGAGACTGAAAGAGACAAAGGGTCCGTTACATGTGTTTTAACAACTCTGCTCTCTTGGTCGGACAAAACAGGAGCAGTGAAACACTTCCAAACAGACAGTGGAAATTCTAGCTCAGCTCTCGTTCTGTTTCTAGACTACTGTATGCTGTGTTTCCCCATGCTTTAACGAGTCTCCAGTTCTCTAATTAATGTCGCTCTCTCTCGCTGGTGTGTTGTTCTGGATATCTCCAGTTCTCTAATTAACGTTGCTCTCTCTCTCTCTCTCTGGTGTGTGTTTCTGGGTAGCTCTACGTGGTTCAAGACTGGAGTGGGGAGTCACATTTCAACACAGTGCAGTGAGGAGGGAAGAGAGGAGAGGGTGGTAGTTAACTACTTTAGCAGTCTCATTCCCACAAGTATCAAGTCTGCAGGATTACTGTCTACTGCCTGCCTACAACCAGAGGCTGTTTCCTTGACTACTGTAGATAACTCATATAATCATGCACGCTACCGTTACTATTTCATTATTATTTATCTTGCTGCCTAGTCAGTTTAGCCTTGACTACATGTACATATCTGCCTCAACTACCACCGTATCCCTGCACGTTGATGTGGTACGGATGCTGACCCTATGTAACTTACAATCAACTACCACCGTATCCCTGCACGTTGATGTGGTACGGATGCTGACCCTATGTAACTTACAATCATGTGTGTTATATTTCCTGCTCGCTTTTATTTTTGTTCTGACCTAGTGTTGAAAGTTGGATTTTCTATTTGGCACCTTCGATATTGAACACGGCATTGTTGAGGAAGAGCCTTTAAGTAAGCACTTCGCTGTGTGGTTTACACCTGTGGTATTCTGCTCATGTGACAAGTAAACGACCAACTCATTTTAGCATGCAGCACTAACTTATTGTAGGCACTTTGCTCATCATCATGTCTCTCTTTACAACTGTTAAAACGGTATGTTACAACACCTCCACCCCAAAAACGAGACCATCAACCCAACCAGAGTGAACATTACTCCGTAATGACAGCATTTCTGATTGACATAAATATCATTTTGGTGTTTAGCATGTCATTCACAGCAAATGCAAGCACTCTTGTGACTTTCACAGCTTTTGAGATTTAGCATAAGTAGCCTATTGACATCAAAAGTCATTCAAGGCTTTATATCATGTGTTGTTGTATACCATTTGAGGACTTATCAAGCCTTTATACTGTATCACGCGGCATGGATTTTAGCCGCCCTAGTCTAGTTGTCATGGTGATATATTCTGCCCATTTGGATCCTTGTCTAGTGTACTCCAGTTATTGTTGTGATACCGTATGTTCTCCTCGACCCCCGTCTCAGGGTCAGCGCTGGCCAGGGCCGGGCGGTTAGTTGTTATTGTTGTCCTATTAATAGTGAGGGCTGGGCCGGCAGGCAGGCAGCTGAGAGGGGAGAAGCCCGGAAGGGAAGGGAAGGAAGTGGCCTTGGAGCGGCCAGCCAGCCGGAGAAGAGGGGTTACTAGGACCACCGAGCGGGAATTATGGAATTACAGAACAGCGTTCCCCAGGCGATGGGAATCAGTGAAGTGAATGGGACCGTCGCGGAACATCTGATATAGATCCTACTCTTAGTGAGGTGGAACTGAACGCTACGGAACACAGAGACTGGGGAGACATGGGCTGATACACTCTATCCTCTGGAGAAATACTCAGCATGGCTGCAACCTGGACCGAGCAACAGCAGAGGAATTGGACTCAAATCGTCTTAACTTCCACAACTTCCACACAGATTTCTATTAGCTGCTGTTTACCCAGGTGCCACATCAAAGCCAATCAAGCTTTACTTGAAGTGCATTTAAAGGATCTCAATAATCACTTTTGCTCTTTAAAATCGAAACAGTCAAAGAAAATATGAATAAAGACTGCTCATCGCTGTCACAGATGTAGCATACTACTCTCAGCAACCTGTCTGTCCTTGCTTTTGTTACATAGCGAAAGCGACAGATAATGTATGGTTGGTTGAGTAGTCTGATAATCTGCTTCAGTGTTTGTCTAAGGAGATGGGATGTAGCCACATAGCTCTCCTATCTCTTCCTTCCCTTTCATTCCACTTTCCATTCATCCCCCTCTTCTCTCGCTCCCTCATCCCCCTCTTGATAGGTTCCGAAGGAATGTCAGATGAACTACCTGTTGCCGGAGGATAGTTGAATCTACAATCTGGTGTTTGAACTTGTCTGGTAACCCTTGTTTTATGGTCTGTCTTACCTCCATGCCAGTAGACCATTACGACTTACCATTGGTCAACCTTATCGACATCATGTAATGGATTTTCAGATGTTTTATTGTATATAGCATACATAGATCTTACAGTATGTAGAGTAGTGAATCAAGAGGCCTTTTTTGACTTCCTCCTTTCTTTCCCAGACTTCATTGCTGTGTTGATTGCGTGGTCTGTGACTTGGCGGGTATGTGTAGAGACATGTCAGGTGTGCCTCAGCCAGCTGCGCCACTGTGAAACGGTGCGTCTCTTGCAGTTCACTCTTGCTCCACGCTTTGTCTTGAACGTACTTGTTCAGGACATTGTGTGATGACGTATGAGAAATTACAGATTCGATTTCTATTTAAATATGGATAGAGTTTATTATCCATGAGACAAACATGTTAACTTTTCCGTGGAGGATCAGTGAGGATATAGAAAGCTATTGTGGGGATGTGGTTAGAATGTTGATATAATAGAGTTGGTTATGAAGGTACACACATTTGTGCTGATGTCCAGTGGAAAGTCACAACCTATGGCTGTTCACACTCAAAAATGTGGTTTCCTCAAGGGTTCTTTGGGAAGGGTGACAATTCTATGTGGAACCATTAATGACTCAAAGAACCCTCTGAGCCCTTCAATGGTTCTTTACAGTTCAGAAAAGGGTTCTTTGCTCTTTTAGTGATAATTAAAATGTAGGGAAGGTGGCTCATTTTAATATTTTTTTGGGGGGGGCCTTTTTGTTTAACCTTGAATGAGAATCCAGTTTATTTAATGTGTGGTGTTACGCTGTTACCTATTATATATGACCATGGCCAGGAATGGTGTCTTGTGAAAGACTCATTTATGGTCTTGTGTCAATTGAAAAAGGTTGACTAACCCAGTCAGTGGCGCTCTCCTCAGGTAGCTCACCTGATTCTTTTGACAATACAATATGGCTGACCTGAATAAAACAATCTGTATGGTTCCTCAAAAGGATCTACCAAGAGTGTTTCAGATTGGGAAAGGTTCTTTATTTGAACCATTCTGCATAAAGGTTCTATAAAGAACCATAAAAAAGGGTTGCAACCATAGCGGAACCTGTTTTTGGTGCTATATAGAGCCTTAGGAAAGGGTTCTTTATAGCACTGTACAGGTTCCTCGTAGAACCTTCAAAAAAGGGTTCTATATATAGCACCAAAAAGGGTGCCGCTATGGTTACAAGCCAAAGAACCCCTGTCTGGCATTATTTAGAACCATTATTTTTTAGTGTGTTGGGTGGACATTAAAAGCTCAGAGTTTTATAGACAGGCTTCCATTTGGGCTGTGTGAATGGGGGCCCTCCCTCTCCCACTCTGCCCTTTGACCTGGCCCCCTCAACAAAAGGTGTAATTGCTGCTGGTCGTAAACCACCGTGGAACAGAAAGAGAGAGGAGAGTGATATACTGTATGTCAAAATCAAATGTTATTGTGGGTGTAACAAAATCCTTGTTTTCCTAGCTCCAACAGTGCAGTAGTATCTAACAATTTACAACAATACACACAAATCTAAAAGTAAAAGAATGGAATTAAGAAATATATAAACGTTAGATTGAGCAATGTCTTAGTGGCATTGACTAAAATACAGTATAATAGAATACAGTAAATACATATGTATTCAAGTGACTAGTGTTCCATTATTAAAGTGGCCAGTGATTCCAAGTCTATGTATATAGGGCAGCATTCTCTAAGGTAAAGGGTTGTGCAACCGGGTGGAAGCCGGCTAGTGATGGCTATTTAACAGTCTGATGGCCTTGAGATAGAAGTTGTTTTTCAGTATCTTGGTTCCAGCTTTGATGCACCTGTACTGACCTTGCCTTCTGGATGGCCTTCCAGTGTTGTAGGTTTCCTGGAGGGCAGGTAGTTTGCCCCTGGTGATGCCACGCTCTGGAGGGCCCTGTGGTTGCGGGCAGTGCAGTTGCCGTATCACGCAGTAATACAGCCCAACAGGATGATTGTGCATCTGTAAAGGTTTGTGAGGGTTTTAGGGGCCAAGACAAATGTATTAATCGAGTTTGAAGAGACGCTATTGCTCCTTCTTCACCACACTGTCTGTGTGGGTGGACCATTTCAGTTTGTCAGTGATGTGTATGCTGAGGAACTTGAAGCTTTCCACCTTCTCCACTGCAATACCGTCGATCTTGATAGTTGTGAGCTCCATCTGCTGTTTCCTGAAGTCCAAGATCAGCTCGTTGGTTTTGTTGATGTTGAGTGAGATGTTATTTTCCTGGCACCACTCTCCCAGGGTCCTCACCTCCTCCCTGTAGGTTGTCTCGTCAATTTTGGTAATCAGGCCTACTACTGTTGTGTCATCTGCAAACTTGATGATGAGTTGGAGGCGTGCTGGCTACGCAGTCATGGGTGAACAGGTAGTACAGGAGGGAGCTGAGCATGCATCCTTGTGGGGCCCCTGTGTTGAGGAACAGTGAAGTGGAGGTGTTGTTTCCTACCTTCATCACCTGGGGAGGCCCGTCAGGAAGTCCAGGACGCAGTTGCACAGGGTGGGGTTCAGACCCAGGGCCCAAAGCTTAATGATGAGCTTGGAGGGTACAGTGGTGTTGAATGCTGAGCTATAGTCAATGAACAGTGGTTGTCTGTAGACCCTCCCATACACATCCTGTCTGAGCCGTTTGAATTATGACTCCACTTTGTCTCTCCACTTTGTCTCTGTACTTACGGAGGGAATAACTACACTGTTTGTTTCGGCCATATTCCCAGTCACCTTGCCGTGGTTAAATGCGGTGGTTCGTTTTCGGGTTTTGCGCAAATGCTGCCATCTATCCACGGTTTCTGGTTTTGGTAGATTTTTTAAAACGTGTATGATAATTCTACAGCAGTCCCTGCAGCATACACTCAAACCAGTTTGATTAGAATGCTCATTTAGAACGTCCTGTTTCGATTGACGCAACAGTCAGCATTTTTAAGCTAGCCAAAAAGAAACATTTTGCACAAACACAGTCCTTATAAAGTTATATCCTGAATGTGACCGGTTAATTTTTGGACGCAGCTTTCAGACATTCACATAAGTAGGGACAGCATAACACAATCATCCAAACCAGAAAATGTGGGCTACATTAGTCCTAGCATTAACTGAGAAAAGATTGATGTAACATGTGGTCATATTTAGAAAATTCTCGGCTGTCAGAAACCACAATATGAATTAGCTAATAGCAATTATTATTTATAAATCATCACATCACGGGTTTGCTCTCCATTGATTAAAATAATTGGGTAAAACACTTTCTAGAAGTCTAAAGTAATCCGACGATGGGTAGTTTGTGCACGCCGCCATTTATGTTTTTTCACGTCAACCAAAGATAATAAGAGGAGACAAGAGGAGTTTGGTCTGTTTGCAGTATGCATGTTGAAGGGGGTTCTGTCATCTACAATCATTCACTTCCAGAAGTTTACCCTTCACCTCAGTATAATATCTTTGTTCTGACAGACATTTATTTACCTGACACCCAGAATGCATTGTATAATGTCAATTAACATGGCGTCACACATAGCTGGCAAATAGCTTAGCATTAGCTCATTATAATCAGTACAACCTTCAAAAAAGTATTTTACACACATCATAGGTGTCCATTACAATCTATGCAATAATCGGAATGCATTATTTGTCACCAGTACTTTAAAACATGTGAATAAAACTGTAAATACTTTATGCTCCATACATACATACATACATACATACATACATATATACATATATACATATATACATTCATACATACATTCATACATACATACATACATACATACATACATACATACATACATACATACATACGCTACAGTAGAAATGACAACATGATATACAGAAAATAAGACATTTACTTTGATAGGAATGCACACATGTCCAAAGTCATTATTTGTAAGGAAAACAACAAGGAAGGCAATGTGAGCTCTAGCCAGAAAATGTGCCAATTCGTGCAAGACTGAGCAAATGTCCGCATACTTCACCTGCGGAAACATTGTTGAAGTGATTGGACTCTCCTCGAAGAGAGAAGTTTGTCTGACTCAGTAAAGCCTCAAACATAAATTGTCCGCAACACTGAAATGGGCAACTTCTATGTTTATTGATGAGGAGGCAGAACACACCACTATTCAAACTGTTGTTAGAAAACAAAACTTGCTAGAAAATAATTTTGAAACATAGCCTATAGATAATTAGCAGGCAGGCAGCAAGTGTTAACTGTACTATTGCGTAACAATCACATTTTGGAACGGCATGTGCATTCTGACATCACGTGCATAAAACAACTCACGCTGGGGCGACCGTGAGAGATATTTGGAACTCATGTGTGAAAATGTTATTGATATTCACAGTGGGTTCATCGCCTATACACTTCCTGATGAACTCAGTCACCGTATCTGTGTATTCGTCGATGTTATACTCGGAGGCTACCCGGAACATATCCCAGTCTGCGTGATCAAAACAATCTTGAAGCATGGATTCCGATTGGTCAGACTAGTGTTGAAAATACCTTAGCATGGGCACTTCCTGTTTGAGTTTCTGCCTATAGGAAGGGGTGAGCAAAATGGATTTGTGATCAGATTTGCCGTAGGGAGGGCAGAGGAGAGCCTTGTAGGCATTTTGAAAAGTCGAGGATCTGTGGTCCAATGTTTTGCTTTGCTAAAATCCCTAGCTACAATAAATGCTGCCTCAGGATATGTGGTTTCCAGTTTGCATAAAGTTCAGTGTAGTTCATTGAGGGCCATCATGGTGTTGGCTTGAGGGCGAATATACACGGCTGTGACTATAACCAAAGATAATTCTCCTGGGAGGTAATACGATCTGCATTTGATTGTGAGGTATTCTTGGTCGGGTGAACAAAAGGACTTTTGTTTATGTATGTTATCACAGTCACACCATGAGTAGTTAATCATGAAACATACACCCCCACATTTCTTCTTCCCGGTATTCCTGTCTGTGCGATGTATGGTGTCTGCTAAAGAGAAGAGTATGCATTTGTGTGTGTGCGCATGGCATTTGTTTGTGTATCTGTGTGTGTGTGAAAGGGTGCATTATGCAATGTTTGTGTGTGTCGGGTTCTAAGATTGTGACTGAGTGTGTGTTTTGCGAGTGTGCATATGTGTGTTTACACAAGAAGTTTGATAGTCTGCGCTCCTCAATAAAATAATAAATTTGCTATTTCATACCCTTCTGCCCCATTTGAAAGAAGCAGCCTTAATGAACACTGTATCAACAGACTCATTGTCTTTCTTTTTTTAACTCTAAGGCCATGAACTCCTGAGCTGTGTGAAGTGGCATATGTTATGGCTACTGTATGACTGGTCTTGTGAGTGTATATTGGTTTAGTGTGTGTATTGGTCTAGTGTATTGGTCTAGTAGTGTGCATGCTGCCTCTAGGGAAAATGTTAGTTTTTTATTGATTGTGTTTACAGATGTAGGATCTTAATTTGATCACCCTGTCGCAGGAGAACTTTCCTGCAATGCAGGAAATTTAAAACGTGTAGTGTATTTACCTGGCCATGCTGCTGCTCCAGTTTCAACTTCCACCTGACTGTGCTGCTGCTCTAGTTTCAACTGTTCTGCCTTATTATTATTCGACCATGCTGGTCATTTATGAACATTGAACATCTTGACCATGTTCTGTTATAATCTCCACCCGGCACAGCCAGAAGAGGACTGGCCACCCCACATAGCCTGGTTCCTCTCTAGGTTTCTTCCTAGGTATTGGCCTTTCTAGGGAGTTTTTCCTAGCCACCGTGCTTCTCCACCTGCATTGCTTGCTGTTTGGGGTTTTAGGCTGGGTTTCTGTACAGCACTTTGAGATATCAGCTGATGTACGAAGGGCTATATAAATAAATTTGATTTGATTTGATTTGATTTGTATTTGAGGTTTAAAAAGGCTTCTAAAATGTGTAATTTCCACTTACAAATCTTAGACTTGATTTTCACATATTAGTCATATATCAACCCCTACAAAAATGTCCATTAATTAAAAAACACATAATAATTAAAATGTCCTGATGCTGCAGGATTATTTTCTTGCTGTCGCAAACTGGCTCAGATTAAGATCCTATGTCTGTAAGTGTTATGGTGTGGGGTGCTACCACAGTCTTCAGATCTATCAGTCTTCAGGTTTCAGGCAAGCAAGTGCTGTGGTTGTGTGTGGGTTTGAAACAGTAGAAGCTGGGTGTCTAGGTTTGCTGGGCCTGGGCAGTGTGTGTGTGTCTGGTGTGTGTGTTTGTGTGTCTGTGTGTGTGTGTGTGTGTGTGTGTGTGTGTGTGTGTGTGTGTGTGTGTGTGTGTGTGTGTGTGTGTGTGTGTGTGTGTGTGTGTGTGTGTGTGTGTGTGTGTGTGTGTGTGTGTGTGTGTGTGTGTGTGTGTGTGTGTGTGTGTGTGTGTGTGTGTGAGTGAGTGGTGTGCATGTGCGCATGCATGCAGGTGTGTGTGTTTGTGCGTGTGTGTGGATGGTAAGGAATGCACCGGTGTTGTTGTGCCAGATGCATCATGCTGTGTTTGACATTTGTTTGGCTCTTTGACCTTGCCTCACTGTGGCTCTCTCACACACACACCCTTCTTCTGTGCCAGTGCCAATCTTAGATTGTTCTGGACTGAGTTCCTAGGTGGAAAAACAGGAAAAGGCCAATGGAGACACACGAGCACAGACAAAGAGACAGACAGACGTCAAACAATATCAGACACACACACAGTTTTAGATTTACACAAACACATTTAATACATACAGAATATCTAAATTGGACCAGATAGGGGTTGTTTGGCTTGTATCCAGACCAGATAAGGGTTCTTTTGCTTGTAACCAGACCAGACCCCTTCGCTTTTTCCAGATGTTATGTTACAGACTTATTCTGAAATGGATTGAATAGTTTTTTTTCTACCCACAATACCCCATAATGACAAAGCAAAAACAGGTTTTTAGAAATTTTTGCAAACGTATAAAAATTATAATAACGAAATATTGCATTTACATAAGTATTCAGACCTTTTACTCTGCGCTTTGTTAAAGAACCTTTGGCAGTGATTACAACCTTGGGTGTTCTTGGGTATGATGCTACAAGCTTGGTAAACCTGTATTTGGGGAGTTTCTCCCATTCTTCTCTTCAGATCCTCTCAAGCTCTGTCAGGTTTCAAAATCAAATCAAATTGTTTTTGTCACATGCGCCGAATACAATAGGTGTAGACCTAACCGTGAAGTGCTTACTTACAAGCCCTTAACCAACAATGCAGTTCAAGAAATAGAGTTAAGAAAATATTTACAAAATAAACTATGGGGAAAAACAATTAACTTACATAACAATAACGAGGCTATATACAGGGGGTATTGGTGTGTTCCGGTTGGATGGGGACTATCGCTGCACAGCAATTTTCAGATCTCTCCAGAGATTTTCGATGGGGTTCAAGTCCAAGCTCTAGCTGGGCCACTCAAGGACATTCAGTCGTTGTCCTCTTGGAAGGTGAACCTTCACCCCAGTCTGAGGTCCTGAGCAGGTTTTCAACAAGGATCTGCCTGCACTTTGCTCCATTCACCTTTCCCTCGATTATGACTAGTCTCCCAGTCCCTGCCACTAAAATACACCCCCACAGCATGATGCTGCCACCACCATGCATCCTCGTAGAGATGGTACAAGGTTTCCTCCAGACGTGATGCTTTGCATTCAGGTCAAAGAGTTCAATCTTGGCTTCATCAGACCAGAGAATCACGTTTTTCATGGTCTGCAAGTCCTTTAGGTGCCTTTTGGCAAACTCCAAATGGGCTGTCATGTGCCTTTTACTAAGGAGTGACTTACGTCTGGCCACTCTACCATAAAGGTCTGATTGGTGCAGTTCTGCAGAGATGGTTGTCCTTCTGGAAGGATCTCCCATCTCCACAGAGGTACTCTGGAGCTCTGTCAGAGTGACCATCAGTTTCTTGGTCACCTCTTGGCCCTTCTCACCCCGATTGCTCAGTTTGGCTGGGTGGCCAGCTCTAGGAAGAGTCTTGTTGGTTCCAAACTTCTTCCATTTAAGAATGATGGAGGCCACTGTGTTCTTGGAGACCTTCAATGCTGCAGACATTTGTAGGTACCCTTCTCAGATCTCTGCCTCAACACAATCCTGTCTCTGAGCTCTACGGACAATTCCATTGACCTCAGAGCTTGGTTTTTACTCTGGCATGCACTGTCAACTGTGGGACCCGACATAGACAGGTGTGTGCCATTCTAAATCATGTCAACTCAATTGAATTTACCACAGGTGGACTCCAATCAAGTTGTAGAAACATCTCAAGGATGATCAATGGAAACAGGATGCAATGGAGCTCAAGTTCAAGTCTCATAGCAAAGGGTCTGAATACTTATGTAAATAAGAATTTGTATTTTTTAATCATTTGAAAAAAATCCTAAAAACCTTTTTTTTGCTTTGTCATTATGGGGTATTGTGTGTAGATTGAGGGGGGGGGGGATGACTTAATCGATTTTAAAATAAAGCTGTAACGTATTAAAATGTGGAAAAAGTGAAGGGGTCTGAATACTTTCCGAATGCACTGTAGAACAATTGTTAAAGGTTCAATAAAGAACCATGCTCATAAGGTTCTAAATGGAACCTGTCCAGTGCTATAAAGAACCCTTTCCTATGGTTCTATGAAGAACATGAAAACAGGTTCTATATAGCACCAAAAAAAAGGGTTCCGCTATGGTTATAACCCTTTTTGGAGCTATATAGAACCTTTTTTTATGGTTCTTTATAGAATCTTTATGGAGAATGGTTCCATAAAGATATGTAGATCCTTTTGAAGAACCACATCATTTTTTATTCAGGTCAGCCATTTTATATTCTTAAAATTCCGGAGGTGTTATTATTGTGTTAATTGACAAGTTGAATCAAGTGAATTACCTCTGGACCAGCTGGGGGTCCCCGAGGAGAGAATTGAGAACCACTGAGTGATTTAGTCAACCACTTACAGACTGTCAGCTTTAATTTGAGGTATTTAAGTTATTTTCATCCCAATCGGGTGAACTGTTTAGAAATAGCAGAACTTTTTGTACATAGTCCCCCCATTGTAGGGGAGTAAAAGTATTGAGACAAATTCAGTTATATGTGTATTCAAGTATTAAAAAGTTAAGTGGTTGGTCCCATATTCATACGCAACGACTACATTATCAAGCTTGTGACTCTGCAAATTTCTTGATGAATTTCCTGTTTGTTTTGGTTGTATTTCAGATTACTTTGTGCCCAATAGAAATGAATTGTACATAATGTATTGTCATTTTTTTGTCTTTTGTCACTTTTATTGTAATTAAGATTAGAATATGTTTCTAAACTCTTCTACATTAATGTGGATGCTACCATGATTACAGATAATCCTGAATAATGATGAGTGGGAAAGTCACAGATGCATAAATATCATATATATATTATATATATACCTGTATAATATGTAAGGCACAAGATGAAACATTACATAAACTGGAATGACACTCGTTCGCGGTTGCACAAAATAGCTGTGTGCAAACCATACTCCGAAATATTCGAATAAGTCGCTCCCCTCCATTTTAGTTATCGCTAAAAGAGAAAATAACATTTTTCTGAACTATAAAAAAAAACAATGAAGAGCTTAATGGGTTCCACATAGAGCCATCACCCTTTCCCGAATATTATTTTTCAGTGTGTACTCTCTGTCCTTGTTTCACCTTAGGGAGGCTTATGATAAACGGTAGTGGTGAAAAGATTGAACCAGATCCCGTACCGGTATTGAAGTGAATCATAGGTCATTGGTCAGAGGGAAGAGAGGTCATTGGTCACAGGGAAGAGAGGACTTCCTGAAACTAACCGTAAACTAACCGGGTGAATTCTCCTTTCATAGCTTTGTAAACATGGCATGGCCCACTAGTTTCTAATAGTCTGACACACACGTAGACACAAACACACAGACACAGGGGGGAAAAGAGCTGTTAGGAAGAGAGCTGTTGGCAGGACTAACTGTCCCTGATGTCAAGCAGAACTAGTTGTGTGGCTGTAGATAGTCTCTGTAAAAGGGAGGTTAGGGGGCGGAGGCCATGTGCAGGAAATATGGGCTGTTTTTACCACCCTGATTCTCAAACAGGGCTGTGTGCACTTGTGAGTGAGTGTTTGAAATAGGGGTCGTTTTATTTACAACCCTGCCTCCCACACAGGGCTGTGTTTTTGTGTGTGACTGAAATAGGGGTTGTTTTTTATGACCCTGTCTCTCACACGGCAGTGTGTGTGTGTGTGTGTGTGTGTGTGTGTGTGTGTGTGTGTGTGTGTGTGTGTGTGTGTGTGTGTGTGTGTGTGTGTGTGTGTGTGTGTGTGTGTGTGTGTGTGTGTGTGTGTGTGTGTGTGTGTGTGTGTTTGCGTGTGGCTATAAAGGACAGGAGATTTAGAGTCGAACACACAGAAGGGGAGTTGTTATTTTCGACAGGGCAGTCTAGACACACTGTGGTCGTGTGTGTATTCTTAGGAGTACACAGGAATACACACACACTGCCCGGTACCCTCCGATTTTTTTTATCTAACCTTTATTTAACTAAGCAAGTCAGTTAAGAAGAAATTCTTGTTTACAGTGATGGCCCAGGAACAGTGGGTTAACTGCCTTGTTCAGGGGCAGAACAACAGATTTTTACCTCGTCCACTCTGGGATTCGAACAGTGCAGTCAGTAATGTCTGAAATGAAAGTGTATAAGATACACTGACAATGGGACATTGTAACTAACAAGCACAAGCATTGGTTTCCTTGGCAACATTTGGAATGTCCAGGTGTCAGGGATGTTGGGGGATGGGCGGGGGGGGGGGGGGGGGTGTAAGGGGATAGGGTGAGAGGAGGGGAAACCTTGGAGTGAAACACAATTTCCCCCTCTTTTCTGTTTCCTGCGCAGAACAAATTGTCCTTACACCAGCACAGACAGCTCTGCCTAACAGAGGAAACTGTGTGTGCGTGAATGTGTGTGTGTGTGCCTGTCTGTGCGTGCGTGAGTGTGTGTGCTTGCATGTGTGTTTATGCAAGTGTGAGCATGTGTGAAAGACAGAGCAATACACTCCCACGTGAGGAAGTAGGGCAATACCGTATGGAATGTGTGCAAACATGTTGACGTGTCATAAATACATCATGAGCAAATGCCTTTGTACTTCAGGAAACTGCACTCATTAAGCAGAAAATGTTCAAGGAAAGTTATCGCTGATGTCACGGAGCACAACAATTAAGCTGTAGAAATGATATATAGGTCTATTGGAAAAATATATTCACACTCACAATATTTTCTCTATCATATCAGTATGTCCACTCAACACTTGCAAACTGACTTGAGTAGGAAGTGAAATGGAAATAAACCACCGAACTTTACTCATATTAGGTGCTCTTACGCAGAGCGACTCAGTGAGGGCTTACATTTACGTCACCCGTGGGACTCAAGCCCACAACCCTGGCGTTGCAAGCGACATGCTCTACCAACTGAGCCACACAGGACACTTCCCTGCTGTATTGGTTGATCTTGTCACAGGGTTTATTGACGCCAACCCTAGGCTCGACTGTAGTGTATATTGTGACTGAAACTAGGCTGCGTCATACAGTGTGTACTGACAGAGCAGAGGGGAGACCAGACTAGAGCTTACAGATGGACTGGCTAGGGAGAAAAGGTCACAGGGGAGTGTTAATTGTGTATTTAGCATCACAATGGATGAAACTATGCAACTTACACACGCACACACACACACACACAAACTGGTAGTTTACTGAACTCCTAATGAGGACACTCTTCCCATCACCCCGTGTGTGTGTGTGTGTGTGTGTGTGTGTGTGTGTGTGTGTGTGTGTGTGTGTGTGTGTGTGTGTGTGTGTGTGTGTGTGTGTGTGTGTGTGTCTGTCTCCATAACTCTTTCTATCTCTCACTCTCTCTAGTTGTGAAATATTCATCAGAGCAGAAGTCTATTAGTTTGCTTCAATAATTCATCTATTTGTTGGTTTTATAAAAAACGTGCTGCTAGGCTTCAAATCCCACTAGCTAGAGGAACTGCACCAGCCTCTCTCTCTCTCTCACACACACACACAAACACACACACACACTTTTACATTTGACATTTGACATTTTAGTCATTTAGCAGACACTCTTATCCAAACTAATTTACAGGAGCAATTAGGATTAAGGGCCTTGCATACAAAGAAAGTCTCTCACATCACAAAGAAGCACGTAATTATGTATATAAAGTCTCCAATTAAAAACACATATTTGACCAATGGGTAAAATACTATGTTAATTGTAAAGATAATCCTAATTGTAAAGAAATTCAATGGTCCAAACTTCATGTCTCTTTCATAATCCATTCAAAGTTAACATTTTTTTGGTTACTACATGATTCCATATGTGTTATTTCATAGATTTGATGTCTTCGCTATTATTCTGCAATGTAGAAAATCTTTCTTTTTTTTAAAGGAAAAACTTGAATGAGTAGCTGTGTCCAAACTTTTGACAGGTACTGTACGTGTTATGGCTTTACACACCCTGCCATATTGTGGATATGGAGTTACTTCTCTAACAGAACACAGAGGGTGTTCTTTAATGCACACCTCTCCAACACAATCCAGATAGAATCAGGAATTCCTCAGGGAAGCTGTCTCGAGGCCCCTTACTTTTTAAAATCTTTACTAATGACAAGCTTTGAGTAAAGCCAGAGTGTCTATGGATGCGGATGTCTCAACGCGACACACGTCAGCTACCACAGCGAGTGAAATCACTGCAACACTTAACAAAGACCTGCAGTCAGTTTCAGAATGGGTGGCATGAAATAAGTTAGTCCGAAATATTTCAAAAAACTTAAAGCATTGTATTTGGGATAAATCATTCACTAAACCCGTAGTCACAAGTAAATCTTGAAATGGATCACGTGGAAATTGATCAAGTTCGGGAAACTAAACTGCTTGGAGTACCCTGGATTGTAAACTGTCATGGTCAAAACATGTTAAATGCAACAGTAGCTAAGATGGGGAGGAGTCTGTCTATAATAAAGAGATGCTCTGCCTTCTTCATAACAACACTATCAACAAGGCAGGTCCTACAGACCCTCATTTTGTCACACCTGCACTACTGTTCAGTCGTGTGGTCAGGTCCCACAAAGAAGGACGTAGGAAAATTACAATTGGCTCAGAACAGGGCAGCACGGCTGGACCTTAAATTAATAATATGCGTGTCAATCTCTCATGGCTCAAAAGTAGAGGAGAGATTGACTTCATCACTACTTGTTCTGGTAAGAAGTGTTGACATGCTGAATGCACCGATGTGTCTGTTTGAACTACTAGCACACAGCTCAGACATCCATGTATACCCCACAAGACATGCCACCAGAGGTCTCTTCACAATCCCCAAGTCAAAAACAGACTCGCACACTACATAGAGCCATGGCTACATGAAACTCTCCACATCAGATTATTTTTAAACAGACTAAAATAAACCTTACGGAACAGCGTGGACTTTGAAGACACACACACACACAGGCACAGACACAAGCATACACATACACATGGATTTTGTATTGTAGATACGTGGTAGTAGAGTAGTGGCCTAAGGGTACACACTTAATGTGTTGTGAAAAGTGTTATGACATGTAATGTAGTATTCTTTTATTGTATATTACTGCCTTAATGTTGCTGGACCCCAAGAAGAGTGCAGCTGCCTTGGCAGCAGCTAATGGGTATCCTTAATAAATAAAGAGTGACACAAACTGTGAGTTGTGGAAACCCTGTGTGTGTGTGTCTCTGTCTGTCTGTCTGTCTGTCTGTCTGTCTGTCTGTCTGTCTGTCTGTCTGTCTGTCTGTCTGTCTGTCTGTCTGTCTATCTGTCTGTCTGTCTGTCTGTCTGTCTGTCTGTCTGTCTGTCTGTCTGTCTGTCTGTCTGTCTGTCTGTCTGTCTGTCTGTCTGTCTGTCTGTCTATTAGAACCCAATGGAGACAGGAGTCCCAGTATTGCTCTGAATGTAATCGAATACAAAACAAACACAAAGAAAGACATGGTTGGACATATAGTTGATCTTTCTATACTGTCCTATAGTCCTTTTTAGGTATGCACTCTTCATGAAAAAGAGGTGCACTATATTACATGCTTGGGAATGTCACTGGGTGCACTGCGGTGCTGCTCAGTGTTGCATAATCATCTCTCTTTCAGCTCTCTCTCTCTCTCGCTCACAGAATAACGCGTGCCTTTTAGATTAGCAGGTCGGCCAAGGTTTGTTTCCTTTTCTCATAGTCGAACATATAATGATAACAAAAATAGGAAAAGAATAGAGGGGGTGTCTTGTGTTGGGAGTGTGGGAGGCCCCATTCTGAGTTGTCCTGGTTGGTGGGTAGTGTTAGCTGATTGGGGCTTTCGTTCTTTAATGGCTTTGAATCTCTTTCTGTACAATCAGCAGTTGGACCCTGCGATAGCCCTGCGGTAGTTGGACCCTACGTTAGCCCTTTGGTAGCTGAAGGACTCCGTTGTGGCTGTGGTAGATGTATGACCCTGTCGTAGCTGGATCTTGCGTTAGCTGCACAGGTTGTAGTGCATGTATCGTGTTTCCATGTCGGCCTTTGAATCAGAGTGGCCCACCAGACCAGAACAGTGTAGTGTAGAGATAAGATAGGAGCTCAGGCCCACAGGGAAGACCACTGGCTGTGTGGACAGCTCAGAATCAGCCACTCTGCCAACCCTGCATACAGTAGAGTCTCCTCAGAACAGGAAGGGGAGGACCATCCTCCTCAGTGAATTTAATATAAATACAAATTGTGGAACATTAAAAGTCATCCTTTTTAGATAAAACTATACTTAACATATTCACATGCCACCAAATAATTTATTAAAATACAGTTTTGCAATGAAGGTCTACAGTAGCCTCAACAGCATTCTGTAGGGTAGCACCATGGTGTAGCCGGAGGACAGCTTGCTTCCGTCCTCCTCTGGGTATGTTGACTTTAATACAAAACCTAGGAGGCTCATGGTTATTACCCCATTCTATAGACTTACAAAGTAATTATGACAGTATCCGGAGGGCATCCTAAAACCTATCAGAGCTCTTGCAGCATGAACTGAGATGTTGTCCATCCAATCAAAAGAATCAGAAAATGAATCTAGTACTGAAAGCATAAGCTACAGCTGGCTAACACTGCAGTGGAACATTTGTGGTGAGTACTTTACTCAAAGAGGGAGAAAGATATTTGTTGAACAGTTCTGAACAAATTAATTTCTTCAAAAATTAAGGAAAAGCAGGAGAGAGAGTGAGGGAGCACTAGCTATATTTCGTTGTATTTTTGTTTCACTTTCACTTACTTAGCTAGCAAATGTATCTAGTTTAGCCTACTCAAACACCTGGCTCCAACAGAGAGGGATGCCATGTTCGCTAGCTGGCTATGGCACTGAAACGTTTCCAAGTCAAGGTAATCTTCTGGTGTTATTCATTTATTGCCACTGAGGCCCGGCAGTGTAACTGCTAAACTGTTTTCTAACTGTACACATGATTGTAGTGGGTTTACTAATGTGTTAGTTCTAGTAGGTACTGTATGTTGACTGACGTTAGCTAATATGGTGACAACGATGTAGGCTATGTGTAGTGGTTAGCGGTTATGATATGAAGGTTTGGCTAGGATTTTCTTTTTTGGCCTGGTCACAGACAGTTGATATGTTGTGTACTGAAGCAAAGGGAAAAGGTGACAGGAGGAGAACGTGTTAAAGCCAGAAGGAATGAACAAGCAAAGTGATCATGCTGATTATATGTGGCTGCTATTAAAGTGAACTGTGTTTACGTGTGATCAGGCGTGTAATTTTTTCGGGCGATTCTGTTAAAAAAAAAGAGTTTCTTGAAACGGGGATCAAAATCATCAAATCACATTGTATTGGTCACATACACATGGTTAGCAGATGTTATTGCAAGTGTAGTGAAGTCCTTACCTGACATACCTGAATTTGTCCAATAGAAACTCTTGTTTGCAACTGTTGGACTAATGATTACACCCTAGATCAGCTAGAACAGGCAAGATTGTGCAAAGTGGTATTGAATGTGTCACTGTCTGTCACCTTGATTGCTCAAAGTTTCTCTCGGCCTGTGCTACCTATGTTTTAAACATAGGTTTCATTCATATGCTAGGTTGTAGCAACCTCATGATGGGTACAGGGAACATCTGTGTATTATGTAGTAGTCTAAACCTATCAATGCTACTAGCTAGGTGAATGGAATATGAATGAGTGTCATCCAATATGCTGTGATAGAAATAAGGTCATGCCCCCCCCCCCCCCAAAAAAATCATCCTCTCTCATCTTAAATGGCACCGACCGCCACTGCCTGTGTGTCTGGTTTCTCTAAACACACAGTTTCCCGTGTATATCAAGAATGGTCCACGACCCAAAGGACATCCAGCCAGTTAGTGGTCGAAAACGGGTCATTTATGAAAGACGACAAAGGAGACTGACAAGGAATTGTGCACGCAACAGACGGGCTAGAGTTAGTCAACTGACAGTCCAGGACAATGTTGGTGGCCAAAGACCCATAACAGAATACGCAACTCGTTGTACCTTGACACGAATGGGGTGAGGCAGCCGGCGACCTTACAGAGTACCACTTCTTTCGAGAAGAAACAAGAAACTGCAGTTGCAGGTGTCTAAGGAATGAAAAACACTGGACAGTGGAGATCTGGAAAATCATTGCCTGGTCTGATGAATCCCAGTTTCTGCTGTTTCATACTGATAGGAGAACTCGGGTATGGAGAAAACCACCTGAGCACGTGCATCCATCATGCCGTAGTGTCAACATTGCAGGCTGGTGGTGTGATGGTGTGGGGTGTGTTTTCATTGGGTCCCTTGATAAAAGTGGAGCAACGTTTGAATGCATCAGGATATCTGAACATCATTGCCAACCAGGTGCATCTCTTCATGGCAGCAGTGTATCCGTCTGCTAAATATATTTTTTTTTCAGCAGTATAACGCCCCATACCACAAGGCTAGGATTGTCCAGGACTGGTTCCACGAACATGATGCAGTGGACTGGCCAGTCACCAGATCTCAATCCAATTGAACATCTGTGGGTTGAGATGGAATGAGCTATTCACAGTAAAGATCCACTACCAGCCAACTTGACACGACTGTGGGAAGCATTGGAGTCAACATGGGCCAGCAACCCTGTGGACCGCTTTCGACACCTTGTAGAGTCCATGCCCCGACGAATTGAGCCTGTTCTGAGGTCAAACGGAGGTGCGACTCAATATTGGGAACGTGTTCCTAATGTTTTGTACACTCAGTGTATGTGTCTCATGTAGCCAAATCTGTGGAAGGCTTTGATGGTGATAAGGTCTGAACATGAATCAATCTTAATTATTTTATAACTCACTATCTCCTTAAAACTCACTATCTCCTTTAATTGCCCTGTCTGCACGTTAAGCAGAAAGCTTGTTAGTGGCTTTGAGATCTTCAGGGATGTCCCTCTTCATCGCTAGCTACTCTCTGGAGTTGTAAATGCTTAGCCTCCCTCTCTTTCTCTCTCCCTGTCTTTCTCTCTCCCTCTCTTTCGCTCTCGCTCGCTCTCTCACACACACACACACACACACACACACACACACACACACACACACACACACACACACACACACACACACACGCACGCACACACACACACACACACACACACACACACACACACACACACACACACACACACACACACACACGCACACACACACACACAAAACCCCAATTGTCAGTCCGTTAACTGACCAAGCAGATCCCAAAGTGGTTCAGTCCGACGGTTATCAGCGAGCCATTGACCGTTACTGTGCCAGTTAACTGGCAAACACGAGCACTGACCATTAACCGTTGTTTGTGGGCACAACCAATTAGCTAAGTACTCTGGACTATTGACTCAGTGTAACAGAGTCTAAACCATTAACTTGGAGGTCAGAGGTATAGGTCCAGAAGGATCTAACCCTATGGCCTGAAGATCTACTGAAGATCTGAAGATCTACATGGACCTACATGTGAAACAGGATGACACATGTTACATCGCAAGATGACCAGGGACTACAGTTTGGTCTTTATATTATATACCTTTATGTCTCAGGTGGCTCAGTGGGCACTGGGCAGGGTGTGTTGAGGAAGTCGATAATTATCTCCATATTAAATATCAAACCTGAGAGTTGAACAGGTTGTTAGATCATGAGGGCAGATTTATTCAGACACCACCATCAGGTCAATTATTCATCAGGTCAGGCGACCTGACAGGACTCAGTGAGTAAGAGATATTACAGAATACTATGGCCAGAGGACTAAGTGGACACACACTTGACATATCCACTGAGAGAATATGGTTGTACAGATGCTTGTACATTCTATGGGGCTGGATGGTCAGAGATACTCTTGAGTTTGACAGTTTCATTTACACGTACTCGAAGACACGTACCTGGTTGAGTGTTTGTGGGTGCACATGTGTGCGTGTGTTTATGGACTTTGTTTGCGAGCGCATTACAGTCTAACTATGCAAGTGTGTGTACATGTGTGTATACGTGCTCAAGCATGTGTGTGTTTGTGTAATTGTTTATTTCAGGGCAGGCAGTGGCCAGAGGTATTTTGTGTGTGAACCTCTCGAGTGGTTGGTTTCAATCAGGCAGCCTTCATTAGTGAAACCCAGCAGTCCCTCTCATCTCCTTTCAATTCTCCCCACACCCCTCTTCTCCCTCTCTGCTCTCCTCTCCTCTGCTCTCTTCCCCCTTTCAGGCTTTTCTTCTCTTTCCCCTGTTGTTGTTATTTACTTTCATTATGGATGGAAAAGGCCTCTCTCCCTCTGTCTCTGCCCCCCCCCTCTCTCTCTCCCCCCCCCCATCTCTATCCCTCGCTCTCTCTCTTTCTTTCTGTCCAGCAGTGTCACAAAAACTCCTCTGTTCTACGCAGTTGTATAATTGCTATAATGAGTTGAGTTTGCTGTCTGTGGTTTTAGACTGTTTGGGCTTTCACATCGAGGGAGGTAGGGAGAATACCAGTGCTAACCTACCTCACCTCTCCCCCTTCCGACATTTTGGGCCAACCTGACCCAACACCTGGCTATTGTCCAAGCCAATAACTCACTTCCTGTCCTCAGTCTTTGTTCACTGTGTTTCACTGCCATCTGAGAAGACTGGAGAGGTACAGTAGCAGCAGTATGGGAACAACTCTACCTAACCCTCTGTCCCATAATGACACTGTGAATCTAATTCTGTGTGACCTATTTAATCTGCTGTTGCTGTAATAAGAGTTGTCGATGCACATGGCCCAAGGAGCCTGGTTCTACCTGAAGGGCATAGTACACAGTACAGGGTCTGTCCCTGCCTCCCTCACACCCCCAGGGCACTCTGGAGAGGTAGCTAAGTGAATTCCTACATTGTAACGGTAAACTGTTGTTTCTATGGTCATTTTAGGTATAATGAACAGTAAAAAAAAATAGAAATCTGAAACGTGTTACGGCATACTGTAAATTATGGTGCGTTGTGGGAAAATTGCTGTATTTCGAATGGTACTGTCATTCCACACCACAGAATAGAGTACTGTGCTATATCTTGGGAGCGCAAAAACACTTTTGACCACAAGTGGGTGCACAAATGGTTGTTTCTGGCTCGTTAACATATTTTAAGGAATGCCTTATAAGAGGCTATATTTGTTTGCAACCGTGAGTGACAATGCTGTACCGATTAAAGTCATATGTGGTTATAGAGGCCTGTGAAATGTGAAGTGAATAGGGAACAAATTGGAGTAGCGTCTTAACCTTAAATGGATGAGCATTTTGCCTTGTCTTTTGCTCTGTTTTGTCCTGTAGTTTTTGCCCAGGTTGGAAGTCTCTAGAAGTGCAAGTGATGCAGGCAACCTGCTTGCAACAATCCCTTTAAATTTACAGTAAAATCCTGTAAAAATACAATGAATTTCACTCGTCCGTTCATTCATTTTTATAATACAGTACATTTCACGGTATTGTACTGTGTGTCATTACACGGTTCATGGTTTGATATGATATTCATATTACAGTAGGTGTAAATATATTACAGTAGGTGTAAATATATGACAGTAGGTGTAAATTCACTTGGACCCTTGTCCAGTCGAGTATGGGAGAGGAGTGGGTGTAGGAGGTGTCTGTGTAGGCGTTCAGATGGGCCGGTGAAGTTTGGGGGAACGTCATTTCAGATGTGTCTTGTTTCAAGACTGATGCTGAGAGCTAGAAGGTTCCATCTCTGATCACCTCTCTCGCTGCGTGCGCATACACACGTCCGGGACTCAGATTGAAATTGTCTCGATCGGGCTTTCAGGCCACGCATTCTCTCTCTCTCTCTCTCTCTCTCTCTCTCTCTCTCTCTCTCTGTATTGTCCTTTTAAAGACGTGCTCTCTGTTCCTCGTCTCTCAGATCATTCAGATCCATCGCAGGCCGGGCTACATGACAGCTGTTCAAAAGTTACTTAACAAGGAGCTGTATCTCCTCATATAGGAGTTTGCAGGGGTTACCTTACTCTCTGCAATATTACATCCCACCCGAACTCCCTTCGGGGACTTGTATCTAAGTTGCATCTCAGGGAACTTGTTATGTAAAACACGTTTAAGTATGTATGGGATAGGCGTAGCATGTTTAATTAATAAGAAATACTGTTGAGAGAGAGAGAGAGAGAGAGAGAGAGAGAGAAAGAGAGAGAGAGAGAGAGAGAGAGAGAGAGAGAGAGAGAGAGAGAGAGCAACCCTATCCCTCTGTCCTCTGTTCTATAAGCCTTGGTTTACTGTTGTCCTCTCAAGAGAAGAATGACTGATGCTGGGAGGGACAGAGATGGAGGGCATGTAGATAGAGAGAGAGAGAGAGAGAGAGAGAGAGAGAGAGAGAGAGAGAGAGAGAGAGAGCACATGCTTTTGACACCAACTGACACTAGCTGGTTGAGTCCCCAGTGTACAGTCTATCCAGGCAGAAGATGTTGTTGCATGAGTTTGTCAAAAGGCCGATCTTACCACAACCCTCCTTCATTTTCTCTCTTTCTCCGTCTCTCCCTATTTACTGGCCTTGGCTCTGTGCCACCACCGCTTGTCCCTCACTAACTACCTCACGACTCCTTTTCAGCAGCCAAAAGGTCTCCGAGTAGTGCTAATTATAACTACGCACTCACGCGCACACGCACGCACGCACACACACACACTGGCCACTTGACTGACTGTTGATGAGTCACGACTCAGTGAAGGGCCCTTTCAGTATATCAAGGCATCACGCTGTGTGCATCATTTGCTACCGTATATTCAGTTGTGTGTGCTCTTGTGTGCGTTTGCGTGTGTGTACAATTTTTTTATTGCTTATGCCGATTATTCGGTTTTCAAGATGGCCTTCATCCATAACCGTAGGTTACGAGCTCATGTTATATTTCCAGTGAATGGGAGCAGTGTGAGACAGGCAGCCTGAGGCTCTAGTCCCATTACTCGCCTGTGCCTTAACAGGAACACTACATTTACCCATCCCATGACCCTGCTCCCTGCTCCCAGCAGCACACAGACCACTAACGTTGTTATGATGGAGGTGAAAAGGCCTCTGTCATCACACACACACACAGAGGCTCTCACACCTATACACGGTCAGACTCAACATGTGTGCTTGGCATTGCAGAAGAGATGTGCTCAGCATGCCTCCCCTAGGAAAGCCACCTAGTGGCAAAGAAAGGGAATAGTGTGAAGTATAGTTTTAGTAAGATGTGGGCAACTTTGCAAGTACACACTAAAACTCAGACTGCTATGCGAACGACAAACAGCATTTGGTATTCCGCTACTCCTTGTATGAGTATTGGTGTGCGTATGGAGTTCTGCAAGTTATGTAGTGCAGTCATATGTCTGTGCTGTCCATTCCAAGTTGGGGGGATGTTTAGAAAACCACAGGATCAGTTATGATAGAGAGGTCTGTGGGAGTCAGAGAGAGAGGGCTTCCCTAGCTAAACTAAACATACCCCCTGGGGAGAGAGAGAGGGCCTACCTAGCTAAACTAAACATACCCCCTGGGGAGAGAGAGAGAGGGCCTCCCTAACTAAACTAAACATACCCCCTGGGGAGAGAGAGAGAGGGCCTCCCTAACTAAACTAAACATACCCCCCGGGGAGAGAGAGAGAGGGCCTACCTAACTAAACTAAACATACCCCCTGGGGAGAGAGAGAGAGGGCCTACCTAACTAAACTAAACATACCCCCTGGGGAGAGAGAGAGAGAGCCTACCTAGCTAAACTAAACATACCCCCTGGGGAGAGAGAGAGAGAGAGAGAGAGAGAGAGAGGGCCTCCCTAGCTAAACTAAACATACCCCCTGGGGAGAGAGAGAGAGGTCCTACCTAGCTAAACTAAACATACCCCCTGGGGAGAGAGAGGGCCTACCTAGCTAAACTAAACATACCCCCTGGGGGAGAGAGAGAGTGCCTCCCTAGCTAAACTAAACATAGCCCCTGGGGAGAGAGAGAGAGAGAGAGAGAGGGCCTACCTAGCTAAACTAAACATACCCCCTGGGGAGAGAGAGAGAGGGCCTCCCTAACTAAACTAAACATACCCCCTGGGGAGAGAGAGAGAGGGCCTCCCTAACTAAACTAAACATACCCCCCGGGGAGAGAGAGAGAGGGCCTACCTAACTAAACTAAACATACCCCCTGGGGAGAGAGAGAGAGGGCCTACCTAACTAAACTAAACATACCCCCTGGGGAGAGAGAGAGAGAGCCTACCTAGCTAAACTAAACATACCCCCTGGGGAGAGAGAGAGAGAGAGAGAGAGAGAGGGCCTCCCTAGCTAAACTAAACATACCCCCTGGGGAGAGAGAGAGAGGTCCTACCTAGCTAAACTAAACATACCCCCTGGGGAGAGAGAGGGCCTACCTAGCTAAACTAAACATACCCCCTGGGGGAGAGAGAGAGTGCCTCCCTAGCTAAACTAAACATAGCCCCTGGGGAGAGAGAGAGAGAGAGAGAGAGGGCCTACCTAGCTAAACTAAACATACCCCCTGGGGAGAGAGAGAGAGAGAGAGAGGGCCTCCCTAGCTAAACTAAACATACCCCCTGGGGAGAGAGAGAGAGGGCCTAGCTAGCTAAACTAAACATACCCCCTGGGGAGAGAGAGGGCCTACCTAGCTAAACTAAACATACCCCCTGGGGGAGAGAGAGAGTGCCTCCCTAGCGAAACTAAACATAGCCCCTGGGGAGAGAGAGAGAGAGGGCCTACCTAGCTAAACTAAACATACCCCCTGGGGAGAGAGAGAGAGAGAGAGAGAGAGAGAGAGAGAGGGCCTCCCTAGCTAAACTAAACATACCCCCTGGGGAGAGAGAGAGAGGGCCTACCTAGCTAAACTAAACATACCCCCTGGGGAGAGAGAGGGCCTACCTAGCTAAACTAAACATACCCCCTGGGGGAGAGAGAGAGTGCCTCCCTAGCTAAACTAAACATAGCCCCTGGGGAGAGAGAGAGAGGGCCTCCCTAACTAAACTAAACATACCCCCTGGGGAGAGAGAGAGAGGGCCTCCCTAACTAAACTAAACATACCCCCTGGGGAGAGAGAGAGAGGGCCTCCCTGACTAAACTAAACATACCCCCTGGGGAGAGAGAGAGAGGGCCTCCCTAGCTAAACTAAACATACCCTCTGGGGAGAGAGAGAGAGGGCCTCCCTAACTAAACTAAACATACCCCCTGGGGAGAGAGAGAGAGGGCCTCCCTAACTAAACTAAACATACCCCCTGGGGAGAGAGAGAGAGGGCCTCCCTAACTAAACTAAACATACCCCCTGGGGGAGAGAGAGAGAGAGAGAGGGCCTACCTAGCTAAACTAAACATACCCCCTGGGGAAAGAGGGCCTCCCTAGCTAAACTAAACATACCCCCTGGGGAGAGAGAGAGAGAGGGCCTCCCTAGCTACACTAAACATACCCCTTGGGGGAGAGAGAGAGGGCCTCCCTAGTTAAACTAAACATACCCCTGGGGGAGAGAGAGAGAGAGAGGGCCTCCCTAGCTAAACTAAACATACCCTCTGGGGAGAGAGAGAGAGGGCCTCCCTAACTAAACTAAACATACCCCCTGGGGAGAGAGAGAGAGGGCCTCCCTAACTAAACTAAACATACCCCCTGGGGAGAGAGAGAGAGGGCCTCCCTAACTAAACTAAACATACCCCCTGGGGGAGAGAGAGAGAGAGAGAGGGCCTACCTAGCTAAACTAAACATACCCCCTGGGGAAAGAGGGCCTCCCTAGCTAAACTAAACATACCCCCTGGGGAGAGAGAGAGAGAGGGCCTCCCTAGCTACACTAAACATACCCCTTGGGGGAGAGAGAGAGGGCCTCCCTAGTTAAACTAAACATACCCCTGGGGGAGAGAGAGAGAGAGAGGGCCTCCCTAGCTAAACTAAACATACCCCCTGGGGGAGAGAGAGAGAGGGCCTACCTAGCTAACCTAAACATACCCCCTGGGGGAGAGAGAGAGAGGGCCTACCTAGCTAACCTAAACATACCCCCTGGGGGAGAGAGAGAGAGGGCCTACCTAGCTAAACTAAACATACCCCCTGGGGGAGAGAGAGAGAGAGAGGGGGCCTACCTTGCTAAACTAAACATACCCCCTGAGGGAGAGAGAGAGAGGGCCTACCTAGCTAAACTGAACATACCCCCGGGGGGGGGGGGGGGGAGAGAGAGAGAGAGGGCCTCCCTAGCTAAACTAAACATACCCCCTGGGGAGAGAGAGAGAGGGCCTCCCTAACTAAACTAAACATACCCTCTGGGGGAGAGAGAGAGAGGGCCTACCTAGCTAAACTAAACATACCCCTGGGGGAAAGAGGGCCTCCCTAGCTAAACTAAACATACCCCCTGGGGAGAGATAGAGAGGGCCTCCCTAACTAAACTAAACATACCCCCTGGGGGAGAGAGAGAGAGAGGGCCTCCCTAGCTAAACTAAACATACCCCCTGGGGAGAGAGAGAGGGCCTCCCTAGCTAAACTAAACATACCCCCTGTGGGAGAGAGAGAGGGCCTCCCTAACTAAACTAAACATACCCCCTGGGGGAGAGAGAGAGAGAGAGAGAGAGAGAGAGAGAGAGGGCCTCCCTAGCTAAACTAAACATACCCCCTGGGGAGAGAGAGAGAGGGCCTCCCTAGCTAAACTAAACATACCCCCTGGGGAGAGAGAGAGGGCCTCCCTAACTAAACTAAACATACCCCCTGGGGGAGAGAGAGAGAGAGAGAGGGCCTCCCTAGCTAAACTAAACATACCCCTTGGGGGAGAGAGAGAGAGGGCCTCCCTAGCTAAACTAAACATACCCCCTGGGGGAGAGAGAGAGGGCCTCCCTAACTAAACTAAACATACGCCCTGGGGGAGAGAGAGAGAGAGGGCCTCCCTAGCTAAACTAAACATACCCCTTGGGGGAGAGAGAGAGAGGGCCTCCCTAGCTAAACTAAACATACCCCCTGGGGGAGAGAGAGAGAGAGGGCCTCCCTAGCTAAACTAAACATACCCCCTGGGGGAGAGAGAGAGAGGGCCTCCCTAGCTAAACTAAACATACCCCTGGGGGTGAGAGAGAGAGAGAGAGAGGGCCTCCCTAGCTAAACTAAACATACCCCCTGGGGGGAGAGAGAGAGGGCCTCCCTAGCTAAACTAAACCTACCCCCTGGGGGAGAGAGAGAGAGAGAGAGAGAGGGCCTCCCTAGCTAAACTAAACATACCCCCTGGGGAGAGAGAGAGGGCCTCCCTAGCTAAACTAAACATACCCCCTGGGGAGAGAGAGAGGGCCTCCCTAACTAAACTAAACATACCCCCTGGGGGAGAGAGAGAGAGAGAGAGAGAGGGCCTCCCTAGCTAAACTAAACATACCCCTTGGGGGAGAGAGAGAGAGGGCCTCCCTAGCTAAACTAAACATACCCCTGGGGGAGAGAGAGAGGGCCTCCCTAACTAAACTAAACATACGCCCTGGGGGAGAGAGAGAGGGCCTCCCTAGCTAAACTAAACATACCCCTTGGGGGAGAGAGAGAGAGGGCCTCCCTAGCTAAACTAAACATACCCCCTGGGGGAGAGAGAGAGAGAGGGCCTCCCTAGCTAAACTAAACATACCCCCTGGGGGACAGAGAGAGAGAGGGCCTCCCTAGCTAAACTAAACATACCCCTGGGGGAGAGAGAGAGAGAGAGAGGGGGCCTCCCTAGCTAAACTAAACATACCCCCTGGGGGGAGAGAGAGAGAGAGGGCCTCCCTAGCTAAACTAAACCTACCCCCTGGGGAGAGAGAGAGAGGGCCTCCCTAGCTAAACTAACATACCCCCTGGGGAGAGAGAGAGGGCCTCCCTAACTAAACTAAACATACCCCCTGGGGGAGAGAGAGAGGGCCTCCCTAGCTAAACTAAACATACCCCCTGGGGGAGAGAGAGAGAGAGGGCCTCCCTAACTAAACTAAACATACCCCCTGGGGGAGAGAGAGAGAGAGAGAGAGAGAGAGAGAGAGAGGGCCTCCCTAGCTAAACTAAACATACCCCCTGGGGAGAGAGAGAGAGGGCCTCCCTAGCTAAACTAAACATACCCCCTGGGGAGAGAGAGAGGGCCTCCCTAACTAAACTAAACATACCCCCTGGGGGAGAGAGAGAGAGAGAGAGGGCCTCCCTAGCTAAACTAAACATACCCCTTGGGGGAGAGAGAGAGAGGGCCTCCCTAGCTAAACTAAACATACCCCCTGGGGGAGAGAGAGAGGGCCTCCCTAACTAAACTAAACATACGCCCTGGGGGAGAGAGAGAGAGAGGGCCTCCCTAGCTAAACTAAACATACCCCTTGGGGGAGAGAGAGAGAGGGCCTCCCTAGCTAAACTAAACATACCCCCTGGGGGAGAGAGAGAGAGAGGGCCTCCCTAGCTAAACTAAACATACCCCCTGGGGGAGAGAGAGAGAGGGCCTCCCTAGCTAAACTAAACATACCCCTGGGGGTGAGAGAGAGAGAGAGAGAGAGGGCCTCCCTAGCTAAACTAAACATACCCCCTGGGGGGAGAGAGAGAGGGCCTCCCTAGCTAAACTAAACCTACCCCCTGGGGGAGAGAGAGAGAGAGAGAGAGAGGGCCTCCCTAGCTAAACTAAACATACCCCCTGGGGAGAGAGAGAGGGCCTCCCTAGCTAAACTAAACATACCCCCTGGGGAGAGAGAGAGGGCCTCCCTAACTAAACTAAACATACCCCCTGGGGGAGAGAGAGAGAGAGAGAGAGAGGGCCTCCCTAGCTAAACTAAACATACCCCTTGGGGGAGAGAGAGAGAGGGCCTCCCTAGCTAAACTAAACATACCCCTGGGGGAGAGAGAGAGGGCCTCCCTAACTAAACTAAACATACGCCCTGGGGGAGAGAGAGAGGGCCTCCCTAGCTAAACTAAACATACCCCTTGGGGGAGAGAGAGAGAGGGCCTCCCTAGCTAAACTAAACATACCCCCTGGGGGAGAGAGAGAGAGAGGGCCTCCCTAGCTAAACTAAACATACCCCCTGGGGGACAGAGAGAGAGAGGGCCTCCCTAGCTAAACTAAACATACCCCTGGGGGAGAGAGAGAGAGAGAGAGGGGGCCTCCCTAGCTAAACTAAACATACCCCCTGGGGGGAGAGAGAGAGAGAGGGCCTCCCTAGCTAAACTAAACCTACCCCCTGGGGAGAGAGAGAGAGGGCCTCCCTAGCTAAACTAACATACCCCCTGGGGAGAGAGAGAGGGCCTCCCTAACTAAACTAAACATACCCCCTGGGGGAGAGAGAGAGGGCCTCCCTAGCTAAACTAAACATACCCCCTGGGGAGAGAGAGAGGGCCTCCCTAACTAAACTAAACATACCCCCTGGGGGAGAGAGAGAGGGCCTCCCTAGCTAAACTAAACATACCCCCTGGGGAGAGAGAGAGAGGGCCTCCCTAGCTAAACTAAACATACCCCCTGGGGGAGAGAGAGAGAGGGCCTCCCTAGCTAAACTAAACATACCCCCTGGGGCAGAGAGGGAGAGGATGATGAGAGGGAAGAAAGAAAGAGACAGATAGAGGGAGAAACATGGGTAAGAGAAAGACAGCCCGATGCATGACACTTGGGTTGACCCCTCATTTTTGCGAGGAAAAATGTACAGGAAGACAGAACGAGGAATAGAGATATCAAGTGTGGACTCCGAGGTTTTGTGACACCACCATCTGTGTTGTGGGAGTCTGTCGATTGGAGTGATCAACTCCATCATCTCCTCTCTCCTAAACCTCATCTCTTGGACTGCTGCTACACTTGATTTCCCTTTGTATTCAGTGTGTGTGTATTACAGTTTAGTCTCTTAGCAGACACTTTTACCCAGAGCAACTAGGGTTAATTGCTTTACTCAAGGGCACGTCAACAGACTTTTCACCTAGTCTGATTTGAACCAGTGACTTTTACAGTTACTGGCCACCAAGCTACCAACACTAAGTGTGTGTGTGTGTGTGTGTGTGTGTGTGTGTGTGTGTGTGTGTGTGTGTGTGTGTGTGTGTGTGTGTGTGTGTGTGTGTGTGTGTGTGTGTGTGTGTGTCAGAGAGAGCAAGAGAGATCAAACTGGCTTTGATCTACTCACAAGCATTCCTCTAATCCACTCAAATGCCGTGCTTTCCTTTTGATGTAAATATTTGCTCAAGAGCAGACACAAACAAACTCATCTTCTTTCACCCTCTATTTCACCTTCATTCTATCTGACGGTCTGTCTCTCTCGCTTTCTTCTCATCTCTCCCCCCCCCCCTCCCCTCCTCTTCTCTACTGGCAGTCATACTGACTAAGAGACGATGGTCAGATGAGTGTTACGGAAGGCAGGGAAGAAAGATATAGCTCCAGGGGTTAAGAACAGCGGTTGGAAAGAGGTGACACTCCCTGTCCCACTCCTATTTGACCACGGGAGTCACTACACAGCCATGCTCGAACAGGTTTGAGGTAAGCTTCGCGTTCCAGTCATTGGCCTTGATTTCTAATGCCGCAATTCTACCTTATGTCCAGATGAGGGCAGTGTAGATACAGTTTTGATCAACTTCTGTCATGCCATCACCCGGTCCAACACGACTGCTCTCCAAGGATCTCACCAGCTAACTCCTGTTAGACTGAATGTGCATGGCATTCAAGACCCATGACGAGAAATATTGAGTACACTTTGATAGTACTCTAAAAGTGTGCAGATATTCTCCTTGCATGTACCCTGCACCTGGGAAGGTTTGTTGGAAGTGTGCCATTCTAGCTGTATCTGATTCTCTGTTCAACCCAGCTCGAGAGTCCATAGTGGATGCTATCTGCTAGAGTGTTTTTGTTCCCAATCTGCCTCCTCTAGCTTATTATGACCCTCAGTTCTCCGTAACTCTGAAGGACAACGTAGAGCTGTGCGCGCGTCTCTTGTTCTAACAGCATTTCTCACCAGCATTTCTACCCAACAGGGGTGCTCCGTTCTCCTAAGGGGTCATTTTCTCTTTTCTCCCTCACGCACCTGTCCATTTCCTCATTTGAATTCCATGCTGTCATTGTCACTTATCCACTCAAGCTTAAGATGTTTGTCGTCTATCGCCCACCAGGCTCCCTGGTAGAGAGTTCCTCAATGAGCTTGACGCCTTGTTAAGGCATAGGGTGAACAGTACTCCGTTCTGCCACCTCTGGTCTCTTGGCTCTCCCACCCCTACGGGAGGGCAGCTCCCATTCAGCCCAGTCCAAGCTCTTCTCTGTCCTGGCACCCCAATGGTGGAACCAGCTTCCCCCTGAAACTGAAACTGAAAAATCTTATGAAAACAAAGAAAACATGCCTTCCCGTGAACCGACACACACTGGAATTGACTTCTGCTAAGAGCTAAAGTAACTGCTCTCCCATGTCTCCCATCCACACATCAAAGAGCTACGGAGAGTACTCCTCACTCTCTATTACTTTAAACAACCCCCACTCAACCACACACAAGCACACAGCGAGAGAGAGAGAGAGAGAGGGGGGAGGCGTGGGGGTCTCCAACGTGTCTGCTTTTCATTCAGTCTCTCATTATTGTCTGAGCCAGACGAGGACTGACATTATAGGCAGGAAGTGGTGGTCTCTCTTTTATTCCCTCCCTCTCTTTTCCCGTTCCCTTTCCCTCTGATACTCCAGCCGACTCTCATTCCCTCACCCTTTCCCCCCTTCTCTGTCTCTTCTCACCCCATTAACAATCATTTCCGCCCTCAGATCTCTTCCATTGGCTAATGCTGAAAGCACTTGTGTGCTTGCGTCCATGTGTGCATCACAGCCCATCACTGATCACAGTGTTTAGAGTCAGAGGGTCATCATATCCGCCTCCTAATTAAAACACTACAATGACTGGAGAGCACCTAGGCTCTGCTGTGGAGGCCATTCCTCGGGGCTAATTAACACTCCCACAATGCTCCATGATCCCAGACAGGCAGAATTCCAGAGCTCCCGTTTTCTCCTGGCTTTTCTTGCAGACCCTCCTCGTCATGGTTACAGCCAGGCATCCGTTCACTCATGGCATGGGGAATACGACCGTCTCTGCTCCACTGGGCCAAAACTATGAGGAGGAGGGTCCACTGATAGTGGGAACGTGTTTGTGTGTGACTATGTGTAACATCAACTCTGATCAGATGTTGATGTAAACAACCTGCAGCAGCTCTGTCCTGGGCCTTCAAACAGACAGACAGTTCACTGGAGGGTCATATATATATACATATATATATAAATATAAGAGAGAGAGAGAGAGAGAGAGAGAGAGAGAGAGAGAGGTTGCCATCTGTGTATACTCAGTGTGCTGATCTGTTTCCTGAGAATGTTGAGTGTTAATAACATCATCAGTGGTGGCCGTATTGAGTAAGCCTATGGTAGAGCCGGCTGCTTTTTTTTGTCATTCCATCGTAATCCCTCTTATGCAAGGAGATTGATGAAGAAGAAGAGATAATATTAGCTCTCTCTATCTCTCTCTCTCTCTCTCTCTCTCTCTCTCTCTCTCTCTCTCTCTCTGCATAACAATCTCACACAATTCTACTAGACACATCACTTTCTCACAGGCTGCCTGAGATTCAGTCCGTCTGTCTAACTCAAAAGTTAGTTTGACTTTCTTATATCCAGCTCTCGTTGTTTTTCTCCTGATAGCAGGGATACAAGAGACGGGCAGTATTTATTGATATACGTAGTTGAATTACTTCTGAGTATTTCGTCATTTGAATAACACAGGGCTGAACTACACTACAATGTATTTTGCATTTTGTATTTTCAAAATACTGTCATTTGTATTTTCAAAATGCAAAATACCTTTCTAAACAATTGTTTTATAGCAGTTCACATTTTGTGGACACCTGCTCATCGAACATCTTATTCCAAAATCCTGGGCATTAATATGGAGTTGGTCCCCTCTTTGCTGCTATAACAGCGTCCACTCTTCTGGGAAAGCTTTCCACCAGATGTTGGAACATTGCTGCGAGGACTTGCTTCCATTCAGCCACAAGAGCATTAGTGAGGTCGGGCACTGATGTTGGGAGATTAGGCCTGGCTCGCAGTCGGCGATCAAATTCATCCCAAAGGTATTCAATGGGGTTGAGGTCAGGGCTCTGTGCAGGCCAGTCAAGTTCTTTCACAACGATCTCAACAAACCATTTCTGTATGGACCTCATTTTGTGCACGTGGGCATTGTCATGCTAAAACAGGAAAGGGCCTTCCCCAAACTGTTGCTACAAAGTTGGAAGCACAGAACTGTCTAGAATGTCATTCTATGCTGTAGTATTATGAAGCCGAACCATGAAAAACAGTCCCAGACCATTATTTTTCCTCCACCAAACTTTACTGTTGGCACTATGCATTGGGGCAGGTAGCATTTTTCAGGAATCCGCCAAACACAAATTTACCCGTCGGACTGCCAGATGGTGAAGGGTGATTCAGCACTCCAAAGAACGTGTTTCCACTGCTCCAGAGTCCAATGGGGGCGAGCTTTACACCACTCCAGCCCAAGCTTGGCATTGTGCATGGTGGTCTTATGCTTGTGTGCAGCTGCTTGGCCATGGAAACCCATTTCATGAAGCTCCAGATGAAGCTCAAGTGGCAGTTTGGAACTCGGTAGTGAGTGTTGTAACCGAGGACAGATGATTTTTACACACTATGCTCTTCAGCACTTGGCAGTGAGCTTGTGTGGCCTACCACTTTGCGGCTGAGCCGTTGTTGCTTCTAGACGTTTCCACTTCATAATAACAGCACTTACATTTGACCAGGGCAGCTCTAACAGGGCAGACATTTGATGAACTGACTTGTTGGAAGGGTGGCATCCTATGAGCTCTTCAGTACAGACCATTCTACTACCAATGTTTGTCTATGGAGATTGCAGGCTGTTTGCGCGATTTTATACACTGGTCAGCAACGGGTGTGACTGAAATAGAACATTCCACTAAGGGTGTGAGGTATGATAATAGAACATTCCACTAATTTGAAGAGGTGTCCACATCCGTTACGTGTATGTTGATGTTGGGGTCATGCTGGAAATGATACATTTGAAGTAGAAAAATGGTGACGTTTCCCTTTAGGATGAATGCCCTAGTTGTAAGTTGTTCTCGATAAGAGTGTCTGCTAAATGACTCAAATGTAAATACAAAATAAACAATTGCTAAGCATGCTGAGCATAATTTTAGTGAGCTCCGCCGAGAAACAAGGCCAATAATAATACCCAGTGTGCTTTGGTATGTTCATTTTCATGTATACATGTTGGTTATTTAGCAGAAACTCTTATGCAGAGTGACTTGCTCAACTAAGATAGTAAATCCCAGTCCCAACAAGGAAAAAGGCTATTTTAGGCTTAGGGTTACACTTAGGGTAAGAGTTAGGGGTTAGGGTTACACTTAGGGTTAGAGTTAGAGTTAGGGTTAGGGGTTAGGGTTATGAGTTAGGTGTTAGGGTTATGAGTTAGGTGTTAGGGTTATGAGTTAGGTGTTAGGGTTATGAGTTAGGGGTTAGAGTTATGAGTTAGGGGTTAGGGTTATGAGTTAGGGGTTAGGGTTATGAGTTAGGGGTTATGAGTTAGGGGTTAGGGTTATGAGTTAGGGGTTAGGGTTAGAGTTAGGGGTTATGAGTTAGGGTTAGAGTTAGGGGTTAGGTTTAGAGTTAGGGGTTATGAGTTAGGGGTTAGGGTTAGAGTTAGGGGTTATGAGTTAGGGGTTAGGGTTAGAGTTAGGGGTTATGAGTTAGGGGTTAGGGTTAGAGTTAGGGGTTATGAGCTAGGGGTTAGGGTTAGAGTTAGGGGTTAGGGTTTAGATGTAGGGTTACTCTTAGGGGTTAGAGGTAGGGGTTATGAGTTAGGGGTTAGGGTTAGAGTTAGGGGTTATGAGTTAGGGGTTAGGGTTAGAGTTAGGGGTTAGGGGTTAGGGTTAGAGTTAGGGGTTAGGGTTAGAGTTAGGGGTTATGAGTTAGGGGTTAGGGGTTAGAGTTAGGGGTTATGAGTTAGGGGTTATGAGTTAGGGGTTAGGGTTAGGGGTTATGAGTTAGGGGTTAGGGTTAGAGTTAGGGGTTAGGGTTAGAGTTAAGGGTTAGGGTTAGAGTTAGGGGTTATGAGTTAGGGGTTAGGGTTAGAGTTAGGGGATAGGGTTAGAGTTAGGGGTTAGGGTTAGAGTTAGGGGTTATGAGTTAGGGGCTAAGGGTTAGGGTTAGAGTTAGGGGTTAGGGTTACACTTAGGGGTTAGAGTTAGGTGTTAGGGGTTAGAGTTAGGGGTTAGGGTTATGAGTTAGGGGTTAGAGTTAGGGGTTAGAGTTATGAGTTAGGGGTTAGGGTTATGAGTTAGGGGTTAGGGTTAGAGTTAAGGGTTAGGGTTATGAGTTAGGGGTTAGGGTTATGAGTTAGGGTTTAGGGTTAGAGTTAGGGGTTATGAGTTAGGGTTAGAGTTAGGGGTTAGGGTTAGAGTTAGGGGTTATGAGTTAGGTGTTAGGGTTATGAGTTAGGTGTTAGGGTTATGAGTTAGGTGTTAGGGTTATGAGTTAGGGGTTAGAGTTAGGGGTTAGGGTTATGAGTTAGGTGTTAGGGTTATGAGTTAGGTGTTAGGGTTATGAGTTAGGTGTTAGGGTTATGAGTTAGGTGTTAGGGTTAGAGTTAGGGGTAAGGGTTATGAGTTAGGTGTTAGGGTTATGAGTTAGGGGTTAGGGTTATGAGTTAGGGGTTAGGGTTAGGGTTATAAGTTAGGTGTTAGGGTTAGAGTTAGGGGTAAGGGTTATGAGTTTGGTGTTAGGGTTAGAGTTAGGGGTTAGGGTTATGAGTTAGAGTTAGGGGTTAGGGTTATGAGTTAGGTGTTAGGGTTATGAGTTAGGGGTTAGGGTTATGAGTTAGGGTTAGAGTTAGCGGTAAGGGTTATGAGTTAGGTGTTAGGGTTATGAGTTAGGGGTTAGGGTTATGAGTTAGGTGTTAGGGTTAGAGTTAGGGGTAAGGGTTATGAGTTAGGTGTTAGGGTTATGAGTTTGGTGTTAGGGTTAGAGTTAGGGGTAAGAGTTAGGGGTTAGGGTTATGAGTTAGGTGTTAGGGTTATGAGTTAGGTGTTAGGGTTAGAGTTAGCGGTTTATTGTTATGAGTTGGGGGTTAGGGTTAGAGTTGGGGGTTAGGGTTAGAGTTAGGTGTTAGGGTTATGAGTTAGGGGTTAGGGTTATGAGTTAGGTGTTAGGGTAAGGGTTAGAGTTAGGTGTTAGTGTTATGAGTTGGGGGTTAGGGTTAGAGTTAGGGGTCAGGGTTAGAGTTAGGTGTTAGGGTTAGAGTTAGGTGTTAGGGTTAGAGTTAGGGGTTAGGGTTAGAGTTAGGGGTTAGGGTTAGAGTTAGGTGTTAGGGTTAGAGTTAGGTGTTAGGGTTATGAGTTAGGTGTTAGGGTTAGAGTTAGGGGTTAGGGTTATGAGTTAGGTGTTAGGGTTAGAGTTAGGGGTTAGAGTTAGGGGTAGGGTTATGAGTTAGGTGTTAGGGTTATGAGTTAGGTGTTAGAGTTAGGGGTTAGGGTTATGAGTTAGGTGTTAGGGTTAGAGTTAGGGGTAAGAGTTATGAGTTTGTTGTTAGGGTTATGAGTTAGGGGTTAGGGTTATGCGTTAGGGGTTAGGGTTAGAGTTAGGTGTTAGGGTTATGAGTTAGGTGTTAGGGTTAGAGTTAGGTGTTAGGGTTATGAGTTAGGGGTTAGGGTTAGAGTTAGGTGTTAGGGTTATGAGTTAGGGGTTAGGGTTAGAGTTCGGGGTTAGGGTTATGAGTTAGGTGTTAGGGTTAGGTGTTAGGGTTACGAGTTAGGGGTTAGGGTTAGAGTTAGGGGTTAGGGTTATTAGTTAGGGGTTAGGGTTAGAGTTAGGTGTTAGGGTTATGAGTTAGGGGTTAGGGTTATGAGTTAGTGGTTAGGGAAAATAGGATTTCAAATGGGAATCAATTGTTCTCTTTTTGTTTGTTTTGCAAGATTTCTTTGTGGAAATCTATTGACTTTTCAGTGTTTGGGTGGTTATTAATTAACTGAAGCCATTTGATTGTCTGTATTTATTATTCAGCACATTTGTTTGTCAACAGTTGTAGGTGAGTAACATGCAGTGTACTGTGTGTATTATGTGTGGAATATACTGTGTTTATTTTGCATAGAGCGGTACTGTGTGTCAAATCTGTTCTTCTTCCTTGGGGACATGACTGTTCATCCTAATCCATGTCTCCCTTTGTTTTGCATGTCTCTGCTCTGGATACGACCTTTGCCCTTCATCCTCCTCCTCCATTTCCTCTACAGGTAAGAGACAGCAATCCTTTTATTTAACTCTTTATCTGCCACGGTTCGGGTGACTTCTAACACACACACACACTAGTGATTGTCAGAGTGTTCCCAGGAGTGTGTTTGTTGGTCCCAGGAAGGTTCTGAGAGCAGGAAGTGACCTTGTCCTGAGACTGACCCTGACTGTGACCCCTTAACAACCTCCATGGCCTGGTTCTGTTTCCTGTAATAGAGAACACAGAACAGAGCTGCAGGAATATATTGATGTATTTAAACAGTAACACAATACACACATATTCTATTTAGTGTTAGTCGAATATGGTTGACTGAGGTCCTCATAAATGCACACGTGTGCATTCGGACACACACACACACACACACACACACACACACACACACACACACACACACACACACACACACACACACACACACACACACACACACACACACACACACACACACACACACACACACACACACACACACACACACACACACACACACACACTGTTCAGTGTTAATCAACCATGGCTGGGTGAGGTCCTCTTTGCTGTGACAGGGTAAGGGAGAATCCATGCATGTATGCACACATGCACAATCGGAGAAAGAGCCCATCGCAAGCCACCAAGTCCCCCTTTTGCTCCAATGATCCCACAGTGTGTTAGCAGTATATCAGCCTAGCCCCAGTGTGTTAGCAGTATATCAGCCTAGCCCCAGTGTTTTAGCAGTATATCAGCCTAGCCCCAGTGTGTTAGCAGTATATTAGTCTAGCCCCAGTGTTTAAGCAGTATATCAGCCTAGTCTCAGTGTTTTAGCAGTATATCAGCCTAGCCCCAGTGTGTTAGCAGTATATTAGTCTAGCCCCAGTATTTAAGCAGTATATCAGCCTAGCCTCAGTGTGTTAGCAGTATATTAGTCTAGCCCCAGTGTGTTAGCAGTATATCATCCTACCATACCTTTGTCTGTACATTATACCTTGATGCTATTTTATCGCCCCCAGAAACCTCCTTTTACTCTCTGTTCCAGACGTTCTAGACGACCAATTCTTGTTGCTTTTAGCCGCACCCTTATTCTACTCCTCCTATGTTCCTCTGGCGATGTAGAGGTGAATCCAGGCCCTGCAGTGCCTAGCTCCACTCCTATTCCCCAGGCGCTCTCTTTTGACGACTTCTGTAACCGTAATAGCCTTGGTTTCATGCATGTTAACATTAGAAGCCTCCTCCCTAAGTTTGTTCTATTCACTGCTTTAGCACACTCCGCCAACCCGAATGTTCTAGCTGTGTCTGAATCCTGGCTTAGGAAGACCACCCAAAATTCTGACATTTTAATTCCAAACTACAACATTTTCAGACAAGATAGAACTGCCAAAGGGGGCGGTGTTGCAATCTACTGCAAAGATAGCCTGCAGAGTTCTGTCCTACTATCCAGGTCTGTACCCAAACAATTTGAACTTCTACTTTTAAAAATCCACCTCTCTAAAAACAAGTCTCTCACCGTTGCCGCCTGCTATAGACTACCCTCTGCCCCCAGCTGTGCTCTGGACACCATATGTGAACTGATTGCCCCCCATCTATCTTCAGAGCTCGTGCTGCTAGGCGACCTAAACTGGAACATGCTTAACACCCCAGCCATCCTACAATCTAAACTTGATGCCCTCAATCTCACACAAATTATCAATGAACCTACCAGGTACCTCCCCAAAGCCTGAAACACGGCACCCTCATAGATATCATCCCAACCAACTTGCCCTCTAAATACACCTCTGCTGACTTCAACCAAGATCTCAGCGATCACTGCCTCATTGCCTGCATCCGTAATGGGTCAGCAGTCAAACGACCTCCACTCATCACTGTAAAACGCTCCCTGAAACACTTCAGCGAGCAGGCCTTTCTAATCGACCTGGCCGGGGTATCCTGGAAGGATATTGATCTCATCCCGTCAGTAGAGGATGCCTGGATGTTCTTTAAAAATGCCTTCCTAACCATCTTAAATAAACATGCCCCATTCAAGAAATTTAGAACCAGGAACAGATATAGCCCTTGGTTCTCCCGAGACCTGACTGCCCTTAACCAACACAAAAACATCCTATGGCGTTCTGCTGTTCAGGGAAGCTAGAAACCATTATACACAGGCAGTTAGAAAAGCCAAGGCTAGCTTTTTCAAGCAGAAATTTGCTTCCTGTAACACTAACTCAAAAAAGTTCTGGGACACTGTAAAGTCCATGGAGAATAAGAACACCTCCTTCCAGCTGCCCACTGCACTGAAGATAGGAAACACTGTCACCACTGATAAATCCACCATAATTGAGAATTTCAATAAACATTTTTCTACGGCTGGCCATGCTTTCCACCTGGCTACTCCTACCCCAGTCAACAGCACTGCACCCCCAACAGCAACTCGCCCAAGCCTTCCCCATTTCTCCTTCTCCCAAATCCGTTCAGCTGACGTTCTGAAAGAGCTGCAAAATCTGGACCCCTACAAATCAGCCGGGCTAGACAATCTGGACCCTTTCTTTCTAAAATTATCTGCCGAAATTGTTGCCACCCCTATTACTAGCCTGTTCAACCTCTCTTTCGTGTCGTCTGAGATTCCTAAAGATTGGAAAGCAGCTGTGGTCATCCCCCTCTTCAAAGGGGGGGACACTCTTGACCCAAACTGCTACAGACCTATATCTATCCTACCATGCCTTTCTAAAGTCTTCGAAAGCCAAGTCAACAAACAGATTTACCGACCATTTCGAATCTCACCATACCTTCTCTGCTATGCTATCTGGTTTCAGAGCTGGTCATGGGTGCACCTCAGCCACGCTCAAGGTCCTAAACGAAATCTTAACCGCCATTGATAAGAAACATTACTGTGCAGCTGTATTCATTGATCTGGCCAAGGCTTTCGACTCTGTCAATCACCACATCCTCATCGGCAGACTCGACAGCCTTGGTTTCTCAAATGATTGCCTCGCCTGGTTCACCAACTACTTCTCTGATAGAGTTCAGTGTGTCAAATCGGAGGGTCTGCTGTCCGGACCTCTGGCAGTCTCTATGGGGGTGCCACAGGGTTCAATTCTTGGACCGACTCTCTTCTCTGTATACATCAATGAGGTCGCTCTTGCTGCTGGTGAGTCTCTGATCCACCTCTACGCAGACAACACCATTCTGTATACTTCTGGCCCTTCTTTGGACACTGTGTTAACAACCCTCCAGGCAAGCTTCAATGCCATACAACTCTCCTTCCGTGGCCTCCAATTGCTCTTAAATACAAGTAAAACTAAATGCATGCTCTTCAACTGATCGCTACCTGCACCTACCCACCTGTCCAACATCACTACTCTGGACGGCTCTGACTTAGAATACGTGGACAACTACAAATACTTAGGTGTCTGGTTAGACTGTAAACCTTCCTTCCAGACCCATATAAAACATCTCCAATTCAAAGTTAAATCTAGAATTGGCTTCCTATTTCGCAACAAAGCATCCTTCACTCATGCAGCCAAACATACCCTTGTAAAACTGACCATCCTACCAATCCTCGACTTTGGCGATGTCATTTACAAAATAGCCTCCAATACCCTACTCAACAAATTGGATGCAGTCTATCACAGTGCAATCCGTTTTGTCACCAAAGCCCCATATACTACCCACCATTGCGACCTGTACGCTCTCATTGGTTGGCCCTCGCTTCATACTCGTCGCCAAACCCACTGGCTCCATGTCATCTACAAGACCCTGCTAGGTAAAGTCCCCCCTTATCTCAGCTCGCTGGTCCCCATAGCATCTCCCACCTGTAGCACACGCTCCAGCAGGTATATCTCTCTAGTCACCCCCAAAACCAATTCTTTCTTTGGCCGCCTCTCCTTCCAGTTCTCTGCTGCCAATGACTGGAACGAACTACAAAAATCTCTGAAACTGGAAACACTTATCTCCCTCACTAGCTTTAAGCACCAACTGTCAGAGCAGCTCACAGATTACTGCACCTGTACATAGCCCACCTATAATTTAGCCCAAACAACTACCTCTTTCCCTACTGTATTTAATTTATTTATTTATTTTGCTCCTTTGCACCCCATTATTTTTTATTTCTAGGTAGCCTGGCCCTATAGAAAGCCGACTCTTGATTTGATTTTCGATTGGAGATGTTTGATATGAGTCTGGAAGGAGAGTTTACAGTCTAGCCAGACACCTAGGTACTTATAGATGTCCACATATTCAAGGTCGGAACCATCCAGGGTGGTGATGCTGGTCAGGCGTGCGGGTGCAGGCAGCGAACGGTTGAAAAGCATGCATTTGGTTTTACTAGCGTTTAAGAGCAGTTGGAGGCCACGGAAGGAGTGTTGTATGGCATTGAAGCTCGTTTGGAGGTTAGATAGCACAGTGTCCAAGGACGGGCCGGAAGTATATAGAATGGTGTCGTCTGCGTAGAGGTGGATCAGGGAATCGCCCGCAGCAAGAGCAACATCATTGACATATGCAGAGAAAAGAGTCGGCCCGAGGATTGAACCCTGTGGCACCCCATAGAGACTGCCAAAGGACCGGACAGCATGCCCTCCGATTTCACACACTGAACTCTGTCTGCAAAGTAATTGGTGAACCAGGCAAGGCAGTCATCTGAAAAAACCGAGGCTACTGAGTCTGCCGATAAGAATATGGTGATTGACAGAGTCGAAAGCCTTGGCAAGGTCGATGAAGACGGCTGCACAGTACTGTCTTTTATCGATGGCGGTTATGATATCGTTTAGTACCTTGAGCGTGGCTGAGGTGCACCCGTGACCGGCTCGGAAACCAGATTGCACAGCGGAGAAGGTACTGTGGGATTCGAGATGGTCAGTGACCTGTTTGTTGACTTGGCTTTCGAAGACCTTAGATAGGCAGGGCAGGATGGATATAGGTCTGTCAGCTTAGCCCCAGTGTGTTAGCAGTATATCAGTCTAGCCCCAGTGCGTTAGCAGCAGTATATCAGCCTAGCCCCAGTGTGTTATCAGTATATCAGCCTAGCCCCAGTGTGTTAGCAGTATATATGCCTAGCCCCAGTGTGTTAGCAGTATATCAGCCTAGCCCCAGTGTGTTGGCAGCAGTATATGTTGGCAGCAGTATATCAGCCTAGCCCCAATGTGTTAGCAGCAGTAGATCAGCCTAGCCCCAGTGTGTTGGCAGCAGTATATCAGCCTATCCCCAGTGTGTTAGCAGTATATCTGCCTAGCCCAAGTGTGTTAGCAGTATATCAGCCTAGCCCCCGTTTGTTAGCAGTATATAAGCCTAGCCCCAGTGTGTTGGCAGCAGTATATCAGCCTAGCCCCAGTGTGTTGGCAGCAGTATATCACCCTAGCCCCAGTGTGCTACTAGTATATCTGCCTAGCCACAGTGTGTTAGCTGCAGTAGTTCAGTCTAGCCCCAGTGTGTTAGCAGCAGTATATCAGCCAAGCCCAAGTGTCTTAAGAGTTTATTTGACTAGCCCCAGTGTGTTAGCAGTATATCAGCCTAGCCCCAGTGTGTTAGCAGTATATCAGCCCCAGTGTGTTAGCTGTATATCAGCCTAGCCCCAGTGTGTCAGCAGCAGTATATCTGCCTAGCCCCAGTATGTTAGCAGCAGTATATCAGCCTAGCCCCAGTATGTTAGCAGCAGTATATCAGCCTAGCCCCAGTATGTTAGCAGCAGTATATCAGCCTAGCCCCAGTGTGATAGCAGTATATCAGACTAGCCCCAGTGTGTTAGCAGCAGTATATCAGCCTAGCCCCAGTGTGCTACTAGTATATCTGCCTAGCCACAGTGTGTTAGCTGCAGTAGTTCGGTCTAGCCCCAGTGTGTTAGCAGCAGTACATCAGCCTAGCCCCAGTGTGATAGCAGTATATCAGACTAGCCCCAGTGTGTTAGCAGCAGTATATCAGCCTAGCCCCAGTGTGCTACTAGTATATCTGCCTAGCCACAGTATGTTAGCAGCAGTATATCAGCCTAGCCCCAGTATGTTAGCAGCAGTATATCAGCCTAGCCCCAGTGTGATAGCAGTATATCAGACTAGCCCCAGTGTGTTAGCAGCAGTATATCAGCCTAGCCCCAGTGTGCTACTAGTATATCTGCCTAGCCACAGTGTGTTAGCTGCAGTAGTTCAGTCTAGCCCCAGTGTGTTAGCAGCAGTATATCAGCCAAGCCCAAGTGTCTTAAGAGTTTATTTGACTAGCCCCAGTGTGTTAGCATTATATCAGCCTAGCCCCAGTGTGATAGCAGTATATCAGACTAGCCCCAGTGTGTTAGCAGCAGTATATCAGCCTAGCCCCAGTGTGATAGCAGTATATCAGACTAGCCCCAGTGTGTTAGCAGCAGTATATCAGCCTAGCCCCAGTGTGCTACTAGTATATCTGCCTAGCCACAGTATGTTAGCAGCAGTATATCAGCCTAGCCCCAGTATGTTAGCAGCAGTATATCAGCCTAGCCCCAGTGTGATAGCAGTATATCAGACTAGCCCCAGTGTGTTAGCAGCAGTATATCAGCCTAGCCCCAGTGTGCTACTAGTATATCTGCCTAGCCACAGTGTGTTAGCTGCAGTAGTTCAGTCTAGCCCCAGTGTGTTAGCAGCAGTATATCAGCCAAGCCCAAGTGTCTTAAGAGTTTATTTGACTAGCCCCAGTGTGTTAGCATTATATCAGCCTAGCCCCAGTGTGATAGCAGTATATCAGACTAGCCCCAGTGTGTTAGCAGCAGTATATCAGCCTAGCCCCAGTGTGCTACTAGTATATCTGCCTAGCCACAGTGTGTTAGCTGCAGTAGTTCAGTCTAGCCCCAGTGTGTTAGCAGCAGTATATCAGCCTAGCCCCAGTGTGATAGCAGTATATCAGACTAGCCCCAGTGTGTTAGCAGCAGTATATCAGCCTAGCCCCAGTGTGCTACTAGTATATCTGCCTAGCTACAGTATGTTAGCAGCAGTATATCAGCCTAGCCCCAGTATGTTAGCAGCAGTATATCAGCCTAGCCCCAGTGTGATAGCAGTATATCAGACTAGCCCCAGTGTGTTAGCAGCAGTATATCAGCCTAGCCCCAGTGTGCTACTAGTATATCTGCCTAGCCACAGTGTGTTAGCTGCAGTAGTTCAGTCTAGCCCCAGTGTGATAGCAGTATATCAGCCAAGCCCAAGTGTCTTAGGAGTTTATTTGACTAGCCCCAGTGTGTTAGCAGTATATCAGCCTAGCCCCAGTGTGTTAGCAGTATATCAGCCCCAGTGTGTTAGCTGTATATCAGCCTAGCCCCAGTGTGTTAGCAGCAGTATATCAGCCTAGCCCCAGTATGTTAGCAGCAGTATATCAGCCTAGCCCCAGTATGTTAGCAGCAGTATATCAGCCTAGCCCCAGTATGTTAGCAGCAGTATATCAGCCTAGCCCCAGTATGTTAGCAGCAGTATATCAGCCTAGCCCCAGTTTGTTAGCAGCAGTATATCAGCCTAGCCCCAGTGTGTTAGCAGCAGTATATCAGCCTATCCCGAGTGTGTTAGCAGTATATCAGCCTAGCCCCAGTGTGTTAGCAGCAGTATATCAGCCTATCCCGAGTGTGTTAGCAGTATATCAGCCTAGCCCCAGTTTGTTAGCAGCAGTATATCAGCCTAGCCCCAGTGTGTTAGCAGCAGTATATCAGCCTAGCCCCAGTGTGTTAGCAGCAGTATATCAGCCTATCCCGAGTGTGTTAGCAGTATATCTGCCTAGCCCAAGTGTGTTGGCAGTATATCAGCATAGCCCCAGTTTGGTAGCAGTATATCAGCCTCGCCCCAGTGTGTTAGCAGTATATCTGCCTAGCCCTAGTGTGTTAGCAGTATATCAGCCTAGCCCCAGTGTGTTGGCAGTATATCAGCATAGCCCCAGTTTGGTAGCAGTATATCAGCCTAGCCACAGTGTGCTTGCAGCAGTATATCAGCCTTGCCCAAGTGTGTTAGCAGTATATATGCCTAGCCCCAGTGTGTTAGCAGCAAAATATCAGCCTAACCCCAGTGTGTTAGCAGCAGTATAACTGCCTAGCCGCAGTGTGTTAGCAGTATATCAGCCCCAGTGTGTTAGCAGTATATCAGCCTAGCCCCAGTGTGTCAGCAGCAGTATATCTGCCTAGCCCCAGTATGTTAGCAGTATATCAGCCCCAGTGTGTTAGCTGTATATCAGCCTAGCCCCAGTGTGTTAGCAGCAGTATATCAGCCTAGCCCCAGTATGTTAGCAGCAGTATATCAGCCTAGCCCCAGTGTGTTAGCAGCAGCATATCAGCCTATCCCGAGTGTGTTAGCAGTATATCTGCCTAGCCCAAGTGTGTTGGCAGTATATCAGCATAGCCCCAGTTTGGTAGCAGTATATCAGCCTAGCCACAGTGTGCTTGCAGCAGTATATCACCCTTGCCCCAGTGTGTTAGCAGTATATATGCCTAGCCCCAGTGTGTTAGCAGTATATCAGTCTATCCCCAGTGTGTTAGCAGTATATCAGCTTAGCCCCAGAGTGTTAGCAGTATATCAGCCTAGCCCCAGTGCATTAACAGTATATCTGCTTAGCCCCAGTGTGTTAGCAGTATATCAGCCTAGCCCCAGTGTGTTGGCAGTATATCAGCATAGCCCCAGTTTGTTAACAGTATATCTGCCTAGCCCCAGTTTGTTAGCAGTATATCAGCCTAGCCCCAGTGTGCTTGCAGCAGTATATCAGCCTTGCCCCAGTGTGTTAGCAGTATATATGCCTAGCCCCAGTGTGTTAGCAGCAGTATATCAGCCTAGCCCCAGTGTGTTATCAGTATATCAGCCTAGCCCCAGTGTGTTGGCAGAAGTATATGTTGGCAGCAGTATATCAGCCTAGCCCCAGTGTGTTAGCAGCAGTATATCAGCCTATCCCCAGTGTGTTAGCAGTATATCAGCCTATCCCCAGTGTCTTAGCAGTTTATTTGCAGAGGCAACGTATGTTCGCGGTATATCAGTCTAGCCCCAGTGTGTTAGCAGCAGTATATCTGCCTAGCCCCAGTGTGTTAGCAGTATATCAGCCTAGCCCCAGTGTGCTGGCAGTATATCAGCATAGCCCCAGTTTGGTAGCAGTATATCAGCCTAGCCCCAGTGTGCTTGCAGCAGTATATCAGCCTTGCCCCAGTGTGTTAGCAGTATATATGCCTAGCCCCAGTGTGTTACCAGCAGTATATCAGCCTAGCCCCAGTGTGTTATCAGTATATCAGCCTAGCCCCAGTGTGTTAGCAGCAGTATATCAGCCTATCCCCAGTGTGTTAGCAGTATATCAGCCTATCCCCAGTGTCTTAGCAGTTTATTTGCAGAGGCAACGTATGTTTGCGGTATATCAGTCTAGCCCCAGTGTGTTAGCAGCAGTATATCTGCCTAGCCTTAGTGTATTAGCAGCAAAATATCAGCCTAACCCCAGTGTGTTAGCATTATATCTTTCTAGCCCCAGTGTGTTAGCAGCAGTATAACTGCCTAGCCCCAGTGTGTTAGCAGTATATCAGCCCCAGTGTGTTAGCAGTATATCAGCCTAGCCCCAATGTGTCAGCAGCAGTATATCTGCCTAGCCCCAATATGTTAGCAGCAGTATATCTGCCTAGCCCCAGTGTGCTAGCAGCAGTATAACTGCCTAGCCCCAGTGTGTTAGCAGTATATCAGCCTAGCCCCAGTGTGCTGGCAGTATATCAGCATAGCCCCAGTTTGGTAGCAGTATATCAGCCTAGCCCCAGTGTGCTTGCAGCAGTATATCAGCCTTGCCCCAGTGTGTTAGCAGTATATATGCCTAGCCCCAGTATGTTACCAGCAGTATATCAGCCTAGCCCCAGTGTGTTATCAGTATATCAGCCTAGCCCCAGTGTGTTAGCAGCAGTATATCAGCCTATCCCCAGTGTGTTAGCAGTATATCAGCCTATCCCCAGTGTCTTAGCAGTTTATTTGCAGAGGCAACGTATGTTTGCGGTATATCAGTCTAGCCCCAGTGTGTTAGCAGCAGTATATCTGCCTAGCCCCAGTGTGTTAGCAGCAAAATATCAGCCTAACCCCAGTGTGTTAGCATTATATCTTTCTAGCCCCAGTGTGTTAGCAGCAGTATAACTGCCTAGCCCCAGTGTGTTAGCAGTATATCAGCCCCAGTGTGTTAGCAGTATATCAGCCTAGCCCCAATGTGTCAGCAGCAGTATATCTGCCTAGCCCCAATATGTTAGCAGCAGTATATCTGCCTAGCCCCAGTATGTTAACAGCAGTATATCTGCCTAGCCCCAGTGTGTTAGCAGTATATCAGCCTATCCCCAGTGTCTTAGCAGTTTATTTGCCGAGGCAACGTATGTTAGCGGTATATAAGTCTAGCCCCAGTGTGTTAGCTGTATATCAGCCTATCCCCAGTGTGTTAGCAGTATATCTGCCTATCCCCAGTGTGTGAGCAGTATATCAGCCTAGCCCCAGTGTGTTAGCAGTATATCTGCCTATCCCCAGTGTGTTAGCAGTATATCTGCCTATCCCCAGTGTGTGAGCAGTATATCAGCCTAGCCCCAGTGTGTTAGCAGTATATCTGCCTATCCCCAGTGTGTGAGCAGTATATCAGCTTGGCCCCAGTGTGTTAGCAGTATATCAGTCTAGACCCAGTGTGTTAGCAGTATATCTGCCTAGCCCCAGTGTATTAGCAATATATCAGCATAGCCCCAGTGTGTTAGTAGTGTATCAGCCTAGCCACAGTTTGCTTGCAGCAGTATATCAGCATTGCCCCAGTGTGTTAGCAGCAGTATATCAGCCTAGTCCAGTGTGCTTGCAGTATATCTGCCTAGCCCCAGTGTATTAGCAATATATCAGCATAGCCCCAGTGTGTTAGTAGTGTATCAGCCTAGCCACAGTGTGCTTGCAGCAGTATATCAGCATTGCCCCAGTGTGTTAGCAGCAGTATATCAGCCTAGCCCCAGTGTGTCAGCAGCAGTATATCTGCCTAGCCCCAGTGTGTTAGCAGCAGTATATCTGCCTAGCCACAGTGTGTTGGCAGTATATCTGCCTAGCCCCAGTGTATTAGCAATATATCAGCATAGCCCCAGTGTGTTAGTAGTGTATCAGCCTAGCCACAGTGTGCTTGCAGCAGTATATCAGCATTGCCCCAGTGTGTTAGCAGCAGTATATCAGCCTAGCCCCAGTGTGTCAGCAGCAGTATATCTGCCTAGCCCCAGTGTGTTAGCAGCAGTATATCAGCCTAGCCCCAGTGTGTTGGCAGTATATCAGCATAGCCCCAGTTTGTTAACAGTATATCTGCCTAGCCCCAGTTTGTTAGCAGTATATCAGCCTAGCCCCAGTGTGCTTGCAGCAGTATATCAGCCTAGCCCCAGTGTGCTTGCAGCAGTATATCAGCCTTGCCCCAGTGTGTTAGCAGTATATATGCCTAGCCCCAGTGTGTTAGCAGCAGTATATCAGCCTAGCCCCAGTGTGTTATCAGTATATCAGCCTAGCCCCAGTGTGTTGGCAGCAGTATATGTTGGCAGCAGTATATCAGCCTAGCCCCAGTGTGTTACCAGCAGTATATCAGCCTAGCCCCAGTGTGTTATCAGTATATCAGCCTAGCCCCAGTGTGTTAGCAGCAGTATATCAGCCTATCCCCAGTGTGTTAGCAGTATATCAGCCTATCCCCAGTGTCTTAGCAGTTTATTTGCAGAGGCAACGTATGTTTGCGGTATATCAGTCTAGCCCCAGTGTGTTAGCAGCAGTATATCTGCCTAGCCTTAGTGTATTAGCAGCAAAATATCAGCCTAACCCCAGTGTGTTAGCATTATATCTTTCTAGCCCCAGTGTGTTAGCAGCAGTATAACTGCCTAGCCCCAGTGTGTTAGCAGTATATCAGCCCCAGTGTGTTAGCAGTATATCAGCCTAGCCCCAATGTGTCAGCAGCAGTATATCTGCCTAGCCCCAATATGTTAGCAGCAGTATATCTGCCTAGCCCCAGTGTGCTAGCAGCAGTATAACTGCCTAGCCCCAGTGTGTTAGCAGTATATCAGCCTAGCCCCAGTGTGCTGGCAGTATATCAGCATAGCCCCAGTTTGGTAGCAGTATATCAGCCTAGCCCCAGTGTGCTTGCAGCAGTATATCAGCCTTGCCCCAGTGTGTTAGCAGTATATATGCCTAGCCCCAGTATGTTACCAGCAGTATATCAGCCTAGCCCCAGTGTGTTATCAGTATATCAGCCTAGACCCAGTGTGTTAGCAGCAGTATATCAGCCTATCCCCAGTGTGTTAGCAGTATATCAGCCTATCCCCAGTGTCTTAGCAGTTTATTTGCAGAGGCAACGTATGTTTGCGGTATATCAGTCTAGCCCCAGTGTGTTAGCAGCAGTATATCTGCCTAGCCCCAGTGTGTTAGCAGCAAAATATCAGCCTAACCCCAGTGTGTTAGCATTATATCTTTCTAGCCCCAGTGTGTTAGCAGCAGTATAACTGCCTAGCCCCAGTGTGTTAGCAGTATATCAGCCCCAGTGTGTTAGCAGTATATCAGCCTAGCCCCAATGTGTCAGCAGCAGTATATCTGCCTAGCCCCAATATGTTAGCAGCAGTATATCTGCCTAGCCCCAGTATGTTAACAGCAGTATATCTGCCTAGCCCCAGTGTGTTAGCAGTATATCAGCCTATCCCCAGTGTCTTAGCAGTTTATTTGCCGAGGCAACGTATGTTAGCGGTATATAAGTCTAGCCCCAGTGTGTTAGCTGTATATCAGCCTATCCCCAGTGTGTTAGCAGTATATCTGCCTATCCCCAGTGTGTGAGCAGTATATCAGCCTAGCCCCAGTGTGTTAGCAGTATATCTGCCTATCCCCAGTGTGTTAGCAGTATATCTGCCTATCCCCAGTGTGTGAGCAGTATATCAGCCTAGCCCCAGTGTGTTAGCAGTATATCTGCCTATCCCCAGTGTGTGAGCAGTATATCAGCTTGGCCCCAGTGTGTTAGCAGTATATCAGTCTAGACCCAGTGTGTTAGCAGTATATCTGCCTAGCCCCAGTGTATTAGCAATATATCAGCATAGCCCCAGTGTGTTAGTAGTGTATCAGCCTAGCCACAGTTTGCTTGCAGCAGTATATCAGCATTGCCCCAGTGTGTTAGCAGCAGTATATCAGCCTAGTCCAGTGTGCTTGCAGTATATCTGCCTAGCCCCAGTGTATTAGCAATATATCAGCATAGCCCCAGTGTGTTAGTAGTGTATCAGCCTAGCCACAGTGTGCTTGCAGCAGTATATCAGCATTGCCCCAGTGTGTTAGCAGCAGTATATCAGCCTAGCCCCAGTGTGTCAGCAGCAGTATATCTGCCTAGCCCCAGTGTGTTAGCAGCAGTATATCTGCCTAGCCACAGTGTGTTGGCAGTATATCTGCCTAGCCCCAGTGTATTAGCAATATATCAGCATAGCCCCAGTGTGTTAGTAGTGTATCAGCCTAGCCACAGTGTGCTTGCAGCAGTATATCAGCATTGCCCCAGTGTGTTAGCAGCAGTATATCAGCCTAGCCCCAGTGTGTCAGCAGCAGTATATCTGCCTAGCCCCAGTGTGTTAGCAGCAGTATATCAGCCTAGCCCCAGTGTGTTGGCAGTATATCAGCATAGCCCCAGTTTGTTAACAGTATATCTGCCTAGCCCCAGTTTGTTAGCAGTATATCAGCCTAGCCCCAGTGTGCTTGCAGCAGTATATCAGCCTAGCCCCAGTGTGCTTGCAGCAGTATATCAGCCTTGCCCCAGTGTGTTAGCAGTATATATGCCTAGCCCCAGTGTGTTAGCAGCAGTATATCAGCCTAGCCCCAGTGTGTTATCAGTATATCAGCCTAGCCCCAGTGTGTTGGCAGCAGTATATGTTGGCAGCAGTATATCAGCCTAGCCCCAGTGTGTTAGCAGCAGTATATCAGCCTATCCCCAGTGTGTTAGCAGTATATCAGCCTATCCCCAGTGTCTTAGCAGTTTATTTGCAGAGGCAACGTATGTTCGCGGTATATCAGTCTAGCCCCAGTGTGTTAGCAGCAGTATATCTGCCTAGCCCCAGTGTGTTAGCAGCAAAATATCAGCCTAACCCCAGTGTGCTAGCAGCAGTATAACTGCCTAGCCCCAGTGTGTTAGCAGCAGTATATCAGCCTATCCCCAGTGTGTTAGCAGTATATCTGCCTAGCCCCAGTGTGTTAGCAGCAGTATATCAGCCTATCCCCAGTGTGTTAGCAGTATATCTGCCTAGCCCAAGTGTGTTAGCAGTATATCAGTCTAGCCCCAGTGTGTTAGCAGTATTTCTGCCTAGCCCCAGTGTGTTAGCAGCAGTATATCAGCCTAGCACCAGTATGTTAGCAGTATATCTGCCTAGCCCCAGTGTGTTAGCGGTATATCAGCCTAGCCCCAGTGTGTTAGCAGTGTTTCATCCTAGCCCCAGTGTGTTAGTAGTATATCAGCCCCAGTGTGTTAGCAGTATATCAGCCTAGCCCCAGTGTGTTTGCAGCAGGGTTTCATCCTAGCCCCAGTGTGTTAGCAGTATATCAGTCTAGCCCCAGTTTGGTAGCAGTATATCAGCCTAGCCCCAGTGTGCTTGCAGCAGTATATCAGCCTTGCCCCAGTGTGTTAGCATTATATATGCCTAGCCCCAGTGTGTTAGCAGCAGTATATCAGCCTATCCCCAGTGTGTTAGCAGTATATCTGCCTAGCCCAAGTGTGTTAGCAGTATATCAGTCTAGCCCCAGTGTGTTAGCAGTATATCAGCTTAGCCCCAGTGTGTTAGCAGTATATCAGCTTAGCCCCAGTTTGGTAGCAGTATATCAGCCTAGCCCCAGTGTGCTTGCAGCAGTATATCTGCCTAGCCCCAGTGTGTTAGCAGTATATCAGCCTAGCCCCAGTGTGTTGGCAGTATATCTGCATAGCCCCAGTTTGGTAGCAGTATATCAGCCTAGCCCCAGTGTGCTTGCAGCAGTATATCAGCATAGCCCCAGTTTGGTAGCAGTATATCAGCCTAGCCCCAGTGTGCTTGCAGCAGTATATCAGCCTTGCCCAAGTGTGTTAGCAGTATATATGCCTAGCCCCAGTGTGTTAGCAGCAAAATATCAGCCTAACCCCAGTGTGTTAGCAGCAGTATAACTGCCTAGCCGCAGTGTGGTAGCAGTATATCAGCCCCAGTGTGTTAGCAGTATATCAGCCTAGCCCCAGTGTGTCAGCAGCAGTATATCTGCCTAGCCCCAGTATGTTAGCAGCAGTATATCTGCCTAGCCCCAGTGTGTTAGCAGTATATCAGCCCCAGTGTGTTAGCTGTATATCAGCCTAGCCCCAGTGTGTTAGCAGCAGTATATCAGCCTAGCCCCAGTATGTTAGCAGCAGTATATCAGCCTAGCCCCAGTTTGTTAGCAGCAGTATATCAGCCTATCCCGAGTGTGTTAGCAGTATATCTGCCTAGCCCAAGTGTGTTGGCAGTATATCAGCATAGCCCCAGTGTGTTAGCAGCAGTATATCAGCCTAGCCCCAGTGTGTTAGCAGCAGTATATCAGCCTATCCCGAGTGTGTTAGCAGTATATCTGCCTAGCCCAAGTGTGTTGGCAGTATATCAGCATAGCCCCAGTTTGGTAGCAGTATATCAGCCTAGCCACAGTGTGCTTGCAGCAGTATATCAGCCTTGCCCCAGTGTGTTAGCAGTATATATGCCTAGCCCCAGTGTGTTAGCAGTATATCAGTCTAGCCCCAGTGTGTTAGCAGTATATCAGCTTAGCCCCAGAGTGTTAGCAGTATATCAGCCTAGCCCCAGTGCATTAACGGTATATCTGCCTAGCCCCAGTGTGTTAGCAGTATATCAGCCTAGCCCCAGTGTGTTGGCAGTATATCAGCATAGCCCCAGTTTGTTAACAGTATATCTGCCTAGCCCCAGTTTGTTAGCAGTATATCAGCCTAGCCCCAGTGTGCTTGCAGCAGTATATCAGCCTTGCCCCAGTGTGTTAGCAGCAGTATATATGCCTAGCCCCAGTGTGTTAGCAGCAGTATATCAGCCTAGCCCCAGTGTGTTATCAGTATATCAGCCTAGCCCCAGTGTGTTGGCAGCAGTATAAGTTGGCAGCAGTATATCAGCCTAGCCCCAGTGTGTTAGCAGCAGTATATCAGCCTATCCCCAGTGTGTTAGCAGTATATCAGCCTATCCCCAGTGTCTTAGCAGTTTATTTGCAGAGGCAACGTATGTTCGCGGTATATCAGTCTAGCCCCAGTGTGTTAGCAGCAGTATATCTGCCTAGCCCCAGTGTGTTAGCAGCAAAATATCAGCCTAACCCCAGTGTGCTAGCAGCAGTATAACTGCCTAGCCCCAGTGTGTTAGCAGTATATCAGCCTAGCCCCAGTGTGCTGGCAGTATATCAGCATAGCCCCAGTTTGGTAGCAGTATATCAGCCTAGCCCCAGTGTGCTTGCAGCAGTATATCAGCCTTGCCCCAGTGTGTTAGCAGTATATATGCCTAGCCCCAGTGTGTTAGCAGCAGTATATCAGCCTAGCTCCAGTGTGTTATCAGTATATCAGCCTAGCCCCAGTGTGTTAGCAGCAGTATATCAGCCTATCCCCAGTGTGTTAGCAGTATATCAGCCTATCCCCAGTGTCTTAGCAGTTTATTTGCAGAGGCAACGTATGTTTGCGGTATATCAGTCTAGCCCCAGTGTGTTAGCAGCAGTATATCTGCCTAGCCCCAGTGTGTTAGCAGCAAAATATCAGCCTAACCCCAGTGTGTTAGCATTATATCTTTCTAGCCCCAGTGTGTTAGCAGCAGTATAACTGCCTAGCCCCAGTGTGTTAGCAGTATATCAGCCCCAGTGTGTTAGCAGTATATCAGCCTAGCCCCAATGTGTCAGCAGCAGTATATCTGCCTAGCCCCAGTATGTTAGCAGCAGTATATCTGCCTAGCCCCAGTATGTTAGCAGCAGTATATCTGCCTAGCCCCAGTGTGTTAGCAGTATATCAGCCTATCCCCAGTGTCTTAGCAGTTTATTTGCCGAGGCAACGTATGTTAGCGGTATATAAGTCTAGCCCCAGTGTGTTAGCTGTATATCAGCCTATCCCCAGTGTGTTAGCAGTATATCTGCCTATCCCCAGTGTGTGAGCAGTATATCAGCCTAGCCCCAGTGTGTTAGCAGTATATCTGCCTATCCCCAGTGTGTGAGCAGTATATCAGCCTAGCCCCAGTGTGTTAGCAGTATATCTGCCTATCCCAGTGTGTGAGCAGTATATCAGCTTGGCCCCAGTGTGTTAGCAGTATATCAGTCTAGACCCAGTGTGTTAGCAGTATATCTGCCTAGCCCCAGTGTATTAGCAATATATCAGCATAGCCCCAGTGTGTTAGCAGTGTATCAGCCTAGCCACAGTTTGCTTGCAGCAGTATATCAGCATTGCCCCAGTGTGTTAGCAGCAGTATATCAGCCTAGTCCAGTGTGCTTGCAGTATATCTGCCTAGCCCCAGTGTATAGCAATATATCAGCATAGTCCCAGTGTGTTAGTAGTGTATCAGCCTAGCCACAGTGTGCTTGCAGCAGTATATCAGCATTGCCCCAGTGTGTTAGCAGCAGTATATCAGCCTAGACCCAGTGTGTCAGCAGCAGTATATCTGCCTAGCCCCAGTGTGTTAGCAGCAGTATATCTGCCTAGCCACAGTGTGTTAGCAGCAGTATTTCAGCCTTGCCCCACTGTGTTAGCAGTATATATGCAAAGCCCCAGTGTGTTAGCATTATATCACCATAGCCCCAGTGTGTGAGCAGTATATCTGCCGAGCCCCAGTGTGTTAGCAGTATATCAGCCCCAGTGTGTTAGCAGTATATCAGCCTAGCCCCAGTGTGTTTACAGCAGTATATCAGCCTAGCCCCAGTGTGCTACTAGTATATCTGCCTAGCCCCAGTGTGTTAACAGTATATCTGTCTAGCCCCAGTGTGTTAGCATTATATCACCATAGCCCCAGTGTGTGAGCAGTATATCAGCTTAGCCCCAGTGTGTTAGCAGCAGCATATCAGCCTATCCCCAGTGTGTTAGCAGTATATCAGCCTTGCCCCAGTGTGTTAGCAGTATATATGCCTAGCCCCAGTGTGTTAGCAGCAGTATATCAGCCTATCCCCAGTGTGTTAGCAGTATATCTGCCTAGCCCAAGTGTGTTAGCAGTATATCAGTCTAGCCCCCAGTGTGTTAGCAGTATTTCTGCCTAGCCCCAGTGTGTTAGCAGCAGTATATCAGCCTAGCACCAGTATGTTAGCAGTATATCTGCCTAGCCGCAGTGTGTTAGCCGTATATCAGCCTAGCCCCAGTGTGTTAGCAGTGTTTCATCCTAGCCCCAGTGTGTTAGTAGTATATCAGCCCAGTGTGTTAGCAGTATATCAGCCTAGCCCCAGTGTGTTTGCAGCAGGGTTTCATCCTAGCCCCAGTGTGTTAGCAGTATATCAGTCTAGCCCCAGTTTGGTAGCAGTATATCAGCCTAGCCCCAGTGTGCTTGCAGCAGTATATCAGCCTTGCCCCAGTGTGTTAGCAGTATATATGCCTAGCCCCAGTGTGTTAGCAGCAGTATATCAGCCTATCCCCAGTGTGTTAGCAGTATATCTGCCTAGCCCAAGTGTGTTAGCAGTATATCAGTCTAGCCCCAGTGTGTTAGCAGTATATCAGCTTAGCCCCAGTGTGTTAGCAGTATATCAGCTTAGCCCCAGTTTGGTAGCAGTATATCAGCCTAGCCCCAGTGTGCTTGCAGCAGTATATCAGCATAGCCCAGTTTGGTAGCAGTATATCAGCCTAGCCCAGTGTGCTTGCAGCAGTATATCTGCCTAGCCCCAGTGGTGTTAGCAGTATATCAGCCTAGCCCCAGTGTGTTGGCAGTATATCTGCATAGCCCCAGTTTGGTAGCAGTATATCAGCCTAGCCCCAGTGTGCTTGCAGCAGTATATCAGCATAGCCCCAGTTTGGTAGCAGTATATCAGCCTAGCCCCAGTGTGCTTGCAGCAGTATATCAGCTTGCCCAAGTGTCGTTAGCAGCAGTATATCAGCCTATCCCGAGTGTGTTAGCAGTATATCTGCCTAGCCCAAGTGTGTTGGCAGTATATCAGCTAGCCCCAGTGTGGCAGCAG